>NC_134266.1:35686070-36286070 GCF_031893055.1 Leptodactylus fuscus | reverse complement strand
GAGCCAGAATCAGTATGAGAGGTCAGAGCCGGAATCAGACTGAGAGGTCAGAGCCGAAATCAGTATGAGAGGTCAGAGCCAGAATCAGTATGAGAGGTCAGAGTCAGAATTAGTCTGAGAGGTCAGAGCCAGAAGCAATATGAGAGGTCAGAACCAGAATCAGTATAAGAGATCAGATCAAGAATCAGTCTGAGAGGTCAGAGCCATAACCAGTGTGAGAGGTCAGAGCGAGAATCTGCATAAAAGGTCAAAACTGGAATCAGTATGAGAGGTCAAAGCCAGAAGCAGTCTGAGAGGTCACGGCCAGAATCAGTCTGAGAAGTCAGAACCAGAATCAGTCTGAGAGGTCAGACCCAGATGCAGTTTAAGAGGTCAGAACCAGAATCAGTATGAGAGATCAGAGATAGAATCAGTCTGAGAGTTCAGAGCCAGAATCAGTCTGAGAGGTCAGAGCCAGAATCAGTCTAAGAGGTCAGAGTAAGAAGCAGTATGACACGTCAGAGCCAGAAGCAGTCAGAGAGGTCAGATCCAGAATTAGTCTAAGAGGTCAGAGCCAGAAGAAGAATGAGATGTCAGAGCCAGAATCAATATGAGAGATCAGAGCCAGAATCAGTCTGAGAAGTCAGAGTCAGAATCAGTCTGAGAGGTCAGAGCCGGAATCAGACTGAGAGGTCAGAGCCAGAATCAGTCTGAGAGTTCAGAGCCAGAAGCAGTATGAGACGTTAGAGCCAGAAGCAGTCTGAGCAAAGGTCAGAGCAAAAATCAGCATGAGATCAGAACCAGAATCAGTCTGAAAGGTTACAGCCAGAATGAGTATGAGACGTCAGTGCCAGAATCAGTCTGAGAGGTCAGAGCCAGAATCAATATGAGAGGTTAGAGCCAGAATCAATATGAGAGGTTAGAGCCAGAATTAAAATGAGAGATCAGAGCCAGAATCAGTATGAGAGGTCAGAGCCGGAATCAGACTGAGAGGTCAGAGCCGAAATCAGCATGAGCGGTCAGAGCCAGAATTAGTATGAGAGGTCAGAGTCAGAATTATTCTGAGAGGTCAGAGCCAGAATCAGTCTGAGAAAACAGAGCCTGAATAAGTATGAGAGGTCAGAGCCAGAAGCAATATGAGAGGTCAGAGCCAGAATCAGTATGAGAGATCAGAGACAGAATCAGTCTGAGAGGTCAGAGCCATAATCAGTGTGAGAGGTCAGAGCGAGAAGCAGTATAAAAGGTCAAAACTGGAATCAGTATGAGAGGACAAAGCCAGAGGCAGTATGAGAGGTCAGAGCCAGAAGCAGTCTGAGAGGTCACGGCCAGAATCAGTCTGAGACGTCAGAGCCAGAATCAGTCTGAGAGGTCAGAGCCAGAATCAGTATGAGAGATCAGATCCAGAATCAGTCTGAGAGATCAGAGCCAGAATCAGTCTGAGAGGTCAGAGCCAGAATCAGTCTGAGAGATCAGAGCCAGAATCAGTCTGAGAGGTCAGAGCCAGAATCAGTCTGAGAGATGAGAGCCAGAATCAGTCTGAGAGTTCAGAACCAGAATCAGTCTGAGAAGTCAGAGCCAGAAGTAGTATTAGACGTTAGGGCCAGAATCAGTCTGATAGGTCAGAGCCAGAATCAGTCTGAGAGGTCAGAGCCAGAATCCGTATGAGAGGTCAGAGTCGGAATCAGACTGAGAGGTCAGAGCCGGAATCAGACTGAGAGGTCAGAGCAGAAATCAGTATGAGAGGTCAGAGCCAGAATCAGTATGAGAGGTCAGAGCCAGAAGCAATATGAGAGGTCAGAGCCAGAATCAGTATAAGAGATCAGATCAAGAATCAGTCTGAGAGGTCAGAGCCATAATCAGTGTGAGAGGTCAGAGCGAGAAGCAGTATAAAAGGTCAAAACTGGAATCAGTATGAGAGGTCAAAGCCAGAATTAGTCTGAGAGGTCAGAGCCAGAATCAATCTAAGAGGTCAGAGTTAGAAGCAGTATGACACGTCAGAGCCAGAAGCAGTCAGAGAAGTTAGAGCCAAAATTAGTCTAAGAGGTCAGAGCCAGAAGAAGTATGAGATGTCAGAGCCAGAAGCAGTCTGAGAGGTCAGAGCCAGAATCAGTGTGAGATCAGAGCCAGAATCAGTATGAAAGGTCAGAGCCGGAATCAGTATGAGAGGTCAGAGCCAGAATCAGTCTGAGAGATGAGAGCCAGAATCAGTCTGAGAGTTCAGAACCAGAATCAGTCTGAGAAGTCAGAGCCAGAAGTAGTATTAGACGTCAGAGCCAGAAGCAGTCTAAGAGGTCAGAGCCAGAATCAGTCTGAGAGGTCAGAGCCAGAATCAGTATGAGAGGTCAGAGCCAGAATCAGACTGAGAGGTCAGAGCCGGAATCAGACTGAGAGGTCAGAGCCGAAATCAGTATGAGAGATCAGAGCCAGAATCAGTATGAGAGGTCAGAGTCAGAATTAGTCTGAGAGGTCAGAGCCAGAAGCAGTATGAGAGGTCAGAGCCAGAATCAGTATAAGAGATCAGATCAAGAATCAGTCTGAGAGGTCAGAGCCATAATCAGTGTGAGAGGTCAGAGCGAGAAGCAGTATAAAAGGTCAAAACTGGAATCAGTATGAGAGGTCATAGCCAGAAGCAGTCTGAGAGGTCACGGCCAGAATCAGTCTGAGAAGTCAGAGCCAGAATCAGTCTGAGAGGTCAGACCCAGAAGCAGTTTGAGAGATCAGAGCCAGAATCAGTCTGAGAGATGAGAGCCAGAATCAGTATGGGAGATCAGAGCCAGAATTAGTCTGAGAGGTCAGAGCCAGAATCAGTCTAAGAGGTCAGAGTAAGAAGCAGTATGACACGTCAGAGCCAGAAGCAGTCAGAGAAGTTAGAGCCAAAATTAGTCTAAGAGGTTAGAGCCAGAAGAAGTATGAGATGTCAGAGCCAGAAGCAGTCTGAGAGGTCAGAGCCAGAATCAGTGTGAGATCAGAGCCAGAATCAGTATGAGAGGTCAGAGCCGGAATCAGTATGAGAGGTCAGAGCCAGAATCAGTATGAGAGGTCAGAGCCGGAATCAGTCTGAGAGGTCAGAGCCAGAATCAGTGTGAGATCAGAGCCAGAATCAGTATGAGAGGTCAGAGCCATAATCAGTGTGAGAGGTCAGAGCGAGAAGCAGTATAAAAGGTCAAAACTGGAATCAGTATGAGAGGTCAAAGCCAGAAGCAGTCTGAGAGGTCACGGCCAGAATCAGTCTGAGAAGTCAGAGCCAGAATCAGACTGAGAGCTCAGAGCCAAAATCAGTCTGAGAGGTCAGAGCCAGAATCAGTATGAAAGGTCAGATCCAGAATCAGTATGAGAGGTCAGAGCCAGAATCAGACTCAGAGGTCAGAGCCAGAATAAGTTTGAGAGGTCAGAACTGGAATCAGTCTGAGAGGTCAGAGCCAGAAGCAGTATGAGATGTCAGAGCCAGAATTAGTCTGAGAGGTCAGAGCCAGACTTAGTATGAGAGGTCAGAGCCAGAATCAGTCTGAGAGGACAGAGCCAGAATCGGTACGAGAGGTGAGAGCCAGAATCAGTATGAGAGATCAGAGCCAGAATCAGTCTGAGAGGTCAGAGTCAGAATCAGTCTGAGAGGTCAGAGCCGGAATCAGACTGAGAGGTCAGAGCCAGAATCAGTCTGAGAGTTCAGAGCTAGAAGCAGTATGAGACGTTAGAGCCAGAAGCAGTCTGAGCAAAGGTCAGAGCAAAAATCAGCATGAGATCAGAACCAGAATCAGTCTGAAAGGTTACAGCCAGAATGAGTATGAGACGTCAGTGCCAGAATCAGTCTGAGAGGTCAGAGCCAGAATCAATATGAGAGGTTAGAGCCAGAATCAATATGAGAGGTTAGAGCCAGAATCAGAATGAGAGATCAGAGCCAGAATCAGTATGAGAGGTCAGAGCCGGAATCAGACTGAGAGGTCAGAGCCGAAATCAGCATGAGCGGTCAGAGCCAGAATTAGTATGAGAGGTCAGAGTCAGAATTATTCTGAGAGGTCAGAGCCAGAATCAGTCTGAGAAAACAGAGCCGGAATCAGTATGAGAGGTCAGAGCCAGAAGCAATATGAGAGGTCAGAGCCAGAATCAGTATGAGAGATCAGAGACAGAATCAGTCTGAGAGGTCAGAGCCATAATCAGTGTGAGAGGTCAGAGCGAGAAACAGTATAAAAGGTCAAAACTGTAATCAGTATGAGAGGACAAAGCCAGAGGCAGTATGAGAGGTCAGAGCCAGAAGCAGTCTGAGAGGTCACGGCCAGAATCAGTCTGAGACGTCAGAGCCAGAATCAGTCTGAGAGGTCAGAGCCAGAATCAGTATGAGAGATCAGAGCCAGAATCAGTCTGAGAGATCAGAGCCAGAATCAGTCTGAGAGGTCAGAGCCAGAATCAGTCTGAGAGATCAGAGCCAGAATCAGTCTGAGAGGTCAGAGCCAGAATCAGTCTGAGAGATGAGAGCCAGAATCAGTCTGAGAGTTCAGAACCAGAATCAGTCTGAGAAGTCAGAGCCAGAAGTAGTATTAGACGTTAGGGCCAGAATCAGTCTGATAGGTCAGAGCCAGAATCAGTCTGAGAGGTCAGAGCCAGAATCAGTATGAGAGGTCAGAGTCGGAATCAGACTGAGAGGTCAGAGCCGGAATCAGACTGAGAGGTCAGAGCAGAAATCAGTATGAGAGGTCAGAGCCAGAATCAGTATGAGAGGTCAGAGCCAGAAGCAATATGAGAGGTCAGAGCCAGAATCAGTATAAGAGATCAGATCAAGAATCAGTCTGAGAGGTCAGAGCCATAATCAGTGTGAGAGGTCAGAGCGAGAAGCAGTATAAAAGGTCAAAACTGGAATCAGTATGAGAGGTCGAAGCCAGAAGCAGTCTGAGAGGTCACGGCCAGAATCAGTATAAGAGATCAGAGCCAGAATCAGTCTGAGAGATGAGAGCCAGAATCAGTATGGGAGATCAGAGCCAGAATTAGTCTGAGAGGTCAGAGCCAGAATCAATCTAAGAGGTCAGAGTTAGAAGCAGCATGACACGTCAGAGCCAGAAGCAGTCAGAGAAGTTAGAGCCAAAATTAGTCTAAGAGGTCAGAGCCAGAAGAAGTATGAGATGTCAGAGCCAGAAGCAGTCTGAGAGGTCAGAGCCAGAATCAGTGTGAGATCAGAGCCAGAATCAGTATGAAAGGTCAGAGCCGGAATCAGTATGAGAGGTCAGAGCCAGAATCAGTCTGAGAGATGAGAGACAGAATCAGTCTGAGAGTTCAGAACCAGAATCAGTCTGAGAAGTCAGAGCCAGAAGTAGTATTAGACGTCAGAGCTAGAAGCAGTCTAAGAGGTCAGAGCCAGAATCAGTCTGAGAGGTCAGAGCCAGAATCAGTATGAGAGGTCAGAGCCGGAATCAGCCTGAGAGGTCAGAGCCGGAATCAGACTGAGAGGTCAGAGCCGAAATCAGTATGAGAGGTCAGAGCCAGAATCAGTATGAGAGGTCAGAGTCAGAATTAGTCTGAGAGGTCAGAGCCAGAAGCAGTATGAGAGGTCAGAGCCGGAATCAGTATAAGAGATCAGATCAAGAATCAGTCTGAGAGGTCAGAGCCATAATCAGTGTGAGAGGTCAGAGCGAGAAGCAGTATAAAAGGTCAAAACTGGAATCAGTATCAGAGGTCAAAGCCAGAAGCAGTCTGAGAGGTCACGGCCAGAATCAGTCTGAGAAGTCAGAGCCAGAATCAGACTGAGAGCTCAGAGCCAAAATCAGTCTGAGAGGTCAGAGCCAGAATCAGTATGAAAGGTCAGATCCAGAATCAGTATGAGAGGTCAGAGCCAGAATCAGACTGAGAGGTCAGAGCCAGAATAAGTTTGAGAGGTCAGAGCTGGAATCAGTTTGAGAGGTCAGAGCCAGAATTAGTCTGAGAGGTCAGAGCCAGACTTAGTATGAGAGGTCAGAGCCAGAATCAGTCTGAGAGGACAGAGCCAGAATCAGTGTGAGAGGTCAGAGCCAGAATCAGTTTGAGAGGTCAGAGCCAGAATCAGTTTGAGAGGTCAGAGCCAGAATCAGTCTGAGAGGTCAGAGCCAGAATCAGCCTGAGAGGTCAGAGCCAGAAGTAGTATGAAAGGTCAAAACTGGAATCAGTATGAGAGGTCAGAGCCAGAATTAGTATGAGAGATCAGAGCCAGAAGCAGTATGAAAGGTCAGAGCCGGAATCAGTATAAGAGGTCAGAGCCAGAAGCAGCCTGAGAGTTCAGAGCCAGAATCAGTCTGAGAAGTCAGAGCCGGAAACAGACTGAGAGGTCAGAGCCAGAATCAGTCTGAGAGGTCAGAGTCAGAATCAGTATGAGAGGTCAGAGCCAGAATCAGTCTGAGAGGTCAGAGCCAGAATCAGTATGAGAGGTCAGAGCCAGAAGCAGTATGAGACATCAGAGCCAGAAGCAGTCTGAGAGGTCAGAACCACAATCAGTCTGAGACGTCAGAGCCGGAATCAGACTGAGAGGTCAGAGCCAGAATCAGTCTGTGAGGTCAGAGCCAGAAGCAGTATGAGACATCAGAGCCAGAATAAGTCTGAGAGGTCAGAGCCAGAATTAGTATGAGAGGTCATAGCCAGAAGCAGTATGAGTGGTCAGAGCCAGAATCAATATAAGAGATCAGAGCCAGAATCAATATCAGAGATCAGAGCCGGAATCAGTATGAGAGGTCAGAGCCTGAATCAGTATGAGAGGTCAGAGCCGTAATCAGACTGAGAGGTCAGTGCCGGAATCAGACTGAGAGGTCAGAGCCGGAATCAGTCTGAGAGTTCAGAGCCAGAAGCAGTATGAGATGTTAGAGCCAGAATCAGTCTGAGAGGTCAGAGCCAGAATCAGTCTGAGAGGTCAGAGCCAGAATCAGTCTGAGAGGTCAGAGCCAGAATCAGTCTGAGAGGTCAGAGCCGGAATCAGTATGAGAGGTCAGAGCCAGAAGCAATATGAGAGGTCAGAGCCAGAATCAGTATGAGAGATCAGAGACAGATTCAGTCTGAGAGGTCAGAGCCATAATCAGTGTGAGAGGTCAGAGCGAGAAGCAGTATAAAAGGTCAAAACTGGAATCAGTATGAGAGGACAGAGCCAGAGGCAGTGTGAGAGGTCAGAGCCAGAAGCAGTCTGAGAGGTCATGGCCAGAATCAGTCTGAGAGGTCAGAGCCAGAATCAGTCTGAGAGGTCAGACCTAGAAGCAGTTTGAGAGGTCAGAGCCAGAAACAGTATGAGAGATCAGAGCCAGAATCAGTCTGAGAGATCAGAGTCAGAATCAGTCTGAGAGATCAGAGCCAGAATCAGTCTGAGAGGTCAGAGCCAGAATCAGTCTGAGAGGTCAGAGCCAGAATCAGTATGAGAGATCAGAGCCAGAATCAGTCTGAGAGATGAGAGCAAGAATCAGTATGAGAGATCAGAGCTAGAATCAGTTTGGGAGATCAGAGCCAAAATCAGTCTAAGAGGTCAGAGCCAGAAGAAGTATGAGATGTCAGAGCCAGAAGCATTTTGAGAGGTCAGAGCCAGAATCAGTATGAGAGGTCAGAGCCGGAATTAGTATGAGAGGTCAGAGCCAGAATCAATATGAGAGGTCAGAGCGAGATTCAGTCTGAGAGGTCAGAGCTAGAATCAGTCTGAGAGGTCAGAGCCAGAATCAGTATGAGAGGTCAGAGCCAGAATAAGAATGAGAGGTCAGAGCCAAAATCAGACTGAGGGGTCAGATCCAGAATCAGTCTGAGTGGTCAGAGCCAGAATCAGTATGAGAGGTCAGAGCCAGAAATAGTATGAGAGGTCAGAGCCAGAAGTAGTATTAGACGTCAGAGCCAGAATCAGACTGAGAGGTCAGAGCCAGAATCAGTCTGAGTGGTCAGAGCCAGAATCAGTATGAGAGGTCAGAGCCAGAAATAGTATGAGGGGTCAGAGCCAGAATCAGTCTGAGAAGTCAGAGCCAGAAGTAGTATTAGACGTCAGAGCCAGAATCAGACTGAGAAGTCAGAGCCAGAATAAGTATGAGAGGTCAGAGCCAGAATCAGTATGAGAGGTCAGAGCCAGAATAAGTCTGAGAGGTCAGAGCCAGAATCAGTCTGAGAGGTCAGAGCCAGAATCAGTCTTAGAGGTAAGAGCCACAATTATTATGAGAGGTCAGAGCCAGATTCAGTATGAGAGATCAGAGCCAGAATCAGTCTGAGAGGTCAGAGCCAGAATCAGTCTGAGAGGTCAGAGCCAGAATAAGTATGAGAGGTCAGAGCCAGAATCAGTATGAGAGGTTAGAGCCAGAATCAGTCTGAGAGGTCAGAGCCAGAATCAGTCTGAGAGGTCAGAGCCAGAATAAGTATGAGAGGTTAGAGCCAGAATCAGTCTGAGAGGTCAGAGCCAGAATCAGTCTGAGAGGTCAGAGCCAGAATAAGTATGAGAGGTCAGAGCCAGAATCAGTATGAGAGGTCAGAGCCAGAATAAGTCTGAGAGGTCAGAGCCAGAATCAGTCTGAGAGGTCAGAGCCAGAATCAGTCTTAGAGGTAAGAGCCACAATTATTATGAGAGGTCAGAGCCAGATTCAGTATGAGAGATCAGAGCCAGAATCAGTCTGAGAGGTCAGAGCCCGAATCAGTCTGAGAGGTCAGAGCCGGAATCAGACTGAGAGGTCAGAGCCGGAATCAGTCTGAGAGGTCAGAGCAAGAAGCAGTATGAGACGTCAGAGTCAGAATCAGTATGAGAGGTCAGAGACAGAATAAGTCTGAGTCCTCAGAGCCAGAATCAGTATGAGAGGTCAGAGCCAGAATCAGTCTGAGAGATCAGAGCCAGAATAAGTCTGAGAGGTCAGAGCCGGAATCATTTTGAGAGGTCAGAGCCAGAAGCAGTATGAGACGACAGAGCCAGAATCAGTCTAAGAGGTCAGAGTCAAAATTAGTATGAGAGGTCAGAGCTAGAATCAGTCTGAGAGGTCAGAGCCAGAATCAGTATGAGAGGTCAGAGCCAGAATCAGTATGAGAGGACAGAGCCAAAATCAGACTGAGAGGTCAGAGCTAGAATCAGTCTGAGTGGTCAGAGCCAGAATCAGTATGAGAGGTCAGAGCCAGAAATAGTATGAGAGGTCAGAGCCAGAATCAGTCTGAGAAGTCAGAGCCAGAAGTAGTATTAGACGTCAGAGCCAGAATCAGACTGAGAAGTCAGAGCCAGAATCAGTCTGAGAGGTCAGAGCCAGAATCAGTCTTAGAGGTTAGAGCCAGAATCAGTCTGAGAGGTCAGAGCCAGAATCAGTCTGAGAGGTCAGAGCCAGAATAAGTATGAGAGGTCAGAGCCAGAATCAGTATGAGAGGTCAGAGCCAGAATAAGTCTGAGAGGTCAGAGCCAGAATCAGTCTGAGAGGTCAGAGCCAGAAGCAGTATGAGACGTCAGAGCCAGAATCAGTCTTAGAGGTAAGAGCCAAAATTATTATGAGAGGTCAGAGCCAGATTCAGTATGAGAGATCAGAGCCAGAATCAGTCTGAGAGGTCAGAGCCCGAATCAGTCTGAGAGGTCAGAGCCGGAATCAGACTGAGAGGTCAGAGCCGGAATCAGTCTGAGAGGTCAGAGCAAGAAGCAGTATGAGACGTCAGAGTCAGAATCAGTATGAGAGGTCAGAGACAGAATAAGTCTGAGTCCTCAGAGCCAGAATCAGTATGAGAGGTCAGAGCCAGAATCAGTCTGAGAGGTCAGAGCCAGAATAAGTCTGAGAGGTCCGAGCCGGAATCAGTCTGAGAGGTCTGAGCCAGAAGCAGTATGAGACGACAGAGCCAGAATCAGTCTAAGAGGTCAGAGCCGAAATTAGTACGAGAGGTCAGAGCCAAAATCAATATGAGAGGTCAGTGCGAGATTCAGTCTGAGAGGTCAGAGCTAGAATCAGTCTGAGAGGTCAGAGCCAGAATCAGTATGAGAGGTCAGAGCCAGAATCAGTATGAGAGGACAGAGCCAAAATCAGACTGAGAGGTCAGAGCTAGAATCAGTCGGAGTGGTCAGAGCCAGAATCAGTATGAGAGGTCAGAGCCAGAAATAGTATGAGAGGTCAGAGCCAGAATCAGTCTGAGAAGTCAGAGCCAGAAGTAGTATTAGTCGTCAGAGCCAGAATCAGACTGAGAGGTCAGAGCCAGAATCAGTCTGAGTGGTCAGAGCCAGAATCAGTATGAGAGGTCAGAGCCAGAAATAGTATGAGAGGTCAGAGCCAGAATCAGTCTGAGAAGTCAGAGCCAGAAGTAGTATTAGACGTCAGAGCCAGAATCAGACTGAGAGGTCAGAGCCAGAATCAGTCTGAGAGGTCAGAGCCAGAATCAGTCTGAGAGGTCAGAGCAGGAATCAGTCTGAGAGGTCAGAGCCAGAATAAGTATGAGAGGTCAGAGCCAGAATCAGTGTGAGAGGTCAGAGCCAGAATAAGTCTGAGAGGTCAGAGCCGGAATCAGTCTAAGAGGTCAGAGCCAGAAGCAGTATGAGACGTCAGAGCCAGAATCAGTCTGAGAGGTAAGAGCCAGAATTATTATGAGAGGTCAGAGCCAGATTCAGTATGAGAGATCAGAGCCAGAATCAGTCTGAGAGGTCAGAGCCAGAATCAGTCTGAGAGGTCAGAGCCAGAATCAGTCTGAGAGGTCAGAGCTGGAATCAGACTGAGAGGTCAGAGCCAGAATCAGTCTGAGAGGTCAGAGCCAGAATTAGTATAAGAGGTCAGAGCCAGAATCAGTCTGAGAGGACAGAGCCAGAATCAGTCTGAGAGGTCAGAGCCAGAATCGGTACGAGAGGTCTGAGCCAGAAGCAGTATGAGAGGTCAAAGTCCGGAATCAGACTGAGAGGTCAGAGCCAGAATCAGTCTGAGAGGTCAGAGCCAGAATCAGTCTGAGAGGTCCGAGCCAGAATCAGTCTGAGAGGTCAGAGCCAGAATAAGTATGAGAGGTCAGAGCCAGAATCAGTGTGAGAGGTCAGAGCCAGAATAAGTCTGAGAGGTCAGAGCCAGAATCAGTCTAAGAGGTCAGAGCCAGAAGCAGTATGAGACGTCAGAGCCAGAATCAGTCTGAGAGGTAAGAGCCAGAATTATTATGAGAGGTCAGAGCCAGATTCAGTATGAGAGATCAGAGCCAAAATCAGTCTGAGAGGTCAGAGCCAGAATCAGTCTGAGAGGTCAGAGCCAGAATCAGGCTGAGAGGTCAGAGCCGGAATAAGACTGAGAGGTCAGAGCCAGAATCAGTCTGAGAGGTCAGAGCCAGAATTAGTATAAGAGGTCAGAGCCAGAATCAGTCTGAGAGGACAGAGGCAGAATCAGTCTGAGAGGTCAGAGCCAGAATCGGTACGAGAGGTCTGAGCCAGAAGCAGTATGAGAGGTCAAAGTCCGGAATCAGACTGAGAGGTCAGAGCCAGAATCAGTATGAGAGGTCAGAGTCAGAATCAGTATGAGAGGTCAGAGCCAGAATCAGTCTGAGAGGTCAGAGCCAGAATCAGTCTGAGAGGTCAGAGCCAGAATCAGTTTGAGAGGTCAGAGCCAGAATTAGTATGAGAGGTCAGAGCCAGAATTAGTTTGAGAGGTCAGAGTCAGAATCAGTCTGAGAGGTCAGAGCCAGAATCAGTCTGAGAGGTCAAAGCCAGAAGAAGTATGAGATGTCAGAGCCAGAAGCAGTCTGAGAGGTCAGAGCCGGAATCAGTATGAGAGGACAGATCTAGAATCAGTATGAGAGGTCAGAGCCAGAATCAGTATGAGAGGTCAGAGCCAGAATCAGACTGAGAGATCAGAGCAAGAATCAACCTGGGAGGTCAGAGCCAGAATCAATATGAGAGATCAACGCCAGAATCAATATCAGAGATCAGAGCCAGAATCAGTATGAGAGGTCAGAGCCGGAATCAGTATGAGAGGTCAGAGCCGGAATCAGTATGAGATGTCAGAGCCGGAATCAGACTGAGAGGTCAGAGCTGGAATCAGTCTGAGAGGTCAGAGCCAGAAGAAGTATGAGACGTCAGAGCCAGAATCAGTCTGAGAGGTCAGAGCCAGAATTAGTATGAGGTCAGAGCCAGTAACAGTTTGAGAGGTCAGAGCCAGAATCAGTATGAGAGGTCAGGGCAAGAATCCATCTGAGAGGTTAGAGCAAGAATTAGTATGAGAGGTCAGAGCCACAATCAGTCTGAGAGGTCAGAGTCAGAATCAGTCTGATAGGTAAGAGCCAGAATCAGTATGAGAGGTCAGAGCCAGAATCAGTATGAGAGGTCAGAGCCAGAATCAGTCTGAGAGGTCAGAGCCAGAATCAGTATGAGAAGTCAGAGCAGGAATCAGTCTGAGAGATCAGAGCCAGAATCAGTCTGAGAGGTCAGAGCCAGAATCAGTCTGAGAGATCAGAGCCAGAATCAGTCTGAGAGGTCAGAGCCAAAATCAGTCTGAGAGTTCAGAACCAGAATCAGTCTGAGAAGTCAGAGCCAGAAGTAGTATTAGACGTTAGGGCCAGAATTAGTCGGAGCGGTCAGAGCCAGAATCAGTCTGAGAGGTCAGAGCCGGAATCAGTATGAGAGGTCAGAGCCGGAATCAGACTGAGAGGTCAGAGCCGAAATCAGTATGAGAGGTGAGAGCCAGAATCAGTATGAGAGGTCAGAGTCAGAATTAGTCTGAGAGGTCAGAGGCAGAAGCAATATGAGAGGTCAGAACCAGAATCAGTATAAGAGATCAGATCAAGAATCAGTCTGAGAGGTCAGAGCCATAATCAGTGTGAGAGGTCAGAGTGAGAATCTGTATAAAAGGTCAAAACTGGAATCAGTATGAGAGGTCAAAGCCAGAAGCAGTCTGAGAGGTCACGGCCAGAATCAGTCTGAGAAGTCAGAACCAGAATCAGTCTGAGAGGTCAGACCCAGATGCAGTTTAAGAGGTCAGAACCAGAATCAGTATGAGAGATCAGAGATAGAATCAGTCTGAGAGTTCAGAGCCACAATCAGTCTGAGAGGTCAGAGCCAGAATCAGTCTGAGAGGTAAGAGCCAGAATCAGTATGAGAGGTCAGAGCCAGAATCAGTATGAGAGGTCAGAGCCAGAATCAGTCTGAGAGTTCAGAGCCAGAATCAGTATGAGAAGTCAGAGCAGGAATCAGTCTGAGAGATCAGAGCCAGAATCAGTCTGAGAGGTCAGAGCAAGAATCAGTCTGAGAGATCAGAGCCAGAATCAGTCTGAGAGGTCAGAGCCAGAATCAGTCTAAGAGTTCAGAACCAGAATCAGTCTGAGAAGTCAGAGCCAGAAGTAGTATTAGACGTTAGGGCCAGAATCAGTCGGAGCGGTCAGAGCCAGAATCAGTGTGAGAGGTCAGAGCCGGAATCAGACTGAGAGGTCAGAGCCGAAATCAGTATGAGAGGTCAGAGCCAGAATCAGTATGAGAGGTCAGAGTCAGAATTAGTCTGAGAGGTCAGAGCCAGAAGCAATATGAGAGGTCAGAACCAGAATCAGTATAAGAGATCAGATCAAGAATCAGTCTGAGAGGTCAGAGCCATAATCAGTGTGAGAGGTCAGAGCGAGAATCTGTATAAAAGGTCAAAACTGGAATCAGTATGAGAGGTCAAAGCCAGAAGCAGTCTGAGAGGTCACGGCCAGAATCAGTCTGAGAAGTCAGAACCAGAATCAGTTTGAGAGATCATAGATAGAATCAGTCTGAGAGTTCAGAGCCAAAATCAGTCTGAGAGGTCAGAGCCAGAATCAGTCTAAGAGGTCAGAGTAAGAAGCAGTATGACACGTCAGAGCCAGAAGCAGTCAGAGAGGTCAGAGCCAAAATTAGTCTAAAAAGGTCAGAGCCAAAAGAAGTATGAGATGTCAGAGCCAGAATCAATATGAGAGATCAGAGCCAGAATCAGTCTGATAGGTCAGAGTCAGAATCAGTCTGAGAGGTCAGAGCCGGAATCAGACTGAGAGGTCAGAGCCAGAATCAGTCTGAGAGGTCAGAGCCAGAAGCAGTATGAAACGTTAGAGCCAGAAGCAGTCTGAGAGGTCAGAGCCAGAAGCAGTATAAAAGGTCAGAGCAAAAATCAGCATGAGATCAGAACCAGAATCAGTCTGAGAGGTTACAGCCAGAATGAGTATGAGACGTCAGAGCCAGAATCAGTCTGAGAGGTCAGAGCCAGGATCAATATGAGAGGTTAGAGCCAGAATCAGAATGAGAGATCAGAGCCAGAATCAGTATGAGAGGTCAGAGCCGGAATCAGACTGAGAGGTCAGAGCCGAAATCAGCATGAGCGGTCAGAGCCAGAATTAGTATGAGAGGTAAGAGTCAGAATTATTCTGAGAGGTCAGAGCCAGAATCAGTCTGAGAAAACAGAGCCGGAATCAGTATGAGAGGTCAGAGCCAGAAGCAATATGAGAGGTCAGAGCTAGAATCAGTATGAGAGATCAGAGACAGAATCAGTCTGAGAGGTCAGAGCCATAATCAGTGTGAGAGGTCAGAGCCAAAATCAGACTGAGAGGTCAGAGCCAGAAATAGTATGAGAGGTCAGAGCCAGAATCAGTCTGAGAAGTCAGAGCCAGAAGTAGAATTAGACGTCAGAGCCAGAATCAGACTGAGAGGTCAGAGCCAGAATCAGTCTGAGTGGTCAGAGCCAGAATCAGTATGAGAGGTCAGAGCCAGAAATAGTATGAGGGGTCAGAGCCAGAATCAGTCTGAGAAGTCAGAGCCAGAAGTAGTATTAGACGTCAGAGCCAGAATCAGACTGAGAAGTCAGAGCCAGTATCAGTCTGAGAGGTCAGAGCCAGAATCAGTCTGAGAGGTCAGAGCCAGAATCAGTCTGAGAGGTCAGAGCAAGAATAAGTATGAGAGGTCAGAGCCAGAATCAGTATGAGAGGTCAGAGCCAGAACAAGTCTGAGAGGTCAGAGCCAGAATCAGTCTGAGAGGTCAGAGCCAGAAGCAGTATGAGACGTCAGAGCCAGAATCAGTCTTAGAGGTAAGAGCCAGAATTATTATGAGAGGTCAGAGCCAGATTCAGTATGAGAGATCAGAGCCAGAATCAGTCTGAGAGGTCAGAGCCCGAATCAGTCTGAGAGGTCAGAGCCGGAATCAGACTGATAGGTCAGAGCCGGAATCAGTCTGAGAGGTCAGAGCAAGAAGCAGTATGAGACGTCAGAGTCAGAATCAGTATGAGAGGTCAGAGACAGAATAAGTCTGAGTCCTCAGAGCCAGAATCAGTATGAGAGGTCAGAGCCAGAATCAGTCTGAGAGGTCAGAGCCAGAAAAAGTCTGAGAGGTCAGAGCCGGAATCAGTCTGAGAGGTCAGAGCCAGAATTAGTATGAGAGGTCAGAGCCAGAATCAATATGAGAGGTCAGAGCGAGATTCAGTCTGAGAGGTCAGAGCTAGAATCAGTCTGAGAGGTCAGAGCCAGAATAAGTATGAGAGGTCAGAGCCAGAATCAGTATGAGAGGACAGAGCCAGAATAAGTCTGAGAGGTCAGAGACAGAATCAGTCTGAGAGGTCAGAGCCAGAAGCAGTATGAGACGTCAGAGCCAGAATCAGTCTTAGAGGTAAGAGCCAGAATTATTATGAGAGGTCAGAGCCAGATTCAGTATGAGAGATCAGAGCCAGAATCAGTCTGAGAGGTCAGAGCCAGAATCAGTCTGAGAGGTCAGAGCCAGAAGCAGTATGAGACGTCAGAGCCAGAATCAGTCTGAGAGGTCAGAGCCAGAAGCAGTATGAGACGTCAGAGCCAGAATCAGTCTAAGAGGTCAGAGCCAGAATTAGTATGAGAGGTCAGAGCCAAAATCAATATGAGAGGTCAGAGCGAGATTCAGTCTGAGAGGTCAGAGCTAGAATCAGTCTGAGAGGTCAGAGCCAGAATCAGTATGAGAGGTCAGAGCCAGAATCAGTATGAGAGGTCAGAGCCAGAATCAGTCTGAGTGGTCAGAGCCAGAATCAGTATGAGAGGTCAGAGCCAGAAATAGTATGAGAGGTCAGAGCCAGAATCAGTCTGAGAAGTCAGAGCCAGAAGTAGTATTAGACGTCAGAGCCAGAATCAGACTGAGAGGTCAGAGCCAGAATCAGTCTGAGAGGTCAGAGCCAGAATCAGTCTGAGAGGTCCGAGCCAGAATCAGTATGAGAGGTCAGAGCCAGAATAAGTATGAGAGGTCAGAGCCAGAATCAGTGTGAGAGGTCAGAGCCAGAATAAGTCTGAGAGGTCAGAGCCGGAATCAGTCTAAGAGGTCAGAGCCAGAAGCAGTATGAGACGTCAGAGCCAGAATCAGTCTGAGAGGTAAGAGCCAGAATTATTATGAGAGGTCAGAGCCAGATTCAGTATGAGAGATCAGAGCCAGAATCAGTCTGAGAGGTCAGAGCCAGAATCAGTCTGAGAGGTCAGAGCCAGAATCAGTCTGAGAGGTCAGAGCTGGAATCAGACTGAGAGGTCAGAGCCAGAATCAGTCTGAGAGGTCAGAGCCAGAATTAGTATAAGAGGTCAGAGCCAGAATCAGTCTGAGAGTACAGAGCCAGAATCAGTCTGAGAGGTCAGAGATAGAATCGGTACGAGAGGTCTGAGCCAGAAGCAGTATGAGAGGTCAAAGTCCGGAATCAGACTGAGAGGTCAGAGCCAGAATCAGTCTGAGAGGTCAGAGCCAGAATCAGTCTGAGAGGTCCGAGCCAGAATCAGTCTGAGAGGTCCGAGCCAGAATCAGTCTGAGAGGTCATAGCCAGAATAAGTATGAGAGGTCAGAGCCAGAATCAGTGTGAGAGGTCAGAGCCAGAATAAGTCTGAGAGGTCAGAGCCGGAATCAGTCTAAGAGGTCAGAGCCAGAAGCAGTATGAGACGTCAGAGCCAGAATCAGTCTGAGAGGTAAGAGTCAGAATTATTATGAGAGGTCAGAGCCAGATTCAGTATGAGATATCAGAGCCAGAATCAGTCTTAGAGGTCAGAGCCAGAATCAGTCTGAGAGGTCAGAGCCAGAATCAGTCTGAGAGGTCAGAGCCGGAATCAGACTGAGAGGTCAGAGCCAGAATCAGTCTGAGAAGTCAGAGCCAGAATTAGTATAAGAAGTCAGAGCCAGAATCAGTCTGAGAGGACAGAGCCCGAATCAGTCTGAGAGGTCAGAGCCAGAATCGGTACGAGAGGTCTGAGCCAGAAGCAGTATGAGAGGTCAAAGTCCGGAATCAGACTGAGAGGTCAGAGCCAGAATCAGTATGAGATGTGAGAGTCAGAATCAGTATGAGAGGTCAGAGCCAGAATCAGTCTGAGAGGTCAGAGCCAGAATCAGTCTGAGAGGTCAGAGCCAGAATCAGTTTGAGAGGTCAGAGCCAGAATTAGTATGAGAGGTCAGAGCCAGAATTAGTTTGAGAGGTCAGAGTCAAAATCAGTCTGAGAGGTCAGAGCCAGAATCAGTCTGAGAGGTCAAAGCCAGAAGAAGTATGAGATGTCAGAGCCAGAAGCAGTCTGAGAGGTCAGAGCCGGAATCAGTATGAGAGGACAGAGCTAGAATCAGTATGAGAGGTCTGAGCCAGAATCAGTATGAGAGGTCAGAGCCAGAATCAGACTGAGAGATCAGAGCAAGAATCAGTCTGGGAGGTCAGAGCCAGAATCAATATGAGAGATCAGAGCCAGAATCAATATCAGAGATCATAGCCAGAATCAGTATTAGAGGTCAGAGCCGGAATCAGTATGAGAGGTCAGAGACGGAATCAGTATGAGAGGTCAGAGCCGGAATCAGACTGAGAGGTCAGAGCTGGAATCAGTCTGAGAGGTCAGAGCCAGAAGAAGTATGAGACGTCAGAGCCAGAATCAGTCTGAGAGGTCAGAGCCAGAATTAGTATGAGGTCAGAGCCAGGAACAGTTTGAGAGGTCAGAGCCAGAATCAGTATGAGAGGTCAGAGCAAGAATCCGTCTGAGAGGTTAGAGCAAGAATTAGTATGAGAGGTCAGAGCCACAATCAGTCTGAGAGGTCAGAGCCAGAATCAGTCTGAGAGGTAAGAGCCAGAATCAGTATGAGAGGTCAGAGCCAGAATCAGTCTGAGAGGTCAGAGCCAGAATCAGTCTGAGAGGTCAGAGCCAGAATCAGTATGAGAAGTCAGAGCCAGAATCATTCTGAGAGGTCAGAGCCAGAATCAGTCTGAGAGATGAGAGCCAGAATCAGTCTGAGAGTTCAGAACCAGAATCAGTCTGAGAAGTCAGAGCCAGAAGTAGTATTAGACGTTAGGGCCAGAATCAGTCGGAGTGGTCAGAGCCAGAATCAGTCTGAGAGGTCAGAGCCGGAATCAGTATGAGAGGTCGGAGCCGGAATCAGACTGATAGGTCAGAGCCGAAATCAGTATGAGAGGTCAGAGCCAGAATCAGTATGAGAGGTCAGAGTCAGAATTAGTCTGAGAGGTCAGAGCCAGAAGCAATATGAGAGGTCAGAACATGAATCAGTATAAGAGATCAGATCAAGAATCAGTCTGAGAGGTCAGAGCCATAATCAGTGTGAGAGGTCAAAGCGAGAATCTGTATAAAAGGTCAAAACTGGAATCAGTATGAGAGGTCAAAGCCAGAAGCAGTCTGAGAGGTCACGGCCAGAATCAGTCTGAGAAGTCAGAACCAGAATCAGTCTGAGAGGTCAGACCCAGTTGCAGTTTAAGAGGTCAGAACCAGAATCAGTATGAAAGATCAGAGATAGAATCAGTCTGAGAGTTCAGAGCCAGAATCAGTCTGAGAGGTCAGAGCCAGAATCAGTAGAAGAGGTCAGAGTAAGAAGCAGTATGACACGTCAGAGCCAGAAGCAGTCAGAGAGGTCAGAGCTAAAATTAGTCTAAGAGGTCAGAGCCAAAAGAAGTATGAGATGTCAGAGCCAGAATCAATATGAGAGATCAGAGCCAGAATCAGTCTGAGAGGTCAGAGTCAGAATTAGTCTGAGAGGTCAGAGCCGGAATCAGACTGAGAGGTCAGAGCCAGAATCAGTCTGAGAGGTCAGAGCCAGAAGCAGTATGAGACGTTAGAGCCAGAAACAGTCTGAGAGGTCAGAGCCAGAAGCAGTATAAAAGGTCAGAGCAAAAATTTGCATGAGATCAGAACCAGAATCAGTCTGAGAGGTTACAGCCAGAATGAGTATGAGACGTCAGAGCCAGAATAAGTCTGAGAGGTCAGAGCCAGAATCAATATGAGAGGTTAGAGCCAGAATCAGAATGAGAGATCAGAGCCAGAATCAGTATGAGAGGTCAGAGCCGGAATCAGACTGAGAGGTCAGAGCCGAAATCAGCATGAGCGGTCAGAGCCAGAATTAGTATGAGAGGTCAGAGTCAGAATTATTCTGAGAGGTCAGAGCCAGAATCAGTCTGAGAGGTAAGAGCCAGAATCAGTATGAGAGGTCAGAGCCAGAATCAGTATGAGAGGTCAGAGCCAGAATCAGTCTGAGAGGTCAGAGCCAGAATCAGTATGAGAAGTCAGAGCAGGAATCAGTCTGAGAGATCAGAGCCAGAATCAGTCTGAGAGGTCAGAGCCAGAATCAGTCTGAGAGGTCAGAGCCAAAATCAGTCTGAGAGTTCAGAACCAGAATCAGTCTGAGAAGTCAGAGCCAGAAGAAGTATTAGACGTTAGGGCCAGAATCAGTCGGAGCGGTCAGAGCCAGAATCAGTCTGAGAGGTCAGAGCCGGAATCAGTATGAGAGGTCAGAGCCGGAATCAGACTGAGAGGTCAGAGCCGAAATCAGTATGAGAGGTCAGAGCCAGAATCAGTATGAGAGGTCAGAGTCAGAATTAGTCTGAGAGGTCAGAGCCAGAAGCAATATGAGAGGTCAGAACCAGAATCAGTATAAAAGATCAGATCAAGAATCAGTCTGAGAGGTCAGAGCCATAATCAGTGTGAGAGGTCAGAGCGAGAATCTGTATAAAAGGTCAAAACTGGAATCAGTATGAGAGGTCAAAGCCAGAAGCAGTCTGAGAGGTCACGGCCAGAATCAGTCTGAGAAGTCAGAACCAGAATCAGTCTGAGAGGTCAGACCCAGATGCAGTTTAAGAGGTCAGAACCAGAATCAGTATGAGAGATCAGAGATAGAATCAGTCTGAGAGTTCAGAGCCACAATCAGTCTGAGAGGTCAGAGCCAGAATCTGTCTGAGAGGTAAGAGCCAGAATCAGTATGAGAGGTCAGAGCCAGAATCAGTATGAGAGGTCAGAGCCAGAATCAGTCTGAGAGGTCAGAGCCAGAATCAGTATGAGAAGTCAGAGCAGGAATCAGTCTGAGAGATCAGAGCCAGAATCAGTCTGAGAGGTCAGAGCCAGAATCAGTCTGAGAGATCAGACCCAGAATCAGTCTGAGAGGTCAGAGCCAGAATCAGTCTGAGAGTTCAGAACCAGAATCAGTCTGAGAAGTCAGAGCCAGAAGTAGTATTAGACGTTAGGGCCAGAATCAGTCGGAGCGGTCAGAGCCAGAATCAGTCTGAGAGGTCAGAGCCGGAATCAGTATGAGAGGTCAGAGCCGGAATCAGACTGAGAGGTCAGAGCCGAAATCAGTATGAGAGGTCAGAGCCAGAATCAGTATGAGAGGTCAGAGTCAGAATTAGTCTGAGAGGTCAGAGCCAGAAGCAATATGAGAGGTGAGAACCAGAATCACTATAAGAGATCAGATCAAGAATCAGTCTGAGAGGTCAGAGCCATAATCAGTGTGAGAGGTCAGAGCGAGAATCTGTATAAAAGGTCAAAACTGGAATCAGTATGAGAGGTCAAAGCCAGAAGCAGTCTGAGAGGTCACGGCCAGAATCAGTCTGAGAAGTCAGAACCAGAATCAGTCTGAGAGGTCAGACCCAGATGCAGTTTAAGAGGTCAGAACCAGAATCAGTATGGTAGATCAGAGATAGAATCAGTCTGAGAGTTCAGAGCCAGAATCAGTCTGAGAGGTCAGAGCCAGAATCAGTCTAAGAGGTCAGAGTAAGAAGCAGTATGACACGTCAGAGCCAGAAGCAGTCAGAGAGGTAAGAGCCAAAATTAGTCTAAGAGGTCAGAGCCAGAAGAAATATTAGATGTCAGAGTCAGAATCAATATGAGAGATCAGAGCCAGAATGAGTCTGAGAGGTCAGAGTCAGAATCAGTCTGAGAGGTCAGAGCCGGAATCAGACTGAGAGGTCAGAGCCAGAATCAGTCTGAGAGGTCAGAGCCAGAAGCAGTATGAGACGTTAGAGCCAGAAGCAGTCTGAGAGGTCAGAGCCAGAAGCAGTATAAAAGGTCAGAGCAAAAATCAGCATGAGATCAGAACCAGAATCAGTCTGAGAGGTTCCAGCCAGAATGAGTATGAGACGTCAGAGCCAGAATCAGTCTGAGAGGTCAGAGCCAGAATCAATATGAGAGGTTAGAGCCAGAATCAGAATGAGAGATCAGAGCCAGAACCAGTATGAGAGGTCAGAGCCGGAATCAGACTGAGAGGTCAGAGCCGAAATCAGCATGAGCGGTCAGAGCCAGAATTAGTATGAGAGGTCAGAGTCAGAATTATTCTGAGAGGTCAGAGCCAGAATCAGTCTGAGAAAACAGAGCCGGAATCAGTATGAGAGGTCAGAGCCAGAAGCAATATGAGAGGTCAGAGCCAGAATCAGTATGAGAGATCAGAGACAGAATCACTCTGAGAGGTCAGAGCCATAATCAGTGTGAGAGGTCAGAGCCAAAATCAGACTGAGAGGTCAGAGCCAGAATCAGTCGGAATGGTCAGAGCCAGAATCAGTATGAGAGGTCAGAGCCAGAAATAGTATGAGAGGTCAGAGCCAGAATCAGTCTGAGAAGTCAGAGCCAGAAGTAGAATTAGACGTCAGAGCCAGAATCAGACTGAGAGGTCAGAGCTAGAATAAGTCTGAGTGGTCAGAGCCAGAATCAGTATGAGAGGTCAGAGCCAGAAATAGTATGAGGGGTCAGAGCCAGAATCAGTCTGAGAAGTCAGAGCCAGAAGTAGTATTAGACGTCAGAGCCAGAATCAGACTGAGAAGTCAGAGCCAGAATCAGTCTGAGAGGTCAGAGCCAGAATTAGTATGAGAGGTCAGAGTCAGAATTATTCTGAGAGGTCAGAGCCAGAATCAGTCTGAGAAAACAGAGCCGGAATCAGTATGAGAGGTCAGAGCCAGAAGCAATATGAGAGGTCAGAGCTAGAATCAGTATGAGAGATCAGAGACAGAATCAGTCTGAGAGGTCAGAGCCATAATCAGTGTGAGAGGTCAGAGCCAAAATCAGACTGAGAGGTCAGAGCCAGAAATAGTATGAGAGGTCAGAGCCAGAATCAGTCTGAGAAGTCAGAGCCAGAAGTAGAATTAGACGTCAGAGCCAGAATCAGACTGAGAGGTCAGAGCCAGAATCAGTCTGAGTGGTCAGAGCCAGAATCAGTATGAGAGGTCAGAGCCAGAAATAGTATGAGGGGTCAGAGCCAGAATCAGTCTGAGAAGTCAGAGCCAGAAGTAGTATTAGACGTCAGAGCCAGAATCAGACTGAGAAGTCAGAGCCAGTATCAGTCTGAGAGGTCAGAGCCAGAATCAGTCTGAGAGGTCAGAGCCAGAATCAGTCTGAGAGGTCAGAGCAAGAATAAGTATGAGAGGTCAGAGCCAGAATCAGTATGAGAGGTCAGAGCCAGAACAAGTCTGAGAGGTCAGAGCCAGAATCAGTCTGAGAGGTCAGAGCCAGAAGCAGTATGAGACGTCAGAGCCAGAATCAGTCTTAGAGGTAAGAGCCAGAATTATTATGAGAGGTCAGAGCCAGATTCAGTATGAGAGATCAGAGCCAGAATCAGTCTGAGAGGTCAGAGCCCGAATCAGTCTGAGAGGTCAGAGCCGGAATCAGACTGATAGGTCAGAGCCGGAATCAGTCTGAGAGGTCAGAGCAAGAAGCAGTATGAGACGTCAGAGTCAGAATCAGTATGAGAGGTCAGAGACAGAATAAGTCTGAGTCCTCAGAGCCAGAATCAGTATGAGAGGTCAGAGCCAGAATCAGTCTGAGAGGTCAGAGCCAGAAAAAGTCTGAGAGGTCAGAGCCGGAATCAGTCTGAGAGGTCAGAGCCAGAATTAGTATGAGAGGTCAGAGCCAGAATAAATATGAGAGGTCAGAGCGAGATTCAGTCTGAGAGGTCAGAGCTAGAATCAGTCTGAGAGGTCAGAGCCAGAATAAGTATGAGAGGTCAGAGCCAGAATCAGTATGAGAGGACAGAGCCAGAATAAGTCTGAGAGGTCAGAGACAGAATCAGTCTGAGAGGTCAGAGCCAGAAGCAGTATGAGACGTCAGAGCCAGAATCAGTCTTAGAGGTAAGAGCCAGAATTATTATGAGAGGTCAGAGCCAGATTCAGTATGAGAGATCAGAGCCAGAATCAGTCTGAGAGGTCAGAGCCAGAATCAGTCTGAGAGGTCAGAGCCAGAAGCAGTATGAGACGTCAGAGCCAGAATCAGTCTGAGAGGTCAGAGCCAGAAGCAGTATGAGACGTCAGAGCCAGAATCAGTCTAAGAGGTCAGAGCCAGAATTAGTATGAGAGGTCAGAGCCAAAATCAATATGAGAGGTCAGAGCGAGATTCAGTCTGAGAGGTCAGAGCTAGAATCAGTCTGAGAGGTCAGAGCCAGAATCAGTATGAGAGGTCAGAGCCAGAATCAGTATGAGAGGTCAGAGCCAGAATCAGTCTGAGTGGTCAGAGCCAGAATCAGTATGAGAGGTCAGAGCCAGAAATAGTATGAGAGGTCAGAGCCAGAATCAGTCTGAGAAGTCAGAGCCAGAAGTAGTATTAGACGTCAGAGCCAGAATCAGACTGAGAGGTCAGAGCCAGAATCAGTCTGAGAGGTCAGAGCCAGAATCAGTCTGAGAGGTCCGAGCCAGAATCAGTATGAGAGGTCAGAGCCAGAATAAGTATGAGAGGTCAGAGCCAGAATCAGTGTGAGAGGTCAGAGCCAGAATAAGTCTGAGAGGTCAGAGCCAGAATCAGTCTGAGAAGTCAGAGCCAGAAGTAGAATTAGACGTCAGAGCCAGAATCAGACTGAGAGGTCAGAGCCAGAATCAGTCTGAGTGGTCAGAGCCAGAATCAGTATGAGAGGTCAGAGCCAGAAATAGTATGAGGGGTCAGAGCCAGAATCAGTCTGAGAAGTCAGAGCCAGAAGTAGTATTAGACGTCAGAGCCAGAATCAGACTGAGAAGTCAGAGCCAGTATCAGTCTGAGAGGTCAGAGCCAGAATCAGTCTGAGAGGTCAGAGCCAGAATCAGTCTGAGAGGTCAGAGCAAGAATAAGTATGAGAGGTCAGAGCCAGAATCAGTATGAGAGGTCAGAGCCAGAACAAGTCTGAGAGGTCAGAGCCAGAATCAGTCTGAGAGGTCAGAGCCAGAAGCAGTATGAGACGTCAGAGCCAGAATCAGTCTTAGAGGTAAGAGCCAGAATTATTATGAGAGGTCAGAGCCAGATTCAGTATGAGAGATCAGAGCCAGAATCAGTCTGAGAGGTCAGAGCCCGAATCAGTCTGAGAGGTCAGAGCCGGAATCAGACTGAGAGGTCAGAGCCGGAATCAGTCTGAGAGGTCAGAGCAAGAAGCAGTATGAGACGTCAGAGTCAGAATCAGTATGAGAGGTCAGAGACAGAATAAGTCTGAGTCCTCAGAGCCAGAATCAGTATGAGAGGTCAGAGCCAGAATCAGTCTGAGAGGTCAGAGCCAGAAAAAGTCTGAGAGGTCAGAGCCGGAATCAGTCTGAGAGGTCAGAGCCAGAATTAGTATGAGAGGTCAGAGCCAGAATCAATATGAGAGGTCAGAGCGAGATTCAGTCTGAGAGGTCAGAGCTAGAATCAGTCTGAGAGGTCAGAGCCAGAATAAGTATGAGAGGTCAGAGCCAGAATCAGTATGAGAGGACAGAGCCAGAATAAGTCTGAGAGGTCAGAGACAGAATCAGTCTGAGAGGTCAGAGCCAGAAGCAGTATGAGACGTCAGAGCCAGAATCAGTCTTAGAGGTAAGAGCCAGAATTATTATGAGAGGTCAGAGCCAGATTCAGTATGAGAGATCAGAGCCAGAATCAGTCTGAGAGGTCAGAGCCAGAATCAGTCTGAGAGGTCAGAGCCAGAAGCAGTATGAGACGTCAGAGCCAGAATCAGTCTGAGAGGTCAGAGCCAGAAGCAGTATGAGACGTCAGAGCCAGAATCAGTCTAAGAGGTCAGAGCCAGAATTAGTATGAGAGGTCAGAGCCAAAATCAATATGAGAGGTCAGAGCGAGATTCAGTCTGAGAGGTCAGAGCTAGAATCAGTCTGAGAGGTCAGAGCCAGAATCAGTATGAGAGGTCAGAGCCAGAATCAGTATGAGAGGTCAGAGCCAGAATCAGTCTGAGTGGTCAGAGCCAGAATCAGTATGAGAGGTCAGAGCCAGAAATAGTATGAGAGGTCAGAGCCAGAATCAGTCTGAGAAGTCAGAGCCAGAAGTAGTATTAGACGTCAGAGCCAGAATCAGACTGAGAGGTCAGAGCCAGAATCAGTCTGAGAGGTCAGAGCCAGAATCAGTCTGAGAGGTCCGAGCCAGAATCAGTATGAGAGGTCAGAGCCAGAATAAGTATGAGAGGTCAGAGCCAGAATCAGTGTGAGAGGTCAGAGCCAGAATAAGTCTGAGAGGTCAGAGCCGGAATCAGTCTAAGAGGTCAGAGCCAGAAGCAGTATGAGACGTCAGAGCCAGAATCAGTCTGAGAGGTAAGAGCCAGAATTATTATGAGAGGTCAGAGCCAGATTCAGTATGAGAGATCAGAGCCAGAATCAGTCTGAGAGGTCAGAGCCAGAATCAGTCTGAGAGGTCAGAGCCAGAATCAGTCTGAGAGGTCAGAGCTGGAATCAGACTGAGAGGTCAGAGCCAGAATCAGTCTGAGAGGTCAGAGCCAGAATTAGTATAAGAGGTCAGAGCCAGAATCAGTCTGAGAGTACAGAGCCAGAATCAGTCTGAGAGGTCAGAGATAGAATCGGTACGAGAGGTCTGAGCCAGAAGCAGTATGAGAGGTCAAAGTCCGGAATCAGACTGAGAGGTCAGAGCCAGAATCAGTCTGAGAGGTCAGAGCCAGAATCAGTCTGAGAGGTCCGAGCCAGAATCAGTCTGAGAGGTCCGAGCCAGAATCAGTCTGAGAGGTCATAGCCAGAATAAGTATGAGAGGTCAGAGCCAGAATCAGTGTGAGAGGTCAGAGCCAGAATAAGTCTGAGAGGTCAGAGCCGGAATCAGTCTAAGAGGTCAGAGCCAGAAGCAGTATGAGACGTCAGAGCCAGAATCAGTCTGAGAGGTAAGAGTCAGAATTATTATGAGAGGTCAGAGCCAGATTCAGTATGAGAGATCAGAGCCAGAATCAGTCTTAGAGGTCAGAGCCAGAATCAGTCTGAGAGGTCAGAGCCAGAATCAGTCTGAGAGGTCAGAGCCGGAATCAGACTGAGAGGTCAGAGCCAGAATCAGTCTGAGAAGTCAGAGCCAGAATTAGTATAAGAAGTCAGAGCCAGAATCAGTCTGAGAGGACAGAGCCCGAATCAGTCTGAGAGGTCAGAGCCAGAATCGGTACGAGAGGTCTGAGCCAGAAGCAGTATGAGAGGTCAAAGTCCGGAATCAGACTGAGAGGTCAGAGCCAGAATCAGTATGAGATGTGAGAGTCAGAATCAGTATGAGAGGTCAGAGCCAGAATCAGTCTGAGAGGTCAGAGCCAGAATCAGTCTGAGAGGTCAGAGCCAGAATCAGTTTGAGAGGTCAGAGCCAGAATTAGTATGAGAGGTCAGAGCCAGAATTAGTTTGAGAGGTCAGAGTCAAAATCAGTCTGAGAGGTCAGAGCCAGAATCAGTCTGAGAGGTCAAAGCCAGAAGAAGTATGAGATGTCAGAGCCAGAAGCAGTCTGAGAGGTCAGAGCCGGAATCAGTATGAGAGGACAGAGCTAGAATCAGTATGAGAGGTCTGAGCCAGAATCAGTATGAGAGGTCAGAGCCAGAATCAGACTGAGAGATCAGAGCAAGAATCAGTCTGGGAGGTCAGAGCCAGAATCAATATGAGAGATCAGAGCCAGAATCAATATCAGAGATCATAGCCAGAATCAGTATTAGAGGTCAGAGCCGGAATCAGTATGAGAGGTCAGAGACGGAATCAGTATGAGAGGTCAGAGCCGGAATCAGACTGAGAGGTCAGAGCTGGAATCAGTCTGAGAGGTCAGAGCCAGAAGAAGTATGAGACGTCAGAGCCAGAATCAGTCTGAGAGGTCAGAGCCAGAATTAGTATGAGGTCAGAGCCAGGAACAGTTTGAGAGGTCAGAGCCAGAATCAGTATGAGAGGTCAGAGCAAGAATCCGTCTGAGAGGTTAGAGCAAGAATTAGTATGAGAGGTCAGAGCCACAATCAGTCTGAGAGGTCAGAGCCAGAATCAGTCTGAGAGGTAAGAGCCAGAATCAGTATGAGAGGTCAGAGCCAGAATCAGTCTGAGAGGTCAGAGCCAGAATCAGTCTGAGAGGTCAGAGCCAGAATCAGTATGAGAAGTCAGAGCCAGAATCATTCTGAGAGGTCAGAGCCAGAATCAGTCTGAGAGATGAGAGCCAGAATCAGTCTGAGAGTTCAGAACCAGAATCAGTCTGAGAAGTCAGAGCCAGAAGTAGTATTAGACGTTAGGGCCAGAATCAGTCGGAGTGGTCAGAGCCAGAATCAGTCTGAGAGGTCAGAGCCGGAATCAGTATGAGAGGTCGGAGCCGGAATCAGACTGATAGGTCAGAGCCGAAATCAGTATGAGAGGTCAGAGCCAGAATCAGTATGAGAGGTCAGAGTCAGAATTAGTCTGAGAGGTCAGAGCCAGAAGCAATATGAGAGGTCAGAACATGAATCAGTATAAGAGATCAGATCAAGAATCAGTCTGAGAGGTCAGAGCCATAATCAGTGTGAGAGGTCAAAGCGAGAATCTGTATAAAAGGTCAAAACTGGAATCAGTATGAGAGGTCAAAGCCAGAAGCAGTCTGAGAGGTCACGGCCAGAATCAGTCTGAGAAGTCAGAACCAGAATCAGTCTGAGAGGTCAGACCCAGTTGCAGTTTAAGAGGTCAGAACCAGAATCAGTATGAAAGATCAGAGATAGAATCAGTCTGAGAGTTCAGAGCCAGAATCAGTCTGAGAGGTCAGAGCCAGAATCAGTAGAAGAGGTCAGAGTAAGAAGCAGTATGACACGTCAGAGCCAGAAGCAGTCAGAGAGGTCAGAGCTAAAATTAGTCTAAGAGGTCAGAGCCAAAAGAAGTATGAGATGTCAGAGCCAGAATCAATATGAGAGATCAGAGCCAGAATCAGTCTGAGAGGTCAGAGTCAGAATTAGTCTGAGAGGTCAGAGCCGGAATCAGACTGAGAGGTCAGAGCCAGAATCAGTCTGAGAGGTCAGAGCCAGAAGCAGTATGAGACGTTAGAGCCAGAAACAGTCTGAGAGGTCAGAGCCAGAAGCAGTATAAAAGGTCAGAGCAAAAATTTGCATGAGATCAGAACCAGAATCAGTCTGAGAGGTTACAGCCAGAATGAGTATGAGACGTCAGAGCCAGAATAAGTCTGAGAGGTCAGAGCCAGAATCAATATGAGAGGTTAGAGCCAGAATCAGAATGAGAGATCAGAGCCAGAATCAGTATGAGAGGTCAGAGCCGGAATCAGACTGAGAGGTCAGAGCCGAAATCAGCATGAGCGGTCAGAGCCAGAATTAGTATGAGAGGTCAGAGTCAGAATTATTCTGAGAGGTCAGAGCCAGAATCAGTCTGAGAGGTAAGAGCCAGAATCAGTATGAGAGGTCAGAGCCAGAATCAGTATGAGAGGTCAGAGCCAGAATCAGTCTGAGAGGTCAGAGCCAGAATCAGTATGAGAAGTCAGAGCAGGAATCAGTCTGAGAGATCAGAGCCAGAATCAGTCTGAGAGGTCAGAGCCAGAATCAGTCTGAGAGGTCAGAGCCAAAATCAGTCTGAGAGTTCAGAACCAGAATCAGTCTGAGAAGTCAGAGCCAGAAGAAGTATTAGACGTTAGGGCCAGAATCAGTCGGAGCGGTCAGAGCCAGAATCAGTCTGAGAGGTCAGAGCCGGAATCAGTATGAGAGGTCAGAGCCGGAATCAGACTGAGAGGTCAGAGCCGAAATCAGTATGAGAGGTCAGAGCCAGAATCAGTATGAGAGGTCAGAGTCAGAATTAGTCTGAGAGGTCAGAGCCAGAAGCAATATGAGAGGTCAGAACCAGAATCAGTATAAAAGATCAGATCAAGAATCAGTCTGAGAGGTCAGAGCCATAATCAGTGTGAGAGGTCAGAGCGAGAATCTGTATAAAAGGTCAAAACTGGAATCAGTATGAGAGGTCAAAGCCAGAAGCAGTCTGAGAGGTCACGGCCAGAATCAGTCTGAGAAGTCAGAACCAGAATCAGTCTGAGAGGTCAGACCCAGATGCAGTTTAAGAGGTCAGAACCAGAATCAGTATGAGAGATCAGAGATAGAATCAGTCTGAGAGTTCAGAGCCACAATCAGTCTGAGAGGTCAGAGCCAGAATCTGTCTGAGAGGTAAGAGCCAGAATCAGTATGAGAGGTCAGAGCCAGAATCAGTATGAGAGGTCAGAGCCAGAATCAGTCTGAGAGGTCAGAGCCAGAATCAGTATGAGAAGTCAGAGCAGGAATCAGTCTGAGAGATCAGAGCCAGAATCAGTCTGAGAGGTCAGAGCCAGAATCAGTCTGAGAGATCAGACCCAGAATCAGTCTGAGAGGTCAGAGCCAGAATCAGTCTGAGAGTTCAGAACCAGAATCAGTCTGAGAAGTCAGAGCCAGAAGTAGTATTAGACGTTAGGGCCAGAATCAGTCGGAGCGGTCAGAGCCAGAATCAGTCTGAGAGGTCAGAGCCGGAATCAGTATGAGAGGTCAGAGCCGGAATCAGACTGAGAGGTCAGAGCCGAAATCAGTATGAGAGGTCAGAGCCAGAATCAGTATGAGAGGTCAGAGTCAGAATTAGTCTGAGAGGTCAGAGCCAGAAGCAATATGAGAGGTGAGAACCAGAATCACTATAAGAGATCAGATCAAGAATCAGTCTGAGAGGTCAGAGCCATAATCAGTGTGAGAGGTCAGAGCGAGAATCTGTATAAAAGGTCAAAACTGGAATCAGTATGAGAGGTCAAAGCCAGAAGCAGTCTGAGAGGTCACGGCCAGAATCAGTCTGAGAAGTCAGAACCAGAATCAGTCTGAGAGGTCAGACCCAGATGCAGTTTAAGAGGTCAGAACCAGAATCAGTATGGTAGATCAGAGATAGAATCAGTCTGAGAGTTCAGAGCCAGAATCAGTCTGAGAGGTCAGAGCCAGAATCAGTCTAAGAGGTCAGAGTAAGAAGCAGTATGACACGTCAGAGCCAGAAGCAGTCAGAGAGGTAAGAGCCAAAATTAGTCTAAGAGGTCAGAGCCAGAAGAAATATTAGATGTCAGAGTCAGAATCAATATGAGAGATCAGAGCCAGAATGAGTCTGAGAGGTCAGAGTCAGAATCAGTCTGAGAGGACAGAGCCCGAATCAGTCTGAGAGGTCAGAGCCAGAATCGGTACGAGAGGTCTGAGCCAGAAGCAGTATGAGAGGTCAAAGTCCGGAATCAGACTGAGAGGTCAGAGCCAGAATCAGTATGAGATGTGAGAGTCAGAATCAGTATGAGAGGTCAGAGCCAGAATCAGTCTGAGAGGTCAGAGCCAGAATCAGTCTGAGAGGTCAGAGCCAGAATCAGTTTGAGAGGTCAGAGCCAGAATTAGTATGAGAGGTCAGAGCCAGAATTAGTTTGAGAGGTCAGAGTCAAAATCAGTCTGAGAGGTCAGAGCCAGAATCAGTCTGAGAGGTCAAAGCCAGAAGAAGTATGAGATGTCAGAGCCAGAAGCAGTCTGAGAGGTCAGAGCCGGAATCAGTATGAGAGGACAGAGCTAGAATCAGTATGAGAGGTCTGAGCCAGAATCAGTATGAGAGGTCAGAGCCAGAATCAGACTGAGAGATCAGAGCAAGAATCAGTCTGGGAGGTCAGAGCCAGAATCAATATGAGAGATCAGAGCCAGAATCAATATCAGAGATCATAGCCAGAATCAGTATTAGAGGTCAGAGCCGGAATCAGTATGAGAGGTCAGAGACGGAATCAGTATGAGAGGTCAGAGCCGGAATCAGACTGAGAGGTCAGAGCTGGAATCAGTCTGAGAGGTCAGAGCCAGAAGAAGTATGAGACGTCAGAGCCAGAATCAGTCTGAGAGGTCAGAGCCAGAATTAGTATGAGGTCAGAGCCAGGAACAGTTTGAGAGGTCAGAGCCAGAATCAGTATGAGAGGTCAGAGCAAGAATCCGTCTGAGAGGTTAGAGCAAGAATTAGTATGAGAGGTCAGAGCCACAATCAGTCTGAGAGGTCAGAGCCAGAATCAGTCTGAGAGGTAAGAGCCAGAATCAGTATGAGAGGTCAGAGCCAGAATCAGTCTGAGAGGTCAGAGCCAGAATCAGTCTGAGAGGTCAGAGCCAGAATCAGTATGAGAAGTCAGAGCCAGAATCATTCTGAGAGGTCAGAGCCAGAATCAGTCTGAGAGATGAGAGCCAGAATCAGTCTGAGAGTTCAGAACCAGAATCAGTCTGAGAAGTCAGAGCCAGAAGTAGTATTAGACGTTAGGGCCAGAATCAGTCGGAGTGGTCAGAGCCAGAATCAGTCTGAGAGGTCAGAGCCGGAATCAGTATGAGAGGTCGGAGCCGGAATCAGACTGATAGGTCAGAGCCGAAATCAGTATGAGAGGTCAGAGCCAGAATCAGTATGAGAGGTCAGAGTCAGAATTAGTCTGAGAGGTCAGAGCCAGAAGCAATATGAGAGGTCAGAACATGAATCAGTATAAGAGATCAGATCAAGAATCAGTCTGAGAGGTCAGAGCCATAATCAGTGTGAGAGGTCAAAGCGAGAATCTGTATAAAAGGTCAAAACTGGAATCAGTATGAGAGGTCAAAGCCAGAAGCAGTCTGAGAGGTCACGGCCAGAATCAGTCTGAGAAGTCAGAACCAGAATCAGTCTGAGAGGTCAGACCCAGTTGCAGTTTAAGAGGTCAGAACCAGAATCAGTATGAAAGATCAGAGATAGAATCAGTCTGAGAGTTCAGAGCCAGAATCAGTCTGAGAGGTCAGAGCCAGAATCAGTAGAAGAGGTCAGAGTAAGAAGCAGTATGACACGTCAGAGCCAGAAGCAGTCAGAGAGGTCAGAGCTAAAATTAGTCTAAGAGGTCAGAGCCAAAAGAAGTATGAGATGTCAGAGCCAGAATCAATATGAGAGATCAGAGCCAGAATCAGTCTGAGAGGTCAGAGTCAGAATTAGTCTGAGAGGTCAGAGCCGGAATCAGACTGAGAGGTCAGAGCCAGAATCAGTCTGAGAGGTCAGAGCCAGAAGCAGTATGAGACGTTAGAGCCAGAAACAGTCTGAGAGGTCAGAGCCAGAAGCAGTATAAAAGGTCAGAGCAAAAATTTGCATGAGATCAGAACCAGAATCAGTCTGAGAGGTTACAGCCAGAATGAGTATGAGACGTCAGAGCCAGAATAAGTCTGAGAGGTCAGAGCCAGAATCAATATGAGAGGTTAGAGCCAGAATCAGAATGAGAGATCAGAGCCAGAATCAGTATGAGAGGTCAGAGCCGGAATCAGACTGAGAGGTCAGAGCCGAAATCAGCATGAGCGGTCAGAGCCAGAATTAGTATGAGAGGTCAGAGTCAGAATTATTCTGAGAGGTCAGAGCCAGAATCAGTCTGAGAGGTAAGAGCCAGAATCAGTATGAGAGGTCAGAGCCAGAATCAGTATGAGAGGTCAGAGCCAGAATCAGTCTGAGAGGTCAGAGCCAGAATCAGTATGAGAAGTCAGAGCAGGAATCAGTCTGAGAGATCAGAGCCAGAATCAGTCTGAGAGGTCAGAGCCAGAATCAGTCTGAGAGGTCAGAGCCAAAATCAGTCTGAGAGTTCAGAACCAGAATCAGTCTGAGAAGTCAGAGCCAGAAGAAGTATTAGACGTTAGGGCCAGAATCAGTCGGAGCGGTCAGAGCCAGAATCAGTCTGAGAGGTCAGAGCCGGAATCAGTATGAGAGGTCAGAGCCGGAATCAGACTGAGAGGTCAGAGCCGAAATCAGTATGAGAGGTCAGAGCCAGAATCAGTATGAGAGGTCAGAGTCAGAATTAGTCTGAGAGGTCAGAGCCAGAAGCAATATGAGAGGTCAGAACCAGAATCAGTATAAAAGATCAGATCAAGAATCAGTCTGAGAGGTCAGAGCCATAATCAGTGTGAGAGGTCAGAGCGAGAATCTGTATAAAAGGTCAAAACTGGAATCAGTATGAGAGGTCAAAGCCAGAAGCAGTCTGAGAGGTCACGGCCAGAATCAGTCTGAGAAGTCAGAACCAGAATCAGTCTGAGAGGTCAGACCCAGATGCAGTTTAAGAGGTCAGAACCAGAATCAGTATGAGAGATCAGAGATAGAATCAGTCTGAGAGTTCAGAGCCACAATCAGTCTGAGAGGTCAGAGCCAGAATCTGTCTGAGAGGTAAGAGCCAGAATCAGTATGAGAGGTCAGAGCCAGAATCAGTATGAGAGGTCAGAGCCAGAATCAGTCTGAGAGGTCAGAGCCAGAATCAGTATGAGAAGTCAGAGCAGGAATCAGTCTGAGAGATCAGAGCCAGAATCAGTCTGAGAGGTCAGAGCCAGAATCAGTCTGAGAGATCAGACCCAGAATCAGTCTGAGAGGTCAGAGCCAGAATCAGTCTGAGAGTTCAGAACCAGAATCAGTCTGAGAAGTCAGAGCCAGAAGTAGTATTAGACGTTAGGGCCAGAATCAGTCGGAGCGGTCAGAGCCAGAATCAGTCTGAGAGGTCAGAGCCGGAATCAGTATGAGAGGTCAGAGCCGGAATCAGACTGAGAGGTCAGAGCCGAAATCAGTATGAGAGGTCAGAGCCAGAATCAGTATGAGAGGTCAGAGTCAGAATTAGTCTGAGAGGTCAGAGCCAGAAGCAATATGAGAGGTGAGAACCAGAATCACTATAAGAGATCAGATCAAGAATCAGTCTGAGAGGTCAGAGCCATAATCAGTGTGAGAGGTCAGAGCGAGAATCTGTATAAAAGGTCAAAACTGGAATCAGTATGAGAGGTCAAAGCCAGAAGCAGTCTGAGAGGTCACGGCCAGAATCAGTCTGAGAAGTCAGAACCAGAATCAGTCTGAGAGGTCAGACCCAGATGCAGTTTAAGAGGTCAGAACCAGAATCAGTATGGTAGATCAGAGATAGAATCAGTCTGAGAGTTCAGAGCCAGAATCAGTCTGAGAGGTCAGAGCCAGAATCAGTCTAAGAGGTCAGAGTAAGAAGCAGTATGACACGTCAGAGCCAGAAGCAGTCAGAGAGGTAAGAGCCAAAATTAGTCTAAGAGGTCAGAGCCAGAAGAAATATTAGATGTCAGAGTCAGAATCAATATGAGAGATCAGAGCCAGAATGAGTCTGAGAGGTCAGAGTCAGAATCAGTCTGAGAGGACAGAGCCGGAATCAGACTGAGAGGTCAGAGCCAGAATCAGTCTGAGAGGTCAGAGCCAGAAGCAGTATGAGACGTTAGAGCCAGAAGCAGTCTGAGAGGTCAGAGCCAGAAGCAGTATAAAAGGTCAGAGCAAAAATCAGCATGAGATCAGAACCAGAATCAGTCTGAGAGGTTCCAGCCAGAATGAGTATGAGACGTCAGAGCCAGAATCAGTCTGAGAGGTCAGAGCCAGAATCAATATGAGAGGTTAGAGCCAGAATCAGAATGAGAGATCAGAGCCAGAACCAGTATGAGAGGTCAGAGCCGGAATCAGACTGAGAGGTCAGAGCCGAAATCAGCATGAGCGGTCAGAGCCAGAATTAGTATGAGAGGTCAGAGTCAGAATTATTCTGAGAGGTCAGAGCCAGAATCAGTCTGAGAAAACAGAGCCGGAATCAGTATGAGAGGTCAGAGCCAGAAGCAATATGAGAGGTCAGAGCCAGAATCAGTATGAGAGATCAGAGACAGAATCACTCTGAGAGGTCAGAGCCATAATTAGTGTGAGAGGTCAGAGCCAAAATCAGACTGAGAGGTCAGAGCCAGAATCAGTCGGAATGGTCAGAGCCAGAATCAGTATGAGAGGTCAGAGCCAGAAATAGTATGAGAGGTCAGAGCCAGAATCAGTCTGAGAAGTCAGAGCCAGAAGTAGAATTAGACGTCAGAGCCAGAATCAGACTGAGAGGTCAGAGCTAGAATAAGTCTGAGTGGTCAGAGCCAGAATCAGTATGAGAGGTCAGAGCCAGAAATAGTATGAGGGGTCAGAGCCAGAATCAGTCTGAGAAGTCAGAGCCAGAAGTAGTATTAGACGTCAGAGCCAGAATCAGACTGAGAAGTCAGAGCCAGAATCAGTCTGAGAGGTCAGAGCCAGAATTAGTATGAGAGGTCAGAGTCAGAATTATTCTGAGAGGTCAGAGCCAGAATCAGTCTGAGAAAACAGAGCCGGAATCAGTATGAGAGGTCAGAGCCAGAAGCAATATGAGAGGTCAGAGCCAGAATCAGTATGAGAGATCAGAGACAGAATCACTCTGAGAGGTCAGAGCCATAATCAGTGTGAGAGGTCAGAGCCAGAATCAGTCTGAGAAGTCAGAGCCAGAAGTAGAATTAGACGTCAGAGCCAGAATCAGACTGAGAGGTCAGAGCTAGAATAAGTCTGAGTGGTCAGAGCCAGAATCAGTATGAGAGGTCAGAGCCAGAAATAGTATGAGGGGTCAGAGCCAGAATCAGTCTGAGAAGTCAGAGCCAGAAGTAGTATTAGACGTCAGAGCCAGAATCAGACTGAGAAGTCAGAGCCAGAATCAGTCTGAGGCTGCATTCACACGGAGTAAACGCTGGCGTTTTTGTGTGTTTTTTGCACATAGCGCCGCGTTTACGCCGCGCTATTTAGCGGTGGCGTTGCCCGGCATTAACGCGGCGTATACGCGGCGTTAACGCGACGCTACGCGGCGTAAACGCGGCGCTATGTGCAAAAAACACACAAAAAACGCCAGCGTTTACTCCGTGTGAATGCAGCCTGAGAGGTCAGAGCCAGAATCAGTCTGAGAGGTCAGAGCCAGAATCAGTCTGAGAGGTCAGAGCCAGAATAAGTATGAGAGGTCAGAGCCAGAATCAGTATGAGAGGTCAGAGCCAGAACAAGTCTGAGAGGTCAGAGCCAGAATCAGTCTGAGAGGTCAGAGCCAGAAGCAGTATGAGACGTCAGAGCCAGAATCAGTCTTAGAGGTAAGAGCCAGAATTATTATAAGAGGTCAGAGCCAGATTCAGTATGAGAGATCAGAGCCAGAATCAGTCTGAGAGGTCAGAGCCCGAATCAGTCTGAGAGGTCAGAGCCGGAATCAGACTGAGAGGTCAGAGCCGGAATCAGTCTGAGAGGTCAGAGCAAGAAACAGTATGAGACGTCAGAGTCAGAATCAGTATAAAAGGTCAGAGACAGAATAAGTCTGAGTCCTCAGAGCCAGAATCAGTATGAGAGGTCAGAGCCAGAATAAGTCTGAGAGGTCAGAGCCAGAATAAGTCTGAGAGGTCAGAGCCGGAATCAGTCTGAGAGGTCAGAGCCAGAAGCAGTATGAGACGTCACAGCCAGAATCAGTCTGAGAGGTCAGAGCCAGAATTAGTATGAGAGGTAAGAGCCAGAATCAATATGAGAGGTCAGAGCGAGATTCAGTCTGAGAGGTCAGAGCTAGAATCAGTCTGAGAAGTCAGAGCCAGAATAAGTATGAGAGGTCAGAGCCAGAATCCGTATGAGAGGACAGAGCCAGAATAAGTCTGAGAGGTCAGAGCCAAAATCAGTCTGAGAGGTCAGAGCCAGAAGCAGTATGAGACGTCAGAGCCAGAATCAGTCTTAGAGATAAGAGCCAGAATTATTATGAGAGGTCAGAGCCAGATTCAGTATGAGAGATCAGAGCCAGAATCAGTCTGAGAGGTCAGAGCCAGAATCAGTCTGAGAGGTCAGAGCCAGAATAAGTCTGAGAGGTCAGAGCCGGAATCAGTCTGAGAGGTCAGAGCCAGAAGCAGTATGAGACGTCAGAGCCAGAATCAGTCTAAGAGGTCAGAGCCAGAATCAGTCTAAGAGGTCAGAGCCAGAATTAGTATGAGAGGTTCAGAGCCAAAATCAATATGAGAGGTCAGAGCGAGATTCAGTCTGAGAGGTCAGAGCTAGAATCAGTCTGAGAGGTCAGAGCCAGAATCAGTATGAGAGGTCAGAGCCAGAATCAGTATGAGAGGACAGAGCCAAAATCAGACTGAGAGGTCAGAGCCAGAATCAGTCTGAGTGGTCAGAGCCAGAATCAGTATGAGAGGTCAGAGCCAGAAATAGTATGAGAGGTCAGAGCCAGAATCAGTCTGAGAAGTCAGAGCCAGAAGTAGTATTAGACGTCAGAGCCAGAATCAGACTGAGAGGTCAGAGCCAGAATCAGTCTGAGTGGTCAGAGCCAGAATCAGTATGAGAGGTCAGAGCCAGAAATAGTATGAGAGGTCAGAGCCAGAATCAGTATGAGAAGTCAGAGCCAGAAGTAGTATTAGACGTCAGAGCCAGAATCAGACTGAGGGGTCAGAGCCAGAATCAGTCTGAGAGGTCAGAGCCAGAATCAGTCTGAGAGGTCCGAGCCAGAATCAGTCTGAGAGGTCAGAGCCAGAATAAGTATGAGAGGTCAGAGCCAGAATCAGTGTGAGAGGTCAGAGCCGGAAGCAGTCTAAGAGGTCAGAGCCAGAAGCAGTATGAGACGTCAGAGCTAGAATCAGTCTGAGAGGTAAGAGCCAGAATTATTATGAGAGGTCAGAGCCAGATTCAGTATGAGAGATCAGAGCCAGAATCAGTCTGAGAGGTCAGAGCCAGAATCAGTCTGAGAGGTCAGAGCCAGAATCAGTCTGAGAGGTCAGAGCTGGAATCAGACTGAGAGCTCAGAGCCAGAATCAGTCTGAGAGGTCAGAGCCAGAATTAGTATAAGAGGTCAGAGCCAGAATCAGTCTGAGAGTACAGAGCCAGAACCAGTCTGAGAAGTCAGAGCCAGAATCGGTACGAGAGGTCTGAGCCAGAAGCAGTATGAGAGGTCAAAGTCCGGAATCAGACTGAGAGGTCAGAGCCAGAATCAGTCTAAGAGGTCAGAGCCAGAATCAGTCTGAGAGGTCCGAGCCAGAATCAGTCTGAGAGGTCAGAGCCGGAATCAGTATGAGAGATCAGAGCCAGAATCAGTATGAGAGGTCAGAGCCGGAATCAGTATGAGAGGTCAGAGCCAGAATCAATATGAGAGGTCAGAGCGAGATTCAGTCTGAGAGGTCAGAGCTAGAATCAGTCTGAGAGGTCAGAGCCAGAATCAGTATGAGAGGTCAGAGCCAGAATCAGAATGAGAGGTCAGAGCCGGAATCAGTATGAGAGGTCAGAGCCGGAATCAGACTGAGAGGTCAGAGCCGAAATCAGTATGAGAGGTCAGAGCCAGAATCAGTATGAGAGGTCAGAGTCAGAATTAGTCTGAGAGGTCAGAGCCAGAAGCAATATGAGAGGTGAGAACCAGAATCACTATAAGAGATCAGATCAAGAATCAGTCTGAGAGGTCAGAGCCATAATCAGTGTGAGAGGTCAGAGCGAGAAGCAGTCTGAGAGGTCACGGCCAGAATCAGTCCGAGAAGTCAGAACCAGAATCAGTCTGAGAGGTCAGACCCAGATGCAGTTTAAGAGGTCAGAACCAGAATCAGTATGGTAGATCAGAGATAGAATCAGTCTGAGAGTTCAGAGCCAGAATCAGTCTGAGAGGTCAGAGCCATAATCAGTCTAAGAGGTCAGAGTAAGAAGCAGTATGACACGTCAGAGCCAGAAGCAGTCAGAGAGGTCAGAGCCAAAATTAGTCTAAGAGGTCAGAGCCAGAAGAAGTATTAGATGTCAGAGCCAGAATCAATATGAGAGATCAGAGCCAGAATGAGTCTGAGAGGTCAGAGTCAGAATCAGTCTGAGAGGTCAGAGCCAGAAGCAGTATGAGACGTTAGAGCCAGAAGCAGTCTGAGAGGTCAGAGCCAGAAGCAGTATAAAAGGTCAGAGCAAAAATCAGCATGAGATCAGAACCAGAATCAGTCTGAGAGGTTCCAGCCAGAATGAGTATGAGACGTCAGAGCCAGAATCAGTCTGAGAGGTCAGAGCCAGAATCAATATGAGAGGTTAGAGCCAGAATCAGAATGAGAGATCAGAGCCAGAACCAGTATGAGAGGTCAGAGCCGGAATCAGACTGAGAGGTCAGAGCCGAAATCAGCATGAGCGGTCAGAGCCAGAATTAGTATGAGAGGTCAGAGTCAGAATTATTCTGAGAGGTCAGAGCCAGAATCAGTCTGAGAAAACAGAGCCGGAATCAGTATGAGAGGTCAGAGCCAGAAGCAATATGAGAGGTCAGAGCCAGAATCAGTATGAGAGATCAGAGACAGAATCACTCTGAGAGGTCAGAGCCATAATCAGTGTGAGAGGTCAGAGCCAAAATCAGACTGAGAGGTCAGAGCCAGAATCAGTCTGAATGGTCAGAGCCAGAATCAGTATGAGAGGTCAGAGCCAGAAATAGTATGAGAGGTCAGAGCCAGAATCAGTCTGAGAAGTCAGAGCCAGAAGTAGAATTAGACGTCAGAGCCAGAATCAGACTGAGAGGTCAGAGCTAGAATAAGTCTGAGTGGTCAGAGCCAGAATCAGTATGAGAGGTCAGAGCCAGAAATAGTATGAGGGGTCAGAGCCAGAATCAGTCTGAGAAGTCAGAGCCAGAAGTAGTATTGGACGTCAGAGCCAGAATCAGACTGAGAAGTCAGAGCCAGAATCAGTCTGAGAGGTCAGAGCCAGAATCAGTCTGAGAGGTCAGAGCCAGAATCAGTCTGAGAGGTCAGAGCCAGAATAAGTATGAGAGGTCAGAGCCAGAATCAGTATGAGAGGTCAGAGCCAGAACAAGTCTGAGAGGTCAGAGCCAGAATCAGTCTGAGAGGTCAGAGCCAGAAGCAGTATGAGACGTCAGAGCCAGAATCAGTCTTAGAGGTAAGAGCCAGAATTATTATAAGAGGTCAGAGCCAGATTCAGTATGAGAGATCAGAGCCAGAATCAGTCTGAGAGGTCAGAGCCCGAATCAGTCTGAGAGGTCAGAGCCGGAATCAGACTGAGAGGTCAGAGCCGGAATCAGTCTGAGAGGTCAGAGCAAGAAGCAGTATGAGACGTCAGAGTCAGAATCAGTATGAGAGGTCAGAGACAGAATAAGTCTGAGTCCTCAGAGCCAGAATCAGTATGAGAGGTCAGAGCCAGAATAAGTCTGAGAGGTCAGAGCCAGAATAAGTCTGAGAGGTCAGAGCCGGAATCAGTCTGAGAGGTCAGAGCCAGAAGCAGTATGAGACGTCACAGCCAGAATCAGTCTGAGAGGTCAGAGCCAGAATTAGTATGAGAGGTATGAGCCAGAATCAATATGAGAGGTCAGAGCGAGATTCAGTCTGAGAGGTCAGAGCTAGAATCAGTCTGAGAAGTCAGAGCCAGAATAAGTATGAGAGGTCAGAGCCAGAATCCGTATGAGAGGACAGAGCCAGAATAAGTCTGAGAGGTCAGAGCCAAAATCAGTCTGAGAGGTCAGAGCCAGAAGCAGTATGAGACGTCAGAGCCAGAATCAGTCTTAGAGGTAAGAGCCAGAATTATTATGAGAGGTCAGAGCCAGATTCAGTATGAGAGATCAGAGCCAGAATCAGTCTGAGAGGTCAGAGCCAGAATCAGTCTGAGAGGTCAGAGCCAGAATAAGTCTGAGAGGTCAGAGCCGGAATCAGTCTGAGAGGTCAGAGCCAGAAGCAGTATGAGACGTCAGAGCCAGAATCAGTCTTAGAGGTAAGAGCCAGAATTATTATGAGAGGTCAGAGCCAGATTCAGTATGAGAGATCAGAGCCAGAATCAGTCTGAGAGGTCAGAGCCAGAATCAGTCTGAGAGGTCAGAGCCAGAATAAGTCTGAGAGGTCACGGCCAGAATCAGTCTGAGAAGTCAGAACCAGAATCAGTCTGAGAGGTCAGACCCAGATGCAGTTTAAGAGGTAAGAACCAGAATCAGTATGGTAGATCAGAGATAGAATCAGTCTGAGAGTTCAGAGCCAGAATCAGTCTGAGAGGTCAGAGCCAGAATCAGTCTAAGAGGTCAGAGTAAGAAGCAGTATGACACGTCAGAGCCAGAAACAGTCAGAGAGGTCAGAGCCAAAATTAGTCTAAGAGGTCAGAGCCAGAATCAATATGAGAGATCAGAGCCAGAATGAGTCTGAGAGGTCAGAGTCAGAATCAGTCTGAGAGGTCAGAGCCGGAATCAGACTGAGAGGTCAGAGCCAGAATCAGTCTGAGAGGTCAGAGCCAGAAGCAGTATGAGACGTTAGAGCCAGAAGCAGTCTGAGAGGTCAGAGCCAGAAGCAGTATAAAAGGTCAGAGCAAAAATCAGCATGAGATCAGAACCAGAATCAGTCTGAGAGGTTCCAGCCAGAATGAGTATGAGACGTCAGAGCCAGAATCAGTCTGAGAGGTCAGAGCCAGAATCAATATGAGAGGTTAGAGCCAGAATCAGAATGAGAGATCAGAGCCAGAACCAGTATGAGAGGTCAGAGCCGGAATCAGACTGAGAGGTCAGAGCCGAAATCAGCATGAGCGGTCAGAGCCAGAATTAGTATGAGAGGTCAGAGTCAGAATTATTCTGAGAGGTCAGAGCCAGAATCAGTCTGAGAAAACAGAGCCGGAATCAGTATGAGAGGTCAGAGCCAGAAGCAATATGAGAGGTCAGAGCCAGAATCAGTATGAGAGATCAGAGACAGAATCACTCTGAGAGGTCAGAGCCATAATCAGTGTGAGAGGTCAGAGCCAAAATCAGACTGAGAGGTCAGAGCCAGAATCAGTCTGAATGGTCAGAGCCAGAATCAGTATGAGAGGTCAGAGCCAGAAATAGTATGAGAGGTCAGAGCCAGAATCAGTCTGAGAAGTCAGAGCCAGAAGTAGAATTAGACGTCAGAGCCAGAATCAGACTGAGAGGTCAGAGCTAGAATAAGTCTGAGTGGTCAGAGCCAGAATCAGTATGAGAGGTCAGAGCCAGAAATAGTATGAGGGGTCAGAGCCAGAATCAGTCTGAGAAGTCAGAGCCAGAAGTAGTATTGGACGTCAGAGCCAGAATCAGACTGAGAAGTCAGAGCCAGAATCAGTCTGAGAGGTCAGAGCCAGAATCAGTCTGAGAGGTCAGAGCCAGAATCAGTCTGAGAGGTCAGAGCCAGAATAAGTATGAGAGGTCAGAGCCAGAATCAGTATGAGAGGTCAGAGCCAGAACAAGTCTGAGAGGTCAGAGCCAGAATCAGTCTGAGAGGTCAGAGCCAGAAGCAGTATGAGACGTCAGAGCCAGAATCAGTCTTAGAGGTAAGAGCCAGAATTATTATAAGAGGTCAGAGCCAGATTCAGTATGAGAGATCAGAGCCAGAATCAGTCTGAGAGGTCAGAGCCCGAATCAGTCTGAGAGGTCAGAGCCGGAATCAGACTGAGAGGTCAGAGCCGGAATCAGTCTGAGAGGTCAGAGCAAGAAGCAGTATGAGACGTCAGAGTCAGAATCAGTATGAGAGGTCAGAGACAGAATAAGTCTGAGTCCTCAGAGCCAGAATCAGTATGAGAGGTCAGAGCCAGAATAAGTCTGAGAGGTCAGAGCCAGAATAAGTCTGAGAGGTCAGAGCCGGAATCAGTCTGAGAGGTCAGAGCCAGAAGCAGTATGAGACGTCACAGCCAGAATCAGTCTGAGAGGTCAGAGCCAGAATTAGTATGAGAGGTATGAGCCAGAATCAATATGAGAGGTCAGAGCGAGATTCAGTCTGAGAGGTCAGAGCTAGAATCAGTCTGAGAAGTCAGAGCCAGAATAAGTATGAGAGGTCAGAGCCAGAATCCGTATGAGAGGACAGAGCCAGAATAAGTCTGAGAGGTCAGAGCCAAAATCAGTCTGAGAGGTCAGAGCCAGAAGCAGTATGAGACGTCAGAGCCAGAATCAGTCTTAGAGGTAAGAGCCAGAATTATTATGAGAGGTCAGAGCCAGATTCAGTATGAGAGATCAGAGCCAGAATCAGTCTGAGAGGTCAGAGCCAGAATCAGTCTGAGAGGTCAGAGCCAGAATAAGTCTGAGAGGTCAGAGCCGGAATCAGTCTGAGAGGTCAGAGCCAGAAGCAGTATGAGACGTCAGAGCCAGAATCAGTCTAAGAGGTCAGAGCCAGAATCAGTCTAAGAGGTCAGAGCCAGAATTAGTATGAGAGGTTCAGAGCCAAAATCAATATGAGAGGTCAGAGCGAGATTCAGTCTGAGAGGTCAGAGCTAGAATCAGTCTGAGAGGTCAGAGCCAGAATCAGTATGAGAGGTCAGAGCCAGAATCAGTATAAGAGGACAGAGCCAAAATCAGACTGAGAGGTCAGAGCCAGAATCAGTCTGAGTGGTCAGAGCCAGAATCAGTATGAGAGGTCAGAGCCAGAAATAGTATGAGAGGTCAGAGCCAGAATCAGTCTGAGAAGTCAGAGCCAGAAGTAGTATTAGACGTCAGAGCCAGAATCAGACTGAGAGGTCAGAGCCAGAATCAGTCTGAGTGGTCAGAGCCAGAATCAGTATGAGAGGTCAGAGCCAGAAATAGTATGAGAGGTCAGAGCCAGAATCAGTATGAGAAGTCAGAGCCAGAAGTAGTATTAGACGTCAGAGCCAGAATCAGACTGAGGGGTCAGAGCCAGAATCAGTCTGAGAGGTCAGAGCCAGAATCAGTCTGAGAGGTCCGAGCCAGAATCAGTCTGAGAGGTCAGAGCCAGAATAAGTATGAGAGGTCAGAGCCAGAATCAGTGTGAGAGGTCAGAGCCGGAAGCAGTCTAAGAGGTCAGAGCCAGAAGCAGTATGAGACGTCAGAGCTAGAATCAGTCTGAGAGGTAAGAGCCAGAATTATTATGAGAGGTCAGAGCCAGATTCAGCATGAGAGATCAGAGCCAGAATCAGTCTGAGAGGTCAGAGCCAGAATCAGTCTGAGAGGTCAGAGCCAGAATCAGTCTGAGAGGTCAGAGCTGGAATCAGACTGAGAGCTCAGAGCCAGAATCAGTCTGAGAGGTCAGAGCCAGAATTAGTATAAGAGGTCAGAGCCAGAATCAGTCTGAGAGTACAGAGCCAGAACCAGTCTGAGAAGTCAGAGCCAGAATCGGTACGAGAGGTCTGAGCCAGAAGCAGTATGAGAGGTCAAAGTCCGGAATCAGACTGAGAGGTCAGAGCCAGAATCAGTCTGAGAGGTCAGAGCCAGAATCAGTCTGAGAGGTCCGAGCCAGAATCAGTCTGAGAGGTCAGAGCCGGAATCAGTATGAGAGATCAGAGCCAGAATCAGTATGAGAGGTCAGAGCCGGAATCAGTATGAGAGGTCAGAGCCAGAATCAATATGAGAGGTTAGAGCGAGATTCAGTCTGAGAGGTCAGAGCTAGAATCAGTCTGAGAGGTCAGAGCCAGAATCAGTATGAGAGGTCAGAGCCAGAATCAGAATGAGAGGTCAGAGCCAAAATCAGACTGAGAGGTCAGAGCCAGAATCAGTCTGAGTGGTCAGAGTCAGAATCAGTATGAGAGGTCAGAGCCAGAAATAGTATGAGAGGTCAGAGCCAGAATCAGTCTGAGAAGTCAGAGCCAGAAGTAGTATTAGACGTCAGAGCCAGAATCAGACTGAGAGGTCAGAGCCAGAATCAGTCTGAGTGGTCAGAGCCAGAATCAGTATGAGAGGTCAGAGCCAGAAATAGTATGAGGGGTCAGAGCCAGAATCAGTCTGAGAAGTCAGAGCCAGAAGTAGTATTAGACGTCAGAGCCAGAATCAGACTGAGAAGTCAGAGCCAGAATCAGTCTGAGAGGTCAGAGCCAGAATCAGTCTGAGAGGTCAGAGCCAGAATCAGTCTGAGAGTTCAGAGCCAGAATAAGTATGAGAGGTCAGAGCCAGAATCAGTATGAGAGGTCAGAGCCAGAATAAGTCTGAGAGGTCAGAGCCAGAATCAGTCTGAGAGGTCAGAGCCAGAAGCAGTATGAGACGTCAGAGCCAGAATCAGTCTTAGAGGTAAGAGCCAGAATTATTATGAGAGGTCAGAGCCAAATTCAGTATGAGAGATCAGAGCCAGAATCAGTCTGAGAGGTCAGAGCCCGAATCAGTCTGAGAGGTCAGAGCCGGAATCAGACTGAGAAGTCAGAGCCGGAATCAGTCTGAGAGGTCAGAGCAAGAAGCAGTATGAGACGTCAGAGTCAGAATCAGTATGAGAGGTCAGAGACAGAATAAGTCTGAGTCCTCAGAGCCAGAATCAGTATGAGAGGTCAGAGCCAGAATCAGTCTGAGAGGTCAGAGCCAGAATAAGTCTGAGAGGTCAGAGCCGGAATCAGTCTGAGAGGTCAGAGCCAGAAGCAGTATGAGACGTCAGAGCCAGAATCAGTCTTAGAGGTCAGAGCCAGATTTAGTATGAGAGGTCAGAGCGAGAATCAATATGAGAGGTCAGAGCGAGATTCAGTCTGAGAGGTCAGAGCTAGAATCAGTCTGAGAGGTCAGAGCCAGAATCAGTATGAGAGGTCAGAGCCAGAATCAGAATGAGAGGTCAGAGCCAAAATCAGACTGAGAGGTCAGAGCCAGAATCAGTCAGAGTGGTCAGAGCCAGAATCAGTATGAGAGGTCAGAGCCAGAAATAGTATGAGAGGTCAGAGCCAGAATCAGTCTGAGAAGTCAGAGCCAGAAGTAGTATTAGACGTCAGAGCCAGAATCAGACTGAGAGGTCAGAGCCAGAATCAGTCTGAGTGGTCAGAGCCAGAATCAGTATGAGAGGTCAGAGCCAGAAATAGTATGAGGGGTCAGAGCCAGAATCAGTCTGAGAAGTCAGAGCCAGAAGTAGTATTAGACGTCAGAGCCAGAATCAGACTGAGAAGTCAGAGCCAGAATCAGTCTGAGAGGTCAGAGCCAGAATCAGTCTGAGAGGTCAGAGCCAGAATCAGTCTGAGAGTTCAGAGCCAGAATAAGTATGAGAGGTCAGAGCCAGAATCAGTATGAGAGGTCAGAGCCAGAATAAGTCTGAGAGGTCAGAGCCAGAATCAGTCTGAGAGGTCAGAGCCAGAAGCAGTATGAGACGTCAGAGCCAGAATCAGTCTTAGAGGTAAGAGCCAGAATTATTATGAGAGGTCAGAGCCAAATTCAGTATGAGAGATCAGAGCCAGAATCAGTCTGAGAGGTCAGAGCCCGAATCAGTCTGAGAGGTCAGAGCCGGAATCAGACTGAGTAGTCAGAGCCGGAATCAGTCTGAGAGGTCAGAGCAAGAAGCAGTATGAGACGTCAGAGTCAGAATCAGTATGAGAGGTCAGAGACAGAATAAGTCTGAGTCCTCAGAGCCAGAATCAGTATGAGAGGTCAGAGCCAGAATCAGTCTGAGAGGTCAGAGCCAGAATAAGTCTGAGAGGTCAGAGCCGGAATCAGTCTGAGAGGTCAGAGCCAGAAGCAGTATGAGACGTCAGAGCCAGAATCAGTCTTAGAGGTCAGAGCCAGATTTAGTATGAGAGGTCAGAGCGAGAATCAATATGAGAGGTCAGAGCGAGATTCAGTCTGAGAGGTCAGAGCTAGAATCAGTCTGAGAGGTCAGAGCCAGAATCAGTATGAGAGGTCAGAGCCAGAATCAGTATGAGAGGATAGAGCCAAAATCAGACTGAGAGGTCAGAGCCAGAATCAGTCAGAGTGGTCAGAGCCAGAATCAGTATGAGAGGTCAGAGCCAGAAATAGTATGAGAGGTCAGAGCCAGAATCAGTCTGAGAAGTCAGAGCCAGAAGTAGTATTAGACGTCAGAGCCAGAATCAGACTGAGAGGTCAGAGCCAGAATCAGTCTGAGTGGTCAGAACCAGAATCAGTAGGAGAGGTCAGAGCCAGAAATAGTATGAGAGGTCAGAGCCAGAATCAATCTGAGAAGTCAGAGCCAGAAGTAGAATTAGACGTCAGAGCCGGAATCAGACTGAGAGGTCAGAGCCAGAATCAGTCTGAGAGGTCAGAGCCAGAATCAGTCTGAGAGGTCCGAGCCAGAATCAGTCTGAGAGGTCAGAGCCAGAATAAGTATGAGAGGTCAGAGCCAGAATCAGTGTGAGAGGTCAGAGCCAGAATAAGTCTGAGAGGTCAGAGCCGGAATCAGTCTAAGAGGTCAGAGCCAGAAGCAGTATGAGACGTCAGAGCCAGAATCAGTCTGAGAGGTAAGAGCCAGAATTATTATGAGAGGTCAGAGCCAGATTCAGTATGAGAGATCAGAGCCAGAATCAGTCTGAGAGGTCAGAGCCAGAATCAGTCTGAGAGGTCAGAGCCAGAATCAGTCTGAGAGGTCAGAGCCGGAATCAGACTGAGAGTTCAGAGCCAGAATCAGTCTGAGAGGTCAGAGCCAGAATTAGTATAAGAGGTCAGAGCCAGAATCAGTCTGAGAGGACAGAGCCAGAATCAGTCTGAGAGGTCAGAGCCAGAATTAGTATGAGAGGTCAGAGCCAGAATCAGTTTGAGAGGTCAGAGCCAGAATTAGTATGAGAGGTCAGAGCCAGAATCAGTTTGAGAGGTCAGAGTTAGAATCAGTCTGAGAGGTCAGAGCCAGTATCAGTCTGAGATGTCAAAGCCAGAAGAAGTATGAGATGTCAGAGCCAGAAGCAGTCTGAGAGGTCAGAGCCGGAATCAGTATGAGAGGACAGAGCTAGAATCAGTATGAGAGGTCAGAGCCAGAATCAGTATGAGAGGTCAGAGCCAGAATCAGACTGAGAGATCAGAGCAAGAATCAGTCTGGGAGGTCAGAGCCAGAATCAATATGAGAGATCAGAGCCAGAATCAATATCAGAGTTCAGAGCCAGAATCAGTATGAGAGGTCAGAGCCGGAATCAGTATGAGAGGTCAGAGCCGGAATCAGTATGAGAGGTCGGAGCCGGAATCAGACTGAGAGGTCAGAGCTGGAATCAGTCTGAGAGGTCAGAGCCAGAAGAAGTATGAGACGTCAGAGCCAGAATCAGTCTGAGAGGTCAGAGCCAGAATTAGTATGAGGTCAGAGCCAGTAACAGTTTGAGAGGTCAGAGCCAGAAGCAGTATGAGACGTCAGAGCCAGAATCAGTCTTAGAGGTAAGAGCCAGAATTATTATGAGAGGTCAGAGCCAAATTCAGTATGAGAGATCAGAGCCAGAATCAGTCTGAGAGGTCAGAGCCCGAATCAGTCTGAGAGGTCAGAGCCGGAATCAGACTGAGAAGTCAGAGCCGGAATCAGTCTGAGAGGTCAGAGCAAGAAGCAGTATGAGACGTCAGAGTCAGAATCAGTATGAGAGGTCAGAGACAGAATAAGTCTGAGTCCTCAGAGCCAGAATCAGTATGAGAGGTCAGAGCCAGAATCAGTCTGAGAGGTCAGAGCCAGAATAAGTCTGAGAGGTCAGAGCCGGAATCAGTCTGAGAGGTCAGAGCCAGAAGCAGTATGAGACGTCAGAGCCAGAATCAGTCTTAGAGGTCAGAGCCAGATTTAGTATGAGAGGTCAGAGCGAGAATCAATATGAGAGGTCAGAGCGAGATTCAGTCTGAGAGGTCAGAGCTAGAATCAGTCTGAGAGGTCAGAGCCAGAATCAGTATGAGAGGTCAGAGCCAGAATCAGAATGAGAGGTCAGAGCCAAAATCAGACTGAGAGGTCAGAGCCAGAATCAGTCAGAGTGGTCAGAGCCAGAATCAGTATGAGAGGTCAGAGCCAGAAATAGTATGAGAGGTCAGAGCCAGAATCAGTCTGAGAAGTCAGAGCCAGAAGTAGTATTAGACGTCAGAGCCAGAATCAGACTGAGAGGTCAGAGCCAGAATCAGTCTGAGTGGTCAGAGCCAGAATCAGTATGAGAGGTCAGAGCCAGAAATAGTATGAGGGGTCAGAGCCAGAATCAGTCTGAGAAGTCAGAGCCAGAAGTAGTATTAGACGTCAGAGCCAGAATCAGACTGAGAAGTCAGAGCCAGAATCAGTCTGAGAGGTCAGAGCCAGAATCAGTCTGAGAGGTCAGAGCCAGAATCAGTCTGAGAGTTCAGAGCCAGAATAAGTATGAGAGGTCAGAGCCAGAATCAGTATGAGAGGTCAGAGCCAGAATAAGTCTGAGAGGTCAGAGCCAGAATCAGTCTGAGAGGTCAGAGCCAGAAGCAGTATGAGACGTCAGAGCCAGAATCAGTCTTAGAGGTAAGAGCCAGAATTATTATGAGAGGTCAGAGCCAAATTCAGTATGAGAGATCAGAGCCAGAATCAGTCTGAGAGGTCAGAGCCCGAATCAGTCTGAGAGGTCAGAGCCGGAATCAGACTGAGTAGTCAGAGCCGGAATCAGTCTGAGAGGTCAGAGCAAGAAGCAGTATGAGACGTCAGAGTCAGAATCAGTATGAGAGGTCAGAGACAGAATAAGTCTGAGTCCTCAGAGCCAGAATCAGTATGAGAGGTCAGAGCCAGAATCAGTCTGAGAGGTCAGAGCCAGAATAAGTCTGAGAGGTCAGAGCCGGAATCAGTCTGAGAGGTCAGAGCCAGAAGCAGTATGAGACGTCAGAGCCAGAATCAGTCTTAGAGGTCAGAGCCAGATTTAGTATGAGAGGTCAGAGCGAGAATCAATATGAGAGGTCAGAGCGAGATTCAGTCTGAGAGGTCAGAGCTAGAATCAGTCTGAGAGGTCAGAGCCAGAATCAGTATGAGAGGTCAGAGCCAGAATCAGTATGAGAGGATAGAGCCAAAATCAGACTGAGAGGTCAGAGCCAGAATCAGTCAGAGTGGTCAGAGCCAGAATCAGTATGAGAGGTCAGAGCCAGAAATAGTATGAGAGGTCAGAGCCAGAATCAGTCTGAGAAGTCAGAGCCAGAAGTAGTATTAGACGTCAGAGCCAGAATCAGACTGAGAGGTCAGAGCCAGAATCAGTCTGAGTGGTCAGAACCAGAATCAGTAGGAGAGGTCAGAGCCAGAAATAGTATGAGAGGTCAGAGCCAGAATCAATCTGAGAAGTCAGAGCCAGAAGTAGAATTAGACGTCAGAGCCGGAATCAGACTGAGAGGTCAGAGCCAGAATCAGTCTGAGAGGTCAGAGCCAGAATCAGTCTGAGAGGTCCGAGCCAGAATCAGTCTGAGAGGTCAGAGCCAGAATAAGTATGAGAGGTCAGAGCCAGAATCAGTGTGAGAGGTCAGAGCCAGAATAAGTCTGAGAGGTCAGAGCCGGAATCAGTCTAAGAGGTCAGAGCCAGAAGCAGTATGAGACGTCAGAGCCAGAATCAGTCTGAGAGGTAAGAGCCAGAATTATTATGAGAGGTCAGAGCCAGATTCAGTATGAGAGATCAGAGCCAGAATCAGTCTGAGAGGTCAGAGCCAGAATCAGTCTGAGAGGTCAGAGCCAGAATCAGTCTGAGAGGTCAGAGCCGGAATCAGACTGAGAGTTCAGAGCCAGAATCAGTCTGAGAGGTCAGAGCCAGAATTAGTATAAGAGGTCAGAGCCAGAATCAGTCTGAGAGGACAGAGCCAGAATCAGTCTGAGAGGTCAGAGCCAGAATTAGTATGAGAGGTCAGAGCCAGAATCAGTTTGAGAGGTCAGAGCCAGAATTAGTATGAGAGGTCAGAGCCAGAATCAGTTTGAGAGGTCAGAGTTAGAATCAGTCTGAGAGGTCAGAGCCAGTATCAGTCTGAGATGTCAAAGCCAGAAGAAGTATGAGATGTCAGAGCCAGAAGCAGTCTGAGAGGTCAGAGCCGGAATCAGTATGAGAGGACAGAGCTAGAATCAGTATGAGAGGTCAGAGCCAGAATCAGTATGAGAGGTCAGAGCCAGAATCAGACTGAGAGATCAGAGCAAGAATCAGTCTGGGAGGTCAGAGCCAGAATCAATATGAGAGATCAGAGCCAGAATCAATATCAGAGTTCAGAGCCAGAATCAGTATGAGAGGTCAGAGCCGGAATCAGTATGAGAGGTCAGAGCCGGAATCAGTATGAGAGGTCGGAGCCGGAATCAGACTGAGAGGTCAGAGCTGGAATCAGTCTGAGAGGTCAGAGCCAGAAGAAGTATGAGACGTCAGAGCCAGAATCAGTCTGAGAGGTCAGAGCCAGAATTAGTATGAGGTCAGAGCCAGTAACAGTTTGAGAGGTCAGAGCCAGAATCAGTATGAGAGGTCAGAGCAAGAATCCGTCTGAGAGGTTAGAGCAAGAATTAGTATGAGAGGTCAGAGCCACAATCAGTCTGAGAGGTCAGAGCCAGAATCAGTCTGAGAGTTCAGAACCAGAATCAGTCTGAGAAGTCAGAGCCAGAAGTAGTATTAGACGTTAGGGCCAGAATCAGTCGGAGCGGTCAGAGCCAGAATCAGTCTGAGAGGTCAGAGCCGGAATCAGTATGAGAGGTCAGAGCCGGAATCAGACTGAGAGGTCAGAGCCGAAATCAGTATGAGAGGTCAGAGCCAGAATCAGTATGAGAGGTCAGAGTCAGAATTAGTCTGAGAGGTCAGAGCCAGAAGCAATATGAGAGGTCAGAACCAGAATCAGTATAAGATATCAGATCAAGAATCAGTCTGAGAGGTCAGAGCCATAACCAGTGTGAGAGGTCAGAGCGAGAATCTGCATAAAAGGTCAAAACTGGAATCAGTATGAGAGGTCAAAGCCAGAAGCAGTCTGAGAGGTCACGGCCAGAATCAGTCTGAGAAGTCAGAACCAGAATCAGTCTGAGAGGTCAGACCCAGATGCAGTTTAAGAGGTCAGAACCAGAATCAGTATGAGAGATCAGAGATAGAATCAGTCTGAGAGTTCAGAGCCAGAATCAGTCTGAGAGGTCAGAGCCAGAATCAGTCTAAGAGGTCAGAGTAAGAAGCAGTATGACACGTCAGAGCCAGAAGCAGTCAGAGAGGTCAGATCCAGAATTAGTCTAAGAGGTCAGAGCCAGAAGAAGAATGAGATGTCAGAGCCAGAATCAATATGAGAGATCAGAGCCAGAATCAGTCTGAGAAGTCAGAGTCAGAATCAGTCTGAGAGGTCAGAGCCGGAATCAGACTGAGAGGTCAGAGCCAGAATCAGTCTGAGAGTTCAGAGCCAGAAGCAGTATGAGACGTTAGAGCCAGAAGCAGTCTGAGCAAAGGTCAGAGCAAAAATCAGCATGAGATCAGAACCAGAATCAGTCTGAAAGGTTACAGCCAGAATGAGTATGAGACGTCAGTGCCAGAATCAGTCTGAGAGGTCAGAGCCAGAATCAATATGAGAGGTTAGAGCCAGAATCAATATGAGAGGTTAGAGCCAGAATTAGAATGAGAGATCAGAGCCAGAATCAGTATGAGAGGTCAGAGCCGGAATCAGACTGAGAGGTCAGAGCCGAAATCAGCATGAGCGGTCAGAGCCAGAATTAGTATGAGAGGTCAGAGTCAGAATTATTCTGAGAGGTCAGAGCCAGAATCAGTCTGAGAAAACAGAGCCTGAATAAGTATGAGAGGTCAGAGCCAGAAGCAATATGAGAGGTCAGAGCCAGAATCAGTATGAGAGATCAGAGACAGAATCAGTCTGAGAGGTCAGAGCCATAATCAGTGTGAGAGGTCAGAGCGAGAAGCAGTATAAAAGGTCAAAACTGGAATCAGTATGAGAGGACAAAGCCAGAGGCAGTATGAGAGGTCAGAGCCAGAAGCAGTCTGAGAGGTCACGGCCAGAATCAGTCTGAGATGTCAGAGCCAGAATCAGTCTGAGAGGTCAGAGCCAGAATCAGTATGAGAGATCAGATCCAGAATCAGTCTGAGAGATCAGAGCCAGAATCAGTCTGAGAGGTCAGAGCCAGAATCAGTCTGAGAGATCAGAGCCAGAATCAGTCTGAGAGGTCAGAGCCAGAATCAGTCTGAGAGATGAGAGCCAGAATCAGTCTGAGAGTTCAGAACCAGAATCAGTCTGAGAAGTCAGAGCCAGAAGTAGTATTAGACGTTAGGGCCAGAATCAGTCTGATAGGTCAGAGCCAGAATCAGTCTGAGAGGTCAGAGCCAGAATCCGTATGAGAGGTCAGAGTCGGAATCAGACTGAGAGGTCAGAGCCGGAATCAGACTGAGAGGTCAGAGCAGAAATCAGTATGAGAGGTCAGAGCCAGAATCAGTATGAGAGGTCAGAGCCAGAAGCAATATGAGAGGTCAGAGCCAGAATCAGTATAAGAGATCAGATCAAGAATCAGTCTGAGAGGTCAGAGCCATAATCAGTGTGAGAGGTCAGAGCGAGAAGCAGTATAAAAGGTCAAAACTGGAATCAGTATGAGAGGTCAAAGCCAGAATTAGTCTGAGAGGTCAGAGCCAGAATCAATCTAAGAGGTCAGAGTTAGAAGCAGTATGACACGTCAGAGCCAGAAGCAGTCAGAGAAGTTAGAGCCAAAATTAGTCTAAGAGGTCAGAGCCAGAAGAAGTATGAGATGTCAGAGCCAGAAGCAGTCTGAGAGGTCAGAGCCAGAATCAGTGTGAGATCAGAGCCAGAATCAGTATGAAAGGTCAGAGCCGGAATCAGTATGAGAGGTCAGAGCCAGAATCAGTCTGAGAGATGAGAGCCAGAATCAGTCTGAGAGTTCAGAACCAGAATCAGTCTGAGAAGTCAGAGCCAGAAGTAGTATTAGACGTCAGAGCCAGAAGCAGTCTAAGAGGTCAGAGCCAGAATCAGTCTGAGAGGTCAGAGCCAGAATCAGTATGAGAGGTCAGAGCCAGAATCAGACTGAGAGGTCAGAGCCGGAATCAGACTGAGAGGTCAGAGCCGAAATCAGTATGAGAGATCAGAGCCAGAATCAGTATGAGAGGTCAGAGTCAGAATTAGTCTGAGAGGTCAGAGCCAGAAGCAGTATGAGAGGTCAGAGCCAGAATCAGTATAAGAGATCAGATCAAGAATCAGTCTGAGAGGTCAGAGCCATAATCAGTGTGAGAGGTCAGAGCGAGAAGCAGTATAAAAGGTCAAAACTGGAATCAGTATGAGAGGTCATAGCCAGAAGCAGTCTGAGAGGTCACGGCCAGAATCAGTCTGAGAAGTCAGAGCCAGAATCAGTCTGAGAGGTCAGACCCAGAAGCAGTTTGAGAGATCAGAGCCAGAATCAGTCTGAGAGATGAGAGCCAGAATCAGTATGGGAGATCAGAGCCAGAATTAGTCTGAGAGGTCAGAGCCAGAATCAGTCTAAGAGGTCAGAGTAAGAAGCAGTATGACACGTCAGAGCCAGAAGCAGTCAGAGAAGTTAGAGCCAAAATTAGTCTAAGAGGTTAGAGCCAGAAGAAGTATGAGATGTCAGAGCCAGAAGCAGTCTGAGAGGTCAGAGCCAGAATCAGTGTGAGATCAGAGCCAGAATCAGTATGAGAGGTCAGAGCCGGAATCAGTATGAGAGGTCAGAGCCAGAATCAGTATGAGAGGTCAGAGCCGGAATCAGTCTGAGAGGTCAGAGCCAGAATCAGTGTGAGATCAGAGCCAGAATCAGTATGAGAGGTCAGAGCCATAATCAGTGTGAGAGGTCAGAGCGAGAAGCAGTATAAAAGGTCAAAACTGGAATCAGTATGAGAGGTCAAAGCCAGAAGCAGTCTGAGAGGTCACGGCCAGAATCAGTCTGAGAAGTCAGAGCCAGAATCAGACTGAGAGCTCAGAGCCAAAATCAGTCTGAGAGGTCAGAGCCAGAATCAGTATGAAAGGTCAGATCCAGAATCAGTATGAGAGGTCAGAGCCAGAATCAGACTCAGAGGTCAGAGCCAGAATAAGTTTGAGAGGTCAGAGCTGGAATCAGTCTGAGAGGTCAGAGCCAGAAGCAGTATGAGATGTCAGAGCCAGAATTAGTCTGAGAGGTCAGAGCCAGACTTAGTATGAGAGGTCAGAGCCAGAATCAGTCTGAGAGGACAGAGCCAGAATCGGTACGAGAGGTGAGAGCCAGAATCAGTATGAGAGATCAGAGCCAGAATCAGTCTGAGAGGTCAGAGTCAGAATCAGTCTGAGAGGTCAGAGCCGGAATCAGACTGAGAGGTCAGAGCCAGAATCAGTCTGAGAGTTCAGAGCTAGAAGCAGTATGAGACGTTAGAGCCAGAAGCAGTCTGAGCAAAGGTCAGAGCAAAAATCAGCATGAGATCAGAACCAGAATCAGTCTGAAAGGTTACAGCCAGAATGAGTATGAGACGTCAGTGCCAGAATCAGTCTGAGAGGTCAGAGCCAGAATCAATATGAGAGGTTAGAGCCAGAATCAATATGAGAGGTTAGAGCCAGAATCAGAATGAGAGATCAGAGCCAGAATCAGTATGAGAGGTCAGAGCCGGAATCAGACTGAGAGGTCAGAGCCGAAATCAGCATGAGCGGTCAGAGCCAGAATTAGTATGAGAGGTCAGAGTCAGAATTATTCTGAGAGGTCAGAGCCAGAATCAGTCTGAGAAAACAGAGCCGGAATCAGTATGAGAGGTCAGAGCCAGAAGCAATATGAGAGGTCAGAGCCAGAATCAGTATGAGAGATCAGAGACAGAATCAGTCTGAGAGGTCAGAGCCATAATCAGTGTGAGAGGTCAGAGCGAGAAACAGTATAAAAGGTCAAAACTGGAATCAGTATGAGAGGACAAAGCCAGAGGCAGTATGAGAGGTCAGAGCCAGAAGCAGTCTGAGAGGTCACGGCCAGAATCAGTCTGAGACGTCAGAGCCAGAATCAGTCTGAGAGGTCAGAGCCAGAATCAGTATGAGAGATCAGAGCCAGAATCAGTCTGAGAGATCAGAGCCAGAATCAGTCTGAGAGGTCAGAGCCAGAATCAGTCTGAGAGATCAGAGCCAGAATCAGTCTGAGAGGTCAGAGCCAGAATCAGTCTGAGAGATGAGAGCCAGAATCAGTCTGAGAGTTCAGAACCAGAATCAGTCTGAGAAGTCAGAGCCAGAAGTAGTATTAGACGTTAGGGCCAGAATCAGTCTGATAGGTCAGAGCCAGAATCAGTCTGAGAGGTCAGAGCCAGAATCAGTATGAGAGGTCAAAGTCGGAATCAGACTGAGAGGTCAGAGCCGGAATCAGACTGAGAGGTCAGAGCAGAAATCAGTATGAGAGGTCAGAGCCAGAATCAGTATGAGAGGTCAGAGCCAGAAGCAATATGAGAGGTCAGAGCCAGAATCAGTATAAGAGATCAGATCAAGAATCAGTCTGAGAGGTCAGAGCCATAATCAGTGTGAGAGGTCAGAGCGAGAAGCAGTATAAAAGGTCAAAACTGGAATCAGTATGAGAGGTCGAAGCCAGAAGCAGTCTGAGAGGTCACGGCCAGAATCAGTCTGAGAAGTCAGAGCCAGAATCAGTCTGAGAGGTCAGACCCAGAAGCAGTTTGAGAGGTCAGAGCCAGAATCAGTATAAGAGATCAGAGCCAGAATCAGTCTGAGAGATGAGAGCCAGAATCAGTATGGGAGATCAGAGCCAGAATTAGTCTGAGAGGTCAGAGCCAGAATCAATCTAAGAGGTCAGAGTTAGAAGCAGCATGACACGTCAGAGCCAGAAGCAGTCAGAGAAGTTAGAGTCAAAATTAGTCTAAGAGGTCAGAGCCAGAAGAAGTATGAGATGTCAGAGCCAGAAGCATTCTGAGAGGTCAGAGCCAGAATCAGTGTGAGATCAGAGCCAGAATCAGTATGAAAGGTCAGAGCCGGAATCAGTATGAGAGGTCAGAGCCAGAATCAGTCTGAGAGATGAGAGACAGAATCAGTCTGAGAGTTCAGAACCAGAATCAGTCTGAGAAGTCAGAGCCAGAAGTAGTATTAGACGTCAGAGCCAGAAGCAGTCTAAGAGGTCAGAGCCAGAATCAGTCTGAGAGGTCAGAGCCAGAATCAGTATGAGAGGTCAGAGCCGGAATCAGACTGAGAGGTCAGAGCCGGAATCAGACTGAGAGGTCAGAGCCGAAATCAGTATGAGAGGTCAGAGCCAGAATCAGTATGAGAGGTCAGAGTCAGAATTAGTCTGAGAGGTCAGAGCCAGAAGCAGTATAAGAGGTCAGAGCCAGAATCAGTATAAGAGATCAGATCAAGAATCAGTCTGAGAGGTCAGAGCCATAATCAGTGTGAGAGGTCAGAGCGAGAAGCAGTATAAAAGGTCAAAACTGGAATCAGTATCAGAGGTCAAAGCCAGAAGCAGTCTGAGAGGTCACGGCCAGAATCAGTCTGAGAAGTCAGAGCCAGAATCAGACTGAGAGCTCAGAGCCAAAATCAGTCTGAGAGGTCAGAGCCAGAATCAGTATGAAAGGTCAGATCCAGAATCAGTATGAGAGGTCAGAGCCAGAATCAGACTGAGAGGTCAGAGCCAGAATAAGTTTGAGAGGTCAGAGCTGGAATCAGTCTGAGAGGTCAGAGCCAGAAGCAGTATGAGATGTCAGAGCCAGAATTAGTCTGAGAGGTCAGAGCCAGACTTAGTATGAGAGGTCAGAGCCAGAATCAGTCTGAGAGGACAGAGCCAGAATCAGTGTGAGAGGTCAGAGCCAGAATCAGTTTGAGAGGTCAGAGCCAGAATCAGTTTGAGAGGTCAGAGCCAGAATCAGTCTGAGAGGTCAGAGCCAGAATCAGCCTGAGAGGTCAGAGCCAGAAGTAGTATGAAAGGTCAAAACTGGAATCAGTATGAGAGGTCAGAGCCAGAATTAGTATGAGAGATCAGAGCCAGAAGCAGTATGAAAGGTCAGAGCCGGAATCAGTATAAGAGGTCAGAGCCAGAAGCAGCCTGAGAGTTCAGAGCCAGAATCAGTCTGAGAAGTCAGAGCCGGAAACAGACTGAGAGGTCAGAGCCAGAATCAGTCTGAGAGGTCAGAGTCAGAATCAGTATGAGAGGTCAGAGCCAGAATCAGTCTGAGAGGTCAGAGCCAGAATCAGTATGAGAGGTCAGAGCCAGAAGCAGTATGAGACATCAGAGCCAGAAGCAGTCTGAGAGGTCAGAACCACAATCAGTCTGAGACGTCAGAGCCGGAATCAGACTGAGAGGTCAGAGCCAGAATCAGTCTGTGAGGTCAGAGCCAGAAGCAGTATGAGACATCAGAGCCAGAATAAGTCTGAGAGGTCAGAGCCAGAATTAGTATGAGAGGTCATAGCCAGAAGCAGTATGAGTGGTCAGAGCCAGAATCAATATGAGAGATCAGAGCCAGAATCAATATCAGAGATCAGAGCCGGAATCAGTATGAGAGGTCAGAGCCTGAATCAGTATGAGAGGTCAGAGCCGTAATCAGACTGAGAGGTCAGTGCCGGAATCAGACTGAGAGGTCAGAGCCGGAATCAGTCTGAGAGTTCAGAGCCAGAAGCAGTATGAGATGTTAGAGCCAGAATCAGTCTGAGAAGTCAGAGCCAGAATTAGTATGAGAGGTCAGAGCCAGAATCAGTCTGAGAGGTGAGAGCTAGAATCGGTATGAGAGGTCAGAGCCAGAAGCAGTATGAGAGGTCAGAGCCAGAATCAGTATGAGAGGTCAGAGCCCGGAATCAGTATGAGAGGTCAGAGCCAGAATCAGTATGAGAGGTCAGAGCCAGAATCAGTCTGAGAGGTCAGAGCCAGAATCAGCCTGAGAGGTCAGAGCCAGAAGTAGTATGAAAGGTCAGAACTGGAATCAGTATGAGAGGTCAGAGCCAGAATTAGTATGAGAGATCAGAGCCAGAAGCAGTATGAAAGGTCAGAGCCGGAATCAGTATAAGAGGTCAGAACCAGAAGCAGCCTGAGAGGTCAGAGCCAGAATCAGTCTGAGAAGTCAGAGCCGGAAACAGACTGAGAGGTCAGAGCCAGAATCAGTCTGAGAGGTCAGAGTCAGAATCAGTATGAGAGGTCAGAGCCAGAATCAGTCTCAGAAGTCAGAGCCAGAATCAGTATGAGAGGTCAGAGCCAGAAGCAGTATGAGACATCAGAGCCAGAAGCAGTCTGAGAGGTCAGAACCACAATCAGTCTGAGACGTCAGAGCCGGAATCAGACTGAGAGGTCAGAGCCAGAATCAGTCTGTGAGGTCAGAGCCAGAATCAGTATGAGAGGTCAGAGCCAGAATCAGTATGAGACATCAGAGCCAGAAGCAGTCTGAGAGGTCAGAACCACAATCAGTCTGAGACGTCAGAGCCGGAATCAGACTGAGAGGTCAGAGCCAGAATCAGTCTGTGAGGTCAGAGCCAGAAGCAGTATGAGACATTAGAGCCAGAATAAGTCTGAGAGGTCAGAGCCAGAATTAGTATGAGAGGTCATAGCCAGAAGCAGTATGAGTGGTCAGAGCCAGAATCAATATGAGAGATCAGAGCCAGAATCAATATCAGAGATCAGAGCCGGAATCAGTATGAGAGGTCAGAGCCTGAATCAGTATGAGAGGTCAGAGCCGTAATCAGACTGAGAGGTCAGAGCCGGAATCAGACTGAGAGGTCAGAGCCGGAATCAGTCTGAGAGGTCAGAGCCAGAAGCAGTATGAGATGTTAGAGCCAGAATCAGTCTGAGAAGTCAGAGCCAGAATTAGTATGAGAGGTCAGAGCCAGAATCAGTCTGAGAGGTCAGAGCCAGAATCAGTCTGAGAGGTCAGAGCTAGAATCGGTATGAGAGGTCAGAGCCAGAAGCAGTATGAGAGGTCAGAGTCAGAATCAGTATGAGAGGTCAGAGCCCGGAATCAGTATGAGAGGTCAGAGCCAGAATCAGTATGAGAGGTCAGAGCCAGAATCAGTCTGAGAGGTCAGAGCCAGAATCAGCCTGAGAGGTCAGAGCCAGAAGTAGTATGAAAGGTCAGAACTGGAATCAGTATGAGAGGTCAGAGCCAGAATTAGTATGAGAGATCAGAGCCAGAAGCAGTATGAAAGGTCAGAGCCGGAATCCGTATAAGAGGTCAGAGCCAGAAGCAGCCTGAGAGTTCAGAGCCAGAATCAGTCTGAGAAGTCAGAGCCGGAAACAGACTGAGAGGTCAGAGCCAGAATCAGTCTGAGAGGTCAGAGTCAGAATCAGTATGAGAGGTCAGAGCCAGAATCAGTCTGAGAGGTCAGAGCCAGAATCAGTATGAGAGGTCAGAGCCAGAAGCAGTATGAGACATCAGAGCCAGAAGCAGTCTGAGAGGTCAGAACCACAATCAGTCTGAGACGTCAGAGCCGGAATCAGACTGAGAGGTCAGAGCCAGAATCAGTCTGTGAGGTCAGAGCCAGAAGCAGTATGAGACATCAGAGCCAGAATAAGTCTGAGAGGTCAGAGCCAGAATTAGTATGAGAGGTCATAGCCAGAAGCAGTTTGAGTGGTCAGAGCAAGAATCAATATGAGAGATCAGAGCCAGAATCAATATCAGAGATCAGAGCCGGAATCAGTATGAGAGGTCAGAGCCTGAATCAGTATGAGAGGTCAGAGCCGTAATCAGACTGAGAGGTCAGAGCCGGAATCAGACTTAGAGGTCAGAGCCGGAATCAGTCTGAGAGGTCAGAGCCAGAAGCAGTATGAGATGTTAGAGCCAGAATCAGTTTGAGAAGTCAGAGCCAGAATTAGTATGAGAGGTCAGAGCCAGAATCAGTCTGAGAGGTCAGAGCCAGAATCAGTCTGAGAGGTCAGAGCTAGAATCGGTATGAGAGGTCAGAGCCAGAAGCAGTATGAGAGGTCAGAGCCAGAATCAGTATGAGAGGTCAGAGCCCGGAATCAGTATGAGAGGTCAGAGCCAGAATCAGTATGAGAGGTCAGAGCCAGAATCAGTCTGAGAGGTCAGAGCCAGAATCAGTATGAGAGGACAGAACCAGAAGCAGTATGAAAGGTCAGAGCCGGAATCAGTATGAGAGGACAGAGGAAGAATCAGTATGAGAGATCAGTGCCAGAATCAGCATGAGAGGTCAGAGCCGGAATCAGTATGAGAGGTCAGAGCCAGAATCAGTCTGAGAGGTCAGAGCCAGAATCAGTCTGAGAGGTCAGAACCAGAATCAGTATGAGAGGTCAGAGCCAGACGCGGTCTGAGAGTTAAGAGCCAGAATCAGTCTGAGAAGTCAGAGCCAGAAGTAGTATTAGACGTCAGAGCCAGAATCAGTCTGAGAGGTTAGAGCCAGAATCAGTCTGAGAGGTCAGAGCCAGAATCAGTGTGAGAGGTCAGAGCCAGAATCAGTTTGAGAGGTCAGAGCCAGAATCAGTATGAGAGGTCAGAGCCAGAATCAGTCTGAGAGGTCAGAGCCAGAATTAGTCTGAGAGGTCAAAGCCAGAAGTAGTATGAAAGGTCAGAACTGGAATCAGTATGAGAGGTCAGAGCCAGAATCAGTATGAGAGATCAGTGCCAGTATCAGTATGAGAGGACAGAGCCAGAAGCAGTATGAAAGGTCAGAGTCGGAATCAGTATGAGAGGTCAGAGCCAGAATCAGTATGAGAGGTCAGAGTCAGAATCAGTATGAGAGGTCAGAGCCAGAATCAGTCTGAGAGGTCAGAGCAAGAATTAGTATGAGACGTCAGAGCCAGAAGCAGTCTGAGAGGTCAGAGTCAGAATCAGTCTGAGAGATCAGAGCCAGAATCAGTTTGAGAGATCAGAGCCAGAATCAGTCTGAGAGGTTAGAGCCAGAATCAGTCTAAGAGGTCAGAGCCAGAAGCAGTATGAGAGGTCAGAGCCAGAATCGGTATGAGAGGTCAGAGCCAGATTCAGTCTGAGATATATATGCAAGCGCATATACACTCACCGGCCACTTTATTAGGTACACCTGTCCAACTGCTCGTTAACACTTAATTTCTAATCAGCCAATCACATGGCGGCAACTCAGTGTATTTAGGCATGTAGACATGGTCAAGACAATCTCCTGCAGTTCAAACCGAGCATCAGTATGGGGAAGAAAGGTGATTTGAGTGCCTTTGAACGTGGCATGGTTGTTGGTGCCAGAAGGGCTGGTCTGAGTATTTCAGAAACTGCTGATCTACTGGGATTTTCACGCACAACCATCTCTAGGGTTTACAGAGAATGGTCCGAAAAAGAAAAAACATCCAGTGAGCGGCAGTTCTGTGGGCGGAAATGCGTTGTTGATGCCAGAGGTCAGAGGAGAATGGCCAGACTGGTTCGAGCTGATAGAAAGGCAACAGTGACTCAAATAGCCACCCGTTACAACCAAGGTAGCCAGAAGAGCATCTCTGAACGCACAGTACGTCGAACTTTGAGGCAGATGGGCTACAGCAGCAGAAGACCACACCGGGTGCCACTCCTTTCAGCTAAGAACAGGAAACTGAGGCTACAATTTGCACAAGCTCATCGAAATTGGACAATTGAAGATTGGAAAAACGTTGCCTGGTCTCATGAGTCTCGATTTCTGCTGCGACATTCGGATGGTAGGGTCAGAATTTGGCGTCAACAACATGAAAGCATGGATCCATCCTGCCTTGTATCAACGGTTCAGGCTGGTGGTGGTGGTGTCATGGTGTGGGGAATATTTTCTTGGCACTCTTTGGGCCCCTTGGTACCAATTGAGCATCGTTGCAACGCCAAAGCCTACCTGAGTATTGTTGCTGACCATGTCCATCCCTTTATGACCACAATGTACCCAACATCTGATGGCTACTTTCAGCAGGATAATGCGCCATGTCATAAAGCTGGAATCATCTCAGACTGGTTTCTTGAACATGACAATGAGTTCACTGTACTCCAATGGCCTCCACAGTCACCAGATCTCAATCCAATAGAGCATCTTTGGGATGTGGTGGAACGGGAGATTCGCATCATGGATGTGCAGCCGACGAATCTGCGGCAACTGTGTGATGCCATCATGTCAATATGGACCAAAATCTCTGAGGAATGCTTCCAGCACCTTGTTGAATCTATGCCACGAAGAATTGAGGCAGTTCTGAAGGCAAAAGGGGGTCCAACCCGTTACTAGCATGGTGTACCTAATAAAGTGGCCGGTGAGTGTATATGCGCTCGCAAATACAGGGTGTCCAAAAAAAACGCGCGCGCACATGGGCGCGGGTGTCCCATATATATACGTGCACATATACAGGGTCTCGCATATATATGCGCTCGCATATACAGGGTGTCCCAAAAAAATGTATACACATTTTAGCAGCTGATAACTCAATTATTTATTCTTTCTTTACAGACTGAACCCATTACGAGCGCTCCCATTGAAGTTAAAGGGAAGTGTTCGGCAGCCTGCCGTAGCGCTGGCGTGTACGGCTGTGATACACGCTCGGCGTTACTCTGTGTGAATGTTCCCTTACACGTGGTTGTGCACGTCTGTTTCACAACCTGAACAGGTGAGAGGCCTTCGGGTCTAAATAGATATTATTACTTTTTATACTTTTTTTGTACCAACCATATTTTAAAAATTACTACACTATCATTGGTTTTTGCTCAGTGCTGTTTTGTGTTCTCTTTGAGGTTTAATATGATGGAAGTTCTTGGTTGTCCTGATCTGGTCCTAGTCTTCGCTGAAGTCCTCGCCTGTCTTGGATTGTGTTCAGTCCTGGTCTTGGGTTGTGTCTGGCCTTGTCCTGGATTGTGTCTATTCCTGTCCTTGGGATGTATCTAGTCCTGTATTGGGCTGTGTGTAGCCTGGTCTTGGGCTGTGTCTAGACCTATTCTTGGGCTGTGTCTGACCCTGTCCTGGATCGGGTCTAGTCCTGTCTTGGACTGTATCTAGTCCTGGTCTTGGGCTGTGTCTGACCTTGTCCTGGATTGAGTCTAGTCCTGTCCTTGGACTGTATCTAGTCCTGGTCTTGGGCTGTGTCTGACCTTGTCCTGTCTTGGGCTGTATCTAGTCCTGTATTGGGCCGTGTCTAGACCTATTCTTGGGCTGTCTCTGACCCTGTCCTAGATTGTGTCTAGTCCTGTATTGGCCTGGTGTAGCCTGCTTTTGGGCCGTGTCTAGACCTATCCTTGGGCTGTGTCTGGCCTTGTCCTGTATTGTGTCTAGTCCTGTCTTGGGCTGTATCTAGTTCTGACCTAGGGCTCTGTTTAGCCTGGTCTTTGGATGCTTCTTAGTCTTGTCTTGGGCTCCGTATACTCCTGATCTAATATTATCTATAGTCAGAGTGTTTTGAGCATGCATTATCCCTAGCCTCACACAGCGGCGACTCAGTAGTCAGCACTGCTACATCTGTCAGACCCCATAGGAATGTTATTATCCATATTCTGCACCAATTCTATGCTGATGGCTTAAAGTGACAGCAGACTTTCATATAACCTTCATAGAGTGCATCTGTCAGGGGTTTGTGTGATGCTGCGGTGCCGCACGTGTCTCATTCAGTCCATTCTTTGTTACACACACACACACACATATACAGTCCTATGAAAAAGTTTGGGCACCCCTATTAATCTTAATCATTTTTAGTTCTAAATATTTTGGTGTTTGCAACAGCCATTTCAGTTTGATATATCTAATAACTGATGGACACAGTAATATTTCAGGATTGAAATGAGGTTTATTGTACTAACAGAAAATGTGCAATATGCATTAAACCAAAATTTGACCGGTGCAAAAGTATGGGCACCTCAACAGAAAAGTGACATTAATATTTAGTAGATCCTCCTTTTGCCTCTAGTCGCTTCCTGTAGCTTTTAATCAGTTCCTGGATGAAGGTATTTTGGACCATTCCTCTTTACAAAACAATTCAAGTTCAGTTAAGTTTGATGGTCGCCAAGCATGGACAGCCCGCTTCAAATCATCCCACAGATGTTCAATGATATTCAGGTCTGGGGACTGGGATGGCCATTCCAGAATATTGTAATTGTTCCTCTGCATGAATGCCTGAGTCGATTTGGAGCGGTGTTTTGGATCATTGTCTTGCTGAAATATCCATCCCCGGCGTAACTTCAACTTCGTCACTGATTCTTGAACATTATTCTCAAGAATCTGCTGATACTGAGTGGAATCCATGTGACCCTCAACTTTAACAAGATTCCCGATGCCGGCATTGGCCACACAGCCCCAAAGCATGATGGAACCTCCACCAAATTTTACAGTGGGTAGCAAGTGTTTTTCTTGGAATATTGCTTTTTTTGGACGCCATGCATAACGCCTTTTTGTATGACCAAACAGCTCAATCTTTGTTTCATCAGTCCACAGGACCTTCTTCCAAAATGAAGCTGGCTTGTCAAAATGTGCTTTTGCATACCTCAGGCGACTCTGTTTGTGGCGTGCTTGCAGAAATGGCTACTTTCTCATCACTCTCCCATACAGCTTCTCCTTGTGCAAAGTGCGCTGTATTGTTGACCGATGCACAGTGACACCATCTGCAGCAAGATGATGCTGCAGCTCTTTGGAGGTGGTCTGTGGATTGTCCTTGACTATTCTCACCTTCCTTCTTCTCTGCCTTTCTGATATTTTTCTTGACCTGCCACTTCTGGGCTTAACAAGAACTGTCCCTGTGGTCTTCCATTTCCTTACTATGTTCCTCACAGTGGAAACTGACAGGTCAAATCTCTGAGACAACTTTTAGTATCCTTCCCCTGAACAACTATGTTGAACAATCTTTGTTTTCAGATCATTTGAGAGTGGGCTGTCCATGCTCGGCGACCATCAAACTTAACTGAACTTGAATTGTTTTGTAAAGAGGAATGGTCCAAAATACCTTCATCCAGGATCTGATTAAAAGCTACAGGAGGCGACTAGAGGCTGTTATCTTTGCAAAAGGAGGATCTACTAAATATTAATGTCACTTTTCTGTTGAGGTGCCCATACTTTTGCAACGGTCAAATTTTGGTTTAATGCATATTGCACATTTTCTATTAGTACAATAAACCTCATTTCAATCCTGAAATATTACTGTGTCCATCAGTTATTAGATATATCAAACTGAAATGGCTGTTGCAAACACCAAAATATTTAGAACTAAAAATGATTAAGATTAATAGGGGTGCCCAAACTTTTTCATAGGACTGTATATATACACATACTGTACATATCATGGAGGCTTCAGACCCGGGAGGTCAATTATTACCATCTCCCAGTACATGCTCGGCGTTCTACCTCCCAGAGTACACAATCCGCAGCAGAACTATCACCCAATTATATTGACAACCCAGCAGGATCCACAATTATTATTATTTCTTTCTAGTCACGTCCAATGTAAGCATTATAAAAAAAAGGATTTGCCCCCTTCCAGAATCATTATTTATGAGTGTAAATGTACTTCAGTACTTTCCTCCTGTATTTGTAGTGCAGAAGTCTCGCCCCTGGCCATTGGGGGTAGCTGGTTCCATAGATCCAAAAAGCCCCAAGATGTCTCCGTAGGACAGAGGCAGGGTCTTCAGTATGGCACCTGTGAACGGAGTAGGGTCCAGTACGCAGACAATGGGGCTGAGCCACAGAACTACCATTGAAGAGGCTAGACAATGTTGCAGACAGAAAAATGGAAAAGAGTCCATGTTGCTACTTGGGATGGGTACAGCACAGATCCAGTTGTGAACCCTCAACAACATGGAAGACGTCATCTTATCAAGAGACTGAGTTGGCCTGGAACCTGGAGGACAAACCTGGGTTTGTCCTTGTAACGTAAGAGACCAGCTTGTAGGCCGTGGGTTGAAGACCAGAGGCAAAGACAGCAGAGACACTGCACTTATTTGGAGATCCCTGGGTGGAAGTGGTGATCCTGACACCGCCAAAAACGGCCTATAGAGTCACCTGTAGGGGTGGGATGAAGCCGCTTCTCCCCAGTTCTGTTGATCTACTTGTTAAATATTTGGCAGGTTTGCAAAGACAGTGATAAAAGGTTCCACCGATGTGATTCTGAGCCTCCGGTAGAGCAGGAAGCCATAGGATATATAGGTTAAAAGTACCCTACGGTCTACAAGGCGCGAGGAAAACAGACAAGTTACGTGTCCTGGTGCAGGTGGTGGAATAATCACTGCCTTGTGTCCCCTGTGTCGGGTCACTCATGTCCTCTCAGAACTCTCGGTACCTTGTATGTGGCTCACAATCTGGAAGAAGAAGCAGCGTCACCGCGGGATGGCGGAGGTGAGTATAATATTCACACATCGGGGGGGTTATAATAAGGGGACATTGTGGGGGATTATATTATTGGGGGAATCAGGTTACATTACAGGAGGGTATAAAAACATGGTGGCAGCAGGTGACATTGATGGTCTTAGAGCACATTGGGGGGATTGGTTATATCATGGGGGTATCAGGGGATATTGGGGGAATATTAATACAAAGAGACACCATTTATATCAGGCTATAGTCATACTACCTTCTTTCTATCTTGAAACACTATGCTAAAAAAGCGCAATGCCACAAAAAAATGTTTAACAAAAATATATCAGACTTTATTAAATACATGTTAAAACATATATAAGAAAAGAGATAATGAGGTGGTACAACCATACAAAAAATGGAGGCCCAATTAAGATAATACTATATATTAGTAAGTAAATGACACTCTCATTGCATACATATAAGGATATATACAATATCCATAATTTTTAGAGTGGAAATACAACATAGAATTATCATAGTACAAAAATATTAATTATCTATGGGAAGACCTCCATATAGTAAACGCACCCCAGGGACCTCCAAACAAGGACACAGGTCGCAGCATGGGCATGTTATACTGTATGGGGGAGCACTGCTGGGCTTGCTATACTGTGGGGGGACACACTGCTGGGCATGAAATACTGTGGGGGGACACACTGCTGGGCATGAAATACTGTGTGTGTGTGTGTGGGGGGGACACTGCTGGGCATGTAATACTGTGTGTGTGTGGGGGACACTGCTGGGCATGTAATACCGTGGGGGGGGGGGGCACTGCTGAGCATGAAATACTGTGCACGCCACTGCCCTCCCCCTTAGATGCCAGCAGTACCCCCAAAGATCTCCTGCTCCCCCTTAAATGCCAGAAACACCCAAAGAACCCTGTCTCCCTCCATGCCAACGACTCCTATACCACCCTAAACATCAATCCAATCCCCCAGACCCTCCGGGATACAGTCCCATATAAAACATCACTCTCTTTTCAGCCTCATCCAACATGCAGTCCTGTGTAACTACATAACTCACCCCCCCAGCCTTACCCAACGTGCAGTCCCATGTAACTACATCACTTGCTTCCCTCAGCCTCGTCGAACATGCAGTCCTATGTCACTACATCACTCTCTCCCCTCAGCCTCATCCAACGTGCAGTCCCAAATAACTACATCAATCCTTCCCTCAGCCTCATCCAACACGCAGTCCCATGTAACTACATCACTCCTTCCCTCAGCCTCATCCAACGTGCAGTCCCATGTAACTACATCACTCCTTCCCTCAGCCTCATCCAACGTGCAGTCCCATGTAACTACATCACTCCCCCCTCAGCCTCATCCAATGTGCAGTCCCATGTAACTACATCACTCCCCCCTCAGCCTCATCCAACGTGCAGTCCCATGTAACTACATCACTCTCTCCCCTCAGCCTCATCCAACATGCAGTCCCATGTAACTACATCACTCTCTCCCCTCAGCCTAATCTAACGTGCAGTCCCATGTAACTACATCACTCTCTCCCCTCAGCCTAATCTAACGTGCAGTCCCAAGTAACTACATCAATCCTTCCCTCAGCCTCATCCAACACGCAGTCCCATGTAACTACATCACTCACTCCCCTCAGCCTCATCCAACGTGCAGTCCCATGTAACTACATCACTCTCTCCCCTCAGCCTCATCCAACACGCAGTCCCATGTAACTACATCACTCTCTCCCCTCAGCCTCATCCAACACGCAGTCCCATGTAACTACATCACTCACTCCCCTCAGCCTCATCCAACATGCCGTCTCATGTAAAACAATCCTGTCTCTCCCCTTCCATCCTCCATTACCACGCTACAATCCCCTCTGCTTTCTGTTCTCCAGCTCCATGTGCTCGGCTCCGGCTTCCTCTACACAGCACAGAGCAGTGATGGCCGAAACTCCGCCCTCCTCTGAGAGGCCACGCCTCTTCCTTTGACATCATACCTACCAGGAGCAACTCCACTCTAGTCACGACCCTACTCTCAGCAGCTAATAAATTCCTATATAGTGTAATGTCTTCAATTTGTGATGTAAATAAAGACTATTGAAGAAAAAAACCAAACAAACATCAGAACCAATGAGCAGAGAGATGGGGCGTGGTTTACTGTGGAATCGAGGCTTGGATCTATAGCCACGCCCACACATGTGGCTCTGAGTTGAGAGTGAAGTGTTGCTGATATATCCAAGTTATCAGACTTCAGAGCGGAGTATTTGGGAATATGGCGGATGATCTGGGAGATGAGTGGTGGGAGGAGACAACTGGTGATGCTGCTGAGGAAGGTAAGAGACGAGTCCGCTATGTGTGATCCCGGGGGAAGCTGTGTGTAGCCGGCTGCAGGGTTGTATGGTCTTATTGCTGTTAATGGTAAGGACATGGCAGATTTCTTATACTTGTGGCAACCACGTCATGTGATTAGTTACCCGAAGCTAAAGGTTTCCCTCTGTAGTGTGGTGAGACGTAATAGTGGAGTGCAGGCTAACAGTGAGCGTGTACTCATTAGCCACGCCCTTGAATACACAGGACACGCCCCCAAATAATTCAGTGTGGCTCCCGACGCGTCTCTTCTTCCTCAGTGTGGCCCCTGTCGCGTGTCTTACTCCTCCTCCCCTGTGTGGCCCCTGTCGAGTGTCTTCCTCCTCCTCCTCCACAGTGTGGTCTCTGTCCTTAGTGTGGCTCCTGTCGCGGCTCTTCTTCTTCCTCAGCGTGGCCCCTGTCGCGGCTCTTCTTCTTCATCAGTCTTCTTCTAGTAACAGTCTAAGTGAAAAAGAAAACATTACTTTGATGAGATCTTCTACAGGCTCCTACGTTCAGCTGCCTCTTAAATTTATGAAGAGTTTTTAACATTGGCATTGTGATATTAGGACATTAGGACATCTTCTTCTTCCTCAGCGTGGCCCCTGTCGCGTCTCTTCTTCTTCCTCAGCGTGGCCCCTGTCGCGGCTCTTCTTCTTCCTCAGCGTGGCCCCTGTCGCGTCTCTTCTTCTTCCTCAGCGTGGCCCCTGTCGCGTCTCTTCTTCTTCCTCAGCGTGGCCCCTGTCGCAGCTCTTCTTCTTCCTCAGCGTGGCCCCTGTCGCGGCTCTTCTTCTTCCTCAGCGTGGCCCCTGTCGCGGCTCTTCTTCTTCCTCAGCGTGGCCCCTGTCGCGGCTCTTCTTCTTCCTCAGCGTGGCCCCTGTCGCGGCTCTTCTTCTTCCTCAGCGTGGCCCCTGTCGCGGCTCTTCTTCTTCCTCAGCGTGGCCCCTGTCGCGGCTCTTCTTCTTCCTCAGCGTGGCCCCTGTCGCGGCTCTTCTTCTTCCTCAGCGTGGCCCCTGTCGCGGCTCTTCTTCTTCCTCAGCGTGGCCCCTGTCGCGGCTCTTCTTCTTCCTCAGCGTGGCCCCTGTCGCGGCTCTTCTTCTTCCTCAGCGTGGCCCCTGTCGCGGCTCTTCTTCTTCCTCAGCGTGGCCCCTGTCGCGGCTCTTCTTCTTCCTCAGCGTGGCCCCTGTCGCGGCTCTTCTTCTTCCTCAGCGTGGCCCCTGTCGCGGCTCTTCTTCTTCCTCAGCGTGGCCCCTGTCGCGGCTCTTCTTCTTCCTCAGCGTGGCCCCTGTCGCGGCTCTTCTTCTTCCTCAGCGTGGCCCCTGTCGCGGCTCTTCTTCTTCCTCAGCGTGGCCCCTGTCGCGGCTCTTCTTCTTCCTCAGCGTGGCCCCTGTCGCGGCTCTTCTTCTTCCTCAGCGTGGCCCCTGTCGCGGCTCTTCTTCTTCCTCAGCGTGGCCCCTTTCGCGGCTCTTCTTCTTCCTCAGCGTGGCCCCTGTCGCGGCTCTTCTTCTTCCTCAGCGTGGCCCCTGTCGCGGCTCTTCTTCTTCCTCAGCGTGGCCCCTGTCGCGGCTCTTCTTCTTCCTCAGCGTGGCCCCTGTCGCGGCTCTTCTTCTTCCTCAGCGTGGCCCCTGTCGCGGCTCTTCTTCTTCCTCAGCGTGGCCCCTGTCGCGTCTCTTCTTCTTCCTCAGCGTGGCCCCTGTCGCGTCTCTTCTTCTTCCTCAGTGTGGCCCCTGTCGCGTCTCTTCTTCTTCCTCAGTGTGGCCCCTGTCGCGTCTCTTCTTCTTCCTCAGTGTGGCCCCTGTCGCGTCTCTTCTTCTTCCTCAGTGTGGCCCCTGTCGCGTCTCTTCTTCTTCCTCAGCGTGGCCCTTGTCGCGTCTCTTCTTCTTCCTCAGCGTGGCCCCTGTCGCGTGTCTTACTCCTCCTCCCCTGTGTGGCCCCTGTCGAGTGTCTTCCTCCTCCTCCTCCACAGTGTGGTCTCTGTCCTTAGTGTGGCTCCTGTCGCGGCTCTTCTTCTTCCTCAGCGTGGCCCCTGTCGCGTCTCTTCTTCTTCCTCAGCGTGGCCCCTGTCGCGGCTCTTCTTCTTCCTCAGCGTGGCCCCTGTCGCGTCTCTTCTTCTTCCTCAGTGTGGCCCCTGTCGCGTCTCTTCTTCTTCCTCAGTGTGGCCCTTGTCGCGTCTCTTCTTCTTCCTCAGCGTGGCCCCTGTCGCGTGTCTTACTCCTCCTCCCCTGTGTGGCCCCTGTCGAGTGTCTTCCTCCTCCTCCTCCACAGTGTGGTCTCTGTCCTTAGTGTGGCTCCTGTCGCGGCTCTTCTTCTTCCTCAGCGTGGCCCCTGTCGCGTCTCTTCTTCTTCCTCAGCGTGGCCCCTGTCGCGGCTCTTCTTCTTCCTCAGCGTGGCCCCTGTCGCGGCTCTTCTTCTTCCTCAGCGTGGCCCCTGTCGCGGCTCTTCTTCTTCCTCAGCGTGGCCCCTGTCGCGGCTCTTCTTCTTCCTCAGCGTGGCCCCTGTCGCGGCTCTTCTTCTTCCTCAGCGTGGCCCCTGTCGCGGCTCTTCTTCTTCCTCAGCGTGGCCCCTGTCGCGGCTCTTCTTCTTCCTCAGCGTGGCCCCTGTCGCGGCTCTTCTTCTTCCTCAGCGTGGCCCCTGTCGCGTCTCTTCTTCTTCCTCAGTGTGGCCCCTGTCGCTTCTCTTCTTCTTCCTCAGTGTGGCCCCTGTCGCGGTTCTTCTTCTTCCTTAGTGTGGCCCCTGTCTCGTCTCTTCTTCTTCTTCCTCCCCAATGTGGCCCCTGTCTCGTCTCTTCTTCTTCTTCCTCCCCAATGTGGTCCCTGTCTCACCTCTTCTTCCTCAGTGTGGCCCCTGCCATGTTTCAGTAATTTTCAGAGATATTTTAGTCCTCAATCTGCGTTTCTGGCAATAACTTCTGCAGTTTATGATGTATAATGTGAATTGTGTGATGACTCTGGGATTAGAATATTCTCCATTTATAATGTTTACTAGCTTTTACCCGCTACTTCGTCTGCGGTGATTTGAGAATTGGGCGGACACAGACGTGTGAAACTGTAAAAGTGCTTTAAAAAGTTTGGTGGGATAGCAAATGTGATGTGTTATATTGTGTATGTTGTGATACAGACAATGTGATGTGTTGTATTGTGTATGTAGTGATACAGACAGTGTGATCTGTTATATTGTGTATGTAGTAATACAGACAATGTGATGTGTTATATAGTGTGTGATCTGTTATATAGTGGAAAGCTATATGTAAATGTGAGTGAGTAGAGTGAGGGCTACTCCTGAGGCGACAGTAAGGAGTGTGCAGGCAGGTTGAGGCAGGAAATGCCAGGCAGTGTGTGTGAGTCTATAGCTGGGGCTAGGAGTCCTGCTTTTGTGAGTCTCCTGCTAGGTAGCCATGTTGTTTAGTGGCACCAAAAGTAGCCTGTGACTCAATCCGAAGGGAAAACTATGTTTGTGGAAAATTGCACGCAAATCCGCCAGGCGTTTTAGCGTGATTGAGGAACAAACATCCAAACTCACAAACATCCAAACACACAAACTTTCACATTTATAATATTAGTAGGATTAGATAACATCCAGGACAAAGACATACATAAGGCTCTGTTCACACCTGCATTGTGATTTCCATCCACATGACATTTATGAATAGACAACTGGGTGTTACCTTTCTCCTTGGCAATGCATACCTCCCAACCTTCAAAGGATAGAAAGAGGTGCGCTATGCACATCATGATAATGTGGCTCCACCCACTTCTACATTGACTCTGCCCATTCTCATCCTTTTTTCTTTGTGCATCAAAACCCAGTATAATCCTCCTATGGTCACCCTAACATTATATGCCCCCACATTATAATTTTCCCCTCCAATTGAACTCCTCTCTCCTGGTGCCCCAGTTTTGGGGGAAATTAGAGGGGGACATTAAACTGGGGGAAACATGAGGCAGACCTGCCCCCCATCCATCGACTCCCACAGTTTAATGTCCTCCATCTGCCCCCTGTTTAATGTCCCCCTAGTCTGTCGCTAGTTTAACATAATAAAACACTGATACTCGCCTCTCCTTGCTCCCCTACCGCAGGAAGTGTCCGTGGATAGCTCCCACCATTGTATTTAACTCATCTCATTGACAGTGGAACCGAACCTGGAATCTGGGACTGTCCCGCTGAATCTGGGATGGTTGGGAGGTATGAGCAAGGAGACATGTCCCTAAACAATTCTGCCACTGATTGCACAATGTCAGATTGATCAGGGGCCCAACCCTGACTGATAACACTAAACTAGAAAGTTATTCATACATTTCCAGTAGGAATAACAGAGGAACAAATCAATGAGAAAGAGAAGCTGTTCCATAATTATTGTGGTATCCCGGAGGAGGTGACCGGTCGTCTTGAACTTATACTTGGATCCTTCAGGTCTCTGATGCTGTGAGTTTAGTTGGACTGGGAAATTTGTCTGAAACATGGAGGGCGTCCCCTGGCCAGAGCATGACTGTCTGACTCGGCCCTTCCTCGGTGACCATGTAATATGCAGTGTAGCACATAGACAGCTAGAGAGCGCTAGAGTGGCTCTGGCTTAGGTTATATATACACATGATGGCAACTTTTTGCCGCCCAGGCCTCCACCGCCCCATTCACTGCTCTCAGTGAGCCCGGGCTGCAAATCGGACTGGACTCTTGATCTGTTTTGCCCTGGGCTCATGAGCCTGTAATAATACACAGCTCTGTATATGGGGTTATAGAGATGAGTGGGTCAGTATGCTACATGGCCAGCACACTAACCATATACGCTGTCCTGTGCATGAGGCCTTATAGAGGGGCCCATAACACAGAGGTTGCCATGAAGTGGCTAGTGGAATGTGCAGTACATGTCTTTTTATTTCTAAAATGTTGAATAATTTTTAATATCCTCATATATGGTTTAGGATGAGTGACAGTGGGGTCTGGGGCAGAAAAGTATCCGTTTGCTATTTTATGGAATGAATTGATCTTCTATTTCTCAGAGCCTTTATAAATCCCCTGATTCTATTCCTATTCTGTTAACATGATCATGTTGTATTGCATATATCTACCACTAGAGGGAGCCCACTCCATAAGCATTTCAATAAGTTAGCATCATATGCTGTGAGCTCCCCCTAGGGGAGAATTTTAGCACAAATGGGAGATTTGTGAGTTGAAAAAAAAAAAATAGCAGAGGAACATGTTATAAAATAAAACCCAGGACTCACCTTTTAGACCTTCTGCTTCTCCAACACCAGTGGGCTCTGCTGGACTTTGGTTACATTTGGGGATGTCCTCGTAGTGCATGTGATCACTGCAGCAGAGCTTGGCCTCTTGTGCTGTCAGTAAGTAGGGCACATGGCTGGGGCCAGTAAAGTGGCAGGGTATAACAGATGTATTTTTGGCTGCTGCTAGTTTTTCTTCTACAAACAACCCCTTTAGCTCCAAGTTTCATAACTTACCAGTAAACCAGCATATGTTCTGTGTGAATAGAGCCTCGCTTAGGTACTCTAGCTGCTTGCTGTACACCAGATGTCTTTATATGTCCGGCGGGGGTTGCAATTACGTGTACACAAAGATTTAAAATGTCCTTTCGATCTGCACCGCTACAGCAGAGGGGGCCAGGTGTTGGTGACCTCTGAACTTATCATGCATATAGTGTGTATATAGTCCATGTGATGATCAGTTAGCTGCAGGAAGTCCAGGCTCTTATCAGACTCCGTGAGGAGACTCTATTCCATCTGATATGTAATCCTCAGGTACAGGGCAAATCGGGAATTAAAAAATAATATTGAAATGCCCCCAAAGGTTTTTTTTTAATTTTTTACCTTGTATCAGTTCAGCCTCACACATAGGGGTGAAGTAACGGGGCATTCACACGGAGTAAAGTGGCGTTGATTCTGCCACGATAACGCGTGGCAGAATCAGCGCTGATAAAAAGCCTCCCATTGATTTTAATGTGTTCTGTGCAGAAGATGGAACCCATTGAACTTAATGAGAGTTTTTTTTATCAGCGATGATTCTGCCGCGCGTTATCGTGGCAGAATCAATGCCACTTTACTCCGTGTGAATGCCCCCTTAGGCCCCGTTCCCACAGAGTAACGCACCGCTCATTCTGACACCGCTCATTCTGATACTTAATAAGATGTGTAACGATGTGTTTCATATATTAATCTGTTCTATTCATTTATGAAAATTGTTTATAACTAATTGCAGATATTCCCTTCCTCATATCCTCCGACCGCAGTCGGGCTGTATTATCCACATTTCTTCCACAGGGAACTAAATGATCCTGCAGTTTTTTTTCTTTCTTTTTAGTTGCTGTGACTCCTAGTATCTCTCTATCAGCCATGAGCCTGTATGTGTCTCGCTATATACTACAGGGACTATTAAAGGATTATTTTATCTCTGCTACATCTGTACATATTCCTTTGTATAGCCACCTATTGGTTTAGTTGTGAATTGCAAGTATGTTGCAATATTGTGTTGTATTTCCCACTTGGGAATGGGATTTTATTGAGCCATTTGCACACAGCCTTTTTTTGCGCTGAAAGATGCTCCGCTCATTTGTTCTGCACCTCGCGGCCTGACAAATTTATTACAATTCATGCCAGAAAGCTGGATTGCGTTATACATGAAATCTACACCAGTTCCTGACTGGTGTAGAGTTCAGTTCTGGTGCAGGGGAGTGTGGCTGATTTATTGAAAGGCCTTTGACTCTTAATAAGTGAGGCATGTCTCATGCCAGGTTGGGACTTTACTAAGGGTAAGTTCACACAGGGTTTTTTGGATTGGAACCTGAGGCGGAGGCCGCCTCATGTTCCTGAGGCGGATACGGCCTCAAAATCCTGACCAAAAAACTCCATGTGAACTTACCCTTAGACAGGTGTAAGAATGCCAGCCTTAAGAAAATCCCCCAACATCTGTGAGAGGAGAAAGGAATCATAGAAAATATAGTCCTTTATATTGTTGTCTGACGCACAGAAATCCCTGGCAGCATCAAAACAAAGGTGCAGCACAGATATTGGCAAAATAGTGAAAATGGTGAAGAACTACCAATAAGCTATGATGGCATAATCTGGGGAGCATTCAGACATACCCACGTACTTCTCTATATTTTGTATAGGAAAACCCCTTTAAGGCTGGCCGTTGTGTATAAGCATAAGCCGATGAAGACTTTCAGTATTGTTCCTTCTCAAATAAAGTGACAACCATTTATTAAAAAATAAAATCCATAGAAATCACACACATACACATAGATGTTAACCCCTACTAGACAATATACAGAAAGAGAACGATGAATCCTTGATGTCCGTCTTCTCCATGGCGGTACGGGACAATGTCCGACGCTGGAGGGTGCGCCTTCAGTCTGGGGGATCACCTCTTTGACACACACTGGAAGTTAGAGGCAGGTCTCATTGAATGGAATTTGTCTTTGTTCACCTGTTCACCATTTATTGCATTTCCAACGGGCTTTTTAATAGGCAGTTTAGATGTGGTCAAGGCTTTTGGCTTAGGAATCCGAGTTGGCACGCTGCCATTAAATGTCTCTTCTGGCACCTGCAACAGAATGGAAAGGATATATTATAGTGTGTGTAACGTCTTGTTTGTGAGGAGCAACGTCCTTGATATCATGGAATATACACGTATACACCTAGGTATAGGGTAACATATATGCTTACAATGATCGCTGCATTCAGAGTTTAGCTTGGACAAACCAACAAAACCAAATTGCAATTTGCAATTGGGCCTAATATTGCGAAATGACCGGCTCTCCAGCTGTTGCAAAACTACAACTCCCAGCATGCATACTGGCTCTGCTGTTCTGTTAACTCCCATGGAAGTGAATGGAGCATGCTGGGAGTTGTAGTTTCACAGCAGCTGGAGAGCCAAAGGTTCCCTACCCCTGCTCTAGTGTATTAAAGGGGACCTTTCACCACCTCCATCAACTTCAGTTCTTATTATCTGTTAATAGACGCTGCTCCACTGATTCCAACACGGTTGGAATTTTCTCTCTAGTCCCCACCATTCCCAAGTAATCAGTACAGTAAGTTTTGATGCCTGATGTGCTATTTAAGTTCAGCAATGTAAGGTGGGCGGTGTCAGGCAGGGGGTGTGATTCAGAGCTCCAATCAGAGGCAGCCAGTGTCAGAGCTCAGAATCACACCTCTTGTCTGCTCCTGCCTGACTCCGCCCTCCTGACAGTACAGAGACTAAGTAGTATATCAGGCACCAAAACTAACAGCATTGAGTGCTCAGGAATGGTGGGGGCTAGAGAAAAAATTCCAGCTTTGCCGGAATCCAGGGAGCAGCAGCTATTAACTGGACTTTTTTAGAAGTGGTGAAACATCCTCTCTAAGGTGATGACACAGAAGAGGTATAGTAGAACACACAGTATTACGGTGACTCCCTACTGCTCAGGCTTAGGAGACTATGTATGCCACCTTACAGGCAGACATATTGGGACAAATTTATTAAAAATGCCTTATCATATGTATTACTGGCCTGACTAATTCAGGGAGCGGGAGACTTATTAGGTGGCTGTAGTCTCTTCATAAATCTGTCCCTATACAAGAATGGAAATTTGCGCCACATAGGAACTTGCTTTAAACTTTCTCTAGTAAACTGGCACAACTTATAATAAATCTAGTGGCCACTCCGTCCACACAATATGGCGGGCGAAATATGGATCGGGGCTTGTGGCACACATTCAGGAGTAGGAAAGGGGGCAGTTAAGCGAAAATAAGTGAAAATCTGCTTAATTAATGGATATGAACTTGTTGACGTTGTTTATTTCATTTGTTTTATACCCGTGCCATCCTGTTTCGCACTGTCATTCGCCAAGAGGTATTTCATTAACTAAATATCGCTAATAGGATCGCTGATATGTGACTGGCCCAAACCAAAATTCAGTGACATATACATAGTGGGGTGGCAAGTTAGAAGGAGAGTGTCCTAAAATAATCACAATTGAGGCAAAATGTTTAATTTATTGTGATTTTGATTTGGCTGATATTCTTTTTATGGCTCTGATCTTCCATAAAACTGTATATAGTATATACTAAAATGTAATATTTCCAAATTATTGAACTCCTGGTTATCGAGTAAGTAGACAAGTAATGCTCTTATTCCGGCACTAGGTGGCAGCATTTCCCTCTTTTCCCCATAGTCTTCTATTAGAAGTATAGCTTCTAGTGCTATTATATGAACAGTACATTCAAAGTAATGTCCAGTGGCGTAACTACCGCCTTAGCAGCAGAGGCAGCTGCCACAGGGCCCGGGACATTAGGGGCCCGGTGAAAGCCGCTACCGCTGCTATCATTATACTCGGGGGTCTTTTCGGACCCACCCCCGAGTATAATGATCGGCGGCCTGGGAGAGGCAAGCAGGGCCGGTGTTAGGGGAGGCAAACTTGGCTATTGCCCAGGGCTCAGCACTTGCAGGGGCCCCCTGTTGGTGGAATACTTTCCCTATTAATATAGGGAAGGTATATATCCGAAGCGGCAGCAATGGGTGACACACAGGAGCCGATGCAGGAGCTGCAGGTCTGGCTCCACTCAGCGCTCTCAGGATGCTTCCCCCCCCCCTCCCTTTCTCTAGCTGTCTTCTGCCCACCAATGAGAGGGCTGAGGAGAGCCCAGGAGGCGGGGCTTATCCCTGCCGAGCTCCCGCCATCCTGCACACAAGAGAAGGAGCAGAAGAAGCTCCAGGAAAGTGACACTAAAAAAAGAAAACAGGTACACAGGACATACTGGGGGTACTATGCTTATTAATATCAGGCATTGGGGGTGATTAATTTTATTTTAGTAACTCCATGTGCCTCATATTAATAGCAGTTAACCCCATCATGTCCCTTACATTAACCCCTGTGTGCCTCACCATAAGAGTTACTAATATGTGAGACATATGGGGGTCTTAATAATGAAGATACTTTATTATTACCTTCATGTCTCTCACATATAAGTAACTCTTATGTGAGGCACACAAGGGTTAATGTGAGGGACATGATGGGATTAATTGCTATTAATATGAGGCACATGGAGTTACTAAATTGTAATGCACAGGGCCAGACTTTTTATCCACAATTGTCCTGGTATAGCGGTCAGCGGGTGACGTGACAGTATTTAGTCCTGCAGGGGCCACTGAGGGACATAATACTGTGTGCAGGGGCCACTATTGGGTATAATACTGTGTGCAGGGGCCACTATGGGGGATAATACCGTGTGCAGAGGCCACTATGGGGCATCATACTGTGTGCAGGGGCCACTATGGAGGATAATACCGTGTGCAGGGGTCACTATGGGACATAATACCGTGTGCAGGGGCCACTATGTGGCATAATACTGTGTGCAGGGGCCGCTATGTGGCATAATACTGTGTGCAGGGGCCACTAAGGGAAATAATACTGTGTGCAGGGGCCACTATGTGGCATAATATTGTGTGCAGGGGCCACTATGGGGCATAATATTGTGTACAGGGGCCACTATGGGGCATAATACTGTGTGCAGGGGCCACTAAGGGAAATAATACTGTGTGCAGGGGCCACTATGGGGCATAATATTGTGTGCAGGGGGCACTATGGGGCATAATATTGTGTACAGGGGCCACTATGGGGCATAATACTGTGTGCAGGGGCCACTATGGGACATAATACTGTGTGCAGGGGCCACTATGGGGCATAATGCTGTGTGCCTGGGGCCACTATGGGGCATAATACTGCGTGCAGGGGCCACTATGGGCCATAATACTGCGTGCAGGGGCCACTATGGGGCATAATGCTGTGTGCCTGGGGCCACTATGGGCCATAATACTGCGTGCAGGGGCCACTATGGGCCATAATACTGCGTGCAGGGGCCACTATGGGCCATAATACTGCGTGCAGGGGCCACTATGGGCCATAATACTGCGTGCAGGGGCCACTATGGGCCATAATACTGCGTGCAGGGGCCACTATGGGGCATAATACTGTGTGCAGGGGCCACTATGGAGCATAATAGAACACGCAGGTATGTGTAGGAGGGGCTCAGTCGAGATCTTCGGGGGGGGGGGGGCATGTCAAAAGTTTGCCTTGGGGCCCCACCATTCCTAGTTACGCCACTGGCAATGTCCTATTATAAGTATCACACATGTAACAAATATATGGCATTGTTAGTATCACAGTCTGTCATGCTGTCCATTTATTCACTTTGTGTTCACAGAGAATTAAGAGCATTGTATCGTTCACATTGAGCCATGTCCCCTAGGAGCTCACACGATACTTTACCTACCACAGGCAGACATGTATGTTATGGCCGATTTCACGAGCGGATAATTAATCTGAGACATTGTTTTTCTTCTGTGGGAGGAAATCATCAAGACCAAAGGTAGAACATGAGAAGTCCATGTTGACAGCACTCTGGTGTGAATACGCCCCATGGGCTCATGAGCGTAGAGCAGTAACAGTAATGGTCACTTCCATGCTCTGAATGCTTGCTGGACAACCCCTTTAAGTAAAAAGTCTGTGTATACTCGCATTATTTTTTCTTCATGTGCCCTCACTACCGTTATTGATAGTTGCATCTAAAGTGTTATATGGCCGTGAATGCTGTTAGATGGTAGAGCAGGAGGTCGGCTGTATGTTACCGCTTACATCCTCTCCCAATCGTGCCAGAACCATCTCCTTGATGTAATATTATGTTACTTCACAGGAACAGGTACCCGTTTATGATGTAATATTAAATTACAGGGTGGCAACATGTCAAATGCCAGCGGTGGCAGGTCTCTGCAATAGCGTCACTAAGGCTCTGTGCACCCTGTGTTTCTATAGAAGTATACATCAGACATATCTATACATGTAGTTATGTATCTATAACTATGGTGTCCAACTCTGAGCTGTGGAATTGCCCTATTACCCCTTGAGATTACTAAAGTATTATTCTATCCTATCAGGACGGTTTCCCAATGTATAGCTACGATTTCTGAAACTGTATAGACTTACCCTTTATTCACATCTGCGTTGGTATTCCGTCCGGGGGAGTCTGCATGGGGACCCCTGAACGGAATACCAAATGCAATTGCAAGCGATGTGCCAGTAAAAGCACATGGACCCCATAGACTATAATGGTGTCGTGTGCTTGCCGCGCAGTGCCCGCACGAATGATGCGGACAGGAATGTAGATGATGAACTACTTTCCTGTCCGTATGATCCCTGCAGAGATCTGCCGGCAAGCACACGGACCCCATTATAGTCTATGGGGTCTGTGTGCTTTTACTGCACTAGCACTCACAATTGCGTTTAGTATTCTGTTCGGGGGGTCCTCATGCGGACTCCCATGGACGAAATACCAATATAGATGTGAACGAAGGGTTACATGTATGGCAAATTTAACCTATTGCCCCCACAAAACAAAAAACATACAAGGGGACACCGGAGTGCTGGGGACAGGTGAGTATGCTATCTATCTATCTATCTATCTATCTATCTATCTATCTATCTATCTATCTATCATCTATCTATCTATCTATCTATCTATCTATCTATCTATCTATCTGTGTTGCACCTTCCCCGGCCTCCTCTATGATTTGTCCAATTTTTGGAAACCCCTTTAATAAACACTATAGGAAAAAAGAAATCTTTCATTATTTATAGTGGACATGACAGAAGTGGATACTTGATAGACATCTATATCTTAGCACTAGCTCAGCCCACAATATGGCCGCCTGTGCCATGTGTAGGCGACGGGTGCGATTTAGAAGTTAAACAAATGTTCTAAAGGGTAAAAGCCGATCCAGCTGTTGTGGATTCATTTCTGGTTTGTGTCACATTAGCATGCTGTAACATTTTCCAGTACAGTAAAGATGGATTTCGGTCACAGGCTGTAATATATCTCTTTGTGGTTATTCGCACATTACAGCTAGAGATTGGCATCGCATGGAAACTGCGGCGTGATGAGCAGAAACTGTACCATCTCCAAACTAGCAGATGTGCCCCGGGCTCGCCATGAAGCAGTAGCCCCATCATAATCCGCTTTTGTAAGTGTTGCAAGGAAATGAGGGGGGGGGGGGAACGTTCCTTCTTCAGTTTGTTTTGCAGCGCTGCTATGGCGATGTAGATTTCCCATGCTTTCTCGTCGCTGGGGACTGTAGGCCAATGACCATGGTGCATTCTAGCGCCGACTACACAGATACCGGCACTAAAGGGCTCAACTGCGTGGACGGAAGTCTTATGTCACACTGGAAAGCGGGGGAATGCAGTGAAATTGCATGCAGGCACGGCAGACAGGAAGCACACTTTACTGTCTGCAAAGTCAATTCTGCATTGTGTCTCTCCTATCGTAAAATATATACGTGGAATTATTGTGTTTTGTTACTTAACGCTGACGAGAAATAAAAAGTGAAATATTATCTCTAAAAAGTCCTTAAAGGGACACTCTGAGAAAACCTAATACACAGTGTTATACCTTCTTCAGGCCCGGTAGGAGCAGTATATGACCTCTGTCTTTGGAGTCATACACCGCCACTCCTTCCAGGCCCTGCAATAGGCTTCATGCAATATATCAGTTTTTCCTGGAGTCTCTTGTAAATGGGTCAGATTTATTAAAGGGGGTATGATATGAAAAGTATCTCTCCTCTATCCATAGGATAGGATCCTGTATCCTCAGTGATGGGGGGAATCTGTCCGCTAAGAACAGGGGATATTTCTTCCCCCATCATTGTGACTTCAGCCTGACCATGGCCAAGCTTGGTGGAGCCTACAATAGAAGCAGATTTTTGGTGCCCCCATGATGTGACTGGGGGTCCGGGTTTGTCCATCTACCAGGCAGGCATCCATCGTGGGTGCGATTCATTCACAACAGGTGGGGAATTGCCCCTGTTCTCAGGGTGAGTGCGGGGTCCCAATGGTCATCCCCACCGATCAGTTATTTATCTTCTATCCTATGGACAGAGGATTAACACTCTTCCTGGCGTGACCCCTTAGTTTTATTTTCCGATGTTTTGTCTGTTGCCCATAGCAACCAATTAGTGTGCAACGCTCGTTTTTAAGGAGCAGAACACAGAATGAACGCTGTATTGCGATTGGTTATTATTGGAAACTAAGTCACATTATTCTAATTCTGTTCACATGTATTTTAGTAGAATCAGAATTTATGTCTTTAACAATTCAAGATCAAGATCATCATAACTCTGTATAGCACAGTTCCCCTGTTGTTCCTCCTGGAAATGTAGGAATTAAAGGGATTTTCCAGACCCAAATGCATTATTCATACTGATAAGATATCCACAGGATAGGTTATTAGTATCTGGTGTGTTTGGGGGGGCGGGGGCTGACATCGGGCCCGACATCAATTGCTCCAGCAGTATCCAGGCCCCAAAATCTACAGAAATGGACCCAGAGTAGAAGTAGTTTGATCCTATTCAAGTAATAGAAACTTATACTAGATCGCTCATTAGTATGAAACATGTATTTGGGGGCCAGAAAAAAACCTTTAATTGACAACTGAGCGTTACTATTCCCCTTATTAATTGTCCATGTCCCTACACAGCCTGATACGATGGCTTTTTGTAATAAAATGTCCACAGTTTTAAGCTTATGAGAAGTTAGGAAAAAAAATTTTTTTAACTTGTTTTTTATCACATGAAAACGGTTTTGCAATTTTAGTAGAACCTACAAGGGCAGCTGCTTATGGTATAAAGTGGGAGTTGGGTTGTGGCGGCCTAAATGTCAGTATGGTAAGGCCTATCGTATTGACTGTTCATAAAGCAAAAAAAAAATCCTGTAAAGGGTTATTATACTAGGATATGCCATCCGTATATGACTGCTGGAAACCTGACCTCTGGGACCCTCGCCTACCCTGAGCATGAAGGGGTCACAGTGCTGGTTTAGTGCGCCATCCCCATTTCATTTTTCCCTGCGCATCCGCACTCCTGGCTGCAGCTGAATGAGGCCAGCTACGGTTCCCTATAGAGCAGAGGGGAGCAGTAAGGGTATGTTCACATGGTGGAATTTGGTGCTGATTTTGAGGCAGATTTTCTTAAAATGAGGATCAAATTCCGCCTTGAATCCGGGTCCCATTGTATTCAACAGATTGAAGCAAGACACTGAAAAAAATAAGCGTCTTTCACAGACAGAGCTCGCGGCAAAAAACACTTAGATGATGATCCCCATTCATCTGAGCCCCATCAGTGAGTGACAGCCGAGGTGGGGAGCCAGAGGGCCAAAAAATGAAGAGAAATTTGAGGCAGTCCATTGGGCTCATTCAGAAAATGCCTCAAAGAGGACATGGCCTAGCCCTACACTGTATCCTCTTCATTCTCACAATGGGGTTTCCAGAAGTTGGACCTCCCCACATGTCCTGACCGTATACAATGCAGATTAGTTGTGGCTTTACCTTGGTAGCCATTTTCATCATATGTGCTTTAGGTTAGGACTGGGCAACCTAAATCAAAATTGTGATTAATTGATCATTTTACCTCAATTACGATTATTGACAGCTATTTAGGTTACATCCTTTTTAAAGTATGAGGTGGGTGAACCTTAAGAACCAAAACTGTCTCTTCAAACCCCAGAGTATAATAAATGAAGACCCAAGGGAGAGGATCATACATGGAAAACAATGTTACTCACCTCTCCTGGGCTCCTGTTCGAATCCTGGTTCTTTTTGGACCCTTTGTCTGACATTAGGGACTGCTGAGGTGATTGGGCCTCAGTAGTCACGTGGGATAGTGACACATAAAGTGTTGCGATGTCAGTGAGAAGACCGTAACAGAAGTGTAGCTGTGCCAGAGCCCAGGAGAGATGAGTAATATGGTTTTTGTTGTTTGCTCACCTCCCATGGATCTCCTCTTATTTTACTTTAGGGTCTGAAGAGACCTTTGAGTATAATAACAGTTTTGGTAGAGATGTACCAACTGCAGGTGGAACCTCGTGAATGTGATAATAACATAACTAAAATAAAGGGACATGAACCAAATAACGCCCAGTTTGGTGTTTGGTTTCGGTTATTTTTCGATTAATTGCCAGCCCTACTTTAGACACCTAGATATTCATGCACTAGCACATACATGTCAACTTGCACCTTTTTGACCTGACCTGGCATTGCTAAGTCTGGCCAAGATGAATACTAAATATTAAGGCGTCTATGCGGCCACTTTTTATACATTTGCTCTACATGCTTGCCGGTACTGGAAGCTGCATAGTATTCGAGTTTACTATCCTTACACTATAGCTATAAAACATGATAAAGCGTGTGTAGCACGTGTATATATATGGCTGAGCTGCAGGAAGGCTGGACCTGGGGTCTGCGTCCTTGGCTGATTATTACCAGACGGCCTCCGCTCCAGCTTCCTCCTAGATTCTGATCATGTTAGTGGAAACAGTGACTGCTGAAACAATCCTCGTGTCTAATTATCATACATTCTTGTAGGACCTCATTCCTCAGCTTCCAAGTAATGTGCTAGAAGACGTAAAATGAACGCCTGGCATGCTATGGTAATGCTATGGCTTGGCAGGGAATCAATGGAACTTACAGAGCTTCTTCCGTGGACAGATTTTATACACTCATGATGATGGGGAACGGAACAAAAACGAATATCGGATATCTTTTTATGTTTCAGTATTTCATATATTGGCTCCGCTTCACTTAATGATGTAGAATGCGCCCCTGTGACTCAGTAGTTTTTGGGAGTTTAATGGAAACCATTGAATAGGTTTTCTATATGTCCAAACGAGTTCCATTGTATTTTTCACTTCCCTAGTGCTAAAGTAATATATAAAGTAGAGTGTCGACAACTTTGTTTCTGGCTGGTTAGCAGCTTTAAAGGGAGTGTCCAGGATTTAGGTCAGTGATGGGTAATCTTTTGAGGGTGGTGTGTCGAAATTTGTGAAAAAACTTTGCTGAACTTGGGTGCCTTGCCGCATCTTTTTATGGCCCCCGCAGTATATGACCCCACATAGGGCTCACAATTTACATTTTTTCCCTATCAGTATGTCTTTTTTTGGAGTATGGGAAGAAATCCACAAAAACACAGGGAGAACGTACAAACTCCTTTGAGATGTTGTCCGTGGCAGGATTCAAACCCAGGACTCCAGCGCTGCAAGGCTAACCACTGAGCCACTGATTTGTCCCTATATGACCCCCTTTTTTACCCCCCCCCACACACACACACACACAATATATGACCCCTTTTTTTAAAGCCCACCTGCTGTATATGGCTCCCTTTTTTCCCCCCACACAGAGTAGCGGCTAATAATTTTCCCTTTCCTGTCCACGCTCCAGTCCTGTAGGTGCCACCTCTAGGGTGCGCTTTTTCAGACTCTGAAGAACACCAGGACGCTGTATGTAGCATCCCGACGTTCTTCAACATTGTGACACAAGTGTATCACCACCTAGAGGAGGCTGTAGAGGGCAGCCAGGACAGGAACGTGGACAGGCGAGTAACAATTATCAGCAGCTTCTTATTGCAATAACACAATAAGTAGCTGCCGATTAAAAAAAAAAAATGCCGCCACCCCAGTTTATTACATGACTCACCTCCTGAGGCCTGGTTCATATTTGCGTTCAGTAATCCGTTTGGGGAGTCCACATGAGGACCCCCCTCCCCCCCCGAACGTAATACCGAATGCTTTGGCAAGCGGCGAGCTTATGAAAGCACACAGACCCCTTAGACTATAATGGGGTCCATGTGCTTTTCACAAGGTGACCGCACAGAACATTCAGGCAGAAGAGTATTTCAAGATCTACTTTCCTGTCCACATGACTCGTGTGGAGACCGTGCGGAAAGCACACGGACCCCATTATAGTCTATGGGGTCCGTGTGCTTTCACTGCTCACCGCTTGTCAATGCGTTCGGTAGTCCGTTCTGGGGGTCCTCGTGCGGACTCCCTGAACGGATTACCGAACGCAGATGTGAACCCGGCCTCAGGCCATTGCCTCATGGAAGGTGTGCGCCTGTGGCTGCCACTTGATTCAGACAATGTGTGTCACCTAAAATGTCTTGGCATGTCACCTGCCATAGGTGCACCATCACTGATTTAGATTTTTATGACCTATTCTTAGGATAGGCCTTAAATATCTGTTGAGTAGAGTCTGATAGCTGGCCGTGCACTGAACAGCTGTATAGCGCCACTTCTCATGCCTGTATTATACACAGTGGGCTGTAAGCAGTTGGTTCTGAGCCCAGTATACTAGCCAGGTGGCCATACTGCAGCTCAGCTCCTATTGAAGGCATGCTTTGTTTCCCATTCCTTTTGAAGCCACTCTTGACTTTGGCTGAAAAAAAAAAAAAAATGTGTAGAATTTTCAATAAAGACCACAGCTTTTCTGCAATGTGGGACCTCAATACAGTAAAGATTTGGGACGGGATACGTGGCTGTCAGAAGGATTGCAATATGATTGTGGGAATGAATTAATGAAAGTATTGGGTACTCTAATAAAGAATTTCTGAGAAGGACGGGATGATAAACTGCAAATATGTCTGCTTTGGATCCAGGGCTCTGGGGTCCTTGAGCCAGTTTAATATTTTACTACATTCCTGCCAACTCCATCTGAAACTGACCCTGACTCCATGAATCCGGCTCCATAGCCCTGGATGATTCAACCCCTTTAAGGACGTCTCAGATTCTTGTCTAGATTTAAAAGCATGTCTATAGTCTTCCAGAAAATACGTGTACTGTAATGTTCCTTGCTTTTATTAGTTACTTCTTCAGAAATCGGTGCCAAATCATTTACCAGAACTAGGAAAGGAAATTTTCTTTTTTAGTTTGTGGGCAACAAGTTTATCAAATCCACCCAGAGGTCTCCCATCCCGTACTACACGAAAATATTTACAGCGCCTAAGGGTTTGTTCATATGGAAGATCAGCAGAAGACACGTTGCTAAGAAATATACGGAACAATAATGTTACATAGGAAACAAGAAGGTCATTAGAGTTCCTTCCTCCTTGCGTCACGTCGTCTGATCAGCTCTCCGAAGGGGAATGATGAAAATGTAAATTGCTTAGAAGCAGCCAGTGTTATCGTAAGATCTGGTAGTCACTCACTAGCTTTCTTTAATGTGGCATATAAAATGGTTTTATACCACACATGCCCACTGATGGGTGCCTGGCGTATCAACTGGCCACCTCTAGCACTGCTTGGAAACTTGGATAGATTGGTCCAATACTTAAAATATATGTGCTGAGTTCTATGGGGTTAGAAGACAACCCTCTGGAAATTTGTGGTCTGTAGTATACCACCCTATGACTATCCCTATCTGTACCACCCTATGACCATCCCTATCTATACCACCCTATGACTATCCCTATCTATACCGCCCTATGACTATCCCTATCTATACCGCCCTATGACTATCCCTATCTATACCACCCTATGACTATCCCTATCTATACCGCCCTATGACTATCCCTATCCTATACCGCCCTATGACTATCCCTATCTATACCGCCCTATGACTATCCCTATCTATACCGCCCTATGACTATCCCTATCTATACCGCCCTATGACTATCCCTATCTATACCGCCCTATGACTATCCCTATCTATACCGCCCTATGACTATCCCTATCTATACCGCCCTATGACTATCCCTATCTATACCGCCCTATGACTATCCCTATCTTTACTGCCCTATGACTATCCCTATTACTGACATGTGGCAGCTTTTTATTCCCTCTCTTGGCTTGCCATGCTCTTGGTAGAATTGGCATAAATAGTAAAAAGCTTATGTATGGGGGAGGGGGGGACGCTATTCTAAAGACAGGCCATTAATTTTAGATTGCTGTCGCTCTGAGCCGCATCCCTTCTTCTCCAGTCATGTGTTCTAGAGGGAATAGTAAATTCCGCCATTATTGTTTTGAAGGCAGGATGCTGCAGTACCTAAGATGGCCACTAACAGGTTTTTGGCAGAGGTCGGACCCGTCTCTTGTGCACTGGAAGTAGTGTAAGATGTAAGGCATGTGGCAGCTAAGGCCAGGGATTGGTGGTGGTGGTCACATGTATAAGGGGCGTGACCTCATCACTGCAGGATCGGTGGCCCTGGATGAATTAAATGGCTTCTTAAAGGTAATTTTCTTTATACTATATCATTCCCTACCATTGAAAATCCTTACCAATCCCTTTAACATTTCAGTTCTCAGGGTCCTGCTCCCACCCCTCCGGCAAACATCTGATTTTACAAGGAGAAACCATGGCCAGCCAGGCACTATAATGTTAAAACTGTCTCTCTAATTCCTCCTATAGGTGTATAAATTTGGGAAAGTGTGAATTTGGTGTTTTGCAGTACCTTTTTTTTTGTTTGCACTGTACAGATCAAAGTTTTTATCTATACCCCAATGTTACTTCTCTAGATTAGTGTAAATTGCCTCTGATAAAGGAAGTTTGTCAACCAAAAAATCCAACGTCTTGCAGCCATTTACACCTCATTTCCTTGGAATAAATCACAGCCTGGGCTTTCACTTTTACAAAAATGGGAATCCTTACAAAAGCGCTCCTGGGTTCTACTGCAATGCACCCCACGCATTTCCTGCCTGGGACGCCGCCGCTCTCTGATGACACTATGGAGACGGGCACGGAGGAAGGAGATCTCATAATGTCTCTCAGTAGCTGCTCTGTCATTAGGTTTATGCCGCGTGGAAAGTGGGAGGCCGCTTCATTCCCAGTTAGAAAGATAAATAATCCTTAATAGGAGTTCTGTGCTAATAGATTTGGTATAGGCCAGATGTCGGCGTGATGAGGTTATTCCACTTAGGCACCCATTCAGCTGCATCATCTGCCTCGATTACATAAATAAATCCTGGATTTCCCTTGCCAGGCTCCTAATTGATGTAAATTGGAGGGGCCCATTGCAATACGTTGAGGACATTTTTCCATATTATTTAGGAAGAAGAAACTTTGAGATTTGCCGTAATGACTCGCTGTCTCTTTTTTTCCAGTGGAATGTGAGTGATTTTAGACTGACTTTTTTAGTTCTTTTTTTTTTTTTTCTTACTCCTTACAGTAACGGCGTTTCAGAGTTAAAGGGATTCTACTACTAAAACACTGTTTTGTGTGCTTTAGACGTCAGAATAGCCTTTAGAAAGGCTATTCGTCTCTTACCTTTAGACGTGGTCTCCGCCGCGCCGTTCTTTAGAAATACCGGTTTTTACCGGTATGCTAATGAGTTCTCCGCAGCAATGAGGGCGGGCCCCAGCACTCAAATGGCGATGGGGGCGTCCCCACTGCTGCCCGAGAACCCGCCCCAGCGACGCCTTCTTCAGCTGCATCCTCCCCTTCTTTGTCATCTTCTTTATTCGTCAGCTCTGACGCCTGAGCAGTCTTGCCTTGCGGCATTGAAAATATGGCCGCCGGCCGGCATGCGCAGTGTCTCGCTGTCAGAGTTGACTGCGCAGGTGTCAGAGCTGATGAAGAAGGAAGACGACAGAGAAGGGGAGGATGCAGCTGAAGAAGAAGGTGTCGCTGGAGCTTGTTCTCGGGCAGCAGTGGGGACGCCCCCATCGCCGTTTGAGCGCTGGGGTCCGCCCTCATTGCTGTGGAGAACTCATTATCGTACCGGTAATAACCGGTATTTCTAAGGAACGGCGCGGCAGAGACCACGTCTAAAGGTAAGAGACGAATAGCCTTTCTAAAGGCTATTCCGACATCTAAAGTACACAAAACAGCATTTTAGTGGTAGAATCCCTTTAAATCAATCTGCAAGCCAACTGTGAGATTAATGAGGACCCTGAACAGCCCATTGACCTACATCAACTGATCGGCGCTGTAACCCTGAGCATTTTGGGATTTTATTTCTCTTATTTCTTTATTTTAGCCATTCCAAAGATATAAGCCCTTTTGTTGTTGATGCAGAGCATACTAGTCAAGTGGGCGGAAACACTGTGGGGTCCCTGAGTGTTGTATGTCATGCAGTGTTACTGCTCACTTGGCTAGTATCCCCAAACACTATCAGGGCTTATATCTTTGGAATGGCTGAACAGATTAGGATAATTAAAACTCCAAAATGCTCAGGGTGACAGCGCCTATCGGTTGAAATTGTGTCACTCAGCTTTTCAGACCTGGTGACGGGTCCTCTATAAACAAAACTTATATTTAATATACAGGCGGTATGTTATAGAGCAGAAGGAGCTGAGGCCGGTAGATATATAGGTTTAAAACCATGTATCCCCTAGTCAAAGGATACTGGATAAGTGTCTGATCAGTGGCGGTCCATCCACTGGAACCCCCAGCAGTCATGAGGATGGGAGTTTCTTGTACCCCCTACTAAATGGAGTAGTTAATGCATGAACTACTGATCTATTCAGTGGGACTGGCGAAGATAGCCGATTACATCACCCATCCTCGACAATCCAATAGAGATGAATGCAGTGTTCATTTCTTTCAGGCAGGGGCACAAGTGACTCCAAGACTTGTGACCAGCAGATAGGGCGTTGGTTGTCTGAATACCCCTTTAGGCTCCTGCTATTTATTTTGTGCTTCAGAGTCCAGTGGGCGGTCCTACTTTCTGATTGACATTCTTCTTTGTATGCAAAGTCCTATAGGGAAGGCTGTCAATCCCCGCCCACTAGACTCCTAAGCATGGAAAAAGCAGGGTATTTATATAAACGGAAGTTATATTTTACTACAAAACTATATATTAATCTGCTCCGCTCCTCTTAATCGTGCAGGTTTCCTTTAAGGCTAAAAGGGTAATTTTGGCAACATTATAAGGCTTTGTTCACATCTGCATCACAGATTCTGCCGAAAATCATCAGAGAGAAAAGTTCTGCACAGATGACTTTTCTCGTCACCGATTCCAGTATAAAAATGTCGGAAACCCGACGGACGACCAGCGGACCCCATTATAGTCTATGGGGTCTGTGAGTAACCCCTGTTTTAGTGGACGGGGCTCTCTGTCGTTCGGGTTCCTTGGCGGATATGAACAATGGAGAGCATGGTACAAGTGTGAGCCTTGCCTAAGTCAGTGGAATTTATCTATTTTTGTGTGCTTTTTTTGGCTTTTAGAAAAATAACTCATAATGGAGTAGGAATTCTGAGTATATTGACAAGATGAGGGTGAGAAGTATGGAGATCCGTATTGGTTCTGTGTGTATGTTCACAACTTACCTTGGATCAAAGCGATTAAATCCCAGCAAAAGATTCTTGTAAAGTTACAGAACTGTTAGAGAGGACCCTTCTTAGAGGACATGAAAGTTCCTCTGTAAGTCCTGTTACGTTTATTAGCTAATGATGCATACTATACTGCCGGCCATATGTAGAAGACTGATACTCTGGTCTGGCTGGATGATTGGGTTGAATAAGGACCATGTAATGGAAGATCATGGTCACGCTCAACAGTAATAAGCATTTGTTATCATACATGATACTCAGAGATTGGGGACCTCCATCATCCACAGTGAGCATCTTTCTTTGGAGGATTCAACAATTCTGTCCATACACAAATGACTCATTGATTTCAGTAAGCAGTATGTAATGCTTCCTTTTACCTGTGGAGGTGCTGCAGGGAAGCTAAACACTAGGTTGTCCCACAAATTTCAGTTGCTCACCAGGGGTTCTGGTAAATTGACATCCCGTATTCATCTTAACAAGCATCTTGCAATGTTTCCTTCACACAGAGTTTACGTTCCGCTCATTCAGACCCGTATACACGTGTCAGAGTGTGAGCGCTCAAAACAGATTCCATTCACTTCACTGTGTGCCGGCTTACACGCGCTACACATTAAAATCAATGCTTTTTAACCCATTGATTTCAATGTGTAGCGCGTGTAAGCCGGCACACATTGAAGTGAATGGGATCTGTTTTGAGCGCTCACACTCTGACACGTGTATACGTGTCTGAATGAGCGAAGCGTAAACTCCGTGTGACGGCAGCCTTTACCCCACTAGCGGTCAGTGCCCTATAGTGATATATAGCAAACTCCTAAGTGTATGGCCCTGTGTATGGGACATGCAACCTGACCCTGAAATAATTTTACAATCGGGTTTGCAATGGAGATATTCCTGTGATCCATTTGGGGGCTATTCATGGCTAGACTGTGTAGAATTTCGTTTGTGTACTTTATATCGGTAACCACTTCTGAACACTGCTAGATTACAATATAGGATTACAACAAGAACGACTCAACCATTAATAGTGGAATTACGGTATATTGTAACATACGTCTGGATGTCTATAAGATCTGTCAGGTTCTGATTCTTACTGTGCAGGTTCAGATTTGAAATTCTTGCATATTAGCAAATGGAATTTTTACAGTCTCATTATTCCCCCTTGTAGACGACTGTATGACTGGTCAGTGTGCTATCCGGGTTTTTTTTCCCATTTATTTGTATGGGCTCGTACACATGATCGTAAATTATTCGGTCACGTGTGTGGGCCGACAGTCTGGGCCAAAAATATGGAACTGATCCCATTCCTGTCCGATTCTGCTTCCGTGGCTCCTATTCATTATATGAAAGGGACCGTGGAGGCACAGCCCGCGCATAAGCGGCACACGAGTGACATCCTTGTGTCTCCTGCGCGCTGCCGTGCCATTCATTAATACATGGTCGTGTGCATCCGGCATTAGGCGAAGACCCCACATAGCAGGCCGCAGCAAAAATGCTTTCCGGCATTCATGGTAATCTCCATTGGAACTGATCAAGACGGGAGACTATAAGATGGTTATAGAAAATCTGCAAAATTTTTCATTGTTAATATATGCAAAAATGTTTCACATTTGTAGACAATTAAAAGTTAATCTGGTTATGTTAATGGGAAAAACCCGTTAGGCCCACGTTGCGGAAACGCAGTGTTTTGTTTTGTTTTTATGCGTATTATCTGCTATTTTTCAGCCAAAGCCAAAAATGTATACAAATGAAAAATACACAGTACGTTCACATGGCGGAAAATGGATTCCACTTGTGAACATACCGCTCGGCTAGCTGTGACGGAATACCAATGCAGTGCAGCGGCATTCTGCTCTGGATTAGGCCCAAATGAATGGGCCTAATCGGAGGGAGTCTTGCGCCGCGCTGAGTCGGCTGCAGAATAGGCGGCAAGATAGTCATTACTAGCTAGTGGAAAAAAGAAGCAAACGATTCCCATTGAAGTCAATGGGAGCCGTTTTGGCAGGTGGATTTTAAGGCGGATTCCGCGTCAAAATCCGCTGCCAAAAAACTTTTGGCTCAAAAAAACCACAGCAAAATCTACAACAAAAACGCTGCATTTCTGCAACGTGGGGCCCCAGCCTTAAAGTTATCATTATCGGAGGACGATTCCCTTCTCCACAGTAGTAGTTGTAGAAACATTTCTGTTATTGCTTCTTGAAGACCAATGTATCTCTAGTTGAGACAACACCATATGTACATAAGACAAAATTCTGCCACACCAATTGAAGCATTATTCCGAAAAAAATATATATAATAAACATTTCATGAACTTTTTGATTGAATTCAGAATTTTTCTTAAAGACTTTACTCACAAAAGTCGTGGCAAAATATTACATGAAATGCATTCAATACAAGTGCACACTTTTAATATGTACTCCATAGAGATATTGTAAATGTAAAAATAAAATAACAGTGTACGAACACCCAGGTGAACTAAATGTATATAAAAACAAACGTTAACATGAACACAGCTCTCCAAAAAAAAAAAAAAAAAATTCAAAATCAGTTCGATTCGTGCAAAAATGTAGTATTTTCTAGGAACTTGTGGGATGGGGTAGGGAGATTTGGGTGGGGGTGGGATCAATTATTCATATTACTTACTGTAATTTGTGACTGCCGTGACAGTGGAGTAGCTGTTGGTGTTATAGTAATACTGCTTGTGATTTTATTGGTGGGTTTATTAGGAATCCCATTAGTCAGTGAATGTCTTTTCTCTTGCACTGGCGTGAAGGGACTGGTGGGCGTTCCTAAGTGGATGTGTATTTTATTGTCCTCAGTAGTTATTACACTTGACGTTGAGCTAGAGCTGTTTGACCTTTGGAACTGCCAACCAGTCTGTTTGTCAGGAGAAACTCGAAAAACTGCATGGCTGCCGCCAATTTCCATAGGTTCTGGGGAAAGCACCCGATCTGGCGAACTAGACGTACTTGTTAAAGCCAATACCTGGATAGGGGACATTGTTCTCTCAGGAGTGATAGAGCCGCAAGAGTCTGGGGTCCTAGGCCGTACAAAAGAAGTCATTGTAAGCGGTGGCACAACTTGTTCCGGTGTTACATATCCATCGATTACTCTCGATTTCAAAGGCGTCAAAGAACCATTTTGAATAATGGTTATTCTTTGTTTCGGAGTCCCAGAACTTGGTATCACTGCGGTACTGGTAAAGGAGTGTGGGTTTTCCGTAGTAGGGCTTGTGATTTCAAGTGTGGCCGTGTTTTGTCCATGATCTGGTGTGACTTTGATATGTAAAGGTTGTCCAGGCGTATGTGTAAGCACCATGTCTCCTGGATGGATGTAATTTCCATTCTGTTTCATATGTACTTTTCCGTTTTGGGCCTGTTGTTGACTAGGTTTCGTCCATGGCGATTTCAGTTTTCTGTTGTTGTTGATGGAATTTCCATTTGTAGAGTTGCACTTGTAAGATATAGTAGGGTCGTCGTCATTGGTGTCATCGTCCTCGTTGTCACTTTCTTGATAAAGTTGTCCATTTATAACCGCTCTCTCTAAAGGAACGAGACTCTTATAATCAGGCGGCTCATTGTATGTTGGATCTGTTTGCACCTCCTTCGAAAATACTTGGAAGTCTGAAATTCTCCGTCCATTGAGACTAGGCCTGAGACTCTTGCTAAACCGACGATACCTTTCGAGTTCTTTTGAGAGATTTTCCATTTCCTTCGACAGCTCCTTGTTTCTGTTTTCTTGCTGATTGAGCTTCCTCTGAAGAACAGAATGATCTCCTTTCAGACGACAAATATTATCTTCTGTTTTCATGTAGTCGTGGATCTTCTCTTTCAAGGCCGTCACTTCTCTAGAAAGGTGACCCGATTTTGCCTCTTCTTCCTTCAGTTTTGCGAGTAATACTTTTTCTTGGTACGACCCTGATTTCTCAGCCAGTTTGTAGTTTGCTAGCTCCATTCTTACGACTTCAAGTTCTTCAGAAAACATTTTGGCTTTCTGCTGCTCATTGTAATACTTTTTCTCCAGAGATTCGAACTCATCCTCTGTTTTCATGAGATCATCTTCCATGGCTTTCATTTGTTTCAGGGTGTGTTTTAGCCTTTCAACCTCTTGAGTGAGCTCTCTAATCTTGTTGTTTTCTTGGTAAAACGCTTCTGACTGCTTACCTTCTTGTTTCATTTTGTTCTTCAGGAACTCTTTTTCAATAGACTCAAGTGACTGAAGTTTCTTCTTGAGGACGGTAACTTTGGACACTAGGTCGTTCCCCTTCTCTTCTTCTGCTCGTAGCTTGCATTTGAGATCTTCGTTCTCCTTTGTGATTGTGTGCATCTTGTCTTGTAACTCTGCCTTAGACTTCAGGGACTTCTTACTTTCTTCTATCAGTTTCTCGGTGATGGACGTCACTTTGCTTTGTTCCTGCTGTAGTTGTGTATTGGCTGACTTTAGTTTGTCCTCGGTTTGTCTGATTTTTTCTGTTAGCGATTTCCTTTCCTCCACAAGCATCACGGTCAAGGTTTTCAGTTTGGTTAGATCTTCTTTTAGTATATTTTCCGTCTTTTCGAGCTTGACTTCGATCGCCTCCAGCTCCCGTATACGAACTTTTAAACTTTCTAGTTCATTGCACAGTTGTTTGGTGGCTGCCCGCTCTTTTTCCATGGTGCATTTAATAGATTGGCATTCTTGTTTGCTTTTATTAAACGCGTCTTCCAATTTTTCCAACTCGTTAATTCTTTTACTCAGTTTGTCCACCTCGACTTTTAGGCTTTTACTTTGCGATGCTTCTTTTTCTAATTTTTTATTTAGGTCTTTGCATTGTTCTTCCATTTTTATGAGTTCTTCATCCTTGCCTTCCATCTCCAGCAGACGTTTTCTCAGCTCCTCCACTTCTGCCATGAGGCTGGAGTTTCCACATTCTCCTTTATTCATCTTCTCCCTTAGGTCATGAAGTTCATCCTCTGCTTTACGCAGTGTCTTGTTTGTTTCCTCGAGCTCATCGATTTGTCTGCTGAGAGCTGCCAGCTTTAATCTCAGTTGGCGATTCTGCGTTTCTTCGCTGGTTAGTTTGGCCATCGTGGATTCGTGCTCTTGAAAGAACCTACTTTCCTGAGTTTGAAGTTCCGTTTCGAGTCTGTTTGCTTTTTGCTCTTCTTCTTCTGCTTTTATTTCAACGATGGCGAGTTTGTCCTGTGCTTTTTGGGCAGTTAATGTTAGCTCTTGGATCTTGGCACTTTGCTCTTGTAAGTGTTCAGTCAACCTCTGTTGCTCATCGACCACAATTAACGCAAATGACTTCAACTTTGTGAGCTCATCACGGAGTTTGGTTATTTTTTTGTGGTTCTCTTTCTCTTTTTTAGCTTGGTAGGTTGTTTCTTGTTCAATCAGCTTTTTTAGCCTAGAAAACAAGAGAAAATGAGCCATGAAAATGCAGCTTTGCCATTTGTATAAATATAAAGGTTGTAATAAAGAAAAATAACACTGACTTTAGAATGCGGTTGTCATAAAAATGGACGGCAAGTCTAAAAATAAGTTAAAGCTGCTTAAAGAAGTTTTGTACTAATAGAAATTAGTACCTAGATGCTATATTTGGCAACTTTTTACTATACATGTCACCCCAGTACTGGTACATACTCCCTTATGTGATATGGCCTATCCATGTGGGATCCCTTTCAAACCAAGGGCCGAATTGGGTCCATGAAAGAAGACCCGTGTAACCAATCTGTGACGAACTCCACATGGCAGAAACTCAGTCGCCTCAATAGAGCTTTAATGCTTTTCTTAGTTTACAGTATCATGGCATTGAATAGAATCAACCTGGACGTTGCAAGCCTAAATTTGTTTCTCATCGTTAAATTGCTCCATTTTGTGTATTTGCCTTTCATTTTTAACAAATGTCCCTAGTAGGGTTGAGCGATCGGGATCGGAAAAGATCGGATTCCGATTGGAGATCGAGTAAATTTCACGATCGGAATTCCGACCCGATCTTTTCCAGTGGAATCGAGATCGGAGGTTATCTCAAGATCGGCTCAACCCTAAAAGTGACTTTTCCCATAGAAAAGCATTGACTAGGGTTGAAGATCGGGATCGGATTCCGATCGGCGATCGAGCAAAGTTCACGATCGGGATCGAGATCGGCTGGAAAATGATTGGAAATCGGATTTTAAAATCGATCTTGAAATCTCAAGATCAGCTCAACCCTAGTCCCTAGGCTATGTTCACATTAGCAAAATAATTAGTCAGTAAACGAGGCATTACAGCTCTGATGGGTTCCGTTGTAAAACCATTGACTAACATTGGTATCCATCAAGTTTCCATCTGTGTTTCAGTGCTTTTTTTTAAATTAATTAAAAAAAAAAAAAATTAAAGGGGTTGTCCAGGATATTTTAGTACTGGGGAAGATAGGCTTTCCCGGGGTAGGGGAAACCTTTAAAAAGAAAAAAAAAAATCACCTGTCCCAGCTTTCCGGTGTCTCCATCGCTGTCTGGTCACTGGGGGACACCAGAGAGCTGGGACAGGTGAAAAAAATAAATACATAAAAATGGTCATATCCATTAGCAACCGATCAAGACTGAAGATGGTTAGAGAAAATCTTTCAGTGTCTAAATATTAATATGATTTTGTTAATGGTAAAGCCCTTTAAAACGACAACGTGGCTTAAGTATTTTCTGATATCCTTTACAGTGAACCGGTGTCTGCTGTATTAGGACTAGCGGGCGGCTCAGTACAGACAGCTGTCGTTCCAAAAGGGGATCATGAAGTAACAAGGCATCACTAATGGCTATTGTATCCTAATAATTCTGTGTTGAAAGGACTGGAGAGGGGAGCGCTCTCATACCTAATACTCTATATGGAGCTGGTGATAGATTCCGGCACGCCATGATCTCATACAGCATTATACCCTTCCTATAGCCTGACATTGTGGATTCACAGGAATTATGTTCATGACTGCAAAGCTGGCACAGATGCACACCTGGAGCGGTGCCAGAGGTGTCACAGAATTGGACGCTCCAACAAGGGTTCATTGAGAATAAGCACGTGTCGTTTCAGATCGGAGCAGAATGAAGCATGTACTGCAGATCTTTCTCTGTCGTGTTCTAGCGACATGAGGCTTTCGTCGCTGTATCAAAGAGAACCTGTGAATATGCATTTCTATTCGTATTAGGGCTACGGTCACACGGTATATTTTTTTAACTGATTGAGTCTTTTTTCTCCAAAAAAAAGTGTCCAATCTGTCTTCTATGGTTTTCAATTAGAGACTGACCGAGGCTGCTTTTTCAGTGTCCTCCCCTATCTGACCATGGCTTCAGCATCTGAATCTGGTCAGAGCTAGAAGTGCTGAGCAGATGATGGTTTCCTGACCACACACTGATCCACCCCATCGAAGAGGGTGATCTACTCTCAACAACACAAAGGAAAGTATGGTGAAAAGTGGGGCAACACAGTGGCTCAGTGGTTAGCAGTTCGGCCTTGCAGCGCCGGAGACCTGGGTTCGAATCCCGCCTGTATGTTCTCCCTGTGTTTGCGTGGATTTCCTCCCATGCTACAAAGACATACTGATACACCACCAGGAAAAAAAAAAGTACATTGTGATCCCTATATGGGGCATCTTTCCCGCCCCCTCCCCCAAAACGTATAACAGGATTCTGTAACCACGTGAAACCAGATGGTGCTTTAGAAGCATGCCGTGTTATAAAGCGAGCGTTTACTGGATGGCATTGACTTGCACAACTCTTGGATGGTGCGCGACTCCTAAACTGTGACTGAGACGAAATGTCAATTTCTGAAGTGCGCATGGGAAAATAATAATTTACATTTTGCCTATCTATACAATGTTAAATGCTATAAACCAAAAATACTCCATCATATGACAGATACTGGCAGTCCCTCATTGGCAATAGAGACTCCAAATGGAGTGAGCAGAGCCTAAGCTGCAGATATCCGTAGCCTAAGATTGCAACCAGTTGGCCATATGTGGTTAAAGTAATACAGTCTTTGTGATGGCCATGTTTGCCAGATTGACAGTGGCTTGCAGAACCGGCTAACTACACCATAGTGATGTACAGTGCTGTGAGCTAAAGCCTTTACATGGGTCTAGTGTTGCGTGCTCATAACATCTATTGAATATGGAATACATAGACCATATTACCTAACAACCCTTAGTCTACGGCACAAGTGGATGCACAAATGAGTTTGTCTACTATTATGCCAGTAAGTCGTATTTTCGGCTGTGACAGTATCTTAAAATTTCAGTGCAAAGAATAATGTTCAGCCCCACAATTTCTCACTCAGGGTTGGGCCTGTAGTTATGGTGTACTACCCATTTATAATCTGGCATGGCTGATCCATTAAGTGTATTCCACAAGAAAGTTATTAAAGGGGTTGTCCCATCACAAGGATCCTATCTATACTGCTAGTTTATGTGGATTTAAGACTTTTCCTAAATGCATTGCTTTATCAAAACTGCTTTGTTTGGCCGCTATCTTAATTTATTCACTTCATTGTTTACACTCTGTTTCTATGGCCCTTGGGATTACCTGCTCATTTGTCAAGTGATGTAGCTGCCTGCTCTCAGGGGGGGAGGGGGGAGGGGCTGGGAGCAGCTCTGAGCTGTTTGTGTCTGATAAGTAGCGGAGCTTCTCAGATAGGAGAGGTGAGAGCTTCAGGATTTCTGAGCTCTTATCAGTCGGTTTAATTGAATTTGGCTGATAAGGGCTGAGATAAGGAGTCCGTTACCTCTGTATGTAATGCATGCTGACTCAAATCCAGCTCTGCTACATCAACTTCACACTGTGGTAATTCATTTACAACCAATCCCGTGCAAGTGAAACCCCGCCCACCAATGTGCTGAGAAAAGCAGGAAGTGAAGAGAGCACAACAGCCTGCAGGTTGGTGAACAAGCGTCATGGGAATACCCCCTTAATGCAGCTTATCTATGGGGAACTAAGGCTTGGACAGGACACCCCCGTTCCTCAGAATGAATTATGCTAGCCAACCCTGTCCCCAGATCCCAGCATATTCATTGCTCCAAAGAGCGAACCATGAGACAACTCTTTTAGGGTATATTCACACACATTAGCAAATCTGCCACGTGTGAATACACCCTTACAGCATTCAGGGAGAATGCACATGCTGATATAATGTTTTATTTTTAGATTGTATCTTTTTAATATTCTGTATTAGTGAATCCATCTGCAGATATGTATATTAGCTCATCAATATATATACATAATATGACATAGTGAAGTGATGTCAGTTCCGCACCACATTACATGTATATAGGTAGATTTCTATACTCGTTCTCCATAGATGTAACGCTAGTTGTGTCTCCGATGCTTCCTGGAGGTAGAAGTGCTGACCAGATGATGGCTTCCTGGTTGAGTCTGTTAGCAGGCCAGATAATCTAATCCTACTTTGATGGTGTCATGCAGATTCTGTTTTCATGATGTCATTTCTTTGGGATCCACATGTGGGATACAGCTATACACACGCCAGCAGACCACCTGCATTTCATCAGCGCTTCTCACATAGTGTGTGTCCTCATATTTATTTAATCTAGAAATACCCAGCGTTGTAGGAGATAAGCCTTCAGAGCTGGAAGCGAAGTCCTTCAGCACTGAGCACTTAGCAGTCCTGTCAGTCATCAGGTGGGAGCCGGCATAGAGCGCTCGCTCTCTTTCCGAATACTGCACCCTATACGTAGACTAATATCTATAGGTATGTAGTGGTCTATAATAATATAATAAACATAGCTGGAGGGTACAAGATGGGAGTAAAAAGCTGAAATTGAGAGGTTTACGGTATATTGAAAGAACTATATTAAAGGCCTATCCTCAGTGATGTCATTGGTGGGGGTCTGGCACCTGCAAACCCTCACAGATCGCAGAATAAAGCTGCAGCACTCTCGCACTCCATGCCATGGTGTCTTCAACCCATCCAGTCACAATGACCTATCCATACGTGTAGCCATGAAAAACATGCCTTGTGTATGGGGCCATAGAAAAGAATGGGAACAAAAAACAGATGGTACACTGACCAAAAATATTGGAGATGTCGGAGAAGAGCCTTATATAACGTGGCACCGTGGACAGGGTACAACCTCGTACCGAAAAACCTCTAGGACTACATCAATATCTAAGGTGTCCGAGAGCGTTACCTTATGAATAGGCTGTGAATGTATATATTCCTTTGAATCCCGACACTTTTCACCTGTAACAATATAAGTAATGTCTTATGGGACCTGGGATTATAGTTATCACTAGAATAGGGTGGCCAAAGTCCTTGTTCCTCCCTACATGAGGAAGCCATTGAATGGAGCAGTAGTCACGCATGTGACCTACCAGTGGGCCATAGAAACAGCCAAGTACATTGCTACGCTATCTTCTTCAGTCCCATATACACTGAATGGATAAGGAGGGTACAAGGTACCAATGCTCCATTCAGACGTCTCCTCACTGTGGTCATACAGTAAGAAGACATGGGGAAGGGGGGGATAGGTCTAGAAATAATCATACATTTTATAATATTTTCTTATGGGGCAACCCCATTGACAAGCTGAAAAACTGTATTTAATAAAGTACTCCCTGCGAGGAATAGTGACTCCCGAACCTGCTATGGGAAACAGATTAGGCCTAACATGCATTTGATCCTTTATGCCTTGTATATAAGATTACTGCCTCAGTACACTATAGAAAGGATTCGCTTAGTTCAGTCATTTGCATACAGAACTCCTCAAGGTTCTCAAATCCGAACTCCTAGACCCCAGCTGTTCCTAAGTCATAATTTGAGGAGGGATTGTCAATGTAAATGGGGATGTTGACTGAGTAACGTATCCCCTAGTTTGCGGGGATAGCCTTTAAGCCATTGGATGTAGTGTAGCTTTGCACATGTTTTATATGGTGATATTCCCTGGTATCATTGGTCTGAACAGGTATTGATGAGAAGGCGCTTCATGTTATCACTTGTATGCGGTGAAGTCATTGGCTTCGTTCTCAGTACTGGCACGGCCGGTGGTGTTTGTAGTGTGTAGAGAATCGGTACATTGTACGTGTGACATTTTGGCAGTACATTGTGAACACTTATCAAGTACTAAGAAGTCCGGGTTAGCGGTAGTACATCTTTTATGTGCAGGTGTGCAGACATGTATTGATTGTAATCTCTTTCATAGAAAATGTTATGTACTTTTTCCCCTCTGGTGCCCATTGTAAGTATTTATAGGTAGTCAGTCAGCCTCCCATTACATAATGATCTATCTGGGGTTGTCTTATACAGTCACAGCTGATCACTTATGTACAGGATAGGTGGTACCGTAAGTATCTGATTATTCTGGGTTCCTTTGCCGGGACCCCCCAACAATCACGAGAACAAGGGTCTAGTGTCCCCTATTTGAAAGGAGTTTTGGGTGTGTATACATGCTGCGGCTTCATTCAGATTCTGTGAGACTGACAGACAGCTATCGGTCTTATAGGCCACATGTTCCACTATCTCACCATTCATACGGGAAATATGGGAGCCAGTCAGGCGTTATGGGAGCTGGAACAAACCAGAATCATGGTTTCCGGAACAAACCGGCTCCCGGGAAAAAGAAGCGAGATGCTCATTCTTTAGGCTGATTCGCCTCGCGATTCGGCCTGAAGACACTCCCTCCTCCGGACTAGGCCCATTCATTGGGGCTAATCCAGAGCCGAGTGCAGCTACCCGTATTTTGGATCGGAACCTGAGGCAGCCTCCACCTCAGATTCCGGTCCAAAAACCCCGTGTGAACTTACCCTTAAAGGGGTTGTCAGGCTTTTTGATCTTGACTTATCCTTCATTTGAATTATATCCAAGACTCTGTTGCCCATCATGGCCACTACAAAATGGATGGAACCATCCATTCAATACCAAAAGGTTCGACAACCCCTTTAAAGGCTATGCCTATCTTACAAGACCATTTTAAAGTTGTACTTGTAGACTGCATCTATTTAAGTACGGTATCTTTGTAAATGTATTTTTTTAATCTTCTCGTTATTTTCAATTTACAGCCTGCATTGTACCCCAGAGCTGCAGTCATAATACTGCAGGCTTCAGAGCTGTAATCTTTACACATTCTTCAATGTTTGCACAGAATTTGCTCTAGAGATCTGCTTTTTGGAAAAGCGTCATAGTACCAGGCAGTGGAAGCTGGAAAAAAAATAACTCTCCCACTGCCGCTAAGCTGTTAAAGATGTGTCTGACAACAAGCTTGTCGAAAGATTTTAGTGATAATTAGCAGAACTGTGAATGCAGCTCTGGAATATAACACGAGCTATTCATCATCATTAGTACGACATGAGAGACAGAGGGAATATATATGTATGTGTATATAGATAGAAATATGTAATACTAGCTGTAAGAGGTAGACTTATCCATAAAGCACTCCATATTGTACAGTGCATAATGTTGCGTGCATGCTTCTGCCCTGTTGTACTGCACTGTATATATCCCAGCTGACATATGTCTTATACGCGGACCTTTGCGTACCATAGCCATGAATCAGCTCCATCATCACCGGCCTTCCTATTACTTGTTATTGATTCCGAAAGGCCTTATATGGATGAAAAGTATCCAGGAATTTCCCAGAGACATGCATTCCGCCACTAACTTATTTATTCATCTTTCGTGTGTTTTTAAGTTGTTTCTGGATAAATTTTGCTCGGCCTAAACCGACGGTACATGGGAATAGTGGAAGTACAAATTAGAAAGTGTTTTCCTTTGTAAAATACGTGCCAGACCATCTGAACTGCAGCTGGTAGGGCTTTGAGGGATGTTCTGATACTGTGCCGGCTGGCTGACTCTTGTTTCTGGTACACATCGTCTCTAGAGGATTGAGCAGCAAATAAGGATTTTTTTTTTTGTCTTTTTAACTCTGCATTATAATCGTTTTAATTTGGAAACTTCCTTTGACGCCTCATTCGCGCAGCGCGATCCAGACCGGAAGATCTCGTCTGTACATCGGATGGATTTCCCAACTGAAACCCATTCGGGGGACGAGGAATCCTTGTTTCATACTGATCTGCGATGCTGGGAGTCGCTGCCTATAATGGACACAAACACTATAATGGAAGTAGTCCCGGGCTCCTGATTTGGATTTGGGCTGGGAATTTCAGCCAATGTACAGACCTGATTTTCCAGTCCAGATTGCCTTGTGTACACGGTGAGCACTTAACATCTTATTGTATAGGAAGGGTTGAGGCAATTGTTCTCTGTAACTTCTATCCATCCATGTCAACAAGTGAGCAAACACTTCATTGTTACCATAAAACGCTTCCCATCATAGGCTACTGGCTTCTTAAAGTGACCCCCCTGGTTCCCAATATTAATATTCCCAAAATTAATATGTAAAATACCCGGTACCTTCTCTTTAGTCTTTCTGGAACAATTCCTCCAGTTCCCCGTCTTCTCTTTATTTGTGTAAAATGGGCACCAACTTCTCCGACTAGTCTATGCACACTTTGCTTTGGTAGTCTGAGACACATCACCCCTGTTCTTCAATGGACCAGTCCAGAACAAGGGGGAGTGTCTCAGACTACCAAATCACAGTCTGCATAGAGTAGTCTGGAAAGCTGGCGGTCATTTTCCAGAAATGAGAATGGGACTGGGAAATGGAGAAACGTCACCAAGTTCTTTAAAGGGATTGTCCAAGACAAGCCCCGTGTGTTTTGGATACTGATGACCTATCGACGGAATAGGTCATCCGTATCTGATCGGAAGGGGTCAGACAATCAGACTCCGCACTGATCATCTGATCTACAGCACTAATGTAACTGGTATTGGTGTATGTGACGGGAAGCAAATCTGCTCCTAGTGGATGTGAATAGAGTTGCAGTACTCTGGCACTTCTGCTACAGCGCCATACTTTCTAGTGGTGGCACTAGGAAACTGCAACTCTGCTCCCATTCACTATCAGCCATAAACACTGTATACAGCCTTCATAAGCCAGATCAGTGTGGGTTTTGGTGTCAGACCCCCCAGTGATCAGTATCCAAAACACATGGGGTCTTGGACAACTCTATTAACTTTACATTATGTATTTCTTATTGAGAACCACAGGGCTCCTTTCAAGACTATTACCTTTTAGTATGTTTTGTCTTTTATTTCCTATAGATTTATGTAAGCCGCGCAGAATGCCAAGTAATTCTTAAATACAGAACAGAGCTTGAGAATAAATGGTAAAGTTGAGCGCACACAGCCACGAGCCGTAGCGAGTGGCCGTGCAAATTTGCCAGTAAATCGTGCGGCCATTTATCCTTGGACAAGGTTTGCCACATGCATTCTACCGCGCCATCTGGTTCCGCCTGAAAAGACGAATTCTAGGATTTCTCCCTACACAGTAAAACACTCTAGAAATGGCAAGTAAGGTCTAACTAAGAATAAAAACTACACTTTCAGCTCCCTGATACAGTGCTATTATCCAAATGTCTGTAATAGTCCCGCCAGACTGTGCAGTATTGCTTTTTCATGCTGCTGTCCTGGCATTGTTCTTGGCAGTCTGCATTCTGTCATGTTAGCGCTGGCTGTCACCATACCTGCCACCCTTTTCCTATAGCGCTGCTACTGACAAACCAGGGCGCATCCCACTAGCTAGGGCCCAGCTTTCTTGGGGAGCGATGGGAGGTGGTGCACATTGACTTGCCGAAAGGAAATTTGTCTGTAAGCCTCATGGGCTCAGGAATGGACGTGTAGGAGTGGATTCTGTGTTTTGCACAGTCTAATATGCAGTCACTGTATAAACAAAGGATTAAGATGAAGCATCCCAGTATTACTAAAGAGCCCATAAACCTGGTGATTTGCTGACACCGGGGCATGGCTGCCTCGTACACAGGTTCACAGCTTGTCACTCTCTAGGTGTTGTACATCTGCAAGATGAAGCTTGTCTTGTCAATGATTGAAACATGGGGTGTGCTATCCTTGCATGCTGAGACTTGTAGTCCCTACAATGGCAGGGATACAGTCTGCATGCCTTACCTCCAGATCATCTCTGTGTATTACACAAAACTTAGCATATGACCTTGTACACACAGTGCAACCTCCAGGTTATATAATTGGATGGCCTTGCTGTACCTCCAGATGCCTGTGATCTATTATATGGACATAGATTTTTTTTTTTTTTTTTTTGAGAAATACTTAATATAGATATATACAGACATAGGTATATCCTCGGTGTCCTAGGCATTGACCTGAACATATGGCACCCGATGGGGCATGGTATGGCAGCACACAGAGTCCGTACAGCTCATTATCAGTCCCTTTTCTGTCATACAAGTCTCATGGGTCCTTTGTGTGAATTTTTTTCCCCCACTGGTGTCCAGTACAGATACCCATGATCTGTCATCATTCTATCCTGCTGAGACTTGTAGTTCCCCTACAGCTGGAGAAGTACAGTCCCTACTCTCTGTAGCACGACATGCGTGTAAGTCCTGTTACGTTCTGCTGCAGATACAATCTGGACATCATCTATATAGTGTATATATATATATATATATATATATATGAATTTTGGCAATTAAAGCTGTTTATATATTGTATTAGTTTTATATGACCTGTAAAGTTTTATGAACTATTTTTGGCTGCCTTTCGGCCTCTACAACATATACAGCAATCCCCCAATATACTTGTAGTCTTGGGATCCCTTCTAGGTGATAACTGAACAGGACACGATTCTCCACCATAACCTTGCCAATCCATGATCAGAATCCAGACTGCCACTCATGCCATCTATTGCACAGGTGACACGTGCCATCATGAGCTTGCCCGCTTATGCCGTATGGAAGCAGCAAGGAATATGGCGGCCTCGGTGTTGCCATTTCTACTACTTCTAATTGTCAGTTCTGTCCATGCACTTACATAATATATAGGTGTAGGATCTCTTGGCACAGCCTGTATTCTGCAGCTACCCATAGTGCTGTGTTACAGGTCTGTACCCTCCTGGCATACAGAAACTACTACAGACAAAACGTTGGCATCGGCTCGACTTTTGTCCTTGTAGTTTTCCTACATGAGACTTCTTAGCCCATTTTTAACCCTGTAATTTCCTTTCCTTGAGGCTTCCTCCACCATTTCTAAGGTTTTCTTTCTTATCTTCTCTTACGTGTGGCCTGACTCCGAGTTCCTTTCTGAATTTTTCCACTTTTCTCCCCTTTGTTCCAGCTAGAGGTTAATGTGTGTTTGTCCGCTGTTTGTTTAGTCTGGTCATGAACAATAACTTTGGAGAAGCGCGTCTTATTATTATGGCTCTGAAGTTTTTTGCAGTTTGGTCATCCCAACATAACACTATGTAATCCTGTCCTAATGTCGTACCCAAAATGTCTTTTATTCTAATAATACCAAAAACATGTTTTTCTTTTCCTAATTCACTGCACATGGTGCGGGGAGGAATCTGAACTTTGGGGAAGTTCTGACCTTCTTTACCGACATAGCGAGACCTTCACAAGTGACATGCTGCAATTTTTTTTTCGCTTTAAGAAACATTTAGCTTAAAAACATGTGACTGAAGAATGTGGAAGAATCCCCAGCGGAGTATCATGTCTAACACTGTAACCTCAGCAGACACAGGGCAGGCTATGTGCTGCTCCACACTGCTGGATGCCTGAGCCCTATAGACGCTATATAATGCACCACTGCTCCTTCACACTGCCATATACACCCCCGATACATGCTTATATACTGTACCACTGCTCCTTCACACTGATAGACACCTCAGCCCTATAGATGCTTGTATAATGTCGCCCACTGCTAGATACCTCAGACCTATATATGCTCATATAATGTTCCGCTGGTCCTTTATCCTGCTAAATACCTCAGCCCTATAGATGTTCATATAATGTACATTGGTCGGTCACATTGATGGACACCTCAGCCTTGTAGATACTTGTATAATGTCTGCTAATCTCTCCCACTGCTAGATACCTCAGCCCTATAGATTCTTATATAATGTGTCCTTCACACTGATGGACATCTCAGCCCTATAGACTTATATAGAATTTCCATAACACCGCAGCCCTATAGATTCTTGTATAGTGTCTGCTAGTCCTTCACACTGGTACGTACCTTAACCCTATAAACATATATATATATATATATATATATATATATATATATATATATATATATATATGACATACCGTATATATAATGTACCGCTGGTCCTTCACACTCGTAGGCACTTCAGCCTTCTAGATGGTTATATAATGTCCTCTAATGGATACCTCAGCCCTATAAGTGCTTGTATAGTGTACTGCTAGTCCTTCACACTGGTACATACCATATATATATATATATATATATATATATATATATATGAACATCTTAGCCCTATAGCCCTTGCATTATGTACTGCAGAACTGCAGATCTGATCGTTGATATTACTATAATAGCGTAACTTGTAAATGACTGTCAGAAAGTATACCGCCATATAGGGCACTATTTATTCATTTCCTAGCAATCTAACTTATTGGTGCGGAGCTATAGTGTAAATGTCCTGATATACCCTACATAGAAACGCATATTACACTCCTATGACTGCCACAACCTAGCAATATTTGCGGTTGTAGTACATCTGTCAGTAGAGATGTAGCAGAGCTGGGTTTGTACTTTAGCTCAACTCACTATGATTTATTGTGTTACGTTACCTGCGGTGTTACATAGGGCTGTAGATAACTAGGCTCCATTCTCTTATTTGGGAACGTTTTTATAATACAGCCCCACAGAGTTATAGAAGTACCTTTACTGCTGTGCAGATGTAGCAGTGCTGAGTTTGTCGTTTAGCACAACTTGTGATCTCATCTGTGGTTTTATATACGACGGCTTTATTATGTTATTTGGGAAAGTTTTTGTGATGCAGCGTGACAGAGTTAAGTAACTGCTGTGCAGATGTAGCCGAGCCGTGTTTGTCATTTTGCACAGCTAACTCTGATCTATTGTTTTGCCTGTGAATGTATATAGGACTGTAAATAACTCTTATACTTTTTATAATGCAGTCGTACAGAGTTAAACAACTTCTCTACATGACTGCTATGCTGATGTAGCAGAGCTGTGTGTGTAATATCTCAGTGAGCTGTGACAACATAACAATGTGCTGTGTATGGCTACAGATCGCTTCCCTTTTATCTCCACTCCACAGTTCAATGACAAGTTCAACTCCGTTCCATCTGTTATTGCAGTAAAAAAGTGTTTTCCGTGGACTATAATTCTTCAGTTCTGAACACGTCTCTATCCAGGTGCTGCAGTAGGCTGCAGATATTTTTTTCAATTTTTCATTGGTTTTTGTTGTCTTCTGTGATAAGATATCAAGGCTGCAGCACTGTAACCAATGGCACAAGTTCGGGTCAACTCTGCTACATCTGTATACTAGAAGCCAGGTGCATCGCTCCATAGGATCAAATGGGATCAAGCGACTCTGAAGTTTGTTTTTTTTTTTATCTAATAAAACCAGATTGCCCTACACCCCATAACATGACTTAAGTTAGTATAAAGTACCGCAAACTAGCTCGGCGCTACATACAGGTAAGTTGTCGTATTTCTGTTAAACAACTCCTAAGACCACAGACAACATGCCAGATGACAAACTCAGCCCTGCTACATCTGACTGTAAAACTTTAGAAAAGTACAAGTAGAAAGCTGCAGAGTAGTCTAGGCAGAGGTCCAGGCTCCCCGCTCTTACCTGGGCTTGGAGGGCTGCAGGGTATGGCCACAGCTGCTGCTGTCCCATAGAGGGACGGACTTTTCGGAGAGGCAGATTTCTCCCAGGCATGAGATGTGAGCATTCCAATGGAAAAGGCAAACAATGAAAGATAGGCGCTCAGCTTGTCCCAAGCCTATAGAGCATGACGTCATGGGCCTGCCTTATAAGGCGCGCAGCACTGCTGTCTGACTAGTGCACCTCATGCTCGCCAGGACCTCGAGACTTTATTAATGTTTTCTGGCTCCAGCTGAAGTTCAAGCCTGTGTGAAATATTTCATTTGTCTCCGCAGTTCAGGGCTGAACAAGAATGTGCGGAAGGCTTGAGTTACAGCAACTCCTGTCTACCGGCTGATAATAAAGTCATTGGGAGTTATTAGTCCTACTGCCATTCTCCAGCAAGTCACAAGGCGGACGACAGACTGATTTTTATCCTTTAAGGCTTTCGCTACCGACCAAAGACTTTGACTTTCTCCTATAAGGAAAGTTTTGGGCAGTTCCTCTGTGAAGGATGTGGATTTAAGCGCTGTGACTTTATGTTTCTGTGGAGGGGGCTCTCGGGGGGATAGTATTTTATTTCCTGATGATGTAACTACACAACAATTCCTCAAGTGATGATGGGAAGGCCAGATGAAGTCCATTGCTCTTTTGTTAAACATTTCAGCTTTCTTGTTTCCTCGCCGATTTTTGTGCAGGAGGTTGAAAGACAATTTTAGTTTCTTTTGTCGGTTTTCGGCGAAATGTCGGGATGTTGAGCAAAAATGGAAAATCGCATTTTTAGACGTAGAATCTTAAGTATGAGGATATGGGATTTGGGGAGCGTATTTCTCCCCAAAACTGCCTCCCGTTGAAAATCTGGAACACGGCAGGACACTGAAAAAAATCAGGGTCCTGCTCAATCTTGAGACTTCTGGCTGATCAGTCCCATTCATCAGAGCTTATTCATTAGCGGAAAGCCACAGCGGAATACTAAGGGGGGCAGTCACACGGGGTAACGCGGCGCTGATTCTGGCACGATAACTCGCGTAAGAATCAGCGCTGCAAAACAGAATGCCATTGACTTCAATGGGTTCCGTTTAACGCGCGTAACACATTGAAAGCAATGGGATGCTTTGATTTCAATGTGTTACGCGCGGAAGTCAATGGGATTCTGTTTTGCGGCGCTGATTCTTACGTGGGTTTTCGTGCCAGAGTCAGAGCCGTGTTACCCAGTGTAAATGCCCCTAATGCTCTACATTGGCATTTCTTCATGGCTAGACTGTGGCGGAATACGGTGGCGGAAAACGAAGAGGAATTTCTATTCGTTTTCTGCCATGTCAACATATGCTTACAAGACGCTGGCACTCCATTGTTTGGGTATGTCGAGGGAGAGGCAGACCATTAAAACGGCGATTACACATGAAGCTCAGTGTACCCCTTTAACTATAATGGGATCCATAGGGTGTCTGTCATTTTTAAAACTTAAAGCGGCAGTGAAAAAAGTCCTACATGTAGGACTTTTTCTTCCACTGATTTTCAACTGACTCTACGATGTGAACCTAACTTTACTAGTCAATAATAATCGTCCTCATCGGGGCTTCTACCTGACCGTGGCTGTCAGCCATTTATTAAAGGAGTCAGAGTCCGGCTGTGGAAAATAGAAGAGTTGGAGTTGGTTTTATCCCTATTTTTATACAGTCTGGTAGCCATGGTCAAGCAGAAGCAACAAAAATCCTCTAATTTATTAAAAATCAAATGATTGATTCCTATGTACCGGTAATTAAATTTGTAACTATATATCTAATTAATGATTAATGATCTAATACTAATATATAATATATAGTATAGAATATATTTTTAAAGGGATTCTATCATTAGAATCCCCTTTTAAAACTAAGTACACATAGGAATAACTTTAAGAAAGTCTATTCTTCTCTTACCTTTATTATTCTTATCCACACCGCCATTCCTGAGAAATTTCTTCTTTCTTCCTTATGTAAATGAGTTTTCTCGCAGCACTGGAGCCGTCCCCTGTACTGTCTGAAAACTCTCAAGCGACGCCTGTCTTCTTTTCCGCCTCTTCTCTTGCGCTTCCATTGCGTCTTGGTCCAAAGGCACTGACTGTGCATGTTCGTCAGCCATTTTCCTGTGGCCAACTGGGTGAGGCCACAGGAAAATGGCCGACTCACACGCGCTGTTGGCGTTTTTTGACCAAGACGCGATGGGATTGCAAGAGAAGAGGCGGAGAAGAAGACAGAGGTGTCGCTGGAGAGTTTTCAAACAGTACAGGGGACGGCTCCAGTGCTGCGAGAAAGCTCATTTACATAAGGAAGAAATTTCTCAGGAATGGCGGTGTGGATCAGAAGAATAAAGGTAAGAGAAGAATAGTCTTTCTTAAGGCTATTCCAACATGTATTTAGTTCAAAAAGGGAATTCTAATGATAGAATCCCTTTAAATCTTTTTATTTAAAGATTGTTTTTTAAATGTCTACCCATTTTAAAAGATGTGGCCCCCCCCAGTAGGTTATATGTAAGTTACCTCTTGTGGTGTGTTTTCCAAACCATAAAGCCGACGTGCAGCTTGTGCAGGGATTATATATGTCACACCTTATTATATACCCTGACCAGCCTTGTATATACCACCAGGGCACAGGCCTGTTATGTAACCTATTAATGAATATAATCGCTCAAACCTTAAACAAGTCTACAAGCTCCACTTTATAGACTCTTACATTGGGCAAACCCTTTAGACTCCTGTACAAGTAATTAATATTTCCTTAAAAGTTTTTCTCTTGAAAGGTAAAGTCCACATACAATTCATTATAGGATAAAACTGTAACTTAAAGGGAATCCGTCAGCTCTAACATGTCTCCCAAAACATAAATAATGCTATTTTAGGGGTGTTTAATAGGAGTAGAAATAGACCACAAACCCAGGAATCCATGCAGGGATACTCCTCTTTATATGGAAATGCATAAATCAGGCTCCGCCCCTGAAGCACTTGAGACTGATTTGCATATCCATAAAAAGCTAATTACTTCTACATTGTTCTAATTATTTCTACATTGGTTTGCAGTAATGAAGGCAGGTTTTTGTTCCTATTGAAAGCTCCCTATGTGGTGCTGTTATATGTTTGGGAGGCATTTTGGATCTGACCCCACTCCCTTTAAGGGTCCATTCACACGGAGGAAAATGGTGAGGAATTTGGTGTGGAATTAAAGGAACCCATTGAAGTCAATGGGAGGCTTTTTTTTTTGAGTGCTGAAATTCCACACCAAATTCCTCACCATTTTCCTCCATGTGAATGGACCCTAAATATAGTGACACAGATGTTCCCGAATTTGCTATTGTTATGGGAAGAATAACTGAAAATCACTCCAAAATGGCTCAAAAATGTTTAAAAGGATCTTTTCCTCTTTTTTTCCAGAAATGGCGCCACTGTTGTCCATGAACTGAGTCTTACTGCAGCTCATACCTGCCCAGGTGAATGGTACTGAACTGCAATACCAGACACAGCCTTTGGCCAATGTGGCACTGTTTCAGGAAAAGTCTTTATTTATATGAATATCTTACTAAACCATTGCATACTTCTGTTTTCAGTATTGTGTTATGTAACTTAGAAACCACCCAGACTAACACAGAGTTAATAGTTAACATTTGTGTAAGGTATTCAGCTGGCAGGTTATATCTACGTACAGTATTGCTTCATCTCTGAAGGACAGAGGCGCAACATGCCAGAGGACAGACCTCATGGTGGAGATATGTCCTAAACCAGACTTCTTCTTAACTTGTGGCATTGCATAATCTTGTTATCGGTAGGGCACCCTTTCTTTACCAGTATTTCGGTATCTACTTACACCTTAAGATTGTGTCCAAAAACGAATTGTGCTTTTCTGCCAGTCTGGGAACTCTGCTATAAATGTTGTTCATTCTGCATGGTCTTCATGCCATGTCTAGGAGTATATGCTTAGGCAGGGCTCATCACCCATCTGTCCATTACCCTGACTGTCTGCATTGTAATAAAGTATGCGTGCTACAGCGTGTCCACGTATGTCAGAGAGCTTTGACCTAACTAAATGGAAACCACCTAATTTTTTTGATTAAAGCGGTTTATCCAGGGTGTAACAGAGTTTACCAATATATTTCCTGCACTGAATAATATGTGGCTGTTTATGTGAAAAGGGCCCACACTGTCGATATGGAGTTCTTGGTATCATTGTAACGGTTATGGTGTAACAGTGTACAAATTCTTAAAAGTCTCAACAAATTTGTAAACTTGACATATTTTTAAATAAAATTTTTGCATAAAACAAAATTGTGATTTTTTTTACCCAAATATGTTTTGGACTATTTTCTCTATAATTAGTATCGACGATCTGGGCCCTTTTCACGTAAACAGCCACATATATAAACCTGTCCTCAGACCCCAGAATCTACTTTTGCAGAGCAACGTGGGGTGGTAACGCTTTGTGAGCTCTGCCTGTGGCTCTGCCTGACATCGTGACTCCACCCTACTCCGGCCGTAGGTCCATTGAGTAGAGTGGGGGTCAATCATGTGACCTTGAGTTGGAGCATCAATAGGGGAGACAGAAGAACGAGACTTCTGGCACCTCATTTCCCTCTGGATAAAGCTAGATATATTAGGTTTCACGATTAGAAGTCAACAAGAGCACGGATTCGTCTTGTCTAATAATCCTATCCTCCTATCCTATCCTCCTACTTTGGATGTTTGTTCCTCAATCACGCAAAAACTGCTGAACGGATTTGAATGAAATTCAGCACATAGATAGTTTGTAACCTCATTTAAAACATAGGCTACTTTTTATCCCGGTAAATGACATGGCTTCACGATTGTTATGAATTTATGTTCACATACTATATTACACTGCTCCTGCAGCAGCTTATCTCAGAGAGCTAACAGACCTGGCTTTATCAGAGGCTATGTAAACACTGAGCTAATCCTCAGTGGATTCTATACATGCATTTTTATATTATCTGATCATATCCAGGCAACATGCTGACACACTCACATGGGAAAACACCTTTAATCCAAATTGGCAGTTTGCTACTTTTAAACATGCCAGGATAGAGAAAATCTAATTTGTTGCAAAATTCTAAAACACCGACAGCTATGAACAAGTCAACAGAGATCTCCTCAAGCGGAGCTGACTGGGATCATCGGCAGCAAAAACATGCTCAATGTATGGCTTCCCAGCGAGCTGCTGAGATGCCGAAACAATCACAGACACAGCGCAAAGAACAAGTTTAGCGGCAGGCAGCTTGACAGCTGCCAAAACGCCGGAGCAGGCAGATTATCAACACCAACAACATGCTCATTATATGACGTCCCAGCGAGCTGCTGAGATGCCGTAACAATTTCAGGCACGGTGTGAGGAACAAGTTCAGCAGCAGGACACCGGAGCAGGCAAACCATTGACGGCAGCAATTTGCAGAATATAGGCGGATCATTGATGCCAACAACACGCAGACGAAGTCGTGGGCAGAGATACACACACAAACGACATACAAAATACATGAGTGCAAAACTGGGCAATTCTTATAGGGCCACTACACAAACAAAAAATGAAATATACCCGTGCGAAGCCGAGTCCTCCTGCTGGTGTTTATATAAAATAATTAAAAAAAAAAAAAAAAAAAAACCTGCAACTTATATTCCTGCCTTGAGTACCGGTTCCTTACATAAATTACCCTTGAGAAAATCCAGATGTGGAATTACTGGTGGCGCAATAGAATGGCCACTAGTATTTCTGCATACAAGTGACTGCGCTGCCCATTACCCTGGAGTAAGGCTGTCAAGACAGTAAAATTATTGTTGTTAACTATGGTTGTTTAATAATTTCTAAATTGTTCTACTTAACAACATGGAAGGAGGCTGACCAGGAGCCCATGCTTAAAAGGTATTTTGAAAATTTGAAAGCTGTAAGCTTTTGAGATTTGCAGAATGATCAGTCCTTTGCACACAGCAGTTTACAGATGTATGTGGAGACTTTGAGGGGAATCAACCCCTCCCTTGTACATTCACTGGGTGAAGACAGAACAGAACATCCCCCTCCATTCACTGAAGAGGTTTTTCTTATCTAAGGTATCTATGGATGGACCTTGGCTAGCTACAGGGAATGAACTGCAAATTTCCTAGTGGCAGGACCTTTAATGAAGTTCTCAAAGCAGAAAGCAGCCTAATTTTTTTTTTTACTAATATTAATTACATTAGGTAATGGTCCAGAATCACCTGCTCTGTGAAATGAGGCTCAATTGTCCAAAAAGTTAGCAAATATTTAAAAATCATCTATCAGGTACAAAACCAATAATAGTGCCATAAGGAGACTTTAATAGCAGCACAAACTTACCTTTGTGGCCACAAACTGGTGAAACAATGCAGAGATAAACCTCGTTTCATGGATATGAACATCAGTCTGAAGGCCCACCGACAACGGGGTTACCAGATTTGCATACTGACAGTGACAGATGCTCCAGCTTTCTTCTGGAATCACTGCCCAGCACCCACCACTCTAGTTGTGAGTGATATTTTCAGTCTCTCCATTACTTCATTGGATTTTAGCCAAAAAGTTCTATTTCTGCTCCTATTAAAGTCCCCTATATGGCACTAGTTTTGATTTCAGAAGCATTTTCTAGCTGGCTGATTCCCTTAAACACGCCCTTTAACCATCTCCACCAACTTCAGCTCTTTGCGTCCTTCAATAGGCACCACCATGCTCATTCGGACACATTTGGAATTATTTCTCTAGCTCCCCCTCCCTTCCTGAGCAATTCTTTCTGTTACTTTCAGCACAATCAGACTCTCTAGTGTCAGGTGGGTGGTCTCTGACTATCTGCCCAGCCCAGGACCACCCATCTGACAATAGAAAGCTTATTCACATATTAGATAATAAAATTAACAGCATTGATTTCTTGGAAACAGCAGGGACTAGAGGGAAAAAAAAATCCACTTGTCTTGGAATTGAAGAATGCAGAGTTGGACTTGCTGGAGGTGGTGAAAGGTCCTCTTTATTATCGCTCTTATCGTCTGGCAAAGCTGCCAAGAAACCTTTTCACTCAGGTCGTACCATATGTCGTTGTCATGTCCATAATTGTAAAATAATAAAAAACTTATCACGAAATGATTTGTTACCAAAATCACTGACCTTGAACATATGTGTTCCTGCTTCTTGATCCCTCGGTTTATATTGGGACAGGGATTGAGATGTTCGATCCCACAGATCTGCTGCTACATTACATCAGAACAAGTTCTACCAGTTCACTGGGAAATGTTCTGAGCGCCGGTTATCAGTGAACAGCCCTGATGACATCAGCCTCGTGTTCCCACTTCCCCTACGGTTAATCTAATCTGTTACAATTCACCCTCGGCTGTTTTATTAAAGGTCTCTCAGATTCCACTGAACGGAAACAAATACTTCACAATATTTCATATCTGGCATTGCTGATGGTTTGTAAATGATTTACATCATCTACAGAAAATACTTCTACTTTGGCATCCATGAGACCAGGGAGTCGCTGACAATTCTATTAGACTTGCAAGGTGGTAGTAGAAATTGGGTCGGTTTTTTTTTTTGCAAATGTTGCTTATTTTCATTCAATGGTAGAGAAATTAAATTTTTTGGGGTGTGTGTGACCACTCTTTTTCTTATGGAGAGGCCCAAATTGTCTGCTACCTTGACATGGCTATAGAGTTAAATGGGTTGTTTGACGATTAAAGGGGTATTCCCATGACGCTTGTTCATTAACCTGCAGGCTGTTGTGCTCTCTTCACTTCCTGCTTTTCTCGGCTCATTGGTGGGCGGGGTTTCACTTGCACGGGATTGGTCATAAGTGAATTACCACAGTGTGAAGCTGATGTAGCAGAGCTGGATTTGAGTCAGCTTGCATTACATAAAGAGGTAACGGACTCCCTATCTCAGCCCTTATCAGCCAAATTCAATTAAACTGACTGATAAGATCTCAAAAATCCCGGAGCTCTCACCTCCCCTATCTGAGAAGCTCCTCTGCTTATCAGACACAAACAGCTCAGAGCTGCTCCCAGCCCCTCCCTCCCCCAGCTGAGAGCAGGCAGCTACATCACTTGACAAATGAGCAGATAATCCCAAGAGCCATAGAAACAGAGTGTAAACAATGAAGTGAATAAATTAAGATAGCGGCCAAACAAAGCAGTTTTGATAAAGCAATGCATTTAGGAAAAGTCTTAAATCCACATAAACTAGCAGTATAGATAGAATCCTTGTGATGGGACACACCCTTTAAATATCATTTTTATTGTATAGATCATAAATGATATATGATGTTTTCGACTTACAGAGAAGGGGTATGAATTTTGCTTGCCAGTATGTTGCCTCCTGGTGTTCAGAGTTTATAGCAATGTAAATATCAACCTGTAAGCGAAGTTATGGTGGACACACACGCATGACCACTCTTCTTAAGAGCACTCAATAACACCCTCTTGTCTGTTCATACCTGACACCACCTTCTTGACATTAGACAGTCTAATTACTTTATCAACCATCGAAACAAATGATACACGGGAACAGTGGGAGTTAAAGAAAAAATTCCAACTGCATCGGAAGCAGTGGGGAAGAGCCTATTGAAGGATGAAAAAAGCTCGAGTTGGTGAAAGTCGTGAAAGGTCCTCTATAATTATAGAGAACCTTTCACGTCTTCCAACAATTTGTTATAATTATAAATTATAATTAATTGGGTTTTTTTGTAGATTGTGAGACCCGTATGAGGCTCACAATGTACGTTTTTTTTCCCTATCAGTAGGTCTTTGAAGTATGGGAGGAAATCCATGCAAAGACGAGGAGAACATACAAACTCTTTGCAGATGTTTTGTCCTTGGCAGGATTTGAACCCAGGACTCCAGCACTGCAAGGCTGCAGTGCTAACCACTGAGCCACTATGTTGCCCTCTATAATTAATTGTTTATTGCCTGTTCTATTAGCCAAATGGCTGTGTTTTTTGTTCTGTTTTGGCTAATAGGAGTGCTGACCCATCACCAATGTATGCTGTTCTTAAAGGGGGTTAAACAGGACTCAAAAAATGGCTACTTTCTTCATCTCAAAAAGTGACATCATATCCGTTGATCAAATGGACATAGCTCCATCCCATTAAAATGAATAAGACTGAGCCGAAGTATGGCAATGTGACCAATGGACATGTCTCTTCCTAAGAAAGAAGAAAACAGCCATGTTTTTGAGGTCCTGAACAACCCCGTTACGCTGAGGCCCCACATTGCGGAAACGCAGCTTTGTTTGTTGCAGATTTTGCTGCGGTTTTTTGAGCCAAAGCCAAGAATGACTACAAAAGGAATAGGAAATAAATAAGAAGTTCTTCTACTTCTACCTTCTGCTCAATCCACTCCTGACTTTGTCTCAAAAAACCGCAACAAAATCCGCAACAAAAACGCTGCATTTCAGCAACGTGGGGCTTCAGCCTTAAATGGTTTTGGTGGGTACCAGAAAACCCCATTCAGTAGGGCCCCACCGCCTTATGACAGATCCTCTTCCATAAATGACTTGACTATATTGGCTTGTAGTGAATACTCTGTTGTAAGTGACCGATTTATAGCTGTTTTGTAACCGAAATGTTATTTTTGAAGTTTTATGTTCTGCATGCGAAGTCAGAAGGACTGGATATGGAACAGATCAGAGCTCCGCTTACTTTAGCAGCTAAAGTGGATTTTTTTTATTGGAATGAAAGCTTTATGAGATTATAGTCTGGTGCGTAATGTTCGTCATTCCTCGAAATAACAGTAAAAATATGGCCACAAGTGCAGAAAAGACAAGGCAAACATAGCCACAATGCCTCCTACACTACTAAACAAAGCTCCGTCTCCCTGACAACTAATAATAGGTTTGCTTTGTTGTTCCAGTGAAAAAACAGAAGCGTTCAGTGATTTTGGTGAATGGGGAACTGCAACATTTCTAATTAAAGAGAGCGGACAAGAACATTTATAGCTGAATTAACTCCCTACCAGAATTACATCTGCTCAGGCAGCTTCCAATGGAGCTCAGTTTTTGGATAACTACGTTAATTGGGTTTTATTTTTTTACTTAGTATATGTAAGCCTTGAATTTCTACTGCTATGTCACTCTAGCTAAAAGCCCCCAAAAACCAGCAAAATCTGCAACAAAAAAGTTGTGCTTCTGCAATGTGGGGCCTCAGCTGAAAGGGGTTGTCTGGGGAGTTAAATTGACCTAACTTTCTTTGGCGGTTTCTTCTTCTTTCCAACCCATGACCATGGGATCAGTACCAGCCCTTGACCCCTGGGTCGCCCCATCCCCTCAATCTCCTGTGCTATGGGGACTGGCTTTACTATAGCTGTGAAATCGGGTGAGGAGGGAGGGGACAGTGCGATCCATGGGTCAGGGGCTAGTTCTGACCCATAGAAGTCAGGTAAATTTAACACCTTGCAGAACCCCTTTAAGTTGTCCAGTTCTGCCAATCTTAACCTTCTAGTTAACAAATTCTTACAGCCGCTGTTTCAATTCATTTTCTTTCCATATTCCTTATCAGGGCATAAACGTATTACAGAGTAGGGTTTGTCTGATGGCACAGTCACCGCATCCCTGTAGTGCAATTTTTTCACGGTTCTGTGAGAATTCAATCTGAGTGATCCATCAGAAATGGCCAGAATTCGTGTACATCCTATTTTTCCATAGGGCATTCACATGATCCATCAAAAAATAGCCCTAGAGATTCTCATTGTTTTGAAAACTGAGATGTGACAGCATTTCAAAAAGCAGCCATTTGGGTTGTTTTTTTGGTTTTTTTACTGTTGTGTGAATAGAGTCCAAGGCTGTCCACAACCTGTCCCAGACCTAATCTCCAGATATTATGCCCCAACTATCTCCACTTCTCACAAGATCTTGTTCTTTATCTTGCTCTTCTCCTTACATCGTCTCCATACTGTCAAACCTGATACTGCAAACAGACTATTCTACACTTTTCAAATCTACCCAACCAGACTATCCTCCATCTTCTAAATGTACCCAACCAAACAGACCTCGGTAATCTAGCCAACAAGACTATCGTCCACCTTCAAAATCTATTTAAACACACAATTCTCCACCTCTGAAATCTACTCCATTAAACAAGTCTTCAAATCTACCCAACAAGACTAGCCTCCACCTTCGAAACCTATCCAACGACACAGTTCTCTACCTCTGAAATCTACCCAACTAAACAAGCCTTCAGAATCTACCCAACGAAACTATCCTCCACCTTCAAAATTTTCGTATTTCTTTCCATTCTCCCCAAAAAATATTGATATATTAATTGTCTCCGTATCAAACTGTGTATAAGCGAGATGGGGAAATCGGATTGAGAGCTCCATAGGGGGCTGCATTTTTTTATTCCATTAATGCGCAACATTTTAGTAGACCTGAAATAAGTTGATTTTTGGCACTTGACTTCCTTTGATCCCATTACCCAATGTACTCCCAAGGTGATCAGAAAACGACTCTCTATAAGGAGTGCGGCTGAATACGAGGCAAATGATGCTGACATTACAGTAGGAGATATCCAGTTCTGCATTCCTGCATTTTTCCTTTTTTGCTTTTCCAAACAAATCTCTCATGTTTCCTAGTAAATAATCTGCTCCAGATGGAAGTACCTGCTCCTCAGATTAGATGCAACTATGAAGCAGGGGTATTATGGCGTGACACACAGAGCCTTCGGTCTGAACGCAGAGCATGCCTCATGCCCACAGAGAACCATAATCCTATAATTGCCGTTTTCATTAATCTACAGAATTTTCACTCTGGGTTGAAACCTAGATTTATAATGTTAAACCAAGAATGTATTTTGCTCTTTTTTTTGTTTCCATTACAAATCGAGGTGACGTATGCCTGTTCTGGCTTTTGTAAAGTCTCTGACTTTTTTTGTTCTGCTGTAACAACCGATTTTCTCTCTCCGGACTTCATACAATACTATACGAACCAGTAGTATAACGTGTTGTGTTTTTGTGTTGCACGGACACATAGGGCTTCGTTACCCAGAATTTCTATCAATTACAAAAATGACAGTTGTTAGATTTTGAGGTTGTGTTCACATCTCGGAATGGGCGAGCAGATACAAGTAGTCTTATCTTGGTAGCCATTTGCCAAGATGGGAATAACCCTTTAACAAAATTCAAGCAAATATTAGAATGAACACACATTATAGATGTGATAAACCGCACTGAGAGGTTTCAGGTAGCAGTTCAGTTTAATGACCACATTTTGGCTTTCCCCTCTGAGGATCTGGGTATGTGGAATCAGGCGTCCAAGTAAACCCTGGCTGCCTCCGATGCCACGTACACGGTTGTTTTGTTTTCATAAATAAACCAATTTGTATATTATTCTTAATCCCTCGTCTTTTCTCCGTCCCACTAATAGAAGCCAAGCCATGAATTCTTCTCGGCTGGCTCCTCTAATGAAAGGCCTTTCTTGTCTTGGAGGAACGCACTGCTGTAATTGTATCTACTGTTTCTAGTGAAGGGACCACCTGCTCTCGCGAATGCCAGCTTCCCTTTCTGCGGAGTGCTTAGTAGTTGGTTGTTTTGGCAATTGTTGCACAATAAATATGAGCTCATGTATTGTACGAGAGCCCTTGTTTCATATTGCAAGCATGCCGGTGGTGCTGTACGAGCTGATGTGTTCTCATTGGGGACCACAGGTGTATGACTTCATATCTGCAGCCCTCGCTCCTTGTAATAATAGACGGGGATAATACCGCACAATTAACTGCTTATGTTCAGCTTTGACATCACTATACCGTGAACATGCATACATAATCTATAGAAACAATTGGGTAACATTGCAGATACAATACATGGTGATTGGTCCTGATTTACAACAAATCTTATAGGGTCATTGTTATCTAGAGCCACATTCACATTTGGCCCTTAGTGCAGTTCTATATATTCATGTTTGTTCAGTGTCTGTACAGTACATGAGCTAGTGGGTGATCCGATAGAGTTATAGGGTTACTGTATTTCAGTATTCTACTCTACCCCTCTTAGCCGGATGAAATTGAATGGAGTGGTGGTTGCGAATGGCCGCTTCCGTCAACTCTGAGGGACTGCCAAAGAGAACAGCTGTCGGGTATCTCCAGCAGTATCATAGGTTTGAAGAGAATGGCAGCAGAAATATGACTACAGCCTCATTCAACTTGTCCTGGCAGCCCTATTGTTGGGAAAATGGGCACCATGGGACTCCCAGTTCTGGTGACCTTAAAGGTCACAGTGGACAGAACCCCTCCCCCCCCTTCATGCCACTGGATCAGATATCACCTATTTAGTGGATAGGTGATGGCATCCTTACCCTTTTAAAGGTTATAAAAACATGGCTAAAAAAAAGTGTCACACCTGTGCATGGATTGTGCTTAATATGGCTGTTTGGCATCATTGCCTAATGAAGACAACCCTTTCTATATGTCCTATTTATTTATGTGGGTGACCATAAGTCAGAACTGCAAACATCTGTGTACATGTAGCTGATATTCTTGTAGGCTTCAGCCTTTTATTCCGATGGATGGACATTAATTTGAACAACTGGTATGAAAGGCTACATGCACACGAAAGTATGGCTGCACTTCATGTAGGTAGCAGCCCTCTAGTTAACCAATATGGCTGCACTTCCTGTAGGTAGCAGCCCTCTCGTTAACTAACATGGCTGCACTTCCTGTTCGAGGTTGTCATCTATTTATTTAACCAATATTGCCTCACTTCCTGTAGGTAGCCGCCCTCTAGTTTACCAATATGGCCGCACTTCCTGTAGGTAGCAGCCCTCTAGTTTACCAATATGGCCGCACTTCCTGTAGGTAGCAGCCCTCTATTTACTTGACCGATATTGCCACACTTCCTGTAGTTAGCTGCCCTCTAGTTAACCAATATTGCCTCACTTCCTGTAGTTAGCCGCCCTCTCGTTAACTAACATGGCTGCACTTCCTGTACGAGGTATTCATCTATTTATTTAACCAATATTGCCTCACTTCCTGTAGGTAGCCGCCCTCTAGTTAACCAATATGGCTGCACTTCCTGTTGCCATGTTTGCAAAAATGGCCACTGCAACAAAGTTGTCAACATTTCTATAAGTTAAAAGATATAGACTTCGCCAATATTTGGGTACCTTATGATCTTCCCGTGTGTAGCTGATTTTTTTAATGTACGGGATGTGCCAATAAATATCTAACCATAACATGATCTCTGGGTGGATACCCCATGACAGACCCTCCAGCCATGTCTTTTCCTCGCGTGTTTATAGGGGAATGTTGCGTGCGCTCTTGTTTTCTTGCTATGCTCTCTTTCAGGATACACGCGCCTACTTTAGCCTCTTGTTGCCATAGAAATGCTGTGTGGTGGGGACTTTGTTTAAACTGGTCCAGCTTCCTATATCTTTATTATTTTATGTTGGCAGCCAAGTGTCTAGTCAGACTAAGCTGTCCAACTGCATTAGATCATTTCCTTTGTTGCGGAGCACTTAATAGCTGACTAGTTCTTTTTTCTCTCCTTCTCATACAACATGTTTCAGGAAAACAGCAGTATGGACAGACCACTTCTTGTGTCTTATCCGTCTTTCCTGTAATATGTGGCAGGAGAACTTACAAAGTTACATCAAAGGGGAGTCGATCAGGTCCAAAATGCAGCCCAAACCTAAAATAGTGCCTTTAGTAGGAGCAGAAGGGTCACATCAGCCTGCAAGTGCACTGGAGGCAGGGCCAAATTTTCCTTGAAACGGCAACAAGATCTCTGATTTTTCCTTTTGAATCGCCTCCCACCTCTTCCTTTAGTGGTGCCTGCTTTACTTTTGTCTGTAGGTGGATTCTAACTACTTCAAGATAATACAGCCGAATGGTTGGTGGGGGTTTATAAATTTCCCAGGGAGTTGTCCAAGATTTAAAAAAAAAAAAAAAAAAATTCAGCAAAAAAAGTTGTGTTTCACAGCACCTGCAAAGTGGATGGTATTCTGGATAATTCCAAGCACACATTTTAGAAAAGAATCCGTAGTAGAAAAGTTTTTTCTTTCCTCATCTCATAGAAGTCAATGAAAAATATAGAATTTCTGAAGATAAAAGTAACATCTTGCATTCTTCTAGTACCGTGAAAGTGTTTTTTTTTTTCCCCAAGGAAGGAAATTTAAAATAAAATTTTAAAAAAATCATCTGTTAAAGGGAACCTGTCAGGCCTGGTTCACATCTGTGTTCGGAGTTTCCGTTCACTTTTTTCTGCATGAAAAATGCAGAGCGAAAAATGCTGCAAGCAGGACTTTTCTCCGCATTTTTCGTGTGGAAAGCACAGGGACCCCATTATAGTCTATGGTGTCTATGGATTTCCTAAGGTAACTGCTTTTTTTATGCGGATTAGGTTTCCGTTTGGGGCGGTCCCCAAGCAGACCCACTAAACGGAAACCCATGTACAGATGTGAACCAGAAAAAAAAAAAACTGTCTGAAAATCCCAAGGACTCTCAGGAGGCGCTGTCATCCATTTTATCCACATCTGTTCAGCCATTCTAAAGTTATAAGTCCAATTGGTTAGTAGGCTGTAAGATCGTATGAGCACTAAGAGGGCTTATATCTTTGGAATAGCTGAGCAGATTCAGATGAATAAAATCAGGTGGTATCATGGGGCTTTTCAGACCTGGTGACAAGTCTGCTTTAATTCCCTCGTTGCTGCGGCACCACTGCTTTGGTGGTCCCTGCTGTTCCTGTAGCGACAATGCATCCTGCATGAACATGTGACTTCTATAGTGATCACTGGTCTCAGCAGAGCACGAGAGCACTGAGACCAGTGATTGGCTGTATCAGTCTTTTATACTTTTATAGGCATCACTGGAGTAGCGGTGGAATTACAGTGTGTGTTCGATTCCAGGTCCTTACAGTGTTGACCAAAAGTATTGGCACCCCTGCAATTATGTCAGATAATACTCATTTTCCTCCAGAAAATGATTGCAATCACAAATTATTTGGTATTATTATCGTCATTTAATTTGTCTTCAATGGAAAACCACAAAAAGAATTGTCAAAAAGCCAAATTGGATATAATTCCACAGCAAACATAAAAAAGGGGGTGGACAAAAGTATTGGCACAAAAATCATGTGATGCTTCTCTAATTTGTGTAATTAACAGCACCTGTTACTTACCTGAGGCACCTAACAGGTGGTGGCAATAACTAAATCACACTTGCAGCCAGTTGAAATGGATTAAAGTTGACTCAACCTCTGTCCTGTGTCCTTGTGTGTACCACATTGAGCATGGAGAAAAGAAAGAAGACCGAAGAACTGTCTGAGGACTTGAGAAGCAAAATTGTGAGGAAGCATGAGCAATCTCAAGGCTACAAGTCCATCTCCAAAGACCTGAATGTTCCTGTGTCTAACGTGCACAGTGTCATCAAGAAGTTTAAAGCCCATGGCACTATGGCTAACCTACCTAGATGTGGACAGAAAAGAAAAATTGACGAGAGATTTCAACGCAAGATTGTGCGGATGGTGAATAAAGAACCTTGACTAACATCCAAACAAGTTCAAGCTGCCCTGCAGTCCGAGGGTACAACAGTGTCACCCCGTACTATCCAGTGTCAGCGTCTGAATGAGAAGGGACTGTATGGTAGGAGACCCAGGAAGACCCCACTTCTTACCCACAGACATAAAAAAGCCAGGCTGGAGTTTGCCAAAACTTACCTGAGAAAGCCAAAAATGTTTTGGAAGAATGTTCTCTGGTCAGATGAGACAAAAGTAGGAAAAGGCATCAAAATAGAGTTTACAGGAAAAAAAAGAGGCCTTCAAAGAAAAGAACACGGTCCCTACAGTCAGACATGGCGGAGGTTCCCTGATGTTTTGGGGTTGCTTTGCTGCCTCTGGCACTGGACTGTTTGACCGTGTGCATGGCATTATGAAGTCTGAAGACTACCAACACATTGTGCAGCATAATGTAGGGCCCAGTGTGAGAAAGCTGGGTCTCCCTCAGAGGTCAGGGGTCTTCCAACAGGACAATGACCCAAAACACACTTAAGGTCAGCACTAGAAAATGGTTTGAGAGAAAGCCCTGGAGACTTGTAAAGTGGCAGCAATGAGTCCAGACCTGAATCCCATAGAACACCTGTGGAGAGATCTCTTGGTGGCAGTTTGGAGAAGGCCCCCTTCACATCTCAGGGGGGACCTGGAGCAGTTTGCCAAAGAAGAATGGTCTAAAATTCCAGCAGAGGCTTGTAAGAAACTCATTGATGGTTACCGGAAGCGGTTGTTCCCAGTTATTGTGTCTAAAGGTTGTGCTACTAAGTATTAGGCTGAGGGGGCCAATACTTTTGTCCGGCCCATTTTTGGAGTTTTGTGTAAAATGATCAATGATTTGACTTTTTTTTTCATTCTCTTTTGTGTTTTTTTTTCATTGCAAGCAAAATAAATGAAGATATTACCAAAGAGTTTGTGCTTGCAATCATTTTCTGGAGGAAACTGAGTATTATCTGACAGAATTGCAGGGGTGCCAATACTTTTGGCCAACACTGTACACTATTCAGCATTGGGGTGGTGGCTGTCAGATCCCACCAGTCCACCACGCCTTTAAGTTTTTATAAGTAATCAATAGCAAGATGGTAACAGTACAAGTTGCTACTTTCCAAGGTAAAAGAGGCTGCGGCTTGTCTATATTATGAGAAGGAAACAGGAAATGTTTTCTGAATCTGAAAGAATGCCATGCTTAATTGTTTAGAGAAGTTGTTCCAGAAACACGCGTGCTGAGCGGTGCACACATAAAACACGGTAAATAAATGAACCGTCTGGGTGGCTTCTTATGGTCGTGCTGCCATTCCAGTGCCAGTAAACACGCACCACCATGCATCAAGGAGTCTTGGTCAAATAAAACATGCACATTGTGAGGTCACTTGACATATAGCTGGAGTTGGAGTTAACTCACACAATGGAGCTAAATGCACCAGAGCTCTGGCTTAAAGGGGTTGTCTGACGTAACCTATTTTAATATGAGGCTGGGTAAGGTGAAAAAAAATCCAAAAACCCATACTCTCCTCTCCCCAGTTCTCCACTGTCTCCCAGCACTATCCGGTCCTGATGCTCCAGTGTTTTCTTCTGGCAGAAGTCCTTGCCGGACTTGACTTCTTAGGCTAATCAGCGGCCTATGGAAAGGGACACGGGACAATACAGTGCAGTGGGGGCAACCACTGGAAGAAAACACCCGATCAGCAAGACCACCCTGGTAGGTACCAGAGCAATGGGGACAGGTATTATTTTTAAAAAATGGTTATCCTGGACAACTCTATTAATTTTGGCCAGAACCTTACCTACATATTGTGCACTACACTTGTGTGCTTTACAGAGAATGTGTCACCAGAAATCACATATTTAAACACATTTTTAAGTTTTTAAATATTTTCCATATCACTATCTGTGTTCTAAAAAATAAGCGCTTTTATCTTGCACTATCCTTCACTCTGGCCACTAAGCCTAATAATAGCCTGCCAGTTCAGTAGGAATTTTCTTTGCAGTGGTCACCTCATTTACATCACAGATAAGACAGACAGAATTACAGTAGAAGTTCACACCTCTAGAGGTAACATCTTTAGTGACCCATCATTGATTTATAGTCATTGGGGTCCATCATTAGAGAAATGTGGTCTGAATCTGCAGATTTTAGCAGGACCGTCTGTCTCTCTGATGGGTATGAGGGGCTTCCCAACTCTGACTCCATAGATGATGTTGAAGTTGGAAGGATTGGTCATGTTAAACACTCGATCCTTTTGTTATCCCTGGAGATAGACTAAGTGGTATGTGCCAGCGACTTACTCCACTCTCCCCATTGAGAGCACATACAGGCCATGCTCAGGTAGGTGTCTGGGGTAGTAGTGGTGGGAGGGGGGGCACTCTATAGATTTGCAGCATTGCTTCTTGTACTTTCAATTGAATGGCCTTATTATTTTGCATTGGCGTCTGGAACATCCTATGTGTCTTTAAAAGAACATTAGTTTTTTTCCAGACACTGGAAAATTCCTACTTTAGCGAAGGTTGAATGCCCTGTTGTACAAAAATATATTTTCTTTGAGATTCATCATTTTTTGTTAGCTCAAACTTCAGTCATAACCACCAAAGAGAGTGAGTCATTTCTAGCAGCGTTAAGGAATTATTTATGGCCTTCTGCTTACAGGGTACGGTTGTCTTTGACGGTCCTGGGATCCTAAAGCCTTCTTTTCCCTTTATGTCGGCCTCTTATTTGTCTTACTTAAATCATGTATTTTTTCCCCAAAAAGTTTTTTATGCCCCAAACATAAGCTTTATGGGGTTTTAGAATGATTCAGATGACTTAAAACATGGAAATCTCTTTAGTATTGAAAAATATTGGAAATAATTCCCCATTATTTTATATTAAACCAGTTGGTAACTTTTTTTCCAGCTTGGTGGAAATCTCCCATTCACTAAAACTATATATACTGTATATACTTGAGTATAAGCCGAATTTTTCAGCACAGTTTTTGTGCTGCAAAAGCCCCCCTCGGCTTGTACAGCATTAAAAAAAAAAAAAGTAACATATATATATATATAATTTATTTTTATTTTTTTTTTATTTTTTTTTTTTGGGGGGGGGGGTCTATGACCAGCCGCAATATCAATGTATAGAATCTCCCATGAAATAGTGTAAAAATAAATAAAAACAAATATTAAAATAAAAATAAAAATCAAATAAATAAAAGTTGTAAATCCCTCCTTTCCCTAGAATACATATAAAAGTAGAACATGACTGTGACACACATACACATTAGGTATCCCTGTGTCTGAAAGTGCCCAATCTACTGAATATAGGGGATCTGCAGTGCTCCTGTTCCATTGGGAAGGGGTTAATAGAAGCACTGCAGATCCCCTATATTCAGCCAGGCTGAATTCCATGTGGGGGAAGAAAAAACCCAGTCCTCAAGCTCAGGGAAGGGGCAGACAGACAACCAAAACACCCCCTCACCTTCCCCAGCACCCAGCAATTACTGCACCCAAACACTCTGACCATTTTAATTTTTGAAATTTTCCAGTAGCTGCTGCATTTCCCCCCCTCGGCTTATACTCGAGTCAATAAGTTTTTTTCCCAGTTTTTTGTGGGTAAAATGAGGGGCCTCGGCTTATATTCGGGTCGGCTTATACTCGAGTATATACGGTATATATGATCTGCTGTCAAGCTACGGTATATACCCAACTATATATTTTGCATAGTCTAAAGCACTTACCCATATAATGCTGCTGTAGCCCCCCATGATGATATTGGGGGCCTCATTGTACCTACATATATGCCAAAAGTTTCATACCGAGGCCTGCAGAGTTTTTTTTTCTGTTGGTTTCTGCATAAATAATTCAGATCTGGTATTACTAAGGGTTAGTTCACACATAGTTTTTTGGTCCGGATTTTGACGCGGTAAGTCAGTCAGTGGTAAGCAGTCAGAATCCGGACAAAAATGCGCCTGCTGCGGCTAGCCGCAACTGTCGTGGCTTTACTCAGTCACAGCTTTGCACTCCGGATTAGGCCCAAATGAATGGGCCTAGTCGGGAGGGAGGTGTCGCCAGAAGAAAGGGCAGCTCGCTTCTTTTTTTTCCGCAAGCGGGAACAAACCGCATGCGGAAAAAGGAAATGGCTAGCTCCCATTGATTTCAATGGGAGGCTGTTTTTTGAGCCAGATTCTGATGTGGATTCCATGTCAAAATCCAGCCCATTTGACTCCATGTGAAGTAGCCCTTAGATTTTCTCCCCAGTAATACAGTGGGGGGAGTTTGTTAACCCATCCATGCCTGCTTTATGGTGTACGTAGGTGCTATAACCCCCCCCCCCCCCCCCTCCGCTCCAAAACAAAAAAAAGAACATTGACGGACACAATATCTGTTAGGGGGTGCCCGTTGTTAACATTGTACACTAACCGACCCGTCGTAAATCTGTTAAACATCCCATTGATTTTAATGGGATTCGATCTGTCGTCCGTTAGTGTCCATTTTCACCAAATCCGTCACATGTAATTTTTTTAACATTGTCTTTGGCTCAGAAAGCAGAAACAAAAGTGCAAAAAAATGGATTTGTTAAAAAAGAAAAAAAGCCTCATTTATTATGATACGTTATGATAGACGCCCCCCTTTTTTCCCCCCCCTATCAGAAAGGAGATCCAGCGGTAGTGTGAATGCCCCCTTATTGTCTGTTAATGTCCATTATCATTGGCGCCCTAATATCTATTGGAGTCATAAATTCAAAATCTGCAATAAAAAAAAATTAAATTTTGGGAGGGTTTTTATAATTTTAATGCGGCATTTAGGGGGTTAAAACAAAAGGTTCTAAGAAAACCTCAAGGAAGGGGTGTGCGGTAAATCCATCTTCATATATGATGGCAGATGATCATTCTTGTGAACTGATCTTGGCAGTTCCTACCACCTTTGCACATGATCTTCTGTTCCCGTGCATCCACCGTTTGTAGGCTTGGAGCGTTTCGGCACTATATAAACCTTTTTTATTGTCCATATTTTACGTGGTGAAGAGCCTCGCAGATAGCACAGGATTGTATACATGACTCTTCCAACTACCCACATGCTTGCTATAAATCACTGCGCACATGAAGCTATCTGTAGCGGCATGCTGAGTCTCTACAAGCAGAAAATCACAATGGCCCAAAGTGAATAATGACCGTGTGTTTTTTCAATTAAAGCGCATTTCCATCTCAAATTGCAAAAAAAAAAAAAAGTCATCTTGTAATATTCTCTTCCCTGATGGCAGCCATTACTGATATTCCTACAGACCCTACACATCTGAAGTAGTGCATCCCATTACCCCTATACCCCTATTCCTTCAGTTCTTGGACGTTATTCCCGAGTTGGATCGAGGTGTACAATGACTTACAGTATAATAGTCCATCACTATAACAAATGACTGCACTTTTTTTTAATGGAAATAACACTTTTCTGACAATTATGACAAACCCTCCAACGCAGAAATAAGCAAAGGTTAATGCAGATACAACACAGCGCAAAAATTCTAGGCAGGTGTGATAAAAAATGTTGCAAAGTAAGAATACTTTAAAAAATAGAAGTGATAATTTATTTTTGTCAGGTAAAAAAAACAAAAACTAAGGGGATTATCCAATGAGTTTTATGGGAAGTTCACAAGGAGGTAAAGGTTGCAGAAACCTTTTCCACCGTGCAAACATTCCACACTGCTCGCCGCGACCGAATGCCGATGCAGCATCAGCATTCTGTTGTGGCATCCCACTCTTGTGTAGGCCCGAATGATTGGGCCTACACTGGAGCGTGTCTTGAGTCGTGGACACTGCGGCTGAGTCAGCCCTGGAATCTGCAGGAAGAAGTGGCATGTCGCTTCTTTTTTACGCTACTAGCTAGCGGAAAAAAGAAACAACCGGCTCCTATTGAAGTCAATGGGAGCCATTTTTGTCAGCAAATTCCACGTCAAAATCCGCTGCCAAAAATCTCTGTGTGAACTAGCTATTCTTCTCGTACCTTTAGATGTCTTCTCTGCGCCGCCGTTCAATATAAATCACGGTTTTCGTCGGTATGCAAATGAGTTCTCTCGCAGCACTGGGGGCGGGCCTCAGTGCTGAAACATAGTACACAGTAAGTAAGTGACCATTTTCTTGTGGCCTGTGGGCATGCGCAGTCGGCTCTGCCTGAGGACTAGAAGTTTGACCACCAGCGCTGGAAGAAAACGCGTGAAGAGGCCGTCACTGTAGAGTTCTCTCACAGCATTGGGGATGCCCCCAGTGCTGTTTGAGCGCTGGGGCCCGCCCTCACTGCTGCGAAAGAACTCATTTGCATACCGATGAAAACTGGCATTTCTACCGAACAGCGGTGCGGAGAAGACATCTAAAGGTGTTAGTGAGAAAAAAATTTGATATTAATGGTAGAATCCCTTTAAGCCTTGAACAGAGAATACAAGTGGCAGGATAGTCATTAAGCAGCATTAGCGGAGAAAACGTTCCATCTTCCAGGCAGTGCCTGACAAATACTTTGATATAATCTCCCAGGAATTCCCATGATGATCTCATAGATGGTACCACAGTTTTCCCCTTTAATCTTTTAAGACACCCAGCTTTGCCTTTGTATGGATTTGGGTTATGTAACCATGGGCACTGTACATAGTTTGCTGTACAAGATCATGATGGTTTATTATGTAAATTTACACCAAACTTGCATCTCCCTTTTGTCCCCGAATGCGTAATTGCTTAAACCGCTGCGGCTACGTTGAAAATGGATGATCCCGCCATAGTTTCCATTGGATGAAGTACATTGGTCGTATTTCATGTGAAAAACAAAAGTTTAATTTAAAAACCATAAGATGCTTCCTTTATGGTTTAATGTTGGATGCGCACGGATGGCTCACCGTCCTCTCTGGAGCCGACCCACCATCTGTATAGTTTTCTGCCTTTACTTACAGAGTCTGGAAAGATAATTATCAGGTATCGCTGCCTAAGTTCTTGGCCTCCGAGTGACTGAAAAAGTTCGTAATCGGACATGGACGCGAAGGCCTTACTGCTGATATGTGATCCTTAGTAGTCAAAAAGTTTAACCTTTTTGTGTCAAAGATGGTTAATGAAGACAAAAAAAACGAAAAACACAACGTTGTCACTAAGTTTACGCTAGCGTTGACCAGATCAATGAAAAGGCAGACCACTAAAAGAGCAGTTACATAGGGAGCGCGACGGATCAGAATAGTTCAATCAATTCCTAACTCCTTTGCTGTTAAGGAGATCCTTATATCGTCTCCGCCCTTCCTAATGTTTGTCTCCATTGATTTCATTTCCAATGACTTGAATTCTAAAATATGCCGCCTCCAAGAAGATGGTTATGACAGATACGCTGGAGCCTGGAGAGCATCAAAGTCCATAAAAGTAACAGCAACCACCATAATGAAGAGATTACCGTATATTATTTTACCTCACCCAGCCTTGCCAGCATCCTCGAGGTATGCGTGCAATTTTAATATAGTCTGTCTATCCCTAGATATACCCATATAGACTGACAATGTCAGGGTTGATACAGTCTGACCGTATTTGTATGTCCACTATGACAAGAACAATGGTAACACATAATTGTCATTTCATTACTTTCCAGGAGGAATAACTGGGGAACAGCACTGTGCAGAGATCTTAGATAGCTGCTCCTAAATTGGTATTATATGGGGAATATACTGTAAGCATGTAGTTATTGGTAATAAAACAGACACATCAGGAGAGCTCTTTAAATTTTTTTATCAACACGTACGACCTATCCACAGACTAGGAGAAAAGTGGGGAGGGTCTCATCACTGGAGTGGTGGGCAGACGTGTCTTCCTTGGGACTAGCAGAGATAATAGGGGGCTCAACTAACTGCATCATTCCCAATGGCTGTCAATGGAGCAGCACTGTGCACGTGTGATCCCTTTTTCAATAAAGCCAGAAGAGACAGGACACCCTGTTCTTGTTATTGGTCCCCCAGCGATGAGGTGCTCAAAGGGATTCCCCAGGATTGTTTTTTTATGGCCTACTCTTAGGATAGGCTATACATATCTCAACTGGGCCCAGCATGGATCAGCTGTTCATGGTTGCTTCCTATGCCTGTACTATACAGTGCACAGAGCCAGATAACTTTGCGTTCTGTGTAGTGGCTGGGCACCATTACTGTAACTCTACTTCTATTGACATCACTGGAGCCAATTGAGGTACTGGAGCCCAGTTACTATACAGGTTATTAGAGATGAGCGAGTAGTATTTGATCGAGTAGGTATTCGATTAAATATTACGGTATTCAAAATGCTCATACTCGATCGAGTACCACTCGCTATTCGAATGGAAAAGTTTGATGCAGAACAGCATTGATTGGCTGAATGCTATACAGTCAGCCAATCAACGCTGGTTCTTCTCCTACCTTTAGAAGTCTTCTCCGTGCAGCGTCCCCGCGGCATCTTCCGGCTCTGAATTCACTCTGCCAGGCATCGGGCTGTTCTTATAGTGCGGGCATGCGCAGTCTGCTCTGCCCAGGCCCGATGCCTGGCAGAGTGAATTCAGAGCCGGAAGATGCCGCAGGGACGCTGCACGGAGAAGACTTCTCGGAGGATCCAGCCCGACCCTCACTCGTGGACTTGGTAAGTGTAATTTGATCGAATGTTGCCTACCCTTCAAACGAGCATTCCCCCCCATAGAGTATAATAGGATTCGATATTTGATTCGAGTAGTCGAATATTGAACGGCTACTCGAAATGAATATCGAACATTTTACTGTTCACTCATCTCTACAGGTTATGAATAGTGATGAGCGAGTAGTATTCGATCGAATACCTTGCCGGCATGAGAATGCGTGTAATCGGCCGAAAACCAAGGGGTTGAATATTCAAAGCGTTTAACCCCTTGGTGTTTGGCAGGTTACACACATTCCTATGCCCGCGAGGTATTCGATCGAATACTACTCACTCATCACTATAAAGCCATCTGGCTCTGTGCACTGTATACTACGGGTGTCGGAAGCAACCCTGAATAGCTGATCCATACAGGCTGTTGTCCCCCTACCCGTCACATATTTATGGACAAAGCCTTAGAGATTCGGGATAACCCCTTTAAGGATTGCATTTGTTTTAGCCACGTGATTTCTCCATGGGAAATCCTCAATATCTTTTGGGGTTCTTCCAGGTGAGCTCTGGGAATTGCTGTTTTATATCCTAGTTACGTAGTGTGGTTAAAAGAACAGGACGGACAGTCTTCTGGTTCGTATTGACCTGTGCAAGTTTGGCACACCCTGTGTGATCTGCATAGAGAAATGACATGATGGAAAAGTCCGCTCATGAAGGAAAGTGATGTCACCGCGCGTTTCCTACTGCAGGTGAGACCCCTGATGTTATCTGACAATAGCATTGGGAAAATCTTGTTCTCTCGTGCTCCCGTCTCACCCCCAAGGGAATAATCTATTAAATTCTAGAGACTCTGTGAAAGTGTAGCCTGCATGGTAAATATATCATGTACAGTACGCTGCTAAGATGATGGCAGCGGTCTTAATTTGGCTTTCCTGTTACCATAAGTCTGTCACCCACTCCCACCCCCTTACACTTTCCATTCACCCTCTCCAACATGTGTTGCCACTTATATGCCAAGAAAGGAATCTCCGCTTTGCCCTCCTTCTGTATGATGAAATGGCAGACTGTTTGGAGCCATGGAGAACACCATTAGAATATATTCACACTTCTGGTTTCTCTTAAGTCCATTGCTGCACTTTTATTTCTTACGTACAGGACTGTGTAACCAGAAAATGATCCGGTCCTCCTGAATGCAAGCGCCCAAGGGGATCCCATGGATGTAAATGGTGTCTTTCCAGAAAGTGTTTTGCTTAAAATAAACCCTATTTCTTTCCTTTTAGTGTAATCGTTTAGTGAATTGCATTGGGTAACATGTTGTATTACCGTGCACTTCCTATGGGGCTTAGGATCAGTTTACCCGCTCGTAGTATGAGTTATTGCTTTGTATTGATCCCACCAAATGTATGACATAACTTGCCGATGCTGTCCCTTACAGCTGTCCAAAACGGGGAAAAAAAAACCCAAGCTTTTAATGTCATTATATAAAGGGTGTCGTGAGGACAGAAATATGAGATTTTAGTGGTAAGTTACCGCAGGAAAACTGCAAATATGTCAGATTATGTTAGATTTCTGGCATCGGGTGATGGGGATCGGTTGCGATACCAAACATAGACCATAGACAAGAGTAGAACTTGTACTAAACTCTTATAAGACTTTGACCGTGCCCCAAGTCATGCTCAAAGTGGATATCCAGGAGGGGGAGGGGGGTACTTTGTCGCCTTAAATGCAATGTATCACTGATTTTTATTTATTTCTTAAAAGGAAATATATCACTTATTTTCTGAATGTAGATCTTTCTTTATTTTATGTTCTGTATATGATGATGGCGGCTACCATGTTGCTTGATCTACCTTGCTAATAGCATTTAGTGATATGGTGATATCCATAGTCATGGCCATAGCAGCAGTAGTTTGGCTCCTCTGAGGTCTATGGGAGAATTCTAGATATGCTGTGCGCAGGGAGAGGGAATATATAAGCCATGACATCATCTATTGTCCGTGCCGGATGTAATGATGCATCACTAGGGGTGTTATCAGTCATGTTGTGATCTTCTGTTGTGATCCTGTCTGTCTTCATTGTGATGAAAATGAGGTCACTGAATTAACACATGTAAGGGTATGTACACACAGAGTTTTTCCACAAAATCCGCCTGCAAAAATGGCTCCCATTGACTTCAATGGAGCCACTCGTTTTTTTTCCCGTGACATGACCTATCTGGCCGTGGATTCCATGGTTGAGTCAGCCACGGCGTCCACGGCTTGAAACACGCTCCAGTTTAGGTCCTTTTATTCAGGCCTAAACAGGAGCGGGATACCGTGACGGTATACCGTTGTTGCATCGACATCCCGTCACGGCTAGCCAAGCGGAAAGTCCACCTTTTCCGCCGTGTGAACATACCCTTAGGCTGCTATATTCCTGGAATATTATTATAGGCTTATTCAATGTCCTATATGAATGAGAAAGACCTGGATACAGTGATGGGCATTGACTATAGCAATTTATACCCCTGGTAAATTTTGGGCACTGAGTCTCTGAGTCACGGATACAAGACTTTCACAGATGTTTTTGTTTCTTTCCATCCCACAACGCAAGGACAGACTGTGCTAATTCTTCATTTCATCATCATCATGAAAGCTTTGGAAAGGCCATTTATAAACTGGTTGAGCCAGTTACCTGTGACAGCACTTCTGTGGATTTCGGAGAAGTCGTCTTGTGTAAATGAAGTCAGACATGACAAGGGTGATCTGTGTGGAAGGCAAGGAAATGTATCTAGAGTGTTTTGCTTGTGCCACAATAAAGATCTATTACCCGTTAAACTTCAGACTGTAGAAACATAAATTAAATGACTAAGACGTCGGAAATGAACTCCCGAAGGTTTCCAATAAGAGAAATAGCCAAGTCCTCTCTTATTGTATAATTGGAGCGCTGTAGTTTGTATTATGGGGTCTAGTATTGGAAATTTATTTATCTACATTTATTGTGATGCTTTGGAAAATAGAAATGTTTTTATAGTTGACTCTGGACCAAAACTTTAAGAAAAACATCACGTCCTATATCTACTGCATCCAGTAGGATGTTCCTAGGGGGGCCATCTATCCTGCACAGTGGCATTCCCAGGCATTGACTTGTAGGGATTGGCAGTGGGGCCCCATTCAAATAAATGGAGACAACTGCTATCCACTGGCCAGCTGGTCGCGCGGACCAATTAGAAGAGGACAGAGTGCACCTTCACCACTGCAGTCTCTCTGTTTTTAGGATAAGTGGAGGTCCGATCAGATCAGGTCAGATCCCCATGAGCATAAAGTAATGGCATGTTCAAAAAACATGCCACCATTTTTTCATGTCCTCTGATAGTAGCCATGTTATACACCGCTAGAAAGCTGACATTGCACAGTCATCTGTTCCAGTATGTGTCCCAGTGCCAGAGATATCGGTAGTGTTAATTTCGGCACTGATATACCTGCATTGTCAGAAGGGCAGCATCATTGCTGGGCTATGAGGAACACTCCCCTTCTCCTGACAGTACAAGGCTATGAAAGAGTATCCTTTTAATTCTGCAATTCTTGGATTCTCTAAAAGTTTTGGGGCAGCATGGTGGCTCAGTGGTTAGCACTGCAGCCTTGCAGCGCTGGAGTCCTGGGTTCGTATCCTGCCAAGGACAACATCTGCAAGGAGTTTGTATGTTCTCCCCATGTTTGCGTGGGTACTCAGGTTTCCTCCCACACGCCAAAGACATACTGATAGGGACTGTAGATTGTGAGCCCTATATGGGACCGTGACTGTCAATGTCTGTAAAGCGCTGCGGAATATGATTGCGCTATATAAGTAAGCATAATAATAAGTTTTGGAAACTGTTGACACATAGTAAGTAATGCTTGGGTTTGAGGGTTGTTGAGGTCCATCACTGAGCCAAAAATAATTTTGTCCGGCTGTAGGTTGGCTTTAAAGGGGGTTAACTGACCTTTTAAAATAGATGCTTAATTTTTGGATATGCCATTGATATTAGAATGGTGGTGTCCAACTCCAGGCTGGTTCATGGTCCAAACCAGGACTGAGAAGTCAGTAGGACAAACCACTGACTCCTCTATTTGTCCACAGCATTACTCTGACTCCTTTATAAATGTCTGACAGCCATGCTCAGATAGAAGCATTAAAGATCCTCTAACACTAGGTTCACACTAGGGCTCGGGGACTCTGTCCATCATTCTTTTAAAAATTGGTGGAGAGAAAATTCGTGCAAGCAGGACTTTTCTCTCCACCAATTTTATACTGTCTGCAGCTGCTAGGTTTTATATTTTCCGGGTTCCCATGTGAACCCAAAGAACGGAGAACTGAACGCTACTGTGAGCCTAGTGTAAGTCATGAGAAAAAGCTAGTTATTCCCATGAAGGTAACTATGTATCAATCTATTAAATCAATTATATATTTGGTCTCACTTTAAGGTATTCTACCATTAAAAAACTTTTTTTTCTAGGTAACACGTCGGAATAGTCTTTAGAAAGGCTATTCGTCTCCTACCTTTGGAAGTGATCTCCGCCGCAGCGTTTGTTCGAAATACCGGTTTGTACCGGTATGCTAATTAGTTCTCTCGCAGCGATGGGGGCGTCCCCCAGCGCAGGAGAACCGACTCCAGCGCCGCCTCTATCTTCTTCTGCATCCTCCCCTTCCTTCTTCGGCTTGGCGTCGGACGCCTGCGCAGTACGCTCTGTTCGGCGAACTTCGCCGATCGTACTGCGCATGCCCGCGGCCATAGTGCCGAGACCGCAAGTTTGCCGAACAGAGCGTACTGCGCAGGCGTCCGACGTCAAGCCGAAGAAGGAAGGGGAGGATGCAGAAGAAGATAGAGGCGGCGCTGGAGTCGGTTTTCGAGCAGCAATGGGGACGCCCCCATCGCATCTCCTGCGCTGGGGGACGCCCCCATCACTGCGAGAGAACTAATTAGCATACCGGTACAAACCGGTATTTTGAACGAACGGCGCAGCGGAGATCACTTTCAAAGGTAGGAGACGAATAGCCTTTCTAAAGGCTATTCCGACATGTTACCTAGAAAAAAAAGTTTTTTAATGGTAGAATCCCTTTAATGGAATAACGTTGCAGTACTTAGAATAGCCACTATAAAAAGCAAGGCGCTCTGCATATGAACCAGTCTTCAACCTGATACAAACATTTCGCCAGTGCTGTAGTCTCTACAAACAGGGTTCCATGACTCAAACCCCCAACCAATCTAATATGGATGGCCTGTCCTAAGTATAAGGCTGAGTAACCCCTTCATGAAAGAGTCTAACCTCCGAATTAGTGGGCGAGGGGTTCGTTTTGCAAAGACGAAAGGGAAAGCTCGTCCTTCTTCCCACAGATCCTAGCATGCACATTCCATATCAAAGATGGATTTACAAGGCCTCCACTGGATCTGTTTAGGAACAATTATAGAAACTTTTTAGAAAATGTTTATAGTTTATTGTTTTAAAGGTTAATGCCAAATCCTCAAAAATTTAGCGACGAGAGATGACTCATTCAATCTCATGTCACAACAATGTGGTTTTGAGATTTTCTCTTCCCTTGAGAAGCTATTAAAACCTAACCCTAGTGCCGGAGAGTGAAACCGATCAAGTGTTTTAAATTATGTTCTCCATTTGGGCTATTTGCCAGTTCCTCATTGGAAATGGGTCCAGCAATATAAAACCTATAATTTACACTGACAATTCTAATGTACAGTTTACATTTCAAGCGTCCCAGCGTTAACTATACAACCAAACAAAACCCTCACTCTTTGCAAACTGTTTGTGTAACGTGAAACCAGCAAGTGTATTTTTAGGCGGAATGTGTATACTGATGAGATCTGCTTCACTGGCACCGATGATGTATGTCTGGGGAGATCAACACTGGCTACGCATGTGTTTGTCAGTCCCACAATGCCGGGATATTAGCAAATGGTTTACTTGGCAGTTTAGAGTCTGGAGAGGTTAATGGTTGGGTTGTATCATCGTAGACACATTCATAGTTTTATACCTTTACGCCGTTCTTCAATTTCAAAGAAGAGTTTTATAGCAAAAATGACAGATTGGTTTTGTTTGGTGCAGTTTCTAGTGTTCTGTGCGGCTTATTAGGTTTGTTCACTTGTAAGATGCTTAACTTACTGCAGTCCTTTACTTCCTCCCTTCTAATAGGAAGTTACAGCTTTTGTGCCTATAATAAATCCTGTGATTACAGCAGCATCAGCGCTAATATAAGTAAGCCATTCTCCTTTCTCTCTACTTCTTACTGTTACTACTCTAAACAGGGGTGAACCTGCCCCTTTCGCCGCCCGAGGCGAACTACAGAAAGCCGCGCCCCCCGCGCCGGGAGGAGAGGGCGGAGCGGAGGGGGTGTGGTGGAGCGGAGGGGGCGTGGCGAAGTACAGGGGGCAGGGCTTAGCGCCGTTCGCTGGCAGAGAGCAGGCACGGAGACGACCTGCTCTCTGCTTGAGCGTGAGAGGAGGCTGCTGGAGCAGCGCTGCTCCAGTGGCCTCCCCAAACCACTGCTCGGTGCTAAGCCAGTCCAGGACAGTTTGTCCTGGACTGGCTTAGGCAACCAAAAATGCCGTCCTCCCTGGGGTCCTGACATAGCGCCACCTGAAGCGCTCGCTTCAGGTCGCCTCACGGGAGGTGCAGCGCTGACTCTAAAGCAAACCAGTCATCACTATATATTTTAGAATTTACTTTACTAAATCAATGTTTTCCTTGTATATTATTACTATCCTCTGCTGACTTCATCTGTGTGTTGTTGGCATTGATGATTCGCCTATATTCAGAAAATTGCTGCCATCGATGGTTCGCCTGCTTCGGCGTTTCAGCAGTTCTGAAGCTGTCCTGCTGCTGAACTTGTTCCTCGCACCATGCCTGTGGTTGTTCCAGCATCTCGGCAGCTCACTGGGACGCCATATAATGAGCGTGGATGATCCGCCTACTTCGGCGTTTTAGCAGCTGTGAAGCTGACCTGCCACTGAACTCATTCCTTGCGCCCTGCCCGGGATTTTTCTGGCATCTCAGCAAATCACTGTGACACCATATAATGAGTGTGTTGTTGGCATCGATGATCCACCAGCTCTGGCGTTTCGGCTGCTCTAAGAGCTGCTTGATGCCTAGCTTGCTCAATCCTCCTGAACTCCGCTTGAGGAGAAGTCTGTGACTTCCAGCTACCTTCATAGCTCTTGTCCTTTTAGAATTTTGCTACAAATTAGATTTTCTTTTTCCCGGAATGTTTTAAATTGGCAAACTGCAAATTTGGATTAAAGGAGTTTTCCCATGTCAGCGTCTCAGCACTGGAGCAGATCAGATATTATGCAAATGCTTGTACACAATGGACTCAGTGTTATCTGTGTGTTTACATAGAGAGAAAACAGGTCTGGCTTTATCAGCAAAGTGCAATTAGCTGATAGTCCTGCTGCCAAGAACAGTTTAATATAGTATATGAACATAAATTCATAACAATCGTGAAGCCATACCGGTATAAAAAGTAGCCTATGTGTTAATCCAGGTTACAAACTATTTATGTGCCAAATTTCATCCAAATCCGTTCAGCTGTTTTTGCGTGATTGAGTAACAAACATACAAACTTTCACATTTAAGGATAGGAAGGAGGATAGGATATTTGTACAATATTCTTTGCAGTCGACTTGAGACTCCACTTTTGGTAACTTGTTTGTGAGAGGTTATTTTTTTTCCGCAGGGGATTGCACAAGCCTCTACTCAGTCCTTCATTTGTTATTGGTGGCGATAATGTGTCATCTCCAGATGAAAGGTATTTTCCTGAAAATGAGTTGACATCTAAGTATTATACACCTAATCTTCATTAAGTTTCCGCCTATTCATTACTTTGTATCTTTGTGGTTTGAACCATGTCCTTGATAGTCTAGCATTCCCTGACCCCAAGACTTAGGCGTGTCGCTGCTAGCGTGACTGAGCAGAAGGCTTCCCCCATGAACATAATGACTAACTCCTGTGGTAACTTGCAGATATTTGGCATCATCTCTTTTATTACCTTTTGTCTTTCAATTCTAATGTATTATTCCAGAACATTTTCTCCAGATTCACACGCTGCACTCCTGGCATGCATGATCTTTCTATTGTGCGTCTATTCATAGAACGCTTCTTGTGTAAGCACTTGTGAAATTTATCTTAGCAATATCTTGGATGTATAACAACATGTAATACACTATTGAGACTAAATGAATAGCAAATGTGCTGTATAACTGGCCCAAACCACACAAAAATACTTGCTCAAAATTGCTGATTGTTAGACTGTGTACACATAGGCCGTCAGTCTGTAACCATGCCGGATTTATCACCGTGACCGTTGCATATGGCCTGTCTCAAGTTTACATCACTTGGTCTAATATGTGGCAAAATTTGATGCCACAAGAAACTCTCCTGTTCCCGCTAAGGCACTCTGCTTCCCATTAAAGAGGACCTTTCACTATCTCCAGCAACCCTGTTTCTGTCCATCTGTTTATAGCTGTTGTTAGCACAGTTGCAATTTCTTCTATAGTCCTCTCTCTGATCGGGCAATCATTGCAGTCATTTTTGGTGCCCTATATGCTATTTAAAGGGATTCTACCCCTTTAAAAGGGATTCTAGCCGCTCTTGCAGTTCAATACAGGAGCCGGATGGCGGCCATTTTGAGGTGGCCTCTCTATGCTCCTGTTTCAAACTACAAGAGCAAGAGAAGCCAAGAGGCGGAGTTACTGCAGAAGAAGGAGGCGGTGCCGGAAAGAGCTCTCAGGCAGCAATGGGGATGCGCTCATCGGCCTTTCAGCGCTGGGGCCCGCCCTCATTGCTGCGGAGAGCTCATTTGCATACTGGTTAAAACCGGTATTTCTATGGAACGGCGCGGCGGAGCCCACTTCTAAAGGTAAGAGACGAATAGCCTTTCTTAAGGCTATTCCGACGTGGTAATTAGAAAAAAAAGTAGTTTAATGGTAGAATCCCTCTAAGTTCCGTACTGTCAAGAGGGCGGTGTCAGGCAGGGGGCGTGATTCAGAGCTCCAGTCAGAGGCAGCCAGTGTGAGAGCTCATAATCACATCCCTTGTCTGCTCCTGCCTGACACCGCCCACCTGACAGTACAGCATATAAATATCAGACACCAAAACTAACAGCACTGATTGCTTGGGAATGGTGGGGGCTAGAGAAAAAAAAACATTCCAACTGTGCTGGAATCAGTGGAGGTCCTTGATTCCCTCTCTTGCCTGTTGCTACAGCAGATATGAATTTAGAGATGGCCAGACACACCACTCTCTCCATTTACTTCTATGGAAGCATGTGTGCTGTCTTTAGATTTACCAAAGAAGTAAAATGGCGCCAGTCAGGATGCCAAATCTACACCAATTCCTGATCGGCTAGATACGTGATCGTGCTCATGTGCGCATATAAGGATTACAGGCCAGAGACGCAATAATTCTGGCGTGTCTTGCACCTGTTGGGAAAACCATTCTTTCCTCTCGGTGACTATCAATGGGAAAATAGCGCCATGTTTCTAATCTATTGAAAAGTAGAGTCTGTTTTTTCACGGAACATGGCCTGCACTCCTCCTTGAACATTGAACATCCGAAATCTAGTCTTCCTTGGCCAGTTTTTCCATCCTTGGTCCTATAAGCTACCTGTAACGGATAGGCACACACTGTAGGCAGCAGATGGTCCAATGTGTGTAACATAGACCAGCTGAATCCCTTTTCCAAATTTAACCCCTAAAAATGTGGACCTTTCCTGTTAACAAGTGGCTTGGGGCTTTGGTGGGTTTCTAGCCGGTAAAACATACGGAATGAGTTATGACAAGCCTGCAGAGCTCTATTAGTCTAATGTTCGACCTGGACCTGGACAAGTTTTTCTCTTTCTTTTTTTTTTTTTATGTTTTTTTTCCTTTACACACTTAGATTTCATATGCCGAAACCGTTCCAAAATAAATTCCAAAGTGGATGTCTTATAGTCGGATACTCTCATTTTATATGTTTGCTTAAAACATTTTATACACTCCGGTATAACTTATAAAATACAAGCAGATGTCTCCAGAGTCCTGCGGCATGTTAAATAAAGGATTAAAAGTCTGTTCAAAAAAAATCTTTCAAGTCGAGAAACGTTAGCGAATATTCCGTACGATTAGTGAATTAGATTGATGTGTCGCTAGCTAGCACGGAGGAGATCGGAGGACAATATGGTTTGTGTTCTTCTAATTCTGGCCATTCAGTAATGTGATACGCCATTTTATGGCACCATGTTTGTACATATTGACTTTCCATGTGACAGTGCCCCCATCACAGTTACACCCGCATAGTTCAATGAATAAGTGTCTTTGTCCCCTAGTCCATGGACTTGAACTCGTTCGTGCCCCAGACTGTCAGGAGAGAGCTGTGATATACTTGATGTTCTTATGTCGGTGTGTAAAGAGAAGCTATATACTTCATATAATGGAAGCTAAATATAGTATTAGTGGAATGAAATATAGCCCGGGAATAATAAACTGATGTCTGTCATGTAAAACGTGGCCTGTCACTAGATACCGGTAATACAGTCCTACTGATGGAAATCCGGAAATACAAATTCATTTGTCTGACCCTGCGATAAGGGCTCGGCTCAAGGACCCCACTCTTCTTATCTTTTAAGAAAGGTAATCCTTCACTTTATTTATCCTGCACCTATTTCCCTCTATTTTTTTTCAATTTCTTGGGTAAAAAACAAAACAAAAAAACAACCCTAAATTAAAAAAATAAATAAATCAAAAAATTGTACGGGGAGTAAAATTAAAATAAAATAAAACCAAACTTGGCTGCTAATGGACCCCTCATTCCAGCACTGCTGCCCCTTGGGCTTATGGTCCTCATCAATGTTGATTGTAAGCCTCAAGAGTCAGATGCTGTTCATGTAAGTGTTAGCTCTGACGTCACTGATAATATATGAAAAAAAATTGTGGTGTCATTGTTTCTGGGAACTGAACCCGGGCAGACCTGGAGTTCCTTTTGTCAGTCGGCTTTCTTCTATTTTTGAATTCCACTATCTACTCTCTCTACTGTGAATTTTTTTGAAAAATCTTGATATATCCCATTAAGTAATCGTGCTATATAGTTAAAGCGATCCTATCACTGGATACCCTTTTTGTCTAACACGTAGGAATAGCCTTAAGTTAGGCTATTCTTCTCCTACCTTTTAGATGTCTTCTCTGCGCTGCCGTTCCGTAGATATCCCGGTTTTCTTCTGTATGCAAATGAGTTCTCTTGCAGCACTGCGGGCAGTCCCCAATGCTGCGAGAGAAATCTCCAGTGATGCCGCTGTCGTCTTCTGGAACTCCCTCTCTATGTGTTTTCTTCCGTCCTGGGTTTCAATCTTCTAGGCATGTGCAGTTGGCTCTGTCATCGGGCCTCAGGCAGAGCCGACTACGCATACCAGCAACCACAAGAAAATGTCCGCTTACCCAGCTTACTAGTAAGCAAACTGAATTACCCAGAATTGACAGTGGCCTATGTGGTTACGAAGTGAATGGTGATGGAATGTGCCCCAAGTCGGCAGATCCCCGAAACTGGGAGATAGAGACCGACGGCCGCTGGCCAGAGAAACGGCACCCAGCCGATGGCTCACATACACCAGGAGTATCACTAGGCATACGGTAGTATTGTGTCGATCAATACCATCCGTAAGGAAGCATCTGCTGGGGTCTACCAACTATTGAATAGGAAGAAATGTTTTTCTACTCTACCACAGGGGTCCCAATACTCACTGGTAGAGGTGTATATTGATATGTCATTGAAAAATGTCCTCTAGATTAATAAATAATAGCACGCATTATATGTATAGATTTCTGTATGACATAACTGATCTCACTGATCACAAATGATCACGTGATCCGGACATTGAAGATTTCTCCATCACACCTTTCTCCATATGTCTATTTATGGAAACTGTGAGGAGCATTGAGAACCTAAAATGGGAAATTACAGAACACATAGCTAGTGCATGATGTCAGCCACAAAATGTAATGCTTTCTGCCAGGATGTAGACCTTAGAAATATAGACGCTCCCACTCATTGTTTCCTTGCCTATTGATCATGATGTTGATGATGATGATGATGATGATGATGATGATGGTATATGCACATCTACAGGAAGCCTATGACAATATATCACATCTGGATAGGTGCAGTACATTTGTTTTCTGCCTTCTTGTCCAGCCCCATAGAGTTTACTTCGCCTCCACTGTCAGCGTTTCGCTGACTGTATTCCAGGAGTAGTCTATGTGCTCAGTGACTTGTGGTTATGTAATGACAGCTTACAGCTCTTCTTAGTACTTTGTGCGTCCTGGATGGTGGGTCTGATGGAATCACTAAATGAACCTGTCTACCCGTAGGCATCATGTTATAGAGCAGGAGGAGCGGCGCAGATGATATATAGTTTTATAAGAAAATATTAAGGAAAACGTGTTGTTATTCATTTACATCTTTACTTTTTCTGTATTTAGAAACTGTCACCTAGTCATGGGCGGTTCTATCAGTAACTGACAGCTACCTCTGTATGTCCGACCATTTAGTCATGGGTGCGGTTTTATCAGGGATTGACAACTCTCTCTATATATATGGTCAGACAGTCAAGAGGGCGGTCCTATTAGTAATTGACAGCTACCTCTATATGTCCGTCCGTTTAGTCATGGGTGCGGTATTATCAATGATTGACAACTCTCTCTGTATATATGGTCAGACAGTCAAGAGTGCGGTCCTATTAGTAACTGGCAGCTACCTCTGTATTTACAATCATTTAGACATATGGCAGACTAATCCGTGATTGACAACAGTCCCTGTGTATTGACCAGGCACAGATGTTGCAGTACAGACACCTGGCCACTATACAGGGTATGAAGCCGACTCCTATTGGCCCTATGTTGTATATAATACAGACATCAGAAGTGGGCCCCCTTACTCAGCCGTCTATCAACCCCCTTACTCAGGTATTTATGGTCTCTCCTAAGGTTAGGCCATAAGGACCTAAATCCTGGACAGTCCCTTTAGGATATGGCTTTGGTCCCTGTGTAGTGGCCGGGCACTAATGCTGTAGTACCGGCACCTGACCACTATACAGGGCATGGAGCCAACTCCTATTGGCTCTATGTTGTGTATAGTAAAGACACCAGAAGTGGGCCTTGTACAGTTGATGAGTGAGGGGGCTATCTGTTGGCTCTCCATGATCAAATATTTACGGCCCATCCTAAGGATCGGCCATAAAGATCTATCCCATTAGGATATGGCTCTGATTCCTGTATAGTGGCCAGGTGCCAGTACTGCAGCTCAGCTCCCATTGGCGGATGGCCACTATACAAGACACGGAGCCTACTGCTTCCAGCCCTGTGTTGTACATAGTATGGCTGTCAGAAGCAATCCAGTACAAGAGATCGGCGCGGGGGCCCTATTGATCAAATATTTATGGCTTCTTTTATGGATAGGCCATAAAAATCTAAAACCTGGACAACCCCTTAAAATAAAAATCTATCAGTTATAAGATCTGTCAGCACCGAGCGCCATTAACAGCTATTTAACATTGTGCTCTAAATACATGTATGACATATACACGGTGTATAACTTATACATTTGTTGGCCACAGTTGTGCAGACTATGAGGATTATAGTATAAGAGCAGACAAATAGACTCCAGAATATTAGATAACTGTATTTCCCTCTTACATCTTAGTGCTTTTTGGAAGCCTTGTTCTCATTTATATCACATCCTGCTCCTAGTGCTGACATGGGCTTTAACCTAGGAGTTCCTACAATGGCTGTGAGTGGAGGTGATATTATTTCCTTTATATCCTGAGAACGTCTCCTCCTCACAATAGGAAATCGAGGTTTCGCAGTGATAAGTAGACTTTGGCCTGGGCTTCTTATACTGTGGCAGACTTGATAAAATTGGAGAATAATTGCAGCACTTAAGGCCGCTTTCATTTCCCTGTCACCAAGTAACGCTATTAATGCTTAAGTTGTTTTTCTAACTTAAGGAAATCTGCTTGAGAATTGTATCCTAATCAAGAAAATGGATAGTTTCCTACTGGACGGAGGACTTCTGCGTCTTATCCGCCCCTGATTAATATGTTTGTGTAACCTTTCAACCATGGAAGTCATTTTCCTTACATAGTCCAGCGCTATTAAAAAAAAAATGGCGCTATTTTACGTGTCAGGTTCACGGATAGCCTGGATTTCTTAGGCTCTGACATGTGAAGCCGTGGTTTGCAGAGTTGTCTTTTACAGGAGCCATCTTGCAACAATTCAGTTGAATAATTGAATTTCTACAGTTGGCACATTTTTGGGGTCTAGCTGTGCCAAAAAGATGCATCGCTTTAGAGAAAAATGGACCGAGCTAGGTGGAGATCAAGGCCGGCTGGGTTGGGAATATCTCGGCCCATCTGGGGTACTATAACTCATAACCGGTTATAAACTGGAGCGAGTTAGACCTGAGATTTATGTTTGGCCCTGAGTGGTGTAGATTTAATTGTAATATTGAAGTGGTGGACCAGCCTCCTCGAAAAAATCGGCACTCACCCAGAATAATTCAGAACACCTTTATTAGCACAACGCGTTTCGGGCCATAAGAAGCCCTTTCTCAAGTGCAATATCTCCTTCCACGGAGATATGGCACACTGGACCTTTCATGGTGCACAAGAACTATCAAGGTGCCAGAGCCTTTTAATAACTTTGCACTTGGGCCTCCAGCGGTCTCAGTGTTAAAGGAGTTGCCCATGAATCTCAGTACTTGGGTAGGAGGCTAGGGAAACTGAAACAAAATAATTAAAAAAAAAAAAAAAATCAGACCTGTCCCTATCACTCTAGTGCCCCCACCACTGTCCAGTCCAGCCACACCAGTCTAATTGGTGGCCTCAGCATCACAAGAAAGGAACTGGTGATGTCATTCACATATATCACTGGTTCCTTTCCTTAGGCTGGTGAGGCCACTGGTTGGCCTTGGCAGTCACTTCCGCCTCCCCAAGCCCCAGCACTCACTGGACCAGACAGCGCTGGGGGGCACCGGAGCACCAAGTATAATAATAATAATTATTTTTATTTTTTTTTTATACTCCCAACTTTCCCCCGAACACCTACCCAAGTACTGAAATTTTAACACCGGCACAATGTGCATCCGTCTAAATTAATTCACCCCCAATGATTTTTGAGTCCATAACTCTCTTTTGGTGAACCTAAACTTTCAACGATAAAAAATGTTTCCCGATCTACTCTGTAGAGAGATTCACATGTATTTGGGTCAACTAGTGACAGCATCTTACAACATCTTTGTGAAATGAAGTATTGCACAGTTATCATTTAGTTGAATAGCTGTCAGTGTAATACATGGATTGGTCAAGTCCAGCAGAACAGGAGCCACGCTATCAGGCCCGCTAAATCATAGGTAGTAGTGGTGGTGCTCCAATACCGCACCTGGAAGATAAGATGCCACCCCTTTAAGTACAGCAGCTATTCTAATGCTGTCCATCACCTCCTTAGGAAAAACCAGGAGGCATTCTGGTGATGAGGACCCATGTGTCAAAGCTTAAGGAGGGAGTCTGCCACCAGGTCCTAGCATATCCATCCAGCCCTACAGATAGATAGGTTAACGTCACCAGAATCCAGCGGTGTGTTGTTGAGAGATCCCCATTTTTGTCAATAGGCAAATAAGCTCTTTGGAGCAACAAGGGCTAGAGGCAGCGATTTACAAGGGGAAAACAAAATTTGTTTCTGGTGACCCTAACCTATGTATGTGCAAGGCTGGGTTGATATAATGGGTTCTGGTGACAGATTCCCTGCTGTTTGGCTCCTTTCCATGTATGATACAAGCCACATGGTGTCCACTGACTTCCTTCTTGCTAGGTTGGTGCTCTTCGCCTCCCCCTGTGCTGAACCCATAGCTATACCTCTGGCTCATAGAGCCGGGCAGTCTTATTGGACATAGGGCCGGGGGTCATCCTTACGAGACATCCCCTTTTAAGTATTTAAATTATTTGCACATTAATTTTTTAAACAAAGGCCATTTTGAGAGTTTTTGATATTTTCTTGTTTGTTTGATTTGCTGACTGTTAAAAAGGGACCTGGATAAGAGATCCTGGGAAACTGGTGAATACATGCATCATCTACAAATACAGAGATGTCATCTACGCAGCTGCACCGAGTTCGGGCCAATACTCCTATCCAGCTACTATGACTATTTGTGTAAACATTTATTTCCAAGCAACTTTAATATCACTGATTATTATCGGAAATCCAATACTAGTATAATTATTGTATGACGGGTGACCGAGATTGTAGGACATGATACGACAAATGAGCCATAATTATCGAGTACACATTGTGATTCATGGACGTTTATTGATGGCAAGATATCAGAGAATAAAGAGATATAGTACAGATCTAGCACAGCAACAGATAAAGTATCAACACAGAGACTATTTGGTTCTTTTTTTTGTATTGATCACCTAGTCTGCTGTTTAAAGTGGCTGCAGTACTCATACGAACACCGTGACCCCTGCACTGTTTACATCACATGCTGTTTTTTTCATAGTAGGCGTGTGATGAATTATATTAATATACATGATTGTATTATATACTGTATATCCCATTCTAATTGTTACGACGAGATTGGAATTACTTTATATCTCTCATTGTTTGTTTCATAGTGGCTATGCAAACAGTGAAGAGGTCATGGACAACGCCTTGAAAGTGGTTATCCGGTTTCTTACATTGATGGTTTATGCTTAGGATAAGCCATCAATATTAGATCTGCTGGGCGTGATACCTGTAACCCCGAGAATTCACCGGGACCCAGACAGCACAGTTCTTGGTAGTGTGTATATACCACGAGCCACGCTGTTCAGTCACCGCACAAACTGTAGCGGTAAGTGTAGGTATTGCAGCAGTCAGTGGCATAACTAGAGTCTACAGTGAATTCTTGATAATGATGGTTATGGGTGCTAAGGAGTTTATTCAACCTTAGTGTTAGTAATCTGTGGGTCTCCTTGGTTTATGGGCCAGGTGGGAGCTTCAATCTCAATACTGATGCCCATACTTATGGGTCCCCTAAGGCTCCTGGGCCATGTTGCGACTGCACCCCCTCAAGTTACGCGCCTAACAACAATGTCTCATTGAAATCTACAGTTGGACCCTCGCAGATCTAATATTGATAGCCTATTTTAAGGATTGAACATTATTGTTAGAAATCTGATAACCCCCTTTAAGCTTCTCATACTCTTAGATAAAGCTGAACCCAGACTGACCAACCGACAATTGTGTATGGGGGTGTCCTGACTCGACAGCAGACATGGGGGATGGATAAGGATCAAGCAACGGGAATTCATCTAGCCAGTTCTCTTGTTCTCGTGGAGATAACTCCAAAGGTGTTTGTCTGGCAGTGTCTTATTCTCCTCTCCTTTTGAGAACGTGTGCATGTTCTGCTGAGTCTTTTGTGCAATAGTAAGGGAAGTGGGCTCGGGAAATACAGCTGTTGGTCGAATATTCAATCTAATGGGTATTGCCAGTCTAGCCCTCCTTCCCATCCGCCCCATTGTAAAAATTTGGCACTAGAAAATGCTCAATATGAGCAGGAAATAATCTTTTATAGTAACATATGGAAGGGATTTTTTTGAGAAGCGTAAAAAGCCCTTCACTATAACTTGGTTTGGCTGCTTAGATACTGGGCTGGGCAACCAAGTAAACTTTTTGCTTCAAGTAAAGGAGAGCCAAGTTTCTCCCCCTCACAAATGCTTATTATATGGAAGTCAGGTACTAGAACCCTGGGTTGTGGTGACAGAATCCCTTTAAGTTGTAGTCCATGACTCTAAAGCAAAAAAAAAATCAACCTTTAACTGTGAAATCCCCTGCTGCTTCAGTGCCAATCCTCTAATGTAGTGGTCTTTTAGTGTAGGCTTCAGAGGTCCACAATGACCGGGCCCGGCCCAACGCAGTACCACGTGAATCTAGGGTCTGTTACTGGTCCACGGCTTGGTCATTGGAGACCTCTGCTCTAATCGTTCACAATGGCCTTTATTAGAGATGAGCGAACACTGTTCAGATCAGCCGATCCAAACAGCACGCACCCATAGAAATGAATGGAAGCACCTGTGACGCCAGCCGGCCGCCGGCAAAGTCAACATCACAGGTGCTTCCATTCATTTCTATGGGTGCGTGCTGTTCGGATCGGCTGATCCAAACAGTGTTCGCTCATCTCTAGCCTTTATTTTATTGCAGTCATATGATATATCAATCAGTGGGTAAGTCTGCTCACCGGACTCCTAAGTTCAGAAAGAGTCATAGAAGTTTTTTGACAGTTGGTTTATATCTAGACTAGTCTGGTTTGTAGGAAGACATCCAGTCGGGAGACCATTGTTCATCCATTAGTTGTAGTTCTTACAAGTGCTCATGGATTTGTGTATACATTTAGTTTTACTATATATCATTATGCTAGACAATACTCATCGTAGCCTGCCTCGGCCTCGTCCCCTATGTATCATTTCGAGTAATGTATTACGTCTTGCATGGGATTTAATTGGAGACGTTTTCTCACATTACTCATAAGTGTTTTAATTTTGTCACTGATATTTTTGCGCTTTCCAAAAACTTTAGTTTCTCATGTTGCAAAAACACATTGTTCCAATTCACAGTATTGGCATTGACTAGAAATAATAAAGCAGATAATACAACTGAGGTCTCGTTGCCAAAGTTATTTTCACACCCATTCACTACAAGTGTCTCACGACAGACCCCGGGCTCCCCACAGAATTCCTCATACAGCTTTCGGAGAATTCCTCCTCCAGCCTGTGCTTCACATTCCCATAGACAGGAACGACTGTCGACCTTTGCATATTTCTGAAGGATGTCACTGAATCGGAGGGGAAGAAGTCTGCTCTCAGGCCCTAAGGATGACGTTTTTCACATTGACCCAAGAGATTTGCATCTTTAGACGACTGGACCATGCCATATGAAGTCACGAAGATTGTCGCAATGTTGTTCCAAAAAGTTTCCCTACCATCACAAAGATGACCAGATTCCCTCTGTAGACACCTGTCGATATCTATATGATGGATAAAGAGCAACAAGAAATGTACTATGTGGTGTGTCTATATGGCTACGTTTACATCCATGTTGGAGGCTTCTTTTGCAAGCGCTGCCAAGAAAGCGAGACAAAATAACACAGCATGCTGCACAATTTTATCAAGTAAAATGCTGAACTGCCTATGGGAAATTCTGTGGCACATTAGGATATGAACAGGATGACGTAATGTGGTTTTCCACTGAAATAAAAACATACTTAAAAAGGTTGTACCAGGAACGACACTTATCCATATCTCCCAAATTTCTAAAGATTGGAAGCGGGATTAAATATGTGGTGTGCTCGCCTCCAGCACCACCCATGCCCACTTTGGATACGCCCATTCCCAACCATGTTCCTTTGCACCCCACATAGTATAGTGCCTGTTTAGTGGCTCCTACATAATATCATGCTTGTGATTACCATTCAGTTTAATGCTCCCCAAAGTCTTTCGTCTCCCCTTAAAATTCCCCCTTCACATTATAATGCCCCTGTTAACAATATATTGGTCCCCTTAATATGGCCCCTTACAGTATAATGCCACACTTAATATGGCTCCCACAATACAATAAGTCTGTTAATATGGCCCCTACTGTATAATGCCCCTTTAATATGGCCCTGACATAATATCTTCAGTAATATGGCCATCCCATAACATAAACCTCTCCCCATTTTCCCTCAGTTCTCTCTGGAGGACTCCGATGGGGTTTACCTCCTGTCATCTGGGACAGTGAATCTGTATTTGTCCTGCCGAATCTAGGAAAGTTGGGAGGTATGCTTATTCTTTATCAGGAGAATGGTGGCCCAGAAGTTTGCATGTGGACCACCTTTCCGACCACCAGGTACGTTCATGGGTTCCTTTAGATCCCTGTTCTCTTGATCACTCGGGGTTCTCGGTTGGATCCCCCAGTGGTCAGACACTTATCGGCTATCTTGTAGATGGGGATAAAGTGTGACTACTGGCCCAACCGCTACAGATAAGAGAGTGATACTTCTCTCCGAATTTTGTTCTGGTTATGAGATTGTTTTCCATGTTCGCGCCAACCATTGATAGGCCAAGTGGGCATCTCCACGCGTTTCCTGTGTGGCAAAAGATTCGGCAGGGAAAGTAGGCAGTTTAGCCCCTTAAAAATACCTCTTAATCCGTAAGAAAAAACTAAAAAATTCTTAGCAAGAAAATCGACACACGTCAAAGTATCTTCATTTTTAGTTCTTAAGGATTTTACCCTCTTCATCAAGTGTGTATAAAGGAAAGCAGTTTTCTCACCGGAGGTTTATTTTTCTGTGTTTGTGTAATTTTAAGTAATGGAATAAGTGGTTTTACACCCTAGCAAGCTACGAGCTCCAAAAGCATTGACAGTGAGATCTGTTATGTTAAAGCTCACCAGGACTCAGCTATGATTGCTGTATGACATCACTAAACAAATGTCTAGTGACATCACTTGGCAGGCAATCGAGAGAGGGGTCAACATGTGAGGTCACAGTCCTGCAGGATTTTCTTTAAGTCTGAATATCTCTGTTGCCAAACTGTTAGTCACTTCCTTAGATACAATATTTATATAGGGCTGGAAATGATAATATTTCATGTGTATGGTTTCTGAGGTTATTACTCTCTTATACATTATCTTGCACATTTTCTGTCCATGAGCTTTTCAGTTTTAACAAAATGCTCCTTGTATTTCTTCTAGAAAATATTCTGAAAATGGCAAATAAGGAAATTATTGCTGTGACTTTTTGGGTGATTATTATATCGTGGATGACATATATATTATGTATGTCTTATGGGTAATTTTGAGCAACTTTTTGTCATAGGTAAAGGGATTCTCCCATTTTGGCAAAACTTTTCAGAGATGGGAATAACATTTTTTTGTTCCAATCCCTAGGTCAGGACAGCCAAGTATTGCTGCTCTACGCCGTACCATAACTCCCACGGAGAATTGAGGCTACGGAAACCGCTTATCTCAGATGATCTCCAAAAACAGAGTAGCTAGAAGTGCTACACTGTTTCCATAGCTCACATAGTTCTCTATGGGAGTTATAGGTACAGCAATGAGTAGCGCTGCTTGGTTGTTCCCATCTGTCCCACTTTAGGGCCAGGGACAAGGGTGCAATATGCTGAGATGGGAATAACTCTCTATGGTATATTCACTCAAAACAGATTTATTGCACAAATTTTAGGAAATTCTGAATAGGGCTGTTTTGACGGCGCTCTGTACTAGTTGTTGTACTACTACTCCCAGTGGTCTACTCCCCATAACCGGGAATAGCTAATATACAGTGTATGGAGCTGTGTACACTGTACAGCTTGAAGAAGCTATGGCTTCCAGTATTAGCTGATCAGTAGGGGTGTTGGGTGTTCAATCCTCAGCAAATTGATATTGATGACCTATACTAAGGATAAGTCATCAATATCGAAGTCCTGAAAATCCCTTTAAGGCTAAGGGAGTGTTCACACTTGCGCCCGGTTTCTGTCTTAAGCCCCGAAAAAAATGGACAGAGGACAGCTTCCCAGCGGTCAGCTTTAAAACCCATTCACCTACTGTTTTTTTTAGCCATACACAAAGTCCTGCATGTCTGATTTTGTGTCCGGCCAAAAAAAAAAAAAAAAAAACATTTCCCCACGGAGAGGCCATAGGCAGACACCGGCGGTTACCTTTAAAAATCCATTCACATGAATGGGTTTTAAAGCGGCTCGCTGGGAAGCCGCCCTCTGTCCAATTTCTCTGGGCTGAGGATGGAAACCCAGTGGAATGGCAGAGGGCGCAAGTGTGATCGCCCACTAAGGCCTCACGTAGCGGGGTGCAAGGAAAAACCACTGGTCACATGGTCTACCGCAGCTCAGTATTATTCAAATGAATGGCGTTGAGCTGCAATACCGTACCAATACAGCCACTATAAACTGTATTGCTTGGTAAGTAGTAGAGAGGCCAAAGCAATGAATATCATAGTCCTGGACAACCCCTTTAAGTATATTAGATAGACCTAGAGAGACCGTTCACTTTGTCCTCTACGGGATCTTGGTTGAGGAGATGTGGAGACCTGCCATATCAACTGTATTTCCTTCTAGTTAACAATACGTTCCAGATGGGAAAATTTGGGTGTGAGAACGCACATCCACTGATGCATAGATAATGTTTTACAAGCTCTGTACAGCTTCAACATTTTTTGTTGTACAGTAGCAGCTATCATACCGGGCTGAGATCATCTTACTGTTTTTAGACTCGTCAGAACCTTCTGGATTTTACTTTTGTGTAATATATACAATACATTAACATTCCCTTATAAAGCAGCAGCACAGGGTTGCTATTTCAAGGTGATGTAACTCGGTTTCTATGTCCGGATTCATTACATATTTGCAATACAATTATTGCACTAGCTGTTTTTGAGCTCTGGTCCACCATAAAAATTTCACAATAGCTTCAGACATAGCAAAAATGTCTGATGCCCTCGTTTTTAATCTTTCTTGCATGGTTTCTCCAAATCTAAGTACCTTTCCTGTTTCTGTCAGTTTTGTTTAGCAACTGTGCTTGGTATTGGGGCCCTGGCCTGAAAGAGGTCTTCCAGGTTTTATCATTGATTGTCTATTAAATATCAGCCAGGTCTGACACCCGGGCCCCTAGATGATCAACTGTTAGAAGAGGCTGCAGCATTTGTGCAAAGGCCATGCTTGGAGTCTCAACCGCGATCAGTCCATGTGAACAATGAAGATGATGTCACTTGGCCTGCGATGTGTAAGTGACACTCAATGAGCGCCACCACTTCCAACAGCTGATCCTTGGGAATCCCGGGTATCAGGTTCTCACATTGAATTGATGACTTATCCTAAAGAAAGGCTGTTAATTACAAAGCTACAGATAACCCCTTAAGGTTGAAGCCCCATGTTGCAGAAACGCAGCTTTTTTTTTTGTTATAGATTTTGCTGTGGTTTTTTGAGCCAAAGCCAAGACTGGCTACAAAAGGAATGGGAAATACACAGTCCAGTCATATTAATGTGAGCACCGCCTACTTTTGACGTCAACGTTAAATAACCAATCGCAGAAGACACGTGTCATCAGCCATCTGGGTGCACTCATCATTGTAGAAGGCACAATGGATCAACACAAGTATGCATCTATCCTTGCGGACAATGTTCACCCCTACATGTGAATTGTTTTTCCTTAGGATTATGGCATCTACCAGCAGGACAATGTGACGTGTCATAAAGCTCGCAGTGTACGTGCGTGGTTCGAGGAGCACCAGAATGAGTTTACCGTACTCCCTTGGCTCGCAAATTCCCTGGACTTGAACCCAATCAAGAATCTGTTGGACCACCTCAATCGGGTTGTTCGCGCCATGGATGCTCAACCGCGTAACCTAGCGCAGCTGGCCACGGCACTGGAGTTGGCATGGCTCAACATCCCAGTGATATCATCACAACATCCCCTCTCTTCCTGCACGTCTCGCAGTGGTCCGCTCTGCCAAAGGGGGTTATTCTGGATTTTGACAGGTGGTCACATTAATGTGACTGGACTGTGTATATAGGAAGCTCTGATACTGTTACCTTGTGATTAATTCATTCCTGGCTTTGGATCAAAAAACTGCAGCGAAATCTGCAGCAAAAAAAAAAAAATCTGTGTTTCCACAATGTGGGGCTTCTCCCCGTACGGACGCAGTATTGTAAATCATTGCTTCCCATTGGTTGATAAATGTGATAGTTCATTACTCAGCGGTATCGCCCCTTGCAATTTCCTCCAAGAACCTTGGCCTCCAGACTACCTGTCTGAGAAACACTTTGTATTACACATTCCTCAGCCCTGAAGGGAAATTAGGATACTTACAGTAATTCTGTTTGTGCAGTCATGCAGGATGAGTTATGGGTCACTGGCCATTTTTATGTTTTGTGCTGGTTTGCATTCTTTTTCACAGGATTGGGAATGAATTTGGCACAAGTTCTACTTTTTCCCTAGCATTAATATTGCATTAAGGGATAGTCATGAGCCAAATTGTATTTTTTATTTTTTTTTTTTTCATTTTTTTTTTTTTAATCTTACTAACAAAGGAGGTAGAGACCCCTGACAAGTCATCAGCAACAGCAGAGGGAAACATAACCCAAAATATAATCTTTTATAAAGCCGTGCCCTAAAATATCTGAGACCCACCAGGAAATTGTGATTGTTTTTGGCCAAATTTCTACATTTTTATTGCTAATTAACGGTGTTAATTTATTACCTGTCCCAAATTATCCTCACCTCTACCCCATACCTCCTCATTGCTGCTCTGTTTAGCATGTGTGGGACCAATAGCTGTGGGATAACCCTGTTATAATTCTAGTCCCATATTTTTCATTTTAGCCAATTTGCGACTAGGTGATTAAAAACACTGCCACGTCTGTCCACTGTTTGTGTCTGGTATTGCAACTCTGCTCTGTTGAAGTATATATAGCTGAGCTGCAATACCGGGCACATCCTGTGTACAGTTGTGGCACTATTTTTGAAAGGAAATAAAGAAGTTTATCCTGTACAAGCCATTTAGGGCTGTTTTACACATAGTCTTTTTTGGTCACAAGTGAAAGTTTTTGAGCCAAAACCAGGAGTAGATTCAGTAGGAAGAAGTTCCCATTCACTGTTAATCCTCTCCTGGCTTTGGTTTAAAAAAAACATTAAAAAATTGGCATTTTTTTTTCACAAAGAGTTGTCAGTGAAACGATCTTTAGGCCAAGGCCACACATAGTGAAACACAGCCAGTGTGAAAAAAAACAATGTAACCAGAAAAAATGCAGCAAAAGTGTTTGTGGTGTTCGCTGCGTCTTTCATTCCTGCCCCCCACCCCCATACTCATATAAGTCTGTAGGGAAAATGCAAGGTTTCAGAAGGTAACGTTAACATGCTGCGTTTCTCATAGAGGCGCACGTTTTTGAAAACGCCGAAAAATCTCGCTCGCCTTGCTAGGACTTTAAAATGCGTTTTTTTTTTGTTTTTTTTTTAATGCTTCTGCAACGTGTGGCCTCAACCTTAAAGGGGCTCTATCAGCAAAATCATGCTGATAGAGCCCCACATATGCGTGAATAGCCTTTAAAAAGGCTATTCAGGCACCGTAAATGTTATATTAAACTACCCCCCTCCCGTTTTAAAATAATACCCTAAAAAAGAATGTGATCTACTTACACATCGTGCACGCTGGGCGGGCATTCAGGTTGCGCCGTCTTCTTCATCCACGCCTCCTCTTCCTCCGATGTCCTCGGGTTCCGTCCTCCTCCGGCGCTCGTGAACTGACATTGATTTTAAAAAAATGACCTGGGCGCATGCGCAGTAGCCTGCTGCTTCTACTACGGGTACTGCGCATGCGCCCAGGCCATTTTTGTGGCCTGTCAGTTCGCGAGTGCCGGAGGAGGACGGGACCCGAGGACATCGGAGGAAGAGGAGGCGTGGATGAAGAAGAAGACACACGCTGAATGCCCGCCCAGCGTGCACGATGCGTAAGTAGATCACATTCTTTTTAAGGGTATTATTTTAAAACTGGGGGGTAGTTTAATATAACTTTAGCGGTGCCTGAATAGCCTTTTTAAAGGCTATTCACGCATATGTGGGGCTCTATCAGCATGATTTTGCTGATAGAGCCCCTTTAAAGGTCTTCTCCGATCAAAGCTAGTTATATATATCCATCCAAGTGCTCAGACACCCACTGATCAGGAGAATGGGGAGCCGTGGTCAAGAACAGATCCATTAATTTCAACGGGAGTTCTGAAAATAGCGATAGACTACCACTCTGTTCAGAATGAGGAACAGAACGCCTCTCTTCCCCTGCTCACTGAGGGTCTAATTGTTTGGACCCCTAATAATATGCAAGTTATTCTCTATATACCAGCCCTTTAAGATGCAGGTTGCACCTCTGGGGCCAAATCAATCTCAGAAACCGGGTCCTCCAACAATAGCAAGCAGTGCCACCTCTCTTGCCTCTCCAAACACAAGACAGGGGATGGGGAAACCTCAATTCTCAAGAGAGAGGTACAGGTTTCAGAGGGGGGGGGGGGGGTCCATATCTGACATGGATTATCCTGTGGATATCTGTTGAACACCCCTTCAAGAGGAAAACTGCAGTTGTACAGTCACATCCGCACGGGATGGTCCGTTGGAGACTCTGTTGCAGTGTTTGCCTAAAAATCAGCGGACAAGGACCTTTTCTTCCACAGGTTTCAGATTGAAACGACAGAGCCCATTATAGTCAATAGGTTCTGTCTGACTCCTTGTGTTACTGCCTGCGACAGACCAGAACAACGGAGATGCAATGATAGTGTGAACCTAGCGTAAAATGACAAGAATCTGTAAAAGCATACAAAGTAACGTGTTCAGGCTGCTCTAGCTCTAAATTATTTCCATTTCTGATCCTTATCTGTCTTCGGGTCAGTTTATGTAGGATGTAGATGACTTTACGATAAGAAGGTGAGTGCGGATTTTCCGTCCTGGTGATATGAGCTCTTGTATTGGAAGCCGAGATTGTGTAACATCAACAACTGCCACGGAAATCTGATTAATAGCCAGGAACGTAAAACGTTAAGCTCACATCTAAACATTGATGAAGATTTCCTAGAAACATTACATTATTGCAGACTGATGATCGCTACTGATTTTTAACTAGAGGAAATTTTTAAGGATTTTACTTTGTGCCATGTGCTTCTTCTTGGCTACACATCATATTTCATAGAGTTTTGTCATATAATAAGACGGAAAGGACATATTTCGGGAGAGGGGTCTCATACAACCTTGATCCTTGGAATTGAATCTTTCTTTCGAATGTGTTGGCCTACATTCACATGACTGAGGGTGAAAACAGCTCTGAAAAATGTCCATTTTTCACATCAGTTAAGCACCAGAGGGGCACTCATTGTCACGAGAGGGAAATGGCGTATGCAGTGTATGGGAAGGATCCCTCAAAACAGGTAAAAATAGAGCATGACCTGTATTTTGATGGTCTATTACAATGGACTGTCTTGAGAATAGCCCCCATTCACAGACCGTGAAATAAATGCAACTATATGATGGGCGATGTACCCTTCCCCTCTCCACTCTCCCTCTCTGCTGTAGGGTCTATCTTTTATCTCCCCCCTTCTGTCCATAAAGCCATTCTTCCCCTCATATCTGACCAGCCAATAAATCACTCCCACAGAGGTCAGTATGAGCGGCTTCAAAGGGCAAGGAGGTCACATACTGCTGTGACGTTTCGTTCGATGGCTGAACTGCTTACGGGGAAGGGTATGAAAGGCATGAATCTGTATCTTTCTCCCATACAGCTTCTTCTAATACAATTCCACCCCTGTACATCCTGGAAAGCGAGTATTTTAGACATATGCCTTTCATGCTTTAATATTATTTTACAGCTGTTAGAGATTTTTCTATGCCAGTAGCATTAGCGTTCCGGCTTCCCTTATACATAAAGTCATCTGCTGCTTTGTCAAGTTTTTCATTTGTTTCTGTTGTTGCTGGGAAACTGTCCTGCCCGGGGCTGACAACTCTTGTCATAGAGATCTCCACTAGATCGGGAAGTGACACGTGACCCATTAACACAGATGGAAATTGTATAAATACCAATCTTTATATGCCTGTAACCAGGGGCTGCGTGCCCTGTGAAGGGGCGCTGTAGATTTCTGCTGGACCTTATTGTTAGACTTCGCTACTTTGGTTTTCATAAATATATTGCTCGGGAATTTCATTACATATGGAATAAGAATGCTGGCACGCTTACCTTTCTCGCTCTTGCTCCAGTAGATTGGTAAATTCGTCGCTTTTTTCCATATACTCCGTGTGTTTTCGCTTTTCGTCCTCCAAGTCATACAGGGTTTCTCTTTGGGATTTCTCCACCATCAAAAGTTGCTCTAGCATTCTCTTGTGAGTTTCCTTGTGTTTCTCCACAACCTTATCCAGCTGTATAATGCAACAAGGTTTAGTTAGTAACAATCAATTGTGTTATTTAAAGGGAGTCTGTCAACAGAATCCAGAATATCAACCCAGCCCCACACATACATAGGTTAGGGCGGGGATGGTGAACCTTTTAGAGACCCAGTGCCTGAACTGCAACACAAAATCCACTAATTGATCGCAAAGTACCAATACGGCAGTTCGACCTTACTACAAAGGTTTTATTTTAGAAAAAAACAACTTATACATTAACATCGTTTGTCAACACATAATATCATTCACCTGACCATAGCCATGCTTGTGGGGCGCAATGGCAGGTCCTCAAATGTGGTCTTTATATTGACATGTCCTATATTTTTGTGGTCTGAAACATCAAACTGCAAAAAAACACAGGACACATTCACGGCCCCATTGAAATAAATGTGTCCGTAATTGTGGATATACAATTGCAGACAGTTATGGACCCACAAAATACAGTCATGTGAATGGGGCATTTCAAAGCTTTCAACGGTACAACAACTTTGTACTGAAAGGTAGAGTTTGGTTTTGGTATACTTTTGAACAATTAATGTTCACTATTAATAGTCACACAGGATCTGTTTTGTAGTGAGTGTGCAATGTTATTACAGCCTATAATAATATTACGTCTGCTATAAAACAGAAACTGTGTGATATAAACAGTGAAGTTTTCCCGCACAGTGCAATTTGCTCCACAGTGACCTTCCAAACAGTATAATACGCTCCACAGGGGCCCCCACACTGTTTAATATGCTCCATAGTGGCCCCCACACAGTATAATATGTTCCGCAGTGGTCCTCACACAGTATAATATGTTCCGCAGTGGTCCTCACACAGTATAATATGTTCCGCAGTGGTCCTCACACAGTATAATATGTTCCAGTGTCCTCCACACAGTACAATATGCTCCACAGCTGTCCTGGATTCCCCATCAGCGGGCGATTCAGGTACCTGGCTGGGGCAATGGCGCAAATGCCCACAGAGAAGGCCCAGAGTGCCCCCTCTTACACGTGTGCAATAGGTTTGCCACCACGGGGATAGGGTCACCTGAATCAGACAGTGTGTTCCCCTTGTGAATTGTCCTCCATCACTGATATATCATTGTTTTTGTCACTATAGAGATGAGCCCTTTAGATCGACAAGGGTATTGATTACTATTTTGGAGCACCTGTAGGCCCCTCATTGCTCCAGAAAACAGCAATCTCAGAACTGGGGAACTAATTCACATCAAGAAAACACTGTTAAGTTAGGGTTACCTGAATTAACCTATCTGCAGGAACAAATATATGTGAACCGAATGCAATGGTGGCCATGAGCGTGTTACACATAAGTAGCACTTTGGTATTTGTGTCTAGAGGCGTGCTATTATTACAGTAGTTGTTGTTCTTCTCTCCCATCCACAGTATTACATGGACCCGTTTCTCGATGAATAACTGTTTAGTTAACCATAAAGGGCACCATTTACGTAATTCTGCTTGTATTTTAGTCCGCTTATTTATAGGACGACTATCATTGTAAAAACATCTCAGTCCACCCATATCTATTATTTAAAAAGCAGTATATATTGTTTATCTAGCGAAGGACTTTTTCTCCGCCGTTTGAGGTTTCTTTGTATTCTTTGGCCGATTTCCACCAGAACGAAAAGAGATAAACAACTGATTTATTCCCATCTGTCGGCTTGTAGTGTGCGCAGCCTACTGTGTGTAGGACTGACAACATTTACCCTGTAAATCGCCTTCTATCTACATATTGTCAGGGTGTACATCATTGTAGGTAAGTACTCTAAGGAGATTTTTTTTTCTGTGGGTCCATTTTGTCTGTCTTCGTTCTCCTGTACTTAAAGGGATGCAATGCAGAATAAGAAAGGCATCCTTGGAAAGTGTAGGAGCAGCACTCCAAGGTGCTTTCATTAGTTTGATACCGATTTTCCCGCTGACAGACTCCCTTTAAGTCACCAATGGTGTCCTTTCAATCCTAACACAGAATTTTTTGAAAAATATTTTATCCTACAACTAAAAAGTAGTTTAAGGTTAAGTTCACACCTGCACATCTCTCTACTCTCCGTTGGAGACTCTGATGCAGAAAACTGAAGAGAGAAAAGTCCTGCACAGACGACTCTTCTGTTCAGTATAAAACCGGCGGACCCCCAGAAGACCCCATTATAGTTTATGTCCTTGGGTAACTGCTGTTTTAGGGCTCGTTTGCGCAGAGTTTTTTGGCAGTGGATTTTCACGCGGAATTTACCTCAAAATCGACTCCCCTTGACTTCAATGGGACATGCCCCTTCTTACCCTGGATTCCGCGGCTGAATCGGCTGTGGCGTCCATGGTGCGAGCCCCCTTCCCAATTAGGCCCATTCATTTGGGCCTAATCTGGATCGGAATGCCGCAACGGGATGCTGGAGCACTGCACTGACATCCCGTCACAGCTAGCCGGGCGGAATGTTCACACGTGGAATGTAAATTCCACTGTGTGAACATACCCTTAGAGGTCCAGTTCTCTGTACTTCGGATCTGTCTCCATCGCCATGGGTGGATGTGAACCTAGTCTTAATTGTACTAAAATTGGATTTTGCACAAATAATAATATTGTGATGGATATGCCATTGATGCCTGATATTTGGCGGTCTGACTGTTAGGACGTCCACCAATTCCGTCTACAAGAAGGTCACTGGTGTGTCCTAGGGGAGCGGTCATAAATTGAGTCTGTGTTCAGAGGTTCCTGATGTTATTCAGGGGTCTGGAACAAGACAAAGAACAGCCCTGGAGCCCAGAGAAGGTAAGTAACCCTGGTTTTTATGTTTCCTCACCTGCCATGGGCCTCCGCTAATTATACCCTGGGGTCTAAAGAGACCACAGAGTATAATTATAACTGTTCCAGTTCGCATGTGTTCGGTCCAAACTGAAATAACCAATGTGCACGAAATCAGGTGAATTATGCAGATTGATGGTCAGTTTTGGTTATTTTTCCATTAACGTTAGGTTCACACAAGCCTTGTGGTCTGTGTTGTTTGGGTCCCCCAGTAGACCTGAACAACTGATAGCTGGACCGCTAACACAGGAGTAACACGCGAATCACACTGTCTGTAATGAGGTCTACCATGTGTCTACTGGTGTCCGCCATAGAGTCTCCGGGGCCGAAGTGAACCCAGTCTAATTGACCAGCCTTAATATCTGGCATCAAAAATAACAGCACTGATTGCTCAGGAATGGAGGGGAATAGAGAAAAAATTCTAAGTATGTCATACTGAGAGCAGCAGAGCTTTTAAATAATATTAAGAGCTGGCCTTGGAGGTTCTCTTTAATTACTTTAGTCAATCAACCCCTTTAAATCCAATTTTATTTATTGGCATCTCCTTTTTTTTAAGAATATTTGGTGAATTTTAAGAACTTTCTCTATGTTTTATAATCTATTGATTTTGATTAAACATAAGCTCTTGCTGCTTTCCTTGTTCTCTAGGAAAGGTGAGTAAGGGGGTGACGTGACCAAATAAGAACTTATGGCTTCAATGATTACTCTAGAGATGAGCGAACACTGTTCGGATCAGCCGATCCGAACAGCATGCTCCCATAGAAATGAATGGAAGCACCTGTGACGCCAGCCGGCCGGCGGCAAAGTCAGCGTCACAGGTGCTTCCATTCGAACAGTGTTTGCTCATCTCTAATTAATTCCCATTGTGGCCTTCCATGTGTATTGATCCTATAGAATCCTTCTGTTGATTACTTGTGATTTGATCATTGTCTCTAATTTTTACCATATAATAAGACGATGCCAGTCTGAAAATGGCGTCACTCATGTGCATGACGCATCACCCGTGTCTAATCCATCCCGTTCCCTTTTGGTCTCATGGTCATTTCGGGATATGAAGTCAATCTCCAGAAATTCCTAATCAGCAAATGAGCCGCAATGCTTCTTATTTAGAAACAAATGTAATGAAAATCAGGACAATCTCGTGCTCCGCACAGGGCCAAGCGCTGACATCATGTCCACATGTCAGAATGGATTTCTACCACTTCAGGTCTACAGAGAGACATCTTTGTAAATGGCTAAAATATTAGTCTTTCCAAGTTACCATTCTGGGTTTTAATTGAAAGCAGATAGAGTTCAGCTGGAAAGGTTACGCTACAACAAACGTGCTATGTCTGAAAGCCGAGCGAGGGCTACGGCTTGACTGGCAGCTATTGAAGCGCCATTTCAAAGAAATATATTATCTGCTATTTTTCATTACTTCAAGTATTATTTTTGCCTTAAAAGCTTAATAACGCCATGATTTATGTCGCGGCTGATGAATCAGAGCAATGATAGAGCGAAATTTCATATTAAACTTCTCTTCATATTGGTAGTACGGAACAGCAGCAAGAATTCTCTTCCCATTACTTTTATGGTGTAGGGTGACCCTGGCAATGGTAAAATAAATAGATGTGGTTTACATTAGGAAACTTATTCCTTGGGCTACGATTACTAACCTGACTCTCGGGATACGTGACTCTACGCGCTTGTACCGAGCTTCACACTACATCACCACCATGGCAAAAATGGAGGGATTTTCGCTTTTGGCTTTGAAGTGTTGCCCTTAAATTTTCAAGGCAGCCAGTGGTAGTATATTTAAAGGTGTCCATATACCATATATAGCTTTTCACTATACTAACTTTGATTCCTTCCGACTCCTATACACCTGCATGCTCAGCGAGCAGATTTAAGTAAGCTGATGTCAGACATCTCTGATGGTAGTTTAACTCCCCTAAGAACCAAAGGATTAAGCGTGGAACTTAGAGGACCTTCCATGTTCTCTGACATTGGCTGTGTTATATACCGCTAGAAAGTTGACTTTGACCTGAATTCAACGCACTGTCAACTTTTCTGGTATGCGCCCTAGTTACGGAGATATCGGTGCGGTTAGTTTTGGTAACAATATTACTGCACTGTCAAAAGGCTGGGCCTTACAGTTCAGCGTCATTGTTAGGCAGTGAGGAATACACCTGTCAGTACAAGGCTATGGAAGCGTATCGTCAGGGGAAGGTTCCTCAGGGGCGGGGCAACTCCCCTTAGATTAGCAAGTTCTAACAGTTTTTGTGTATTGAGTATGGCGGACGTAATAATCTATATTCACTGCCATCTGAAATTTCCCCAGTGTGGGACTATTAAAGGATTATCTTATTTTATATATCCACAAACAGGCTGGACACATGGAAGAAATTGTAAAAGAGCGGGTAGGAAATATAACACTGCCCCGGAGATGTTTGAGACTATATTCTGTTCCCCACAGAATTTTTGGTACTGTTGAACCCCTTTGTTTATGTACTATGATCCAGCTTTACACACCTCACACATTGGCTTTTCATAGATATCTTCTTGCCACTGTGTAGCATTTGCTCGGATTGCATCCCTCTGAAGGGCCTCCAGGACTCTTTTTGGAGTCACAAAGCCATATTGCGATTCTAGTAAAGCCAGGTCAATTTTTTCTGCCTTCAGCACAGAAATAACTTCATCTCGGGCCTAAAGGACAAAATAAACAAAAAAACATACACGTATTAGTGTAAATTACATCCTGCAACCCCAGTTACCTAACCACAATCAGCATGGGCTCTGGGATTACAAAGCATTCATGGAGTAATAGAATCTCAGTAAAGGGGTTTTCCAGCTTGACGGCGCATGCCCACAGGCCACAAGAAAATGGCCGCTTATTTACTGTGTAAGCGGCCATTTTTCTTGTGGCCGTGGGCATGCGCAGTCAGCTCTGCCCGAGGTCTACAAGTTTCAAAGCCTGCACTGGAAGAAGACACAGGAAGACGACGTTCCTGATGAAGATGGAGGCGGTGCTGGAGAGTTCTCTGGCAGCATTGGGGACGTCCCCAGTGCTGTTTGAGCGCTGGGGCCCGCCTTCAGTGCTGTGAGAGAACTCATTTGCCTACCGGCGAAAAACAAGATTTCTATGGAACGACGCCACGGAGAAGACATCTAAAGGTAGGAGACGAATAGCCTTTCTTAAGGCTATTCAGACGTGTTAGGGACAAAAAATTGCTTCTGAATGATAAGATCCCTTTAAATAGAGATTTCATTAAAGTAAAATGCTTCTCTTTCCATTCATCACTTCCCCACCTCCCTTCACTCATCTTTCATCGCTGTCTCTGTCTCTCTCTCCCTCCCTCTCCCTCCAGCAACCCCCCTCCCCCCTTTCCATAAACTTCCATAGACTGTATGTGAAGCTTGACAGTCTCCACTCTCTGGATGCAAATCCTATTAGTGATAAGAGACTGAGTGAAGGGAAAGGGAGAACAACCTGATAAATATAGATATAGTAATCTATTTTAATAATCATTTTGCTCTATCACTAATAGAATTTGCATCCAGAGAGTGGAGACTGTCAAGCTTCACACACAGAAGTCTATGGAAAGAGGTGGGGGGAAGGTTGCTAGAGGAAGAGAGAGCCTGTGATCAGAGACAAGTGAAGGAGTGCGGGGAATAAAGCAGGCTGATAAGTGGAGATAGAAGCATTTTTCTTTAAAAAGACATATTGCAAAGTTTATGATAATTTCCTGTATTCATTTGTAGAAATTTGTTTTATAATCCTAGGTATGGTGCAAAACTTAAGGACGACTCCTTCCAACTCCTGTGTGGGAGCAAAGGTTACAATTCTCTGAGCCATGGGAACGAATATGGATGTGTGCATGAACCCTGATGTAATGGGCATGTAAAGCTCCTACTAGGAAATTATTTCACATAGGAGAATTGACCAGATCTATCTCTGGTACTTCACGTTGTCGTCTCTAAAACTCCAGCAACCATGGGAAACATCAATCAGGGGCATCTCTAAGATTTGTTGCGTCGGAGAAGTCACTGGTATGTGTGAACATGCGCTTGAACTACATGGGGAATAACTGCTCTGGTTTGGTTGGTTATATCCCGTAATAGGAAAATACTTGGCTATAAATTAAGCAATTCCGAAAAATGGAAGTGACAGTCACATTGTATAATAAAATAAGAGCTTCACTTCCCACAGGGCAGAAAATCATCTAAGTGAACCTAATATTGTCCTCCCTGTCTGTGATGGGGAGAGGATATGCATACCATTAGCATGTAATAATGACAGCGCTTTTAGATATGATTTATAGGATCAGCAGATGCTGGCAAGACAAATCCATATTTATAACCCAAATATATCGTCTGTTTATTGCGTGAAGTATGATATATGACTTACTTGTAGCTCTCCCTCCAGCACGCTAAGAAGGAACAGCAGGTCATCCCTAGAGAGGTCATCTGCCTTTCTGTTAGAAGTCCTTTGTTTCCGATCTGATTTCTGACTTCTTAGAATTGTACCCGTCTCAGAAATATAGTCTTGTTCCTTCTTACTCTTGTTCCTTTTAATCGTATCGGAATCCTGGTGGAGACGCTCGTAGATATTGGCTTCTCTACAAGTCATTGTCTTGTTTGGACACTCAATGTTATTACTTTGTGGTCGCATTTTCAGAAATCTGCGAAGATATAAATCGTAAGAGAATTGGTATTTTCTAAGAATTGAGATCACAACTTATTATACAGTGCTGTACACAAACCATAAACCTTAACCTAAATTTACATTGTACCTCTTAAAAAAAGAGTTCCATAAGTAAATAATACAGGTACTTTGTAATATATAACTTTCTTTCTCTACTTATCCGGCTGTTTTCCTTCTCCTTTCCTTCTTGTATCTCTAAGACTACCAGTATCCATGTCGAGCCACACACACAAGTCTATGGATAAGGGAGGAGGCTGCACCAGGTTAATAACTTGATTTATTCCATCATTGTATACACTTGTAGACCTTTATTTTACAATATCCAGTGGCGGTAAAAGCGCTATCTTAACAACTACAGTATGTGTGTCTTTTCCAATAGCCTCCCCCTCCTCTCTCCATAGACTTCTGTATGAGAAGTAATTTCTTGTTTGGACATCCAATGTTAAAGGGGCTCTATCACTAGGAAAAGTCATTTTTAACCAATCACACCTTTGCATAGCCCTTAGAAAGTCTATTTCACACCTACCTTTAGTATATAGATTGCCTCAGTGGTTTCTGAATAAGTCCGTTTATATTCATATGCTAATTAGACTAGTGCATGATAGATGGTGCACACCTCTCCTATTGTTTTCTATGGGAGGCAGCTGCTGCTGCTGCTGATGACTCGCTTCCTGTTTGCTTCACACACATAGAAGATAATAGAAGAGAGGAGGCTGCTGGGAACTTCCTGAGCTGGCTGGAAGCTCATTAGCATATGAATAAAAACGGACTTATTCAGACACCACTGAAGCAATCTACATACAAAAGGTAAGTGTGGAATAGACTTTCTAAAGCCTATGCAAGGATGTGTTTAGATAAAAATGACTTTTCCCAGTGATAGAGCCCCTTTAATACTTTGTGGTTGCATTTTTAGAAATCTAAAGACAAACTTTTGTAATGCTCATTTCTCATCAAGGGACTCAAAATACTCACCCCAGCACCCACAGGATCAGTAGTTTTTTTTTCAGGAAACCAATGTACCTATTATATAGTGTATAGCACATAGTATATTTTTGCCATGAGGGAGCAATCTGGAATACCCGGAGGAAATCCACACAAGTGCGGGGAGAACATACAAACTGCAGATGTTGCCCTTGGTTGAATTCAAAACCCCGACCCGGGGCTGCAAAGCAACACTGCTAACCACTGAGAAACCATGCTGCCCTGAGCCTAATAAAATTGACTATAAATAAATAACACAATTATAATAAAAAATATAATAATACATAATATAATAAAAAATATAATTGAGGCTAATAATTGAGAAACATTTGTCTTTATTAAGATGAATCTGCATTTATCAGGCTCAGTTATTTCTGGGACACAGAAGTCTATGGAGATTGGAGGGGGAGAGGAAAGACACACATACTGTAGTTGCTAAGCTCTTAGCTCTTTTAACCCCAAAATATCTAGTAAGATAATGCTCTACAACCATATGGAGTGAGACAATAAATCAACCAGCTGCCTCCTTCTCTCCCTCCCCTATCCATAGACTTCTTTGTGAGGCTGTATATGGAAACTGGTAGTATTAGAGATAAGAGTCAGAAGTAAGGGAAAGTAGATATATTACAAAGTCTTTGTATTTCCACCTTTACTATCCATTAATGGTCAAGGTAAGGTTATTCTATATTCTATACATTTATTCTAGATTCTATACACTTTATGTCCTTGTCCCCAGCGCAGGCTCACAATTTCACATACTACCTAAAAATACCATTTTGTTGACAATGTCTCATATGCTCATAAAAGTAAAAGCCTTTAAGATCATTGCAGGATCCTGGATGGAAATTATTTCTGTCGGTCCAAAAATTTGTCATGCTTTGAGATAATTCTTGCTTAGTTCTCTTGAACAGAAATTGAAACTCTACTCTATGGGTCAAAGAAAAGTGCATGTCTTTAAATAGAAGACTGTTTCTTGAGAAAAACATCGGGGCAGATTTATTACGCCTTGTGCACCAGTTTTCTGGCGTAATAGGTATAAAAAGTTGCACTTTTGTGACCTTTTTAACTCTGCACCACCTTCTCCATTTTCCCGAAAATGGGACATGGTGAGGGAGTGTTAGGGGCAGAGCCATCGCCCCTCACCACATGTATTATTTACATTAGATATCGGTTGGGGATGATGGGGAAAATGTACGCCAGCTACGACATGGGATGCATTTACCCTCAGGCGCACAACCTAGCATAGGGTGCAACTCATTTATGGATATTCGGGTTGAGTGCTACAGCCACTATTAGGGAAGTTTTACTTGTGTTCATTTATACGAAAAGCCACCCATGTAATGAATTGATATATTGGTCTGCCAGAGTGAAAGCTTATACTGGTTCATAGACCTTATTCAAGGTTTCTTCAAGATACTATAATCTGGTGGGCCCATCCTCTAACAACCCATAGAAACACCACAGTATATCTCAAAATCTGCTGCCGGACCATAATTATCTTAGAGCCTGGACCTACTGGAAGATACTAGTAGGTCAGTATGAGAGTATGAGTGATCGGTGGGTGTCAGACACCTGGCATCACCACCAATCAGTTGTTCTCGTAACCGTCGGCCCTGGAACTATACAGTGGCCCAATGTTGGCCCCCACTAATCTGATATTGGTGGCATTTCCTAAGGATCGCTCATCAAGATCAAAACCCTGAACAAGCACTTTAAGCCCACAAGATTAATATCAACGCTCTGACTGTTGGAATCCCACTGATCACAAGAACAGGCGTCCCCTTATTTTAGTGGAGTAGTTGTCATTCATGCTACCGTCTTGGCATTGAGACTTAAAGGGGTTGTCCCATCACAAGGATCCTATCTATACTGCTTGTTAATGTGGATGTAAGACTTTTCCTAAATACATTGCTTCAGCAAAACTGCTTTGTTTGTCCACTATCTTACTTTATTCAATTCATTGTTGACACAGCCCTTGACTTATCTGCTAAAAAGTCAAGTGATGTATCTGCTGCTCTCAGGGGGGAGGGAGGAGGGGCTAAGTGCAGGGAGCGAGCCTGTGTATCTAGCTATTCCTGTGTCTACACCACGTGACCTAGCTTCCTGCTATCAGATAGGGGAGAGGAGCTGCTTTCATTTCTGAACTCGTCTTCTGTTCTCCCAGTTATCAGGCTAGCTAATTCAATTGTGTTCATTATGGCAGAGACAGGCAGTCTCTGTATGTAACACAGAATGGAGTTGATCCTGCCTGTACTTCATAGTCCAATATTGTGCATATAGTGTTGTTTGAGGACCTTTGATGACATCACAGGCCCTTCAGCTGCCCCATAGGATCACGCTATGCGGTGGGCGGAGCTACATGCTAATTTGGGGGTGGAGCTAAATGACAGGTTGCATGTGAAACCCCGCCCACCAAATGACGCAGGAAGAAGCGGGAAGAAGATTTTACAGCAGTGAAGATTGGTGAGTATGCGACGTGGGAATACCCCTTTAAGGAGTTTGCCAAATACTATAGACAGAGATTCTCATTAATCCAATGGATATTGCATAGGGTGGTAGGAGGATCACCGCTCCGTTTTAACTGGGGAATTGTGAATGGTGGGAGTCCAAGCAATTAGTCAGTCAATTTGTCACCTAGTCTGTGGTTTGGTGTTGTATAATTTTCCTGGACCGTTCCCTTAAAAGGAGTCTGTCATCAGAACCCAGCCCTGCAGTTAGGTAGGTCCTCCTGTATCGCTGCCTCTACTGTACTGATCGGATATCTGCATTTTTTTCAATATGAACTTGAGCTCTTTGCAGCACCGAGAGCATCGCAGTTTACCTTTGTGGTTCAATAGCCTCACCCTTGTTGCTCCCAAGAACTTATGTCCATGTTGATAAAAACAGTGATATCTTTGCAATGGAGGCACCGATTCACGAGGAGTAGTCACCGTTGAGTTAGGGTCAACTCAATCAATCTATGTGTTGGGCTTGGTTGATATTCTGGTGGCCAACTCCCTTTATCTGGCATATAGGCTGGACAATTTGGTCACTTGTGACTATTGGGCATCCAGATACCACAGGCCTACAAATATAAGATCAGCCGGAGATGGCAGAACCTCGAGGAGGATAACGTATTCATCTGGGAAGAATTAACATTCACATGGCTTGTAATCATTCCTGACCATCGTCATTGGTCAGTGGGTCTTCATTACATGACTTAAGCTTCCCAAATTACCATCTTAAATTTAATTTCTATGTATAAATCTTCACAATTGCTTTTAGCTTTCGTACAGAGGTCATAGATATCCATGTTCTATGCCCGTCTATGAAACCCTCCCTTGTAACGTGTTTGATCATACCGATGTATAAATCCTCTATTATCTCCAAACCACTTTTTAAAATTATTTTTGTAACCTTGTCTAGAATAACATAATCCTAGGTATGATGTCATGGTAAATAGTTCACCTCAGGACTACTGTCATTGGTTTGCGCTCCGCTCCCAGGCCCAGACGGCAATTTAACAACAGGGCATTTATATAAGAATATTTTGTGTATGAATTAACAGTCGACCACAGACCAGCATGTCCTTAAAGTGGTTTGTTAAAAGGGAGATCAAAACAATCCACTTCTGTGTGATGATGTGGACGCGAGTCTTCGCAATGAACTCATGTCTGCCAAGTTCACCGAGGACTGTCCATGGCCATGTTGCTGGAGTTTATAAAGTGATGGATTTGACTTGCGGCTAAAATTCATCCAGCCAGTTGTCTTAAGGATGTCTGTATGATTCTTTTTTTTCCCTCTTTAAAGTCTGCTGATATAAACGTGCCAACAAATTTCAAATAATTTCTAGGCCTTTTGCTGCTGAGCTATTGTACTATACAAAGGACTGTCTGGGGGAAGTTTATCTCTGTAAGTGATGATGTCATCGATAGTGAATTTCAGGATTTAATAAAAAAAATAAAATAATCAAAAACAGTATTTAAAGAGGACCTTTCATGTCTTCTAAGATAGGGCATGTTATATAGCAATCCAAAGCTGACGGTGCCGAATTCGATACATTTTCAGTCTTGCAGGTATCTACGCTGGTTCCAGAGATATTGATGCCATTAATTTTGGCTACTGATATCACTCCACTGCAAGAGGGATCTTGATGGCTGGATGGTCATGGTCACCGTTCTGCAATGACGCTGAGTGTGAAGGTGGTCCTTCTGACAGTGCAGGGATATACCGTATATACTCGAGTATAAGCCAAATTTTTCAGCACAGTTTTTGTGCTGAAAAAGCCCCCCTCTGCTTATACTCGAGTCAGAAAAATAAAAATAATTTTTTTTTTTTTTTTTTTTTTTTTTTGGGGGGGGGGAGTCTAAGACCAGCTGCAATATCAATGTATAGAATCTCACATAAAATAGTGGGAGAAAAAAAAAGATTAAAAAATAAAAGTTCTAAATCCCTCCTTTCCCTAGAATACATACAAAGGAAAATTACTGTGAAACACATACACATTAGTGCCCGGTCTACTGAATATAGGGGATCTGCAGTGCTCCTGTTCCATCGAGAAGGGGTTAATAGGAGCACTGCAGATACCCTATATTCAGCCAGACTGAATTCCAAGTGGGGGAAAAAAATCCCAGTTCTCAAGCTCAGGGAAGGGGCAGACAGACACCAAAACACCCCCTCCCCTTTCCCAGCACCCAGCATTTACTGCACCCAAAAACTCTGACCATTTTAATTTTTGAGATTTTCCAGTAGCTGTTGCATTTTCCCCCCTTGGCTTATACTCGAGTCAATAATGTTTTCCCAGTTTTTTGTGGTAAAATTAGGGGGGGGTCGGCTTATATTCGGGTCGGCTTATACTTGAGTATATATTGTAGGTAGCCAATACTGACGGCACTGATATCTCTGGAACTGGAGCATACCTTCAAAACTAGTTTTTCGTTCAGACCGCCAGAGTAATTTAACTATTCAGACCTGCCTTTCATAGTTCCATACACTAAAACCTAAAAATAAAATGGATTATCACAATGTGGGATATTTTTCAAAATTTCGATTTTTTGTTTAAAAAAAATGAAAAAAAACTTGGTATTCCCCATGATTGTACCAATCCACCGAATAAAGCTACCATATCCTACTCAACACATGGTGAATACTGTAAAAATAAAACCTGTAAGAAAATGGTTCAACTGTTTTTGTTTTGATTTTTTTGTTTGTTTTTTAAAATTGCACCTCATTCAGAGAATTTTTTTTTCTAGAATATTAAATGGCGCCATTATGAAGTAGTTTGTCAAAAAAAAAAAAAAATATGACCCTTGGAAAGGGAAAATAAAAAAGTTACAGCATTGGAAGCCATAGCATAAAAAAAAAATCCCACCGAAACGGAAAATGGCTGTGTCCTCCAAGGGGTTAAATATTCTTCCTGTGAGTGTTTTTCTAGGTTTTTCTTCCATTTATCTTAAAATCGGTCTAAAACCATTGAGCCATCGCTACCTCCTGTGCTTTACTGGGTTATTTTGTAGAGATTATCTGCAGAGAGGATAATGTTTCTAGCGAGAGGCTCCAGTATTACTAAGTTACCATATAAGGTTACATTTGCCTTTTGAGCTTTTTCGTTCCATTTTTACTGACTGCCTTGTTTATAATTATTTGTTGCTAAAGCCGGGCTTACAATAATTGTATTCTTCTGCCGGCACATAACGTAGCAGTGACATCACTAACCAAAATAGCCGCCCGCCCGTAATGAGCAGCTCCTATATTTTACAATGTGAGGTTTTTATGGTGTACGGTGACAAAAGGTAGCTTGTGTCTGCTGTTATTTCATACATGTCCAGATTACATAGGGGGTTGCCGTTCTCTACACTAATATTCACATATGGTTTCATAATAGAACCCTAACACATCATTTGTATCGCTAGCAAGATATACATTAAAGGCGAGTCAGAGGTCACATTCCAGACTAAAGCGATGATTATTCTGTTTTTGACATGGAACTTCCTTTTGGATGTAAAATATAGGGTTAAATCATGTGACTATGACGCCATCTATAGATAATGTTGTAAACATCCCTTTATAGGCGTGCATCTTCATGCCCCCCGGCATGTTTCAATGCAATTGTCTTGACAACGAGAAATACAAAAAATACATATGGTGTATATGAGAGCTTTGCTATGTAAGTAGACACGCTCCAAGTTTACTCGTAACTGGTGCTTAAAATAGAATCATTTCAGACGCTAAATACAACCGATCTATTCGGAAACTGTTACATCATGTATAACCTATGGAGAGAGATTCAGAATTGCAATTTTTGCCATCATAGATAAGAATCGTAGGTCACCCCTTTCGACACACAAATAGACTTGCAAAGCAAAACTGTGCCGTATAGACCTGCTAGTAAAATAATTTGTAGGGCTGAAAAACCATCTTTCCATTCAGTTGCGGATATTATCATACAATGTCAATCCAGAAGAAGACAAAAAACATTCAACACATAGCTTTGCAAATAAAAACTGTGACGTATAGACCCACTAGTAGCGTCCTTTATAGAGGCGACCTCTTTCCAACCAGTTCAGGTTATGATTAGAGATGAGCGAACAGTAAAATGTTCGATATTCGTTTCGAGTAGCCCCTCAATATTCGACTACTCGAATCGAATATCGAACCCTATTATAGTCTATGGGGGGGAAAATGCTCGTTTCAGGGGTAGGCAACATTCGATCAAATTATACTTACCAAGTCCACGAGTGAGTTTCGGGCTGGATCCTCCGAGAAGTCTTCTCCTTGCAGCGTCCCCACGGCGTCTTCCAGCTCTTCATTCACTCTGCCAGGCATCGGGCCTGGGCAGAGCCGACTGCGCATGCCCACACTACAAGCGGACATGCGCAGTCGGCTCTGCCCAGGCCCAATGCCTGGCAGAGTGAATCAAGAGCTGGAAGACGCCACGGGGAAGCTGCACGGAGAAGACTTCTAAAGGTAGGAGAAGAACCAGCGTTGATTGGCCGACTGTATAGCATTCGGCCAATCAATGCTGGTTCTGCATCGAACTTTTACATTCGAATAGCGAGTGGTACTCGATCGAGTACGAGTATTTCGAATACCGTAGTATTCCATCGAATACCTACTCGATCAAGTACTACTCGCTCATCTCTAGTTATGATCATGCAGTGTGGATCCAGAAGAAGACAAAAACTTTGAATAAAAATTCCTTCAAAACTCCAAATTCTGGCCATCAGAATAAATCCATGGATCACCGACCTACCACCAACTTGTTATATTATTATACTCGGGAAAGTTATCTAGGTCCCTCTTGAACTTCTAGGGCCCTTGTACATGAACAAGTCACATACATGGCAAAACGGTCCATGTGTTCTATATTTTCCGGACTGAACTTGGCCATGTACTTAGTAGTCACCGCGTCATAGTCCTAGTTCTGATACATTGAGCTCCCTGATAACTACAGTAATGAATTGATAGTGTTTTGTCAGTTCATTAGACCCCATACATACAACATAGTGTGGATCTGATGTAAGGCTGAGTATGCAGTGTAATTCGCTCGGATTGACAATAGAGTGCATTCCATTCTGCATCTATGTCTATGGGGAGCTTCAGATACATTCCGTTCCTATGACATGGATGATTATAGAGCAGGTTCTTTCCTGCTTTATGTCATCAGAACAGGATGATTTGGAAGCCCCCTTGGATGTATATGCTTAAAGAGGTCCTTTCATGTCCTCATGCACATGCTGTTTTATATACGGCTAGAAAGTCGACTGCGCTGAATTCAGCGGCTTTCCTGTTATGTGCCCTGGTGCTGGAAATATTGGTGCTGTTAGTTTCGGCACTGATCTCTGCCCACTGTCAGAAGGGCTTTCCTGACAGCCTGTGCTTTGAGGAACGTCCCTCCCAACAGTACTTGTCCGTAGACTTAAATTGAGAGGGTGTTCCACACAGCTCAGCGTCAAAGAAATGCCTCTTTGATAGTACAAGGCTATGGTCGAGTACTGTCAGGGGGTGTTCCTCACAGTCCAGCTAGGCTGTCAGGGATGCCCTTCTGACAGTGGAAAGAGATCGGTGCCGAAACTAACAGCACCAATATTTCCAGCCATGGGGAACATAACTGGAAAGTTGACTGCGCTGAATTCAGAATGCACTGTATTTTGCACCAAACTTGGCCCCACATTGGAAGCACACTCTGTAGTGTGCATGAGGCCTTATAGGCCAGGTTCACATGATGGAAAGTGAAGAATAATTTGCGGTAGACTTCCTTAGATTTGTCTCCATTTTCCGGCCCTGTGCTCAATACAGTGGAAATCTTTCCCCCACAGCTTACCATGCTGAATGAATGGGGACAATCAGCAGAGTGTCGTGTGCCGCGGGATCTGTAACCGAATCTGCAACCGAATCTGCAACGGAATTCGCCAAGACCGAGCAGGACACTTATTTTTTTTCGTAATCCATCATAAATCCACGCCAAATTACGCCATGTGAGCATACCCTTAGGCATTCAGAAGCGCCATCCTTTAACGTATTGACTGGGAACTTTGTACAGCAGTATTTGTTTGATCAAAGAACAATAGCTGAGGTGCAAAAGTAATGTTTCTCTAAAGGAAACGAGGTCAAATAAGACTTCTTACGAAGGTCGAAAGGTTACAAAATTATAGGATTCTTGCAATTTTTGTTGCATTCCAAGGGAGGCAAAAGGTCACACCTAAGCACAGCATGTTAAATGGTCTATATATATCTATATATATATATATATATATATATATCTATATATATATATATATATTTTAGTCTAATATGGCGCTCTTTGGCTTCTTTATAGATATTTTCACATTCTTTTCTATGAAGGCCACTTGTATATGACATAATTTATGATTTATTATTAAAATATAATAAATCCCTTATTCAGCCAAGGGTTATGTAATACAAGCAACTAATAATATACTTGATTTACGCGTCAAGTATTACTATGCATTAACATTACTTAACCTTCCCTTAAGACTAGATATTCTAGTATTAGGTTCATGTGAAATGTCAATAGTCTTTCCTAGAAGACAACCTCGTACATCATCTAGCACAATATTTATGTGACTAAATGAATTTTCATTACTCTTCTATTCTCCGACCGGTATGGAATCTCACAAAGACCCAACAGATTTCTTTATCATAGTAGTTTTATGATCTGCCATGTGTGAGCCACAATACAGACATCTGCATGCTCTTCTAATAAATTCCTAATCCACAACTTTATGGAGAATGCTGCTATTAGGCAGGGTCAGTCGGATGGTGGAGGACATAGACAGGGAATCGGATCCAGGCTGTACGGTGGCCTATGTGTCTACGCCATAGGCAAAACTCTTTCACTAGTGTTACCGGTGTGACCTTTCCTCACTTACTTTTCATCCTTCAAAAGGCGTCGCTCCATTGATTCCAGCGTGGTTGGAATTTTCTCTCTAACCTCCACAATTTATGAGCAACAAATGCAGGTAGTTTTGGTGCCTGATGTGCTATATAGGCTCTGTAATGTCAGGCAGGGGGGTGTAGCAACGCCACGAGGTGCAAAGATAATACTTCCAGAATGTTCTATATTAGGACTAGTTCACATGGGGTTTTTTGAACTGGATTTTGACGCGGAATCCACGTCAGAATCCTTCTCAAAAAACTGACTCCAATTTAAATCAATGGGAACCGGTAATTTCCTTTTCCCACGAACGGTTTGTTCCTGCTCACGGAAAAAAGAAGCGGCATACCCTTTCTTCAGGTGGATTCCGTGGCTGATTCCGCCTCGCAACACCTCTCTCCCAACTAGGTCCATTCATTTGGGCCTAATCCGGAATGGAATGCCATGACTGGATGCCGATGCACTGCAGCGGCATCCAGTTGCGGCTAGCCGTTTTTTTGACTGGAATCTGAGACTGCCTCCGCGTCAAATTCCGATCCAAAAAACTCCCGTGTGAACTAATCCTAACACTACCCAATGAATAAAGAAATAAATGTGTAACTACGTCGTGTAGCTTTTTTTTTCCATACATTTTGGCGCAGAAAGTGTAAGCTCTGGGTACCCAGTTCACATCACTTTTTTTATAATACTCTTCATGCCTAGTTTTTGAGGTGTGGGGTCTTGGAACGTGTGCCATAAAAAGTATGCAAACCGATCCAATGCAAAGGGCACCCATTTAGATCACATTGACGCAGTTTTTGTTTTTTTCATGGAACTGTTTGCATACTTTGTGATCGTTCAGGTCGCGCACCCTAAGGTCAGCCCTGGACGCCCCACCTGCACACATTTTGGTTGCGGACACATAAATGGATGCTCGGGCCCCTTCAGAGGTTGTCCCATTTTTTTGTGTGCTACTAGAACTGGCAAGTGGGTGCTAGCAGTGAGGTTTTCTCGCGCTGACATCCATGAGCTAATCCGGCTGAAAGACAGAGCGTGCATTGTCTATGGAGCTTCTGTTAACATCATTTGGGACTCGTGACCATGAGACATGTTCATTATATGCCGTCATGCCAGGAATAAACAACTAGAAAGCGTTATGCAAGAATAACATTGCCCGCAATTCACATTTCCTCTAGAGAGCTATAAAACTGTTTTTGTTACCTTAACGTGTGTTTAGTTTACCAAACATGTTGGAGAACTGGCTTGTTGGGTTATCGTAAGTCAGACTGGTGGTGGTCCTCAGTAGGCGACTTTTTTCTGCATCATTTCACCCCATCATCCATCTATTATAATGGACATAGTAGTGTGTTATATAGATCTGTCTGACATAGTTCTAGTATTAACCAGAAGCGGGTGGAAGAATACAGGACAAGGGGCCCGGCCACCAAACCCGCTGAGCTGTTTCTAAAGGCCTAGCATTTCTTTTCCGGAACGGAACAGTCGTAAACATTTGGTACTACGTTATATGTCAAAGTTAAAAAATTTTGGCTAAAAAGAAAAAAACGTTTCCAATTATAACAAAACAAATTTATCAAATTAAAATAAAAAAAATCTGAATAATTTTATTATTAATTAAAAATTGTAAATTAGTATTGAACTTACTCCTACTTATCCCCATGTTCATAGAAAAAACATACAAAAAGTTATTTCATTAACTCGGATGGTTGGTTACGGCAGTAAAAAGATGGCAGAATTGTTAGGTTAGTGCCCGTTCCTACGAAGTAACGCTGCTCTCATTCTGACACGTAAATTAGTATTGAACGTACTGCTATATCCCCATGTTCATAGAAAAAACACACAAAAAGTTATTTCACTAACTCGGATGGTTGGTTACGGTAGTAAAAAGATGGCAGAATTGTTAGGTTAGGGCCCATTCCCACAAAGTAACGCTGCGCTCATTCTGACACGTAAACACGTGTCAGAGTGAGCGCTTCAAAACAGAATCCCATTGACTTCAATGGGTTCTGTTTAACGCGCGTAACACATTGAAATCAATGGGTTAAAAAGCCTCCCATTGATTTCAATGTGTTACGCGCGTAAAATGGAACCCATTGAAGTCAATGGGAGGCTTTTTTTTCAGCGCTGAAATTCCACACCAAATTCCTCACCATTTTCCTCAATGTGAACGGACCCTAAAGGTAATTACATATAGGGTATCATTGTGTCCAGCCCTCCTAGATCCTATAACAAGACATTATAACCTTTTCCTTGTTTTTATGTATCAAAACGAAAGAATTCCAACTTGCGTGCAAAGTTGGCGAACGTTTGTCGTGTCCTGAGGGCTCGCTCACAGAATCCTATGGACAGGCTCCCACCACAGCTAGAAGCTACTGAAATAATACAATGTGTAACACACTTGATATTGATCTGGGTTTCGCCGCGTACCAGACGTTGATCTTAATCACCTGTTACAATAGCCGCAGTAATCCTAACCTTAAGCACTAAAGACCAGAAAGTCACTTTGCAGTGTGCAAAATCCTGACAGAAAACGTAACATTCCTGCCGAGATTATATTTAATGACATAAGTCATTGTAGCGCCGTGAATTAATGTAGCCCTGGTTAGATGCTTGTAAAAGCGCCAGGAAATAATAGTCTATGGCTCCTAGAAATAACACAGATTTTCATTCTACTCGTGAATGTGGAGCCTTTACAAAAGCATTTGTGGCGTACCCCCCCCCCCCCCCAATCCCATGGGATCATATAATTGTCGGATAAGTATTCCACTAAATTGTGACTTACTACATTTCTATGCCCGCTAGTAAACACGACCATAAACCTTAACCCATACCTCCCAACTGTCCTGATTTCCGCGGGACACTCATGATTTCAGTGTCCTGTCCCGGTTGGCGGGAGGTATGTCCCGTAGGACGCCGATGAGCTGAATACATAGGCAATCAAAGCAGGAGCTGTCACAGCTCAGCTCCTGCTTTAACGCTGTGCTCTGGTATTTGTAGCCGCGATGTGATTATGTCACATCGCGCCTACAACTATGTTTGTGAGAGCGGAGAGTGTAAGTGTTTGTGTTAAACATTAAGATGGAACATAATGTAGGGGGGCCCATGGAACTGGGGGCAGTTAAGGGGGGAGAACGGCATGACACTGGGGCAGATGAAGGGGGAGAACGGCATGACACTGGGGCAGATGAAGGGGGAGAACGGCATGACACTGGGGCAGATGAAGGGGGGAGAACGGCATGACACTGGAGCAGATGAAGCAGGGGAGAACGGCATGACACTGGGGCAAATGAAAGTGGGGGAGAATGGCATGACACTGGGGCAGATGGAGGGGGAGAACGGCATGACACTGGGGCAGATGAAGGGGGGAGAACGGCATGACACTGGAGCAGATGAAGCGGGGGAGAATGGCATGACACTGGAGCAGATGAAGCGGGGGAGAACGGCATGACTCTGGAGCGGATGAAGGGGGTGGAGAACGGCATGACACTGGGGCAGATGAAGCGGGGGAGAACGGCATGACACTGGGGCAGATGAAGGGGAGGTAGAACGGCATGACACTGGGGCAGATGAAGGGGGGGAGAACGGCATGAAACTGGGCAGAGATGAGGGACATGAAACTGGGGACAGAGATGGAGGGGGGGGGACATGAAACTAGGGGTAGATGAAGTGTATATGAAACTGGGGGAGAGATAGAGGGGGGACATAATTTACGGGTGACTGTAGGAGGATTATACTGTGTGGGAGCACATGAAAAATGAATGAGAATGGGTGGAGTGAACATAAAAGTGGGCGGAGCCAAATTTGCCGCTACTGGCTGAACAGGCATTCGATTGACAACTCTTCAAAGCATATGGCCACCTCAAGAACCTATCTAGACTTTATCACTTGATGAACTGTCCTTAGGATTGGTCTACAATCTCAGCCCCCGCATGGATCACCTTTTTAAGGACATGTTCACGCAGAGTTTTTTGCAGGCGTATTTTGACGCGGAATCACCTCAAAATCCGCCTGCAAAAATGGCTCCCATTGATTTCAATGGGAGGTGCTTGCTTTTTTTTCCCGCTAGTTAGTAACGGAAAAAAGAAGCGACATGACCTATCTTGCCGCGGAATCCGCGGCTCGAGACACGCTCCTGTTTAGACCCAGTCATTCGGGCCTAAACAGGAGTGGGATGCCGCAATGGAATGCCAATGCTGCATCAGCATCTCGTAGCGGCTAGCCCCACGGAAAGTTCACAAGGTGGAAAAGGTTTCTGCCACCTTTTCTGCCGTGTGAACATATCCTAAAGAGGTAGCGCAGCTTTTTCTAAAGGGGTTATCCATCTTCCAGAAATTAACTGCAAATGCATCCACATCAGTGCTAAATCCTCATTTGCCTGCTTGCCTCCTTTTATTGTGCAATTTCTCGCTGTTTTGGTAATCATAAAAGTTAATGAACCTAAAAAGTGCTTGTTTGCGCTCCTGCCAGGCTCCTGTTACCTGCATGGGCAAAGTACCATAACTGAGGCGTTCAGTCTGAGCGTAACTCTAATCCGTACCGTAGCTTTACCGGAAATAGCTGGAAAGATGACGTGAAATTCTGTATGTGGGATGGCAGAATCATTTTACTTTTTACTATTGGTTTTGAGTTTGCCATAGATGTAACCATTTCAATCTAAGGGAGCCTGCACACGAGTAAACGCTCCGCTCATTCTGAATGTAAAACTCGTTCAGCGTGAGCGGCGTAAAAAAACAGCTGTGTGAACATACAGTAAAATATATTTAAGGAGCCTGCACACCGAGTAAACGCTCGCTCATTCTGAACGTAAAACTCGTTCAGAGTGAGCGGCGTAAAAAACAGATCCCATTGACTTGAATGGGTGCCGACATACGCGCGTATCACATTGAAAGCAATAGGGAAAAAAGCCTCCCATTGATTTCAATGGGGAGCTCGCGTATGCCGGCACCCATTCAAGTCAATGGGGTCTGTTTTTTACACCGCTCACTCTGAACGAGTTTTACGTTCAGAATGAGCGAGCGTTTACTCGGTGTGCAGGCTCCTTAAATATATTTTACCGTATGTTCACACAGCTGTTTTCCCATACCAAATATTAGTTACTGATATGAAAGGAAGACTGCAGTAAAACCAGTCATGGGATTTTTTAACAGCTTGTACCATTGATTTCCATTGAAACCAATGGGATGTGGAATGTAGTGGTGGCTACAAACAGAACGGTGAATTCAGGTCAGTGTGGAGGATTTGGAGATTTCTGTTACAAAAACAAAGCTTTGTCCGCTATATAAGAACAATATTGGGGGTTTTCAAGACTAACAGTTTACAAATGACCTCTTGCTAGGATTGTTCCCTTTAAAGGGGTATTCCTATGATGCTTGTTCACTAACCTGCAGGCTGTTGTGCTCTATTCACTTCCTGCTTTTCTCAGCACATTGGTGGGCAGGGTTTCACTTGCACGGGATTGGTTGTAAATGAATTACCTCAGTGTGAAGCTGATGTAGCAGAGCTGGATTTGAGTCAGTTTGCATTACATACAGAGGTAACGGACTCCTTATCTCAGCCCTTATCAGCCAAATTCAATTAAACCGACTGATAAGAGCTCAGAAATCCGGACTCTCACCTCCCCTATCTGAGAAGCTCCGCTACTTATCAGACACAAACAGCTCAGAGCTGCTCCCAGCCCCTCCCTCCCCCCTGAGAGCAGGCAGCTACATCACTTGACAAATGAGCAGATAATCCCAAGGGCCATAGAAACGGAGTGTAAACAATGAAGTGAACAAATTAAGATAGCGGCCAAACAAAGAAGTTTTGATAAAGCAATGCATTTAGGAAAAGTCTTAAATCCACATAAACTAGCAGTATAGATAGGATCCTTGTGATGGGACAACCCCTTTAAGTAGAGCCTGATGGGGTCAGACACCCAGGCCCCGAGCAGTGTATGGAGCTGGAATCAGGCGGCTCTGTACCCTGTATGTACCCAGTGCGCCGTTATTAAAGCTGACCCCACAATTCTTTGAATAAGAGCTCACACTAGGTTCACTCCTGCGTTTGGGTTTCGATCCTTCAGTTCTGCTTTGGGACCCGAAAAATGGAAACTCATTCCGCTTAAAAAGCAGAAACCCTTGGACCCCATAGACTATAACAGGGTCCAGTGGGTTTCTACTCCAAAAAAATTCTGAGAGAAAAGTCCTGTTTGGACTTGGTCACTGCACAGTGTACGGAGCCATCAGAACAGTTGTTGCAGGGTGTAGGTGTCCTAAGGATAGATAATTGGTAGTCAGTCCTGAAGAAGTCCAGCACTGAATATGCAGGAGGACATTCACTTACATTGTCCTGAACCCAAATGTGCTCATGATCATTACTGGTTTCATACGTACCTGGATACTGTACACCCAGTGCCTTATCAGCTCTTCACTGAAGATGGAGGAAGACACCTTGACTTCAATGGGCCTGCGCAGTGACGCCAAGGTGAAAGTGAAGAGCTGCGCAGGCGCTGGGAAGTCTGATGAGATGCATTGGAGTCCTATCTAGGTATAAAGGTTTATTTTTATAAATGCAGCCCATGGACAGGGATAAGACTACCCTATTTAGGACATTAATCACCAGTCCTAAAGGATCTTTGGGTCAGGGGCAGCCATATTGGTGCAAACTGTGCAGGCGCACAGGGAACTAGTAGGCCAGGGGGCCCTATCTCCTTAATAGAAGTTATCTACTACCTACTAGATTTTTTTTAGAAAATAAAGGGCCCAGAACTGAACTTGAACAGGTGCCCTCACCTGTCTGTGTCCACCTCTGCTGTGGGTTTAGTGCCCCAAATTGGAAGAAAGACAAAAATTGGTGCAAAATTACCCCCTTTTATCATTAAAAGCTGTTGTACTACTACACATATGGATGTTTGATGCTACGCCGTAATATGAAATATTCTTTGAAGACTTGTGCGTGCAGCCGGGAACTGTAATCCATAGATGATGACAGCAAAAAATAACTATCATAAAGTAGAAGCTGGACATTCGTTTCGTGACTGGTTTACTTTCCGGTGCGCCCAGAGCACACAATTCACCGCTATCGCTTTAATACGCAGCAGTCTTGACATATTATTCTTGTCGGCGCAGATTAGAGTGTTTTTTTCGCATTTTTCTCTCCCCATGCGCCCTTCGGTGCCAGCAGTTAAAACCATATATTTTTCAGATTAAACCATCTATTACTGATAGATAATGACAGAGCAGGAGCAGAAGGCACCAGTTAGTCTGCATTAGCTCATGGATTCTGGATAAGTGTAGTCGACTATAAGATTTGTGAAATTCTACCTCTGTACGCCGACTTTTCATCGCTTCATGCCTGATGAATGGTCCACTTTACTAACTTTCTGACAGGTCACTCACAATCTGCCTGGGAGCTCCCTCCGCAGCGGCTTATTTAAAGAGGCCGGCCGTTTTATCCTATTTTGGAATCTTGGATTAGTGCTGTATTATCTGGTATGAAGTCATCCCTGTTAGCCAAATACGTCTGGATTTCATACAAGCCTTCTTGACATTTACCAGGTGATAACCATTTTCTCCAAATTATCCTCATATTTTCACTTGTCTGTTTTAGATTACACCTCCTGTAGCTCATAACCCACAGTTGTGTGATATATATATACTAGCTGTACCCGCGACTTCGTCCGCAGCCCCCTGACCCTGGCGTGAACCACCTGCAGCGCGGGCCGCGGCCCCCCACGTCCCTTTCCTTGCGGCCGCCGCAGGCCTCTCCTACAGGATGGCGGGTCAGGAGGCCACAGCCTCGCTGCTGCACTTCGGCCCCCCTTTCCCGCTACCCGCGCCCCCAGCCCTGCCCTTACCCACCACCCGCTCGCCCGGCCCCCTGCCCCCATTTAGAGATTACAGTGACCTCCTACATCTCCCCCTTCCCCCCAGCCACCGGTGACCCTAACCCCCTTCCCTTTCACATGTGCAATCCGCCCCCCCCCCCCCTTCTACTCACCTTCGGCCCTGTGGTCCCATTTCCCTCCCCACACACACCAGGCCCCCTCCCTAAAGCGGATTTGAAGCGGGATCCGCCTTAAAGTCTGCCTCCTCACAATAGAGGTCTATGTAGATCGCTAGCGGGTTTTTTTCCACTAGTGGTTTGTTCCCGCTAGCCGTTAAAAGAAGCGAGGTGCGACATTCATTTGGGCCTATTCTGGAGGGGAAAGCTGCAATGGAATGTGCACATGCGGAACCCCCATGTGTACTAGCCCCTAGGAAGACACTTAGACAGAACTCAGGGTATGTTCACACAGCAGAATTTGCATTCCGTGTGTGAACACTTCTGCACGGTTAGCCATGAAGGAATGCCGGGGCAGTGCACCGGTATCCAGTCGCGGTATTCCGCTCCGGATTAGGCCCGAAGAATGGGCCTAATTGGGAGAGAGCCTCGCACTGCGGCTGAGTCAGCCACAGAATCCGCGGCAGAATAGGGCAGCTCGCTTCTTTTTTAAAAAAGCGAGCGACTCCCTTTGAAGTCAATGGGAGCTGTTTTTTGAGGCAGGTTCTGCGTCAAAATCTGCCTGCAAAAAAACTCTGTGTGAACATACACTTAGAAAGTAGCCCTAAATCAAACCCTTTTGGTGACCCACTGAGTCTATACCAGTTGTTTGTTACAAAGGGGATGTGATGCTTACATGATGATGACCATTCATTGTACAGAAACGCCACCAATTTAGGAGTAATCACTAGAGATGAGCGAACACTATTCGAAACAGCCGTTTCAAAAAGCACGCACCCATAGGAATGAATGGACGCAGCTGGCACGCAGGGGGTTAAGCGGACGGCCGCCAGCAAAGTCTGCATGCTGGCCGCTTCCATTCATTCCTATGGGTGCGTGCTATTCGAAATCGCCGTTTCGAATAGTACTCGCTCATCTCTATTAATCGCCTATCTTAAGGATGTGAAACTTACAGAACCCTTTGAGGCCCGGTCCCCATGTAGTGGACACGTTTTACAGTCCCTGTAAAGTTGGAATGGAATTCTAGCAAATCCCATCCACTTATTGCAGAAAAATACCCACAGCAGAATTGCAGCGATTTCCAAAACCGCTGCGTTTTTGGAAATCACAGCATGTCAGTTATACCTGCAGAAACGCTGGTGCTTTCCCTATAGCTATAATTGAGGCAGAAAGTCTGAAGAGGAAAACTCTGCAGGCTACCTGTGAAAAGCGTTGCGGAAAAACTGTGACATGCTTACATGCTTCCGCCACATTTCTTCCCACATTGCTTTTTCGCTGCAGCCCTCTACATGGCACCTTAGGGCTCGTTCACATCTGCGTTGTGAACTCCGTACTTGAGGTTTCCGTTTCCTGCATAAAACAGAGGCAGGAGACGGAAACCTGCAGGAGACTTTCTCACCCATTCATTTGAATGGGTGAGAAAGCTGTGCTGCAGTGAGCGTTTTGCGCTCTCCGCCGCGAAACCTGGTTTTATAATCCGGACACAGAGTCGGACATGCAGTACTCTGTGTCCGGATTAAAAAATCCGGTTTCGCGGCGGAGAGCGCAAAACGCTCACCGCCGCACCCGTTCTGTGCTTTGCGTCTTCTGGCATGCAGAAGACGAAAAGCACAGAACGGAAGGCTGAACGCAGGTGTGAACCTAGCGTCAGCCTCAATGTCTAACAGAAGCACTTTAGAAGAATATACAAAGAAGAGAAGCTTCTTTATAAAAAGAAGTTGTGACCCATAAGACCCAAATAAAGCTTTAGACACGTTGGCCACCATTGTCCAGTGTGCAAGGATACGAGCCCTGTTGGAGTTTTCTGGGCATGAGCATAACTTGAAGCTCTTGTTATAAAGTCCCCTCACCTCACTTATGTCATTTATAGCACTGTTTTGCTTTCTTCAGTGGGTCTCCATACCTACACTGCAGTACCTACACTCACCACTACAGTGTCTGAGCAGCTCAGGTCTCCCACACTGCCGCCATCCTGACTGGTGTCATATCCTTCAGATCTAAAATTGATGGTCTATCCCAGGGATAGGGAACCTTCGGCTCTCCAGCTGCTGTGAAACTACAACTCCCAGCATGCTCCATTCACCTCCATAGGCAGAACAAGAACAGCAGAGCAAGTATGCATGCTGGGAGTTGTAGTATTGCAGCAGCTGGAGAGCCGTACGTTCCCTACCCCTGGTCTATCCTAAAGATAGGCCATCAATTTTAGAAACTGAGTAACCCCTTTAAAGTGAAGTCTCAATTCATTAGGCCACATGGATATGGCCACGTCCATCATGGTGCACGGACACATAATAATAACTTTATATAGCACCAACATATTCCATAGCACTGTACAAATCAGAGATTGTGAGACATTACAATGTGACCTATAAACCGTGAGGGCCCTGCTCACAAGAGCTTACATTCTATGAGGAGTTAGGGGGACACAAGATGAACAGCTCATGACCTCCTGATATGACATACAGATAGTTGTGTTCTTTAGACACGTATAAGACAATTTCACTGTATTTGCCTTTTAAAATTTATATTTAATATATTTTCTATGATATAAATTTATATATTTTAAAAATCTCTAAATCCCTGAGTGATAAACAGAGCGGTGGACCCGGCATAGCCTCATAAACTTTACATTTAATATTTGCTTATATGTCACGTCACAGTTTACAGCTTCACCTACAGCTTTCACGATCTCGCCTTTCATATTCACTTTCCTAATGGAAACTTTCTGCTTTTTCTTTACATAGCGATATTTGCTAAATAAATAAATGGCGTTTCCGCTATTGCCGCGGTCTTCCATGGTTATGTTTTGCCTGCACACCACTTCTAAACGTGACTTTGCTCGCACTGAACAATAATGTTTATTTTGCTCCCTGCCGTGCGAGTGGTGGCCCTTTCAGAACTCCTGTCTTGGCGTTGCACAGAATCGTGTATAGATTTTTATTATTTATGACCCAGCTTTGTGTGTCACAAGCTGACTCTATGGTTTATAAATCCATGAGCCTATAGAAGTAGATGGGGGCTTCATATCAAAGCACATTGCATTTCAAGGGTACCTGAGTTTTCATGAAAAGTTGAAATATCCGCAGGATTTTGTTGAGCCGTCTGTTCTCCAGCAGTATAATTCTCCATATATGAAGTCCTATCAGTTTTTTCTGCTGCTAATAGCATCATAATGGCTACAGCACATTTAATTTTGCCAAAAGTAACTATAAAAAAGCAAACCATTAACTAATCGAGATGAGCGAGTAGTGTTCGATCGAGTAGGTGTTTGATCGAATACTACGGTATTCGAGATACTCGTAATCGATCGAACACTACTAGCTGTTCAAAGTTTAAGGTTCGATGCAGAACCAGCGTTGATTGGCAGAATGCTATACATTCTGCCAATCAACGCTGGTTCTTCTCTTACCTTTAGAAGTCTTCTCCGTGCAGCACCCCCGCGGCGTCTTCCGGCTGGAATTCACTCTGCCTAGGCATTCAGCCTAGGCAGAGCCGACTGCACATGCGCGGGCATGCCCTTGCATGCGCAGTCGGCTCTGCTCAGGCGTCGGGCCGGGCAGAGCCGACCACGCATGCGCAGTCAGCGATGCCTAGGCCCCGATGGCTAGGCAAAGTGAATTCCAGGCGGAAGACGCCGCGGGGGCGCTGCGAAGAAGACTTCAAGGGGAATCCAGCCCGACCGTCACTCGTGGACTTGGTAAGTATAACTTTATCGAATGTTGCGTACCCCTGAAACGAGCATTTCCCCCCATAGACTATAAAGGGGTTCGAAATCCGTTCAAACAGCCGAACAGTGTGCGGCTGTTCGAATCGGATTTCGAACCTCGGACATTTTAGTGTTCGCTCATCTCCAGGGACACTGGACTGCAGATCCAGGTTATGATGCAGCTAAAAAAAAATAAAATCCTTGACAGTACACCGGCATCCCACTGCAGCATTCTACTCCGGATTAGCCCGAATGAATGGGCCTTATCGGGAGGGAGACTTGCGCCGTGGAATTTGCAGCAAGATAGGGCATGTCACTTCTTTTTCTGCTACTAGCTAGCGGAGAAATGATGCGAGCGACTCCCATTGCAGTCAAAAGTCAAAGTCCGCTGCCACAAAACTCTATGTGAACATACCCTGGGGGGGGGGGGGTATATTATTTTTAGATCTTCTAAGATCAAGCGTGTCTCATCACTAATACAATATACTGCAATGCTCAGCTCCTGAGAAGCTGCCAGTTTTGAAGACCCAACATCCACCTTAGTATTGCAGCAAAGAGTTGTTGAATGTGGCAAAGGGTCCCTTTAACTAGGGTTTGTAAGATACGCTATTCCACCTCAAAGTGGCGACACCTCAGATTCTTAGTAGTGTATCTACATGTACACTGTGTACACCTCATGCACAGCACAGCACCGCTGCCATCTTACCGTAAATGAACATGTTTAAACTATTATGTTATTGCAGTTTTATTTTTAGGATAGATCTTGGACAGTTTGCACATTCTTCTATGATATGTCAATGACTGTTTCATATTATTGTACAATATTTATTGATTCCAACTGCATTATGTCACCCAAACCTGGCTCATATTATCTAGAAGAATTTCCGATGTTAAGAGTTGATCTTTGACATCACCGCGTATCCCCTCAGCACAACACGCAGGAAATTAGCCACACTATACTGATTTATTAATAGCACATGTGGCGTGTATTATGTCCCGAAGCCCGTCGTGTCACCGTGATGGCCTTATCTACGTGGAGGAGCACTTTGTACGCACAAAAGAGCAATTTTGCAAAAAAAATTATTGCTCCTCTCTTCACTTGACATTTCGATACGGTTTTCGCTAGGGTTAAATGTTAATGTATCTGTAGACCTTGTAGAAGTTGTGAAATTATTTTGCGAGTGTATTCCGACTGTAGCCAATTCTGATGTATCTGTGAATGCCATCAATGGCTTCTAGTTCTAGAATAAGAAGGGATTTCCTCACCTATTTACGAAGACTTCTATAGAGAGATAAGTGGCCGTCTCTAGTTGCAGAGGTCAGGGGAACCCTCTTCTCCAAATCGGTATGTTGTACCTCTATCCCCTAATTATCAAACATTAAGGCTAAGGCCCCACATTGCAGAAACACAGCTTTTTTTTTTGCAGATTTTGTTGCGTTTTTTTGAGCCCCAGCCAAGAATGGCTACTAGAGGAATGGGAGATATATATAAAGTTCTTATACTTCTCCCTTCTGCTCAATCCACTCCTGGCTTTGGCTCAAAAAAAAAACGTAACAAAATCTGCAACAAAAAAGCTGCATTTCCGCAACGTGGGGCTTTAGTCCCAAAGAGTTGTCCAGGATTTAGGTTTTTATGGCCTTGAAGTCAAGGGAAGCTGAGCTGCAGTACTGGCACCAGCTGTGTCCAGCCCCTACAGCGGATCAGTGCGGAGGCAGGGTGTCGTCAGGATTTAGAAAGTTATGCTCCAAAAAATGTAAAAAAAACATTTAAAAAAAAGCCTCATACCTTGTCTGCTCATGTGCTGTGCCTGATAGTTCAACTCGGACCTGTCAGGATGATTTGGGACACTATACCACCTTCAGAGCTTTACGGATCGGGGTTTTAGTGTTCCAGATAGTCTTGCTGTAACGCCATCCATGCCCATATTACAAAAAATACCTTTATACCTACAAAAGTACTGTGCTCATGGCACCCTGGCTTCAGTGCGCATGCGCCAGGCCTCTACATTTTTAATGCAGGCTCAGGCAATGTTGAAACAAAACTATACATAAGGACCTGTGGCTGGTATAGTGTCCCAAATCGATTTGACACTTTCCCTTTAACTGGGTGGGAATGAACTACATACTAGACACGACCTGTGGATAAGAGTGGCGCTGTTTCTGGGAGTAGATGGAGCCAATAATTCAACGTTTTATATGGGTGATCTTATTTAGATGGGATTGCCCTTCATCTCAATATTTTTCCATCCTTTGTGGGACACAAGGTGGTAAGTAACACAATGTAGGACTATAGTGTATAGGAAGCTTTATGTCAAGGCGCTGATATTTTGTAAGCCACAGTTTTTTATCTAGTCGTTGGTGAAGTGGTCGCGTTATCGGGCTCCATCTGTTTCTGATTGAAACAGAGAATAAAAAGGCGTCACGGTTTTTAAAGTGTGTTTGGCTCAACATGAGTATGGCGATAACCATGTCGGCTTTACCACTGGTTGCACAAAGTCTACGGGAATGAAATCCCCATGGCATAATTAATTTCAGTGCAGTCTCCAGGAATAAACCACCAGTGATGACATCATTACATGCCATCTCCTGGAATTGATGTAAGAACAGGTGGCAGCTCTACTGGAGGAAGGGGCGTCTGATAGAACATGATACCCTGAAAATTACCGTATTTCACATTAACAACTTGGTGCATTGCATTACGTCATCAGCACTTGGGACTCATTAATGAGGAAAAATATTGCACTTGTTTACACTGTTATTAAAGGTATGGGTGGACTGGGACGGCCACTGTAGCCGTATGTACTGAAGAAGCAGCTCCGAGGAGTACCATGAAGAGGCAAGGCCTAACCTAAACTGGCCTAGAGAGTAATACATCTCATTGGAGTGGGAATAGGCCAGATGATTGCACCACCATTGCTCCTACAAGGGTAGGGACAAAGAGCTGACATAGACCTGCTTAAACTAGCCTTAACTAGGGAGCCCATTTTTTTTCTATGGAGTCACAATTTACTAGAAATGTCCCTATTAATAACTTGCATCACTGTCGCTTCACTTGCTCCTAGTCAAGCTATAGTTCAAAAATATGTTAAAATCCAGTATTTTTCGCTAATAAAAGCTACCGTATTATGGTCATGCTCTGGTTTTCTAATATATTTAAGCCATGTGGGGGTCATTAGGTCATGGATGGATTGTAGAAGAAGGGCAGTATTTTTTAGGATGAGTTCACACTAGGTGGGTATATATTATCGTTGCTCAGTGCTTATCACTATTGGGTTGCAGTGCAGGAGTCCTGGGTTGGAATATTGCAACATCTGCAAGGAGTTTGTATGTTCTCCACGTGTTTGGGTGGGTTTCCTCCGGGTACTCCAGTTTCCTCCTTCAGTCCAAAGACTTACTGATAATGTAGATTGTGAGCCCTATATGGGACAATGACTGACAATGTCCGTAAAAGCTGCGGAATATGATGGCGCTATACAAGTAAGCAAAATAAAATAAGTAATATAAAATATAGCTATCTATATATAAAATAACACAAAAAGAAAAAAACAAATTCAAGGGAGACCGCGCTTCCTTTGTATCTTTAGTGAACCGAATCCAATATGTGATATAAAGCAAAAAAGAGAGCTATTTGCTCAATATTGTATATTGCGAGCAGTTTTGGCAGCGTAAACACTTATATGACTCATGGTCAACAAAACATACCAGGGTATTGGTAAACCAATATAGGTAAGTGAACGCGCTCACTCGAGTATTAATATAAAAGGTAAATATTTTATTCATAAATAAAATATGAATATGAATAAAATATTTACCTTTTATATTAATACTCGAGTGAGCGCGTTCACTTACCTATATTGGTTTACCAATACCCTGGTATATATATAAAATAAGTCGCCATTTTTGGTCACTGAAAAAATCTGTGATCAGGATCTGTCAAGTGGAAGCCACCTCAAAATTAGGCCAAATCCTGCCATGTGTACAGGCCCTTATACTTATTGATGCACTAGATTTTTTTCATACTGTGCAATATTTCACAAATTTGATGCCAACAGTCCTGCAAAACTGTCTTTAAAGATACTCCTTTTCATCAATTTCCCCAATGGTACATAAGTGTCCCAGCATTGGCGTAACTAGGAATGGCGGGGCCCCGAGGTGAACTTTTGACATAGCCCCCCCACACACACACACACACATTCCTGCGCGCTCTATTATGCCCCCATAGTGGCCCCTGCACATAGTATTATGTCCCACTGTGGACACCCATAAACAATTATTATACTCTGGGGTCTTTTCAGACCCCACTGTATAATAATCGGAGACCCAGGGGGAGAAAAACATAAAAAAAACCCTCTGTTACTCAGCTATCTCCCAGCTCCTACGCTGTCGGCCTCCGAAGTAGTCGTTCTTCAATGACGTCAGGCGTCACATGACACGGGACGCAGGCCGGGGTCATGAGACGTCAGACGACTAGGCCAAAATCTGCACGGATTGTGGAGAGGTAAGTAACAGTGTTTTTTATGTTTCTTACCTCTCCCGGTCCGCCAATCATTATACTCGGGGGGTCTGAAAAGACCCCCGAGTATAATGATAGCAGCGGTAGCGGCTGTCACCGGGCCCCTAATATCCTGGGCCCTGTGGCAGCTGTCTCAGCTGCTATGGCGGTAGTTATGCCACTGTGTCCCAGCATGGATTTTGTGCTGCCTTGCAGTCCTTGAGTCCTGGGTTTGAATCCATCTCCAAAGAGTTTGTAAATTCTCCCTTTGTTTGCTTGCGTTTCCTCCAGGAACGGAGTTTAGTCCTTTAAGGGACAATGACTGACCATGTCTGTTAAGCGATGTGGAATATGATGGCGGTATACAAGTAAGCAACTTTCATAAATACAGATGAGCGTCCTATACACAGACTATCCCCGTCACCGTTCACACTAACAGTTCTACAGTGTATTAACCCTTTATTCTTTTTTATTAATTTGTGACAGTGATTTATCACCTTTTCAACCCATTCACGCCCAACTGCGAATAGTTTATCTTTCCCGCCTGAGCGGAATAACACTTTGCCTTAGGCGAGCTGTTTTAGAAATATAAAGGCCGCTTGTAAGGATAGGAACATATCAGGCAAGCGAAAGGTTTTGCACACTTGAGTAAAAATGAATGCAGGTTGGAGTGTGTGACAATGGGATGTGGTTTCTTCGCTGCCTATAAATCAGACATTCTTGCTGGGTTACATCAGGGGAGCCGAGGCATGATTAATCCAAGCTGGTTGGACAGAGATGACGTACAGGCTCAAGCAGAGTTTACCTGAGAATTATCTCCTGTACGGTTTAATGTCTCTATGAGTCATGTGCTGAGACTTTGCTTTGCTCTGTTCTTAAACATGGCTCTATCACGCTTACCTCATCCAAGACATTCTTCTCTTTTAACTCTCTCTCCGCTAGACACAGATCTCTTCCCTTTACGATTCTTAGACATTTCCTTTACTGTTACTTAATTCTTTCTAGTCTTCCAAACCAGATGTGAATTATCTCATATATTAGGTCTTTCAAAGAGGACCTTTCATCAACTCCAACTTTTTTTCATCTTTCAGTGCCTGCCGACGCACCGAATCCGAAGCAGTTTGAATTTTTTCTGTAGCCCTCACCATTGCTGAGAAATCTTTTGTTTTGTTTCAGTGCCCAATATGCTAATTAGGCTCTTCATTGTCAGGTAGGCGGTGCTGAGCTGGAATAGACAGTCAGGCACCACCCACCTGACAGTAGAGAGTCTAAATGGTATTACCGTATATACTCAAGTATAAGCCAACCCAAGTATAAGCCGAGGCCCCTAATTTTACCACCAAAAAACTGGGAAAGCTTATTAACTCGAGTATAAGCCGAGGGGGGGAAATGCAGCAGCTACTGGAAAATTTCAAAAATTAAAATGGTCGGAGTTTTTGGGTGCAGTAGATGCTGGGGAAGGGGAGGGGGTGTTTTGATTGTCTGTCTGCCCCTTCCCTGAGCTTGAGGACTGTTTATTCCCCCCCCACACACACACACACACACACTTGGAATTCCATCTGGCTGAATATAGGGGATCTGCAGTGCTCCTATTAACCCCCTCCTGACGGAACAGGAGCACTGCAGATCCCCTATATTCAGTAGACCGGGCACTGTCAGACACAGGGATACCTAATGTGTTTGCGTTTCACAGTCATTTTCTACTTTTATATGTATTCTAGGGAAAGGAGGGATTTAGAACTTTATTGTTTTTTTTTTAAGTTACTTTTTCTTTCCACTACTTTATGGGACATTCTATACATTAATATGGCGGATGGTCATAGATCTCTCCCCCCCCCCCCCCTTCCCTAAAAAAAAAATTAATATATTTTTTATTTTTTTTTGCTGACTCGAGTATAAGCCGAGGGGGGCTTTTTCAGCACAAAAACTGTGCTGAAAAATTCGGCTTATACTAGAGTATATACAGTACTTATATTTATAATTGCTCAGGAACAGTAGGTGCTAGAAAAAAATTCCAACTGTGCTGGAATCGTGGAACGGTGCATACTGAAGGGGGAAAAGAAGTTAGAGGTGGTGAAAGGTACTCTTTAGGCTAAGACCCCACATTGTGGAAAGTAGGTGTTTTTTTTTTTTGGTTTTTTTTTTGAGCCAAAGCCAGGAGTAGATTGATCAGAAGAGATAGTGTAAGCACTTACTTATATTTCCAATTCCTTTGGTAGCCACTCCTGGGTTTGGCTCAAAAAAACTGCAGCATTATCTGCAACAACAACAAAAAAAAGCTACTTTTCCGCCTGCAAAAATAGGCTCCCATTGACTTCTGTGGGAGCCATTAATTTTTTTCCCCCGCTAGCTAGTACCATAAAAAAGAAGGGACATGCCCTATCTTGCCGCGGATTCCATGGCTTGAGACACGCTCCTGTTTAGGTCCATTCATTCGAGCCTATTCAGAAGCGGGATGCCATCCATGCACTGCATCAACATCTTGTTGTGGATAGCCGTGGCAAAAAAACACATGGCGGAAAACCTTCTGATCCCTACTGCTCCCATTTTATCACTTCCTGGTCCCCATCTTATCAACACCACTGTGGTCACCATTGTAGTGGTCGCAATTCTGTGTCACAGCCTCATCACTGGAGGCCAGGATACGGAGGCCAGCACAGACCTGGGGAGCTGCGGGGATCAATAAGCAGAGTTTTACTACTATTTATTATTTTATTTTATTTTTAAGTTGTTTTATGAAAAAATATCACATGGCTGGACAACCCTTTTATCATAATGTAAAAGACATTAAATATCATATAAACACTCAGTTTCTACTAGACCGGCAGACTACTCGATATGCTTACTTGCGGAAAAGTATGTTTTTGTTAGGCCGGTTCTCACCACGGCATAGGATTAATGCACGGATTCAGAGAAGGCTCGTTCGCCATGCACAATAAATTCCCATGGATTTTACTATCCAATTAAGGGGTAATAAAACTTGCTTGTAAATAGGGTAGATTTTCCTATTAATGACCCTCCCCCACTGAGTTTATTGAGTAAACCAGAAACATACAAAAAATGCCGGCGGCGCTCTTTGCTCCGTGGATGGGAATATTCATCCCATTCATTGCAGCTGATGTCATTTCCCCATTCGTGTATGCACAATGGACGCAAATGATCAAATTTTTAACAATTTTTTAAAAAATATTTTGGTATTACTTTTGAAACTGGTCATATGAGATATTTCCCTCTCTGACACATTGTGACACACTGGGGGCGATGTGTTTTTGCATTTTTGTGCACTGCTAAAAATACAATCTTAATATTTATGTAGCGTTTTTGTCTTTTTGTCTCATTTTTCTTTTACATTTTTTATTTACATAATTATTTGCATAAAACACATGAAATCTAAAATATATTATAGTTTTTATTATGTATTTTAGAGCAGACACAGTATGATGACAATGCCCGTTCACTGTAACTCATTTGTCGGCTTTGCTGTATAGATTGGGACATGTTTTCCTGAACACTTAAAGGGGTATTCCCATGTCGCATACTCACCACTCTTTATTGCTGTAAAATCTTCTTTCTTCCTGGTTTCTTGCGTCATTTGGTGGGCAGGGTTTCATGCAACCTGCCGTTTAACCCCACCCCAAATTAGTGTGTAGCTCCGCCCACCGCATAGCATGATCCTATGGGGCAGCTGAAGGGCCTGTGATGTCATCAAAGGTCCTCAAACACTATATGCACAATACTGCCTGTCTCTGCCATAATGAACACAATTGAATTAGCTAGCCTGATAACTGGGAGAACAGAAGACGAGTTCAGAAATGAAAGCAGCTCCTCTCCCCTATCTGATAGCAGGAAGCTAGGTCACATGGTGTAGACACAGGAATAGCTAGATACACAGGCTCGCTCCCTGCACTTAGCCCCTCCTCCCTCCCCCCTGAGAGCAGCAGATACATCACTTGACTTTTGAGCAGCTAAGTCAAGGCCTGTGTCAACAATGAATTGAATGAAGTAAGATAGTGGACAAACAAAGCAGTTTTGCTGAAGCAGTGTATTTAGGAAAAGTCTTACATCCACATTAACAAGCAGTATAGATAGGATCCTTGTGATGGGACAACCCCTTTAAAGGGAACCAGTCATGGCAATTTGGGATACTAAACCCCCATAGGTCCATATGGTCCAAAGAGCCCTGTTGTAATGCTGTCCATGACCATATTGGGGAAGGGGGGGACTTTATACATACTACTAGTGTTTGCGCTCAGTCGCCTGCACAGTTATTGGGTGAAGCTGGAAAAAGAAAACCTTGGCATCACTGTGCCTGGATCAGACCTTGGTCGCATGAAAACAAGGTCCATTCGTTTGACTGGACAACTGTACAGGTGTCTGAAGCACCAGAGATGAGTGTGATGAGGATTTTTGGACTCCTCTTTAAGTAAGTATAAAGTTTCCCCTTCCCCTTCCAAAATTGGCTACATCTACACTTTTTGGGACAGTATTTATGTGTATATAACCGCCATCATAAGCTTATGATTGTGGTATTTGGCACTTATCTACTAAACAGTCCGATCTATCTTCTACATAATCTAGATAAACTAATCACTATCACATTTTCTCTTGTAAACCAGAGTCTAAATATACCACAGTGTGACTGCCGAAAAGATGTCAAACAATTATTTTTCATGGATGCGGAGTGTTAGAGATGAGCAATGACACGAGGCTATCATATGACTGCCAGGTCGTGTGTTAGGCGCTAAGTAAGAAAAGAAAGCTTGTATTCCTCTAAAAACCACAATATAATTCCTACATAGAAGACCCATGGAAGACAACGAGAAGAAATGAACTGCACCGTATCATGTCTTATGGCACTGAGATGATTTCTCATAGCCTCTGTATTAGAAGATGAGTGGGGCAGCCCTTTATATATATGTATACGGGAAGCATTATGTTCTCGGAGTCTTACAACACAGTCTTTTATTGCATTTGTTTCACTAGGCATTGTAGGATATAGGATTAGACAATCCATAGTTCGTGTTGGAGGAGTGTTTTAGAAAAAATATATTGATGGCCGTCAGGATCGCCACCAGGTATCAGAACCATAGTGATGCATCGTGTATTCATGCACATTGTGGCTGGTGATGGAAGGAGATGTGGAACACTAACTGCACCGCCATTAATTTACTGGGACATCGTAATGCCAGCATGTGACATCATTATAATAACTTTCTTCATATGTTGTGATGTCACTGTGTACACATTTATCTTTGTGTGAGCATTATCCGTGTAATATGACATCACTGTGTGTATCATCCCTGTACTATGACATCACTATATATATTATTCCTGTACTGTGACATCACAGCATATATTATATCTGTACTGTGACATCACAGTGTGTGTTATCCCTGTACTATGATATCACTGAGTCTGTTATCCATGTACTATGACATCACTATATATATTATCCCTGTACTATGACATCACAGTGTGTTTTATCCCTGTACTATGACATCACAGTGTGTTTTATCCCTGTACTATGACATCACTATATATATTATCCCTGTACTATGACATCACAGTGTGTTTTATCCCTGTACTATGACATCACTATGTGTGTTATCTCTCTTGCGGTTTAAGATTGTTATGGATATTCTGAACTAACAGGTAACATTTTCTTTTCCAGGTAAGACCGGGGTCTGGTTTACTCCTCCGTTTTGGTAATGTAGAACATGCTTTATTTTAATTTCATGAAAGAGTAACTAAACTTACATTTTATAGAGGATTTCGGAGCAGAATGGGGTGTTATGACAAATTTTTATGCATTGAGTTACCTGATTTTCCTCCTTCATGTATTATTGTGGCTTTATATTGATATATCCCTGTATTGTACATTGGGTTCTAGGACATTTGTCTTATGGTAATCTTAGTACAATACCAACCTATATATAAGGAGACTAAATTCTCTTTTTACAAGCTGACAAAGCCAATATATGGTCAGTTTAGTAGTAATGATAGTGCATTCGTATAATAACATCATTCCAGCCATGAAGGTATTATGGAAATTCTTTACTTCTTACACATATGCACGTTTTATATGGAAACCTAATAGTTATTATTATCATGTTGACTGTGTCATCTGCCGTGATTAAAGATGATAGTACATCTATAGTGGTATATATAAGTATATGGATCTTGTCAGCCGCTTATGACTATTGTAGTCAGTTGTTTTACATCAAGAAGGCCAAGTACATATATGACATGTCATTGAGCTTTCTTCTGCTCTTACTTACTGCAGTCCTATGTACAACCACAGATGACACATCAACCAAGCAAGAAAGTCTTGTTCTGCAAAGCAGGGGAATGGACATATGGTAACAATGAGCACTGATATAGGGATATGTCATTACAAAGAAATGTGCATGCTTCCTGTCAGTTCTGGAGATATCCAGTATACGAGAGCGAACCCTTCCATTGAAAGACTCTTAGGGGGAGTTCACACGGAGTAACGTGCTGCGTGATGTGGCACGTATACGGTGTGTGAGACTTTGAGCGCCGATAAAGCTCCCATTGATTTCAATGGGAGTGAGGATCGTATACGCCGCATTATTTTGCGGCCGTGATTTTGCGGCGTATACGGTCCGAACTCCCACTGAAATTTACAAAACAGTTTCCAAATTTTTCCAGGGAATGGGATAAAATTAACAAAAAGCTAAGAAACAAGCTGCAGTCACCTTTTTAATCCCCTCCGGCTTTGGTGCTGCTTGCCCGTCCCTGTATACTTCCTGCAGCGATGGTGGCCCATACAGGCACATGTGACCACCGGCCGCAGTGATCCGTGCATGTCATCGCAGCAGTAGAGGTTTAAAGAGGTAAATGTAGGTTGAGTCTGGGAAAGCAGGGTGACCGTTTCTGCAAGAGCTGTATTGGTAGTCACCCGGATTTCGTAGAAAAAAAAAATAAAACCTGGGCTAAAATTTTTAGCATCAATAAAGACGACTCGACGATACTTACTAGCAATTTTACTCCTGATGTTTTGTTAGATAGATCTAAGTTTGACTAATACATCAGTAACTTTAGAAAGGAGTCAATGGGGAGGTATTATTTGATAGATCACTGTATGGTATGGTGGAGGGTGTCTGGAGATTCATGATTTCATACAGATTTCAGTCAGAGGATACCAATGTTTGGTGATGTCATTGTTACTAATATCATGTGTCTGTCTCGCCTTCACCTTCCATAACCTCCTATTAGGGATGATAGGCCTTATAATGTCAGATGGCTAGGACCGACATTACTTATTACTGACAGACAGCACATACCACTGGCCTCAAAGCCTAAATCACGCATCTGGCCTAAATGGGACGTAAAGCGTCTTTCAATTTTTACATGGTTTAATGGCTTGTCAGCTTTTATTATTTATTATGGGTCAGGCCTGTTGACACATGTGGATGTCTGCTGTATTATGTAGCATTCACAGACAGTTACTGTACATTATGTCTCATAGCCTATTATGACCAAAACACAGATGTATATATGTATATATATATAAACACATAAAAAAAACTTTTTTCTTTTGAAGGACACAGAAGAACGTAGTACACCATAATTTTGTGTCCGTCAAAAAAAAAACGGACAGAAACAGATTTTTTTTTTAAATTGATGTCCATGTAAATGATTGACCATTAGTTTGTGTCTGTCTGTTGTATCCATGAAACAGATTTGTAAAAGATTTGTAAAAAAAAAAAAAAAAAATGTGATCTGACTAGAACCTAACAGAGGCAAGAAACCCAGATGCAAATGGGTGGCCTTCTGTATAGATAAGCTCAATGTAAAAAAAAAAAACCCTGATCTGTTTCTTTGTGATGATCAAAACTTAATTTGAACACCATAAGGCTGAGTTCAGATGGGTTTTTTTGGTCTGGAATTTGACGCAGAGGCCGCCTCAGATTCTGGACCAAAAAACGGGTAGCCGCGACTGGATGCCGGTGCAGTGCACCAGCATCCAATCGCGGCACTCCACTTCGAATTAGGCTGAAATGGATGGGCCTAGTCTGGAGGGAGTGTCTTCAGGCCGACGTCCGGCCGTGGCATCTGCCTGAAAAAAGAGCATATCGCTTATTTTTTTCCAGGAACGGTAACAAACCGCTCGCGGAAAAAGGAACCCATTGATTTCAATGGGAGGCGTTTTTTGGTCAGGATTTTGAGGCGTCTGAACTCATCTTAATGGTATCAAATCTGATGATGGGTTCCCTTTAAAAGTCCTTAAAAAGCAGTCGTGAAATGCGCTAAACTGTGTGGATGCTTTAAAAGATGGATGAAAACTCGTACAAGTATCTGATGCCTACTATGAAAGGGATGTTACTATCTTCCAGGGAACCCCTTACCTGAACCCCAGTATTTTATGGTTCTCCATTTGGGAATCTGGAGACTAGATGGTTCCTTCTAACAATATGCCTACCGTATGTAGCTGTATGGGAAATCTTAGAGTAACACCACATTTTATGAAGTGCCTGTATACGTGAATGTTCCCCGTGCACATCTCTATGGACGTCTATTCCAAGAAGTGAACATAAACTTCAGCTCGCACCTTCATGTAACATTGACCTATATGATGGAGAATCTATGGCAGTGTAGCAATACGATTGCATCTTTACATGTGGTATTAGGTTTGACAGCGATCATACAAGCACCCATCCCTATAACAGTTTATGTACCATCCACAATGCTAAATTCATGGCTTCTGGACCTGGAGGTAGCATTTATGGCTTTCATGTTGAATCAAGAAGCAATTTGTTTCAGTAAACTATCTATTTTACTAGATATAGGCCGCCTGCTTTACATTAAATCCATATGACCCGGCGCATTAGTAGCTTCAGCTGACACAATTCTGACTTCTCGTCGTGCGGCCCAGAGCGCACATTAAACATTACCATCCATCATCCCTGTCTGCCGCACCATTTGTCTTATATTTTACTGGAGACAGGAACATCATTTACAGCTGTTGTATCCAATGCAATGTACTCGACTCCGAGACGATATGTAGATAACGTTTCTAATACCTGCACAAACCGTAAGGCATTGAGTTGAAGATTGTTTTAATTCTATTTTCTGTACATGATTATGAGGCGGCCATCTTGTCTGAGCTTCTCCTCTGCTCTGTTAGCAGCACTTAGTGATATGCTTTACTGCAGTGTCATGGCCATAGGATCTATAGACTGGAGACGACTCATTGAGGTCTATGGAAGTATTTTCTGGACATGCTCTGTGCAGGGAGAGGAGTAGATAAGCTGTGACTTCATGTATTGTTAGTGGTGGATGTGTGGAATCTAGAATGGAGTAGGTTAAAGTAATCCAGGATGGATCCAGTAGGTGGCGCTACTCTGAGAGGTGTTAGCAATGTGGTCTATCAAGCTCCGCCCAACAGCCCATCACGGCCAATACACCGTTCACTTCAGCATGGTCCAAATAGAGACTACCTACGCATCTCCTAAATGCAACCATACCTTAATGGTGATCTTTTGTGGCAATTAAAGGGGTTTTCTGGACTATAAATAACCATTTCTAGGAGTCTGTTACCTGAAACAATCAGCTGTCCTCAGAAACTGAAACCCAGAAATGGAACAGGAAGCAGATAGCGCTGTTCTCTGTGTAGTGGCCAGACTAGGTAATGCCAGATCAGTTTCCATTCACATGAATGGGAACTACATTGTAGTAACTCATCTCAGCCACTACAAGGAGAACAGCGCTGTCTGCTTCCTGCTCCATCCTCTGGGTTTCAGCTGCTGGGAAGAGCTGAATGGTTGGGGTGCTGGGTCTCAGACCCTCACAAATAATTTTATCCTGGAATTTTCTGCTCACACAGCAGAAAATGAAGAGGAGTTTCTCTTAATTTTCCGCCACTGGCATTTTCGCCGCAGTCTAGCCATGACATCAGCATTGCGTTATGGCATACCCCCAGATTAGACCCGTATGAATGGGCCCAATCAGGAGGGAGTCTTGAGCCGCAGACCCTGCGGCAAGATCAAGCAGGATGCTTCTTTTTTTCTACGTCCTACTGCAATCTCTGCCTCCCATTGAAAACAATGGGAGGTGGATTCCGGGAGGAACCTGCTCCGGATTCGGAGGCGAAATCCGCCTCCAAATTGGCGGCAAATATTTCCATGCGAACACACCCTTCATCTTCTTAGCTTTTCTATATGTAAATTTAAAGGAGTTGTCCAAAGCCCAGAGATAATATATACTGATTACTTATCTACAGGATAGGTCGCCAGTCAGATCACTGAGGTCTCATTCATTGGAATAGGGATTGCTTCTTTGGGCTGTTTAATTTTTAATACTGATCCAGGCAGAGTCTGGACCTCGGCCCTTATCGGTCTGATACCGATGTTCTATCCCGTGGATAGGTCTTCCATATCTGTTACCCATGGGTCTCAGGCAACCCCTTTAAAAAATAAGGTCCCAACCCTAATAAATTTTGATGTTAATAGAATTTGATGGAGCCAGAATCGCATTGAAATATTCCTTTCATTTCCCATTAATCTTGACATGAATATAATCTTTTAATTTGACAAAATCTTGCCAAAGAAATTATCCATTTCCCCCTGGGGTAGGCTTAGACCATTACATTGTATAAGCAAGTAAATCATGGTGGTGACCAACTTGTAGTTGTGTAAACGTGATCTGCCTATAATGTGAGCGTTGTCTGTATAGTAAATGATGTGTAATTCATACCAGGCCCCTCGCACACTGGTGCATTGTCGTCCTGTAAATCAGCGTACACTCCTGCCAGTGCGTACAAGTAGTTGCTGTATTATATCGCAGTATAAATGGACTCCATATTCCTGCACATGATAAAGTGATCTGTGGGGTTTCATGTAAAATATGAGGCCTTGTGCTCACAGTGAGCCTTTGCTTGCTGCCATATTACAGAGATATTCTCATCTAGTATATCAAATTTGGACTCTGGGAGACCTGGCTGTCATCTTGGTGAAGCCCCACCGTGTTTGGGCGCACGCCACGCTCCTTTTTGCTGCGTGCGGCATTGCTTATTAGTGTTTTGGTGTAATATTCGCAGGCCAACTTTTTCTGGAGGTCAGGAGGTCACCCTTTTTTGCAGGAGAATCCCAGACGTTGTGGGAGTGTTGACAAGTATGGTTATGGGGGAAAGAGTTGCTAGTTAATAGGGTGTTCAATAAATCCTTTGTATGACTCCATACAAGGTCAGGCTTGTTGGCCCACCAGTTGGCAGCTTGGGATATCATTGTATAAGCTTCCTGGCTATCTTTTAAGGCTTTTATACACATAAGAGAAAAGTCATTCGAATCTGCTAAAAACTGTGTTTGGCCAAGTTTTACTAAATATCTTCTTTGGGGTAAGTTTTCTGTGCATTATACTTGCATATGACATACCGTATATACTCGAGTATAAGCCAAATTTTTCAGCCCAGTTTTTGTGCTGAAAAAGCCTCCCTCGGCTTATACTCGAGTCAGCAAAAAAAAAAGAAAAAAATATATATATATTTTTTTTTTTTAGGAGAGTGAAGGGGGGGGGGGTGTCTATGACCAGCCACAATATCAATGTATAGAATCTCCCATAAAATAGTGCAAAAAAAAAAAAAAAAAAAAAAAAGATAATTAATAAAAAAATGTTCTTAATCCCTCCTTTCCCTAGAATACATACAAAAATAGAAAATGACTGACACACAAACACATTAGGTATCCCTGTGTCTGACAGTGCCCGGTCTACTGAATATAGGGGATCTGTAGTGCTCCTGTACCATTGGGAAGGGGTTAATAGGAGCACTGCAGATACCCTATATTCAGCCAGGCTGAATTCCAAGTGGGGGAAGAAAAAACAGTCCTCAAGTTTAGGGAAGGGGCAGACAGACACCAAAACACCCTCCACCCACTCCGAACATTTTCATTTTTGAAATTTTCCAGTAGCTGCTGCATTTCCCCCCCTCTGCTTATACTCGAGTCAATAAGTTTTCCCAGTTTTTTGTGGTAAAATTAGGGGCCTCGGCTTATATTCGGGTCGGCTTATACTCGAGTATAAACGGTAATTGTGTACAATTATATCTACTGTGACATCATTATATTATCCTTATTGTGTAACACTGCACATTATCCCACTATTATGACATGTTTGTATACACAATCCCTACACCGTGACAGCACTAGGTAAATTATCCCACTACTGTGACATCACTGTGTGTATTATCCCTGTACTGTGACATCACTGTGTGTATTATCCCTGTACTGTGACATCACTGTGTGTATTATCCCTGCACTGTGACATCACTGTGTGTATTATCTCTGTACTGTGACATCACTGTGTGTGTAATCCCTCTACTGTGACATCACTGTGCATATTATCCCTGTACTGTGACATTGCTGTGTATATTATCTCTTTGTTATGACGTCATCTTGTGCCAAAACAACCACAATGGGGACTATTTACTAATCTGGGGTAGATTTCCTAAGCACATAGCACCAGAATTCTGATATTATTTCTGAAAAAAAGTAAAGAAATAAAAAAAAAAAATAAAGGCTAATTTTCTGTTCGCCAGACTTATCGAGTGTTTTAGATATTTTTGCTACTTGTATAGAAAGGAGGAGTGGCTTATTTAAAATGGGGGCAGGGGTTAAGAAATTTTACAGTTTTTGAGCAACCAATAAGTGGTGTTATGTTAGACTAGACAGTCTTAAACTTTGCCAGATTTTTAAAAAAAATTCATTTGACAAATCTAGCAAATATTAGACTGTCTGGTCTAACTTTACACCACCTATTAGCTCAAATTCCATCAGAATTCTTAATTTATTTTTCCATGTTCTGAACTTAAAATGGTTATATGTTTCTGAGATTGATGGCCTAATTCAAGGATAGCCCATCTGTATTAGATCAATGAGGGGTCTGACACTGCAGACCACCACAGATAACCAGTACTGAGGCAGCGAAGGAGAGCTTCACATACGTTAGCGGTGAGTGTCAGTGCTGCAGTGCTGCTCATAGACTTCAGTGCAGTACCGACACTTGCCAACCTACAGGAGGTCTCGGGTTCAGACTCCCGCAGATCTAATATTGATGTCATATCCTGAGTCATCGCAATTATCACTCTCAGAAACCAAGTAACCCCTTTAAGGTGGTCTTTTCAAAATGGGACCCTACTACATGTTTTACTATGAGGGCGCTCGGTTGCTTGTTACACCCCTGCAGTTTAGACAAACATCTGCATGGTTTTGTACGTTATGGGGATGGTTTCGATTGGGTACTGTGGTTTCCTCCTCTAAATACATACTCATAGAAAATAACATTAAGGGTAGATATTGTGCAGATTACCGTATATACTCGAGTATAAGCCGACCCGAATATAAGCCGATGCCCCTAATTTTTCCACAAAAAACTGGGAAAACTTATTGACTCAAGTATAAGCCGGGGGGGGGGGGGGGAAATGCAGCAGCTACTGGAAAATTTCAAAAATTAAAATGGTCGGATTTTTGGGTGCAGTAGTTGCTGGGGAAGGGGAGGGGGTGTTTTGGTTGTCTGTCTGCCCCTTCCCTGAACTTGAGGACTGGGTTCCCCCCCACACACACACTTGGAATTCAGCCTAGCTGACTATAGGGTATCTGCAGTGCTCCTATTAACCCCTTCCTGATGAACAGGAGCACTGCAGATCCCCTATATTCAGTAGACCGGGCACTGTCAGACACAGGGATACCTAATGTGTATGTGTTTCACTGTAATTTTCTACTTTTATATGTATTCTAGGGAAAGGAGGGATTTAGAACCTTTATTTACTTTATTAAATCACCTTTTTCCCCCCACTATTTCATGGGAGATTCTATACATTACTATTGTGGCTGGTCATAGACCCCCCCCCCTCCCCCTCCAAAAAAAAAATAAAATAATAATAATAATTTTTTTTTTGCTTGACTCGAGTATAAGCCGAGGGGGGCTTTTTCAGCACAAAAACTGAAAAATTCGGCTTATACTCGAGTATAAGCCGCTGTATAACCCACCAGAAAACCTCTTTTTGTTTGCCGTAATGACATTGTAGCTCTGTCACCCCCATTGCTCTGGCCCTCTTCTTCTTCCTAGTGCTTTAGCTGCTGTATGTGCGATCTATAAAGGCACGCTGTTCCTAGTAATATTGTTATAGTGTTCAGACATAAACCAGCGAGCCTTAGCACTTTATTCTTCTGACATGGTGAACTGTGGCCGTGTTTGCGTTTCCATTACGCGGCCACACAATTACGGTTGTGTCAGAAAGGCATTGTCGTTCCAGGAAGCCCATTTAACATGGGACTCGGGATAATTATATACGCTTAATATAATTGATTCGGTTGCGTCTACTAAATTTCCTTTTTGGCATGTATAAACATGTCCTTAGTATCAATTATCGCATGTAACATTTCCGAAAGTTCATTCTCTGCCCTGAAATTCTGTTATTTGTCCCAAGTCAGTCCACGAGATGCTTTTGATAGCGATGGAAATGAACAGGAAATCTCATTTGCCCTCTGAATGTTTGCTTATAATGTTATGGAGTATATAATGTTAGAGCTAATCTTTACTTTCTTTACCACTTGGCTGCAGAATGCACGGCTGACCTTTTAATGTAAGTCTATATAGTTCAGCCTCTGAGCCAGTTGTTTCCTTTTTGGTAATTTGCTGTTTTTATGGTGCACTAACTCATCGGTTACTTTACAGGCAGTTCAAGGTTTCAGAAAAGAGCATTAAAAGTTTTACAGAGATTTGTGGACTCTCAGTTTATTTTAGTTGGGTTATATTAATATTTTGGAGCGGTTTAAGGATCCCCTAGTTTAACATGAAGCTCCACCTCTATGAGGGACCTGCCAAAATTGCAAATTGATACAGTATTTTTCATGAGCACGATCGCCATTGGCTGCTGGAGTGATCGGTGGGAGTCACATGACAAAAAAAATATAAAATGAGTACAGGTACAGTATATACAATAACACAGTAAGGGCTAGTTCACACGGGGAAAGAAGGGGCAGACTTTGGCACGGAATCCACCTCAAAATCCGCCCCCTCACAATAGAGGTCTTTGTAGACCGCTAGCAATCTTTTCTCCGCTAGCGGTTTGTTCCCGCTCGCGGAAAAAAAGAAGCGAGCTGCCCTTTCTTGAGGTGGACGCGTCAAGACAATTCCCCGGACTAGGCCCATTCATTTGGGCCTACTCCAGAGCGGGAAGCTGCGACTGTGGGTAGCTGCAACAGTTGTGGCTAGCCGTGGTGGGCGCATTTTGCAGTCTGTAGCCCCGTGTGAACTAGCCCTAAGGCCTTATTCACACTTGTCATAGGCATTAGTTCTGTGAAAAACTGCAGATAAGGCCTAATGTGGATCACACAGCGGAAAGTGAATGGAAATGTACAGCAAATTTCTTCCTCAAATTCCTCCCCATATTCCAGCCATTCAGCTTTCCACCACGGCCTTTACTCACGGACTAGCCTTAGATAAATGGTCCTAATCCGTGGAGCGTCGTTTGCCGCAGGTTTGACAGCTGTGTGTTTTGGGTCATTATTCTGTTGCAAGACCCATGACCTGCGACTGAGACCAAGCTTTCTGACACTGGGCAGCACATTTCTCTCTAGAATCCCTTGATAATCTTGAGATTTCATTGTACCCTGCACAGATTCAAGACACCCTGTGCCAGATGCAGCAAAGCAGCCCCAGACCATAACAGAGTCTTCTCCATGTTTCACAGTAGGGACAGTGTTCTTTTCAAGATATGCTTCATTTTTCCATCTGTGAACATAGAGCTGATGTTCTTTGCCAAAAAGTTTGATTTTTGTCTCATCTGTCCATAGGACATTCTCCCAGAAGCTTTGTGGCTTGTCAACAATTTTTATTTATTATTACTTTTGTCAGACTCAAGTTATTTCTGTGACCTTTGTGGGTTTTTCTTTCATTAAATAAGGGGTAGCAACAATTTTGTTCATGTCTGTATACTATAGTAGCTAGCAATGTGCACTCATTTTCTCGGGCTATCGACTGATTTAATCAGATCTGTAAATCTTGCTATAAAATCACAGTACTAGAATTCCTTGTACAAAAAAGAAATAGATAAAAAAAAAAATTAAAAAATAAATAATATACTAGTAATGTTTTCAGTACAAAAGTTAAGATTCTGTATTAGATGGCTGGACCTTCATCTTGTATGTTATGTTCTAAAGCTCGGAAATGGGGCGTAAAGCACAATTTTTTTTTTTTATGTACTGGATGCAGAGGTATCGTAAACTTAATTGAAGAATTCCTTAAAAGTGAGGTCAGCATAAAGGAGATGCTAAAGACTGTGATTTTCCTAAGTAGAAAGGTCTGTGTGCTGTAGGGTGTATGATAGAATGTAATGAGGATATTCCTGTAAACATATCTGGCTTATATTACAAGTCCACGGATATAAAGCCCCGCGGCAGTACACAGTGCGATTGGCAAAACTTGAAGAGAGATCATATAGGGGATTGGCTGCTATGTGAGCAGGGAAGTCATGCTAAACCGCTCAGTGTATCCTACAGTGTCCACGTATATCCCAACATGTGTGGCCTGAATTTACCACAATTCCATATAACTTCTCTATACATTCAGTGGTTAGTTATTCTGTAGGTAACCTCTACTTTCTGTGCAAATTTGGGAGAGTTGCAAGTTTGGCTGCTGTGATTCTTCACTTTGATTGTTTACATTGTGTTTCCATAACCTGGGGATGATCTTATCTCTCCGCCCAGCACAAATGACGTAGCTCCCTGCTTTCAGGAGGGAGGGGGAGCTGAGTGCTCGGAGCAGCTTGTATTTCTGAGCTGTTTATCTCTCTGCCCAGGACAAGTGACGTAGCTCCCTGCTTTTAGGAGGGAGGGGGAGCTGAGTGCTCGAAGCAGCTTGTATTTCTGAGCTGTTTATCTCTCTGCCCAGGACAAGTGGCGTAGCTCCCTGCTTTCAGGAGGGAGGGGGAGCTGAGTGCTCGGAGCAGCTTGTGTTTCTGAGTTGTTTATCTCCCTCTTCCAGTTACCAGGTCGCTAATTGAATTTTGCTGATAAGGCCTGAGACAGGGAGTCTGTTACCTCTGTATGTAAACACAGACCTAAAAGTGAGTATATTGCAAGCTGACTCGGTCCTGTAGCATGTATGTTTGGGATTCTCATCACCTAACAAATCCAGCCCTGCTACATCCGCTTCATATTGTGCATCTTCCAGTGATACTGTGATAATTTATTTACAGCTATCCCTCATTACTGATTGCAAATATGTACTGCTATGAATAGAGATAGCAGAGGCGGATTTATCTGGGAGACAGCAAGTGAAACCCCACCCACCAGTTTACCGAGAAAACAGAGCATACAGCCTGCAAGTTGGTGAACCGGCGAATTGGGGATACCCCTTTAACAACTTGGTTGAACTGGGGTAAAAGTAATAGTGCATAGGGATCTCTGGTACCACCCAAAAGATCGAGGCTGCAGAAGTATAACTTCCCGCCCTGCTTCACCATCAATATCCCCTCCAGTGTCTGAGCGGCTTAAACTTATATTCCTGTAAACATGGAGGTTCCATTGGGCATAGATAGGATAGACTGAATAATGCTGACTTCCATCCTTAAAGGCATTGTCCAGAAGGTTTTATTATAATTTCTTCCCAGGGATTTATTTTTTCATGGAGGTTGTTGCACGGTTCAAACCCACAATCACGTGATAGGAACCAAAACCCGAACCCTGGGTCACTTTTCCTCTTCTGTCCTCTCTCGTTTTCTGTACTCTGGGGGCTAGCAGACTATAGTAAAGCATTTCTCCAATAGCACAGGTAACTACATGTGAACAAGGGAGATGGGGGAGCAGCACAGGGGTTGGTACCAATCACGTGAACCGTAACCTCCGGGTCCTTAGGAAAAAATCTTTGTCAGAAGTGAGTATACGTCTACAGTATATTCCTGATCTCTTCTTCTTTCCATATATCCGATGGGCAGCAATAATGACAACTGACAGATTTGTAGTTTACTGTACTTGTGACGTACGAGCATCCATGAGGGCTGGTGATGATAGATTCGCGGGCCTAACCTCCTTTTATGTTCTGTTACATAAACTATTACTGTTCCCTGTAACATATAGCTAAGGAATCAATTATGTAAGACTCGTTCTCATGACCCATATGCCATGTAAACACGCCATTTATAGCCGGAATTTAATATAAATTTGTTTAGTAAGCATAATGTATGTATGGAATCTAAATAGCTGTGTTCTTGGAAAATTCCCTCAGTGTCTAGGAAATTTCTGCTGATGTTTTCCTGAAAAAGAGATGGGTCATATCTGATGACTATAACATGATACTATTTTTAAAGGAACACTGATCTGTTTCCCAAATTGCAATTCAGAGAGGGAAAAAAAGGTATTAATCTCTTAAAGGGGTTTCCAGGAGCTTAATATTGATGACTAAGCACAACCAGTACACGGTGTACAATACAGGCCTTGGCATTCAGTGATGCACTCTCTTCAGACAGCTCATCTGAGTTTCCTAAAGGCATCTGTTTTATTTCCACCGCCTTGTTCCCCTTATTAAAGGAGTTGTCTTGAATTTTTTTTTTTTGTAGATTGTGAGCCCCATATAGGGCTCACAATGTGCATTTTTTCCCTATCAGTATGTCTTTTTGGAATAACTCCACACAAACATGGGGAGAACATACAAACTCCTTGCAGATGTTGTCCTTGGCAGGATTCGAACCCAGGACTCCAGCGCTGCAAGGCTGCACAATGCACAGAGATGGAAGCAGATGGGTCTGTAAACTGTATAGTGGCAACGCAACGTTACTGCCACTGAGCTCCCATTAAGAACTGAACTTCAATTAGAAAGAAAAAAAAATTGCAGCCACTCTAGTATATGGGGCTTTTTGCTTCAAGTTCTGTACACTGTATAGCACAGAGATTCAAATAGTGGCAGATTCCACCTTGATTCTGCCTCCTATTGTTTTCGATGGTAGGCAGAGATCGCAGGAGGAAGCTGAAAAAATAAGCATCCTGCTTGATCTTGCCATGGACTCCACATCTCGAGACTTGATGCAACAGAATGCCAAAGCTCTGCATCATCATTCTGCACCCTGGTGCTGGCAATATTGGCGCCAATATCTCTCCTCTGTCAGAAAGGTGTTCCAAACAGCCCAGTGATGACGCTGAACTATAAGGCCGGTCTTTCTGACAGTAGAAAGATATTGGTGCCGAAATTAACGGCACCGGAGCACATACCAGTAATGCTGACAGTGCGCTGAATCTAGTGCACCCACCATTTCTGAGTAATCAATGCAGTTGGTTTCAGTCCCTGATAGGTTAACTAGACTCTCTAATATCAAGTCGATGGTGTCAGGCAGGAGTAGACAAGGGGGTGTGACCCTGAGCTCCAATCAGAAGCAGACGGTGACAGAGCCTAGAATCACAGCCCTTGCCTGCTCCTGCCTGACACCACCCACTTGAGATTAGAGAATCCAGTTAGCACATTGGGCACCAAAACTAACTGCATTGATAGCTCAGGAACGGCAATGCAACTGGTTGGTATTTAGGTTCCTTTCTGCTGGTTCTGGCACACTATTTTAGTGTGAAAAGAGCTCGATTTGGGGGGAGGTGATGAAAGGTTCCCTTTAACTACCTGAGAAGTTCACCTTTGGGCAATGTCAAGAACAATTTCCAGGTGTATTTAATAGCTTTTGACACCTGATCCTTTGCACCTCCATGCTCCCTCTACAATAGGATTAAACAATACGTAATCCTTATAATTGGCCATGATTGTTCCTTCTTATAACAGTTCTAGGCGTAGAATATGACGGCTGTCTTTTTATTTGCAGCAACCCTCTACATTTTCCTTTGTCGCTGTATTACTATGATGTTTTTAGCAGAAATCTGGACTTTGTTTTAATATCCTTTTACGTTCTTATTAATATTAGGAGAGTATTACCTGAGAGGCAGCGATCTCCGTATTGGAAGGCCTGGGCCGTGCCGGGGCCAGAGCTGTAGCCAGTGTCTGCATGAGGCTTGGATAGAGTTTTGGCAGAAAGAAATACTTGTTTTTAGACTCTATTGTTCTTGGCTTTTGCGTTGGTGTGAGGGATTTGGATAATATGTGGTTGCTTCCAAACCCTGCTTTTTACATTCTGCCTCGTATCCATGTTCATTCACGCATGTATTGGCGTTTTCTAATTGGAAGGGCACATTGGTGCAGGACCAGTGGCGTAACTAGGAATGGCGGGGCCCTGTGGCGAACTTTTGACATCCCCCCCGACCGTCGCCGAAGTCCTCGACCGACCCCCTCCTACGCATTTCTGCGCGTTCTATTATCCCCCATAGTTGCCCCTGCACACAGTATTTTCCCCCATAGTTGCCCCTGCACACAGTATTATCCCCATAGTGGCCCCTGCACACAGTATTATGCCCCATAGTGGCCCCTGCACACAGTATTATCCCCCATAGTGGCTCCTGCACACAGTATTATCCCCCATAGTGGCCCCTGCACACAGTATTTTCCCCCATAGTTGCCCCTGCACACAGTATTAACCCCCATAGTTGCGCCTGCACACAGTATTATGTCCCACTGTGGACACCCATAAACAGTTATTATACTCTGGGGTCTTTTCAGAAAATGGCATTTTTGAATCGCAGCATTTCCACTGCAGATTTTTTTTTTGCATTAGCCAGAATCCCATCCACTTTACTGTAAAATGTAGAATTTTTGGGTGTGGAGTTTCTACCAAAGCCCAAATGCTGCATTTTATCAACGTGCGGCCCCTGCCTCGAGTTCCAGTTTTTGAGATTTATGACTGCCGGGTCTTAGAAGACATTTTAATGGGTTTGTTTCATCTTCAGTTATTGCAACCGGGCTGATATGTAAATCAAGTTACTAATGTGAGAACGTGCTCCAGTGACGCAGACAATTCCACCGAGGTGTGCGCAACATTATGGTCTGAGTGATCTTCCGCCACCTGCTTCCTACAATGGGATTATACATTCCACCTCCAAACCTTTGATGTCTGTTTTTAAGATGTCGGGGCTGGAAGACGAATGTGTACATGGTTGTACGTGGTAATGAGATTGTACTTAATCTTGAGGGTGAGGGTTTCGGAAGTCATTTCTAAGTGTGTCCTTCAACAACTAGTTTGTGGTACTGACAGACGTAGAACAATACACACAGCTGGACATGCCATACATCGACAAACACACACAGGTCCAGATTTACTAAGAGTTAGACAGTGTATACTGAATGCGCGGTGCGTTACTCTGTGGGAACGGAGCCTTAGGCTGAACAAATGTGCACCGATAGTGAAATAAAGGGGCACTCCTGTGATATTTTTCACTCATCATACTGTATTTATGACCAGTATCAATAGTTCTCTGCTCACAATGTTATTTCCTTCTTCAGTAAGTCTCGTGATCACAGTGTTATGTCCTTTTTATTTTCTAGCATGGGTTGCTGTGTACACTGGAGGTCCTTTTCTGCTGCCTGGGCCTACTATTAACCCTTAAGTACTATCATGGTGTCTATCATAATGATATGTGTATGATACCGGTGTATGATCGACACCATGGTAGTACTTAAGAGTTAAGAGCTACAATGTGACCGCAAAATCAACAAAGTCCTGCCCTCTGTTCTTCCAAAGAAGCTTTCAGGAGTTGAGGTGACATAATCCTCACAGTGTTCGGGTTCATCGGTGGACCTGAATGAAGGACAGCCAGGTGCAGATGTGAACTTAGCCTAAGGTCTTAGCATGTATATAGTAAACTTCACGTTGCGGAAACTCAGCTTTTAATGTTGCAGATTTTGTTGCAGTTTTGCAGCCAAAGTCAGGATTGTATTGAGCAGAAGGGAGAAGTATAAGAGCTCCCTATAAATTGCTCATCCCTCTTGTAGCCATTCTTGGCTTTGGCTCAAAAAAATCACAACAAAATCTGCAACAAAAAAATCTGCATTTCCGCAAAGTTGGGCCTTAGCCTCAATGTTGATGGCTACCTTAAAGGGATTGTCTCATGAAGGGGTCCTATGTCCATGTGGCCTCTTAGGGCAAGTGGGTACAGTAGTGTGGCATCTTCTTCAGGACCCTTCTTTGAGCCAGAACAGAGAGGAGCTCTATGAGAGTCCTTGTATTACATGGTTTATTTCCACTACAGGGAAAATACCCGGCCGGCCATGACTTTCCCCAGTAAAACCAGCTCTTTGCCTGGAGATCTGGGAAAAGGACCCTTTCATATCAGTTACTTTTTTTTAGGTCCTTGCTTCTTAAAAGGCGTTATACGGGATGAGGCAACCCCTTTAACTCATACCCTGACTGGTTGCATCTATATAAATAAGGATGCCGTTGGCCCGATGGAATATTTGCTCGTATTTTACAGTTTCAATGAGCCCCATATCCATTCTCTACTTCCTAAAATATCAGCAACCATAACAAAGCGGCAGGAGGTCAAGTTTTCCTTCACGTAGATGATTTGGAATTTCAAAGGGAAAAATGCCAAAATGATGTAAAAATGACTGGAAACTTGATTCATTCCTTCACCAGCAACAAGATCTGGCAGAATCCTGTACATTCCCAGTTACAATTGCAGCAAGCAATCCAGCCATAGATGGTATTCCATCCACGTGAGACAGGCCAGATGCCGCCTCTTTCATTCCCACTTCATTTCTTTACTCTGAGATGTCTGTTTTTCGCTTTATTAGCTTCAACCACACCTAACATCCTATATAATTTGTTATATGTCATAACTGCTGTTTTATATATATCATGGAGTGTCAGCCTTCTATTATATTGCTTAAAGGGAGTGTCAGAAGGAAAATGATGATGCAACCAGCCCCTGTACCTAGCAGAGGACAGCCTTACAAGCACCTTCTTACCTTTATTTTTGTGAAACTCTGCTTCATTTGCACAAAAATCACATTTTTCTGATATACAAAATGGTAGCATGGCAGTGCACGGGCTCCCTTTCCTGCTCTGACTTATTTCAGAAAAATGGGCCCAGCTCTACCTCCTAAGGTTCGTTGGCTTCTAGGGTTGAGCCGATCTTGACTTTTCAGGATCGATTTTGAAATCTGATTTCCGATCATTTTTCATTCGAACCCGATCTCGATCCCAGTTCCGATTCCAATGCAAGTCAATGGGATTTTTTTACTAATTGGAGATCGGATTTTAATCCTATTCACTATACAGCATGGAATCTAACAATTGAATGCTTTAATTGTTAGAATCCACGCTGCCCCCTGCCTCCCAGGCTAGGAGACTGTGGGCGGGTTAGAAGAGTGTGGGCGGGTACTGGGAGGGGAGACGTCACATCTCCCTGCTTTGTACCCGCCCACACGCTCCTAAGCCACAAGCCCCGCCTTCTTCCTAGCTCTTTAACACTTACCTGGGAGGCGGGGGCAACAAGGCGAAGAAGAACGAGAACACCGGGCAACGGACCAGCCATCTCTGCAGGTAAGTAGCTACTAGAGATGTTAGTAATTCAGTAGAGGTTTTCTTTGCAGCAGTCATCTCATTTGTGTCCAACAAAGAATTGCAAAGGAATAGATCACCGTATGGATAAACCCAGTGATATCTGATGACATCACAGCTTGTCTGCTCCACCCCTCCCTGCGCAGGACATGCCGACACCACGTAGAGATGAGCAAGTAGTATTGGATCGAATACCTTGCTTCCATAGGAATGCGTGTAAGCGGCCGAACACCAATGGGTTAAGCGCAGTGAATATTCGTTGCGCTTAACCCGTTGGTGTCCGGCTGCTTACACGCATTCCTATAGCAGCGAGGTATTCGATCGAATACTACTCGCTCATCTCTAGAAACTAGTTGCTGCCTGTGACCATCACGACTATGTCGTAAAGCATATCACTAAATGCTGTCAACAGGACAGAGGAGAAGCTCGGGCAGGATGGCAGCCTATATAATCATGAAAATGCAGTAAAAAAACAAACTAAAATCAGAAAATAAAATCAAAAATAAAAATAAAGAAAAATTGTTATCACGTTTCCTTTAAGTGACCCATTAGTGACCCATGTGGCGGCACATGAGTTGCTAAGAGGTATTTTTTATTATTTTTTTAATGCCGCTTCCTGCCCTTACAATTTTTGAAAACCTCTGAAAGCCCCTTTGAAGGCATATAATGGCGCGGTAGGATTCGGTCAGGTCATGGATGCTGGGAGTGATCCTTACATAAGCTGTTCTTTCTGCTTTGATGCTTCTCACATTGTTACGGTTTATTTTACATACATGATGTTTGCTTTGCTCTGTTAGTGTTTTACATACTGCATTTGTTCAGGAAATCTCATTTTTGTGTGTTGTGGTGGCATTTGATGGATATGTAGGGTCGGAGTCAGCGCTGTAACAAGTTTAAAGCAAAGTGTCATTGAATGGGAATCTCAACAAAAGTACCTAAGACTGCCAGAGAAAATGACCTCATGGCTCAGAAATCCTGACCCTGAATGTCTCATTGTCATCATAATCTGTGTTCTACTAAATAAATAAAGCGAGCGAGGTCTTTCAGGATCATGTGTGTGGTAATGAAGGCTATGAGATCATACTTGAGACTATATAAACTGCTTTAAGACGGGAAAGACTAGCCAAATATTACTAAGGAGTGTTCTGTGGGGCCATAACAGTGGGATTGTTTGTTATGCTGATTTCTAGGTCATTATAGAGCACTTTACCTTAATACTTCTCAACAGTCCTCAAGTGCCCTGAAGTCACAAGGTACAGCGCTGCCCATAGCTGACAGCTGGACACTTGTCCGGCCGACGGCTAGTTCTCCTGTCTCTCTACATACATCCATGTTCGGCTTGGCTGCATGTTTTTTCAGTGGGGAGAGGAGTATTAGCCACTTCCAAACTCTTCTAGAATTAGTTTATCGCACAGAACCAAGCATTCAGCATACCTGATCCTTCGTTCCCCCAATATTTATGGTTGGCTACAACCCTATTCACATTAGATGGCTAAAACTGGCAGACTCGACAATCCTCAGCTTTTATTAAAGGGATCCTATCATTAAAACACAATTTTTTGGGACTAACATGTAGGAATAGCCTTAAGAAAGGCTATTCTTCTCCTACCTTTAGATGTTTTTTCCGCGCCGCCGTTCGGTATAAATCCCGGTTTTCAACGGTATGCAAATGAGTTCTTTCGAAGCACTGAGGGCGGGCTCCAGTGCTCAAACAGCACTGGGGCGTCCCCAATGCTGCGAGAGAACTCTCCAGCCTCGCCTCCATCTTCTTCTGGAATGGCTTCTCTTCGCGTCTTCCTCCAGCGCTCGCTTCAAACTTCTAGGCCTCGGTCCTAGGGCAAAGCCTACTGCGCATGCCCGCCGGCCACAAGGAAATGGCCGCTTACACAGTATTGTTAGCAGCCATTTCCTTGTGACCGGCAAGCATGCGCAGTCGGCTGCCCAAGGCCTAGAAGTTTGAAGCCAGCGCCGGAAGAAGACGCGAAGAGAGGCCATTCCTGAAGAGGATGGAGGCAGCGCTGGAAAGTTCTCTCACAGCATTGGGGACACCCCCAGTGCTGTTTGAGCTTTGGAGCCTGCCCCCATTGCTGCCAGAGAACACATTTGCATACCGACGAAAACTGGGATTTATACCAAACGGTGGCCCGGAGAAGACATCTAAAGGTAGGAGAAGAATAGCCTTTCTTAAGGCTATTCTTACGTGTTAGTCACAAAAAATTGTGTTTTAATGATAGGATCCCTTTAAATGGCCCAATGACATACACCATCTGATCGGCGCTGTCACCCTGAGCATTTTGGTGTTTTGTTTGGCCAAATCTGTTCAGCCATTCCAAAGATATAAGCCCTTTTAGTGTTGATTTGTATAGTGCTCTGTAACACCAGAACTCAGCATAAGCCAGCCCCATCAAACGACTTTTCTCCTTGTGAATTTCTGTCTTTGTTGAGATATCGCTGTTCTTGTTGATATGCAAATAAGCCCTTTAGAGCAATGAGGGGTTGTCAATGAGGTGAGCAGCAACCCCCTTATTACTCCTATGAACTAATTTGCATATTGAAACAAACAGCGATATCTCGGCTTCTGTCTCACTCAGAAACAGTCCCAGGACCATGCATGACATCTTGAGAAGTACTGACCTCTACTGATGAGAATAAAACACTTTGGTTGTGATAGAAAGTTTCTATATAGAGGGGCTACAGAGTGGCTCAGTGGTTAGCACTGCAGCCTTGCTGTGCTGGAGTCCTGGTGTTCAAATCCCGTCAAGGGCAAAAAACCATTTGTAAGGAGTTTGTATGTTCTCCCCATTTTTACATGGATTTCCGTCCCATATTCCAAAAAAAAAAGACATGCTGGGGGGGGAAAGCTTCTATATAGCTCCAGCATCAGACTAAGCTTGTGCTTATGCTGCTATCTTATGCACTTCCTGTGCACTGCCCTCTTCATAGACCTCTATAGACACTTGTAATCAGCCATGTTGAGATGCAGAAATGTTCAGAGTGCAAGTCATTTAGGGGGGTGTTCACATGTTTTCCCCTTAATTTCATTAACAGGTGATAAAAGGCAACATGACCTATCATAGGTGGATTCTGATATGAAAAATGGGAAAGGGAAAAAAAAGAGAAGCTTTTTTTAAGTGGATTTTCTAAGTCCATACAGTGTGCAGAAGTAAAAGCCCGCGATAAAAAAATGCATTGTCTAAAAACCGCATGAAAAACTGTTTCCTGATACAAATTTTTCACAGCCTGAAAAAAAAAAAACCTCTAACGTCTTTATTTTTTCCGTTAGCTGAAAAAAATCAGCTACTGCCTCCTATTGGGATGAATGGGTGGCAGATTTCAGACTGATTGTAAGTAGGGTTCCATCTAAGTTCTGCGTCAAATTCCTACCTGTGAACACCTTTCATGTCCTCAGATATTGGCGGTATTATATACCACTACAAAGCTGACAGAGCGCTGAATTTAATACAATGTGAATCTTTGACGATGCACACCCAGGTGCCGGACATATCAATGTCGTTACTTTCGGCACCTATATCCCTTCACTGTCAGAAGGACGCTGAATTCAGCGCACTGTCCACTTTCTAGCGGTATATAATACCGCCGGTGCCAGAGGATGTTGAAGGTCCCCTTTAAGCAGAATTAGGAGAAGCAGAGAAACGGGTATTTCTCTGAAGAGATCTATTACTAAATTTCTCATCATGGCCTGTTCTATTGATTTATGCAAAGTTTGTTGAAAAGTTAGTGACCCCTTAGGATTTTCTCCGTTCTCGTGCCTTTTATATTTTATTCTACAACAAATGTATTTGTCAGATTTATCAGCTGCTTGCTGACTGTGTCCCTCTAGAGCGGGGTTCTTTGTGTAAATGTTAATGTGTTTGCTGAAGGGATGTTTGAAGAAAAATTCCAAGTTGCTCATTTACTTATAAGATATGTAAATGTTAAGACTGCGGGTAGAATAACAGGAGACAGGTCAGGCAGTGCTGGCTACAAGGAAACCTTCTTTCTAAATGTCCATTTATAGAAGTGTACCAAGATATTGTTGGCAATGGTACGCTAGATGTCCCATAGCAATCCATTTACTGAAATGAATCTGTCTCTTCTTATTAATGCCATTGCTTCACTTACTTAAAGGGGTAGTCCGACCGTGAACATATACCCATAGGAGGTGGGGTGGGATAAAAGGCGAAAGACACTGAGTACATTGCTCTATCCATTACAGTCTATGGGAATTATGGAATACTATGGAGAGTCTCATCTTCAAACTGGGGAACCCGCCTAATATATGGATTGTGTTTTCTGTTCCGGATTGGTCTATGTGCAAGGGGTCTGAGGGTTCAGGACCCCCCCATTATATACTACGTTTAATCTTACAATTTACATAAGATTGTTCATGGATATTACTTTTAACTCTTCGCTACTCGACTATTACAATTGTCAGGATGCCGTGGCCTTAATGTCACCTGCATGTCCGACTTTGTGTCCGGTTAAAAAAAAACAGTTTCCCCACGGTCAGGCAGAAAACGCACACGGGTGGTCACTTTGCAAACCCATTCAAGTGAATGGGTTTGAAAGCTGACCGCCGGGTTTCCGTCTCCTGTCCAGTTTCATGGGGCAGAAGACGGAAACCGGCCGGATAGGCTAAACTGGAGACCAGGAGCAGATGTGAACCCACCCATTGGGGGAAGTTATTAATGGGAGCTTGTCGGGTGACTTTTCTACCCTAAACTGGTGTTCGCACAAGTAACATCGAGTATTGACCTTTCCTATCATGCCTCTCACATTTTCTCTTATTGTTGTTGAAAAGTCAAGTTATTAGTTTTCATAACCAGCTTGTGCATGAGTTATAGTTAATTTGTCGGGCCAAGAAGGGTCTGCCTTGGGCTCAACCAACTTTCACAAAAATTGATGGACAGGCCGAAGACTGAACACTATGGTACATTTTGGCACAAGAAGCGGCCATGTGCCAAAGATGCTTACCCACTGACTATATTCTTCCATAGCACCAGCTTCAACCAACATTGCCTCTGACTCCACGACTCTGGCTTCACAGCCCTGCATGTACACCCATCTATGCCAGAAAACTGCAATTATTGCAATTATGTTCATATATATGTATAGTGGGAAAGTTAACTCAGTAGCGGCAATGGTGTGTACCAAAGCAGTCAGAGACAGGGACACAATATCTGGTGCAAACAGGTTTATTTGAAAAAAAATAGAAGAAATAAATAAACCTTTACTTCAGGTTCAAAAACGTCAAACAAAAACCTGCTCGTCCGAGCACTAACTAAACAAGACAAAACTAACTATCCGTGTCGCTTACTACCAGCCAAACCAACAAACTTATAACAGAGTTAGGTCTCACCAGTCTCTCAGTATTGCAGGGCAAACCCAGACGCTTCCTCCCATTCCCAGGATCTGCCCTGAAGTGTAGGCTCCGCAGCCTTTTATGGACCAGTAATGAGCCTAGGACCTACACTTGGGGCTGAGGCCTACTCAAGACCCATCCTAGACCACAGAAATCTAATGGAGATATACTGTGATTCCAGCACTCTGTCTGTCACCTTCTCACTATAAATATATATATATATATATATATATATATATATATATATATATATATATATATATTGTAAGCCGATGGCTGGCCAGGTAATGGAGGGGGTGTACATCTCACCCAGACTACTAAGGTGGGTAAGATGAGAAAACTCCAGAAAGAACATTTCTCAGCAGATAACTATTGTCTATGAGGGTTATTTCAGAGTTTCGGTTACTGGTCTGGATTTTTAGTAATGGCAGGTAGGATTGGTAGTGGGACCTGTCATTCCACCCCCCTCCAGTCCACACTTTGGGGATATTCTGGGAGCAACTCAGCTGCAGATAGTCTCCTCATCAAGGAGGTTTAAGAAGCCAGCTCCAGCAGCAGACTGAGGGCAGAGCTTGGCTGGAGAGCTGACAGAGAGGTCATATTTTTGGAGCTGTGTCCTGAATGATTCTACTGGCTTTTGGATTTCTGTGATTCTAGGTGAGGTAACCTATTCTATGTTTAGTTAGAGCCTAGCCGGGCAGGGATTTATTTTTGTATTGTTTCCTTTTGTTGCTGCACTATCTTTTTGAGTGAATATAAACTCTACCTTTGTTTTGGAGTAAAGAAACTGGATTTGTGTGTCTATGCCACCCCACCTAGCAACCCCAGACCCTGACAATATATATTCAATATTCAATCATCTCCTAATGTAGTTGTATGGTACCATCTTATATCTGGCATGTACTGTTAATTTGCGCCCTCACTCTCTCTAATGTGACTATACGGTTCCTTTGCTGTTCAGACCATGGAAAAAAAGAGAACAATGTCCATGCCGAGATGAAATGATGAGACTAATGTGAGCACAGCTGTTCAGTTTACGCTACAAATCCAGCCAGTCCTGGCATTACATGCGACAGCGAGGACGAGACGCGAGTAACTCTACCTCCACTGGATGTCAGCTGGGAGTTTACGTAGTGTATCCGAATGTAACGTTGAGTGATTCAATTAGATTTGTTTAGTCTATTAAACTGTAATTTTATGTTACATGCTCTGGAGTCCTCCAGCCCATGTGAGGAACGTAAATTCATGCGGTATTATTAATGGTGTTTTTAATTTGTCGACTTCCTGTGGTTCACCTCAGAAATGCTTCACTACTTCCTATTTCATTACTTCAATTAATTTTAAGGGCAGTGTTTTAAAAAAAAAAAATGTCTGAAAATCATTAGTGGGCGCTATTACTAAGTTCAGTGGAAATAATGATGAGTCATGGTTACCCTACGAATCCACATGGTACACATCCACATTGTATGGAATTCTGTAGGTCTCACGAGAATATGCCATGTTCATCCTTCTGGCACATGGGAAGTTGGGTGTTTTTCATTATTTCTTTTGTGAGTATATGTGCAGACGAAGCAGAGTAACCCAAACTTCTGCAATTGTTTAAATGGCTTCAGAATCTTGTCATTGTTTTTTATGGTCTTCCAATGACTTTTCATTGGTTTTTGTTTTCTTCTGCAGCAGTTTAAGCAATTGCAGAAATCATCCATAGATGCATCTAGTTTATACGCAGGGCTGAGTTCAACCTCTCCGTAGTTCAATAGAGTAGAAGGCTTTAAAAGGACTATGTAGGAACATAGGGTATGTATTTGGACTATGTTAGGGTATATGGGTCCATATGGACTGGTGGTTTAGGGTCGCACATAGACCTGTTCTAACTCTATCCTAGAGGTCAGTTTGATGTATTTCATTCGACTGACCTCTGGTGTTTTTAGCTGTCCATGGAAACTAGGGAAGTAGACCTTGATGTCATGGCGCATGCATCTACGTTCGGGTATATGTGCAATGTGAATGAAGTGTACTACTCTGACTTGAGCGAATAGCTGCCCTGAGATCAGAAATAGCCCGAACTGGGTAAGTATACAAGTTTTTTCTTTGCTTTTTTATTTTGAAAGGGTTAAAATAGGACTATTTGGGACATAAGGACCAGTGGGTGGTTTAGCATCCCAATTGGACCGGACGGGTTCGCTTTAAATGTCACTCTCATGTTTGCCATAGGCATAACTGGAGACAGGGGGTTAGCTGGGAATTTGCTCTGAGTGCCAAGAGCCAATCTTGAAGCAAACTGAATGCTTGCCCGAAGGAAAGGAAAGCTAAGAAAGTATCAATTCTACGTATATACACTTATCGGAAAGCGATGACTCTTAACTGCCATTCATTCCATCTGACAAGATATTGGGTTGTACTCACAAATAAATAAGTCCATGATTAGAAAAACATGGCGGCTTTCTTCCAAAAACTGTGTCCTTACTTTCCATGTGTTGTGTTTGGTATTCCAGCTTAGAGCCATTGAAGTGAATGGGGTTGAGCAGACATGCCATACATAAACCATGGGCTGGGGGGGCTGTTGTTTTTTGGAAACAAGCAACCCCTTTAACCTCCAGTATCTATATGTTGTGAATGATAAGGCCTGATTTATTTGCCTTTCTCCTATATATAAGGGTTACTCCATGTCCTTCTAAGAACCAGTGTCTTACATTAGAAGAAGCTGTGAAACTGGCACGAATGGCATTATCAGTGTAGCAAGACCTTAAAGTGATCAATACATTCTGTGCGATGACTAATGAATAAGAAGTATGACAGATCTTAAATCAAGAACATGTGACTTGGAATAATTCATTGCTCTATCTGCCTGTGAAAACATCCCAAGACTTAAGAAGCAGTTCATAAATCTGAATATGTTCCCAGACCAGCTAAAAACGGCCATAATCCAAAAAACAACAACCCTAGAAGCTTCGGAGCAGCGCTCAGCCTTCATTCACTGCTAAGGTTGAAAGAAAACTTCAAGGAAATCCAACTTTGTGGCACTTACTAAACAAAAACATCTTCTAAAATTGTCAGGACTGATGTCACAAACCCTCCATATAGTGACTGGGAGGCCACCATTGTTTTTACTTCTCCATCACTCACCCCTCAGCCACAGTAGTCTGAAAATATTGGCCAAGTGCACAGGGTGTGAGTGCAAGATATTTGCTGCATATTATTAATGGCAAAGGAATAATTTACATAGGGACGGATGTCTCCTTCAGTCATTAAAACAACGTTGGTGGTACCATGGACAATTTCCAGTTTGGAAGATACCTCCATGACTGTTCCTAGAAGACAGGGAACTGAGGTGCCAGGAAAGACTGTATGATTGATGTCTTATATTGAACCTTCCAGATGATGCCTGCTGACAGATAGAAGGAGAGAAGCTGAGCTCTGTGATATATAGGGTTATATGATAGAGGAGAGAAGCTGAGCTCTGTGATATATAGGGTTATATGATAGAGGAGAGAAGCTGAGCTCTGTGATATATAGGGTTATATGATAGAGGAGAGAAGCTGAGCTCTGTGATATATAGGGTTATATGATAGAGGAGAGAAGCTGAGCTCTGTGATATATAGGGTTATATGATAGAGGAGAGAAGCTGAGCTCTGTGATATATAGGTTTATATGATAGAGGAGAGAAGCTAATCTCTGTGATATATAGGGTTATATGACAGAGGAGAGAAGCTGAGCTCTGTGATATATAGGTTATATGACAGAAGGAGAGAAGCTGAGCCCTGTGATATATAGTGTTATATGATAGAGGAGAGAAGCTGAGCTGTGTGATATATAGGGTTATATGATAGAGGAGAGAAGCTGAGCTCTGTGATATATAAGGTTATATGATAGAGGAGAGAAGCTGAGCTCTGTGATATATAAGGTTATATGATAGAGGAGAGAAGCTGAGCTCTGTGATATATAGGTTTATATGATAGAGGAGAGAAGCTAATCTCTGTGATATATAGGGTTATATGATAGAGGAGAGAAGCTGAGATCTGTGATATATAGGGTTATATGATAGAGGGGAGAAGCTGAACTCTGTGATATATAGGGTTATATGATAGACGGAGAGAAGCTGAGCTCTGTGATATATGGGTTATATGATAAAGGAGAGAAGCTGAGCTCTGTGATATATAGGGTTATATGATAGACGGAGAGAAGCTGAGCTCTGTGATATATAGGGTTATATGATAGAGGAGAGAAGCTGAGCTCTGTGATATACTCTAGGATTTACACTGCTCTTTACTAAGAAATATTGCTTCAAATCACATATATACTGTGTGTATGTATGTGTGTATATATATAGTATGTGATTTGAAGGAATATTTCTTAGTAAAGAGCAGTGTAACTCCTATCAGGACTCCATGGAGAGACATAGAGTCCTGCTTACTCCACCCACACACAGTGATAGACAACAACCCTGTATGTATATACACATAGAGCTGTCAGTCACTGTGTATGAGCTATGGGTGCCGGTGACTGAATATTTTACATTTTGCCCTTTTGCCAACCAATGGCTATAATGCAGATTTCATGTTTAGAAGTCATTGGCCATTGTGATCAGAGTTTTGCTGGCTTCAGCTTGTGTTACGATGAATATTTAGGCCATAGATATAGCTGACGGTTTTCTCTCGGACAAGCCATAGTTGTGGTGTTGTTGCCAGCGACCAGCAGATGTTGCTTGTGGTGCACATGAGTAGCCGCTGCAGTGACTGCTCTGCAGTTGTGTGGGGGCAGTATTAGGCCTGGCTGGGATTATATGGTGACAATATGTGGGCTTTGCTTTGGCTTGAGTTTAAGGCTTTTTGTCAATTCAGCTGAAGTTAGACGGAAGTGTTGTTTTCCAAATGTCGGCTGCATAAAATATGTTAGTGTTTCCTGAGTTGTTTTATTTATGCAGATAATTCCAGCATAACATCTTATTTTAGTCACATAACAGCTGCGTCTCTCTCACACCGCATGGTCCACATCTTGAGAGGGCACTTTAACCATTTCTCTAGTCATTGGAATAAACTGAAGGCTTTTTATATTAGAAATGGAAAATGGTTTGTAGAAGGTAAGAAAGAAAGAGAGTGCCACTTTTGTCTGCGGGCTGTATGCGGTATTGCAGTTCTTCCATATTCAGTTGATTGAGACTAAGGTTGGTCATACATATGAAGGAACATTGATTGACAGCCATCTCTCCCGGGCCACCCCAACACATGCACGCGACTTAGCCGAGCCTGCATGTGTTTTTGATGATGAGTGGGGAGTGGGCCACCACCAGGGGCGGCTTATCTTCTTAAAAACAAAAGGAATAGACATGTTGAAATCTAATCTGCACACCTCTTCTCTCCCCCAATATCTGACATTGAGGAGAGTCCCCATACTCATTACGCTATGTTCACATCAGCATTGTGCAGAACAATGGACTAGCGGGCTGCTAAAACAGTGGACAACATCAGTGCCCGGCAGACCCCATTGACTACAATGGGATACGCAGGTGTCCATTTGTTTTAAAACGGACGAAAAAGACAGACTTTGTGACACACACTGCAATGGAGTCTCCAGGCAGAGACTTCGATGCAGGTGTGAACCCAGCCATAGACGCCTTTGGCTGGTCCTATCAGAATTGACAGGTTTAGCTGATATACATGTAATGCAAGCTGTAATACCGGCCACAGCCCATGACCAGAAGAGGCGCCGTCTGGATACACAATCTCTATATGCTTATTCTGGAAATTCCTTTAAACCACTACCACAGAAAGTGGACTAGTTTGCCTTGAATTGCTCTTCATTTTCTGCCATGTGAACATGCCCTTATTTTGTTATATAGAGTTCAAAGCATTCTCAGGTTCTGATTTTGGTATGACAGTAAATTTCTTTGCTCTGCTGTTTATTGGGGTCAGGATCATTGGAGTCCCCCAGTTTACCCTTGCTGTTGTAGTTATCCTTTAAATTACCATATATACTTGAGTATAAGCCTACCCGAATATAAGCCGAGGCCCCTAATTTTACCACAAAAAAACTGGGAAAACTTTTTTTCTTCCCCCACTTGGAATTCAGCCTGGCTGAATATAGGGTATCGGCAGTGCTCCTATTAACTCCTTCCTGACGGAACAGGAGCACTGCAGATTCCCTATATTCAGTAGACCGGGCGCTGTCAGACACAGGGATACCTAATGTGTTTGTGTTTCACAGTAATTTCCTGCTTTTATATGTATTCTAGGGAAGAGAGAGTGATTTAGAACTTTTATTTTTTTTTTAATCTTCTTTTTTTTTGCACTGTCTTATGGGAGATTCTATACATTGATATTGTGTCTGGTCATAGACACCCCCCCCCCCCCCCCCCCGAAAAAAAATAAAATAATAATAATAATAATAATATAAAGAAAATAATAATAATAATTTTATTTTTTTTTCTTGCTGACTCGAGTATAAGCCAAGGAGGGTTATTTCAGCACAAAAACTGGGCTGAAAAATTCGGCTTATACTCGAGTTTATACGGTAAGTTCATGGATAGAATGTGCATATATTTGTGTAGGAAATTGCCACCAAGTGAAAGTGAAGACAGATTTATACGTGTTTACATTAGGTTTACACTAGTGATGGCCATCGGAGGACCAGACAACGGATAGGCAGACTGCTACAACAGCGGTCACATATGGAATCCAGTAGACCCCATTAACTATGATGGGATCAGTTGGGGCGTCCATTCTTTAAAACGGAAAAAGTTGGACTTGCAGGACGTTTTCGTCTGGCGATTTTGGATGCAAACTTTGACGTAGTCTCCAGCGCAGATGTGAACTTAGCTGATTCTCCTTGGTTATCCATCATGTTCTAGTAAGGCCCCGTTCACACGGGGTGCAGAATGGCAGATTTTGGTCCTGATTCTGACATGGGAAGCCGCATCTTCCCATTCCGGAGTAGGCCCAAATGAATGGGCCTAGTCCGCCGCGTGCTACTGTGAGGCGGATGTTGCGGCTGATTCAGCCTGAAGAAAGGGCAGTTCGCTCCTTTTTTCTGCGAGTGGCAACATGCCACTCACGGAAAAAAGTAAGCTAGCAATCTACATAGACCTCTATTGTGAGGGGGCGGATTATGACGTGGATTCAGTGCCAAAATCCACCCCCTCTTGCCCCGTGTGAATGGGGCCTAAGGGGAAGTTCTTGCTGGTCTGCAGCTCATTGACTTTGATTTCCAATATTTGCTCTTAGTGATATTGTAAAAAATTATCAGCCCAAATCTAAGAATTCCACTGAAGGCTACAAAGCAGCATCAGCATATAAAAAAAAATAGACCAAAACTAAAACTGCAATTATACTATCTTTTGTCCAACAGATGGCGCCAGTAATCTAAGTAATTATTGTCCTAATGTACAATTAATATTCTGTAAATAATACCTGAGAACGTCACCAAGTCTCCAGGAATATATCGTCTATATTTTATCATGTTTCACTTCCAGATTAGAATTTTTTATTATCTTGATGTAAATTCATTACATTTCATGCTCCAGAAAGCAGAGAATCTCCATCTTTGGTTATTCCCTGCCTATATAGTCCATGTTATGGGTAGCCTAGAATATTTGTAACATACTTTACTGTGCTAATATTTTTATTTTATAATTATTTTTGTCATATTAAAGGAAAGTTGCTACAGTAAGCTGCTGTTAGCCAATATTATTATGAGTATATTTTTGTTATTAAAGGGAATTTTTCTCCATGAAAATAATGTATAATCTGAAGGCGGTATGTTATAGAGCAGGAGGAGCTGAGCAGATTGATATGTAGGTGTATTGGAAAAGATTTGGTATAACCTGTCATTTATCCATTGGGATTGACAGACTAGAGTAAAGCCAGCCCCATAGCACAGATAGGTGAAAACTAGAAAGGAGGTGGATCAGCTTGGGGGCCAGGTGCTGGTTCTGATCGTGTGATCCCTGGAGGAAGTAAATAAAAAAGACTCCCTGGAGAACGCCTTTAAGTAGAGCTGAGGAAGTTATTAAACAGGACTTGACACTTTTTCCTGATTAAAACATTAAAGATAACTTGTCTTAAAGGTACATCCATATCAGATCAGTAGTGATCCAACTGCATCCCCATCGAATAGCTGATCTCCACAGCTGATACACCGAAAATGGAACAGGAAGCAGACAACTTTGTTCTGTATTGCTAAACCGAGTAACAGCAGCGTAATGAGGACTTTTCACCTCCTCCATTCAGTCCAGCTCTTTACATCATTTAATAGATGCTACTTCACTGATTTTAGCACAGTTGGAATTTTGGAACACCACCATTCCTGAGCAATCACAACTGTTAGTTTTGGTGCCTGATATGTTATTTAGTTTCTGTACTGTCAGGAGGGCGGTGTCAGGCTGGAGCAGACAAGTGGTGTGACTCTGAGCTCTGACACTGGCTGCCTCTGATTGTAGCTCTGAATCACACCTTCAGCTTGACATCACCCACCTGACATTACAGAGCTTCTATGGCACATCAGGCACCAAAACTAAATGCATTTGTTACTCAGGAATGGTGGGGGGCTAGAGACAAAATTCCAACTGCGCTGGAATCATTGGAGCACCTATTAACAGATACTAAGAATTAGAATTGGTGGAGGTGGTGAAAGGTCCTATAAGTGAATGAAAGCTGATCTTCACAGAAAACAGAGCTGTCTGCTTCCCGCTCTTTAAAGGGATCCTATCATTAAAACACAATTGTTTCTGGCTGACACGTTAAGAAAGGCTATTCTTCTCCTACCTTTAGATGTCTTCTCTGCGCCGCCGTTCAGTATACAATCCGGTTTTCGTCAGTATGAAAATGAGTTCTCTCTCAGCACTTGGGGTGGGCCCCAGCGCTTAAACAGCACTGGTGACATCCCCAATGCTGCGAGAGAACTCTCCAGCACCGCCTCCATCATCTTCAGGAACATCCTCTTCATGCGTCTTCTTCCTGCGCAGGCGGTCAAACTTGTAGGCCTCAGGCAGAGCCAACTGCACATGCCCACGGCCACAAGAAAAATGGGCGCTTACACAGTAAATAAGCAGCCATTTTCTTGTGGCCTGTGCGCATGCACAGTCAGCTCTGCCCGAGGCCTACAAGTTTAACCACCTGCGCCAGAAGAAGATACATGAAGAGGACGTTCCTGAAGATGATGGAGGCGGTGCTGGAGAGTTCTGAACTCATTTGCATACCGACGAAAACTGGATTATATACCAAACGGCGGCGCAGAGAAGACATCTAAAGGTAGGAGAAGAATAGCCTTCCTTAACGTGTGAACCAGAAACCAGAACGTGTGAACCAGAAACAGTGTTTTAATGATAGGATCCCTTTGAATATGATACTACTATGTATTATTAAGGTGGTATACTTGATATTGGATGACAACATAAGAGCTTTGGTTTAATAAATATCTTAGGGAATTTATTCAATCTTCAAATCTACATTTTAACTTTTTACAAACCAGTTTTAATAATAAAAGACCCCGCGGTAGCAGTGAATGGATAGGGAAGGGTTGTCGCAATGTGTGGCACCATTTATGACACTCTGGGTTGTTAACGGTATTTAATAGCACCCAAGTGCAAGCACATGTAATAAGAAAACCGCTTGTTGTGGTGTATTATAATGACCATAGTAACAGAAACCAGGAGAAATAAGATATTGCTTGTGCTGCATTCACACATTTTTAGAGAATAAGTTAATGCTCAATTATATACGATACTTCACAAACTCTGCCAAGAAAGACAATTCTAGTGAGAAAACCTCATTACATATGTGTATGTATAGTATAAGTGACCATAGAGTTTATTTAATAAGGTAATGGAAAGCAAAGTGCAACCATGAGCACAGCCCCACAACCACAAGTTTAGAAGCTGCATAATTTTGCTATGCCTTGAGGTCATACACTGGCTGCGAGCGATACACAATGGCGTATTCACAGCTTACATCTGACCGGCCCGAGGTTTTACTTTGTGTTCATATTGGACAATGGAAATAATTGGAAGTAAATTGTGAAATGTCTCATAGTGACGCATTTGTTTGTTTCACATTTCCTTTAATGGTTCCTGCTTTTTTTTAAAAAAAAGTCACGTATTTAGTTATTTAAGGGGGTTGCGTCATGAACTCAAATGACAATAAGTAAACGCTTTGTAAAGTACAAATTGTACAGCGCTGCGGAATATGTTGGTGCTATATAAATAAAATTTATTATTATTATTATTATTATTATTATTATTATTATTATTATTATTACTGTTATTAGGAGAAAAAAAATTCCCTTGCAAAAAGTTGCAATTATATCCCTGTAATAGCACCTCCTGGTGTTCAAAATGTGTAGGTCTGTGTATGTCATTTCAGTGAGGCTTTATAGTATACAGTATAGCTTCTGCTGTATCCTCAATAAAAGAAGCAGGGATATCATTTAGACTGGACATAGGTTTTCTTTCTGTGGTGAGGGGCTTATTTAATTTCTTTTGCCTTTGAAGTCTGTATCAGAACATCTACCTTTTACTGTTAGGCAGCTAGGTTCACAAGGTGGATTTTGCAGCAGGATGCAAACTACAAAATAATCTGCAGAAATATCCCTGCCAGTGGTGGAAACATTTTAATTGGAGCTTCAATGTGGGAATTGCACCAAAGATTGCATAGAGCCCTTTTTTCACTAGCATTCATTACTAATTTTCCAGATGGCAAAAATTAAATACCGTATATAGTCGAGTATAAGCCGAATTTTTCAGCACAGTTTTTGTGCTGAAAAAGCCCCCCTTGGCTTATACTCGAGTCAGCAAAATTAATATTAATGTATAGAATCTCCCATAAAATAGAGGGGAAAAAAGAAGCTTTAACAAAATTTAAAGTTGTAAATCCCTCCTTTACTTAGAATACATATAAAAGTAGAACATGACTGTGAAACACAAACACATTAGGTATCCCTGTGTCTGACAGTGCCCGGTCTACTGAATATAGGGGATCTGCAGTGCTCCTGTTCCGTCGGGAAGGGGTTAATAGCAGCACTGCAGATCCCCTATATTCAGCCAGGCTGAATTCCAAGTGGGGGAAAAAAAAAACAGTCCTCAAACTCAGGGAAGGGGCAGACAGACAACCAAAACACCCCCTCCCCTCCCCCAGCAACTACTGCACCCAAAAACTCCGACTATTTTAATTTTTGAGGTTTTCCAGTAGCTGCTGCATTCCCCCCCCCCGGCTTATACTGAGTCAATAAGTTTTCCCAGTTTTTTGTGGTAAAATTAGGGGCCTCGGCTTATATTCGGGTTGACTTATACTCGAGTATATACGGTATCTGCCTCTCATTGAAGTGAATGGGAGGTGGAATTTTTGGCACAAATTCCAACATGTGAATATAGCTTTATAAATTCCTCTGGCCATGCTGAGATTCTCTAATAAGCAGAAGGAAAGCCCATGTCCATCCTAAATAATATCCCTGCTTTTTTTTTCACTAAGGATACAGCAGAAGCTAAACTGTATACTACTGGGCATGAATGACTAACAGAATGACATGCACAGATCTATTCGTTTTGAACACCATGGGGTGCAAGTAAATGCAATATGTTGGTAAGAATACCTTTTATTTTATGGCTGTAATTTTTATTAAAGTCAGAAAAGGAAAGGACAAAATACAGCTTGAACTGACTAACAATAAGTCATATTGGGTACGTATGGGTACATACACAGGCTAGACAAAATCATTGTCTTCCCCGCCCACCATTTTGCAGATAACGGCTAGCATTAGACAACTGTTGCCCTTTAAGTATTCACAAGGGAGTGGTACAGACGATGCCCCCTGCCTTCCTTTGACGATACTATAGATAGTAAGTATGATAGTGGTCCATGTTGGTCTAGTTCAATACAGATTTTTCTTTGACTGTTTCCACGTTTGGCTCAGCTTATCAGAAGGAGGTAAAAAACTGTGCCTGTTTAGAATGTGTTATCTTTTCTATGTTCTATGATATAGCCCAGCAGACTCTTCTATTCCATACAGAGGAATTTCACAAAAACAAAAATAAACCACAATACGTGGCATGAATTTTTATTTGACATGGAAGCCTTCGGGTGACAGATAATGCAGTGAGCTGATAAAGTGACGTCAGTGTTATATGTCAGGAGATCCTTCTGCTCCATTCAAAGACTATGGAACTAACAAAGATAGCCAAGCACTGTACAATCCCCATCAGTCCCATTGAATATAGTAACAATAGGCATGTGCGACTTCAAACAGGAGATGCGATCATTGGGTCCCCAAATGATCAGACACTGATTGCCCAATAATTCTGGATAAACCCCAAGTTTTTTGTTCCCCTTGATTAAGGGAAACCTTCATGATCGGTAGGGGTCCCAGCGATCGTGATCAAATGCAAACCGAGTATGCGCTCTGCCCCTCCATTCATTCGCTATGAGATAGCCAGAGATAGCAGAGTACATCACTCTGGCCCTCCCACAGGAATCAGTGCAACGGTAGGACACTTGCCCCATCGGGATAAAAGAGCCAGACTCTGTTCTTGGGGTCGGTGGGAGTCCCAGTGATTATACCCCTACTTATCATGAAATTATCCCCTATCTTATTGATAGGGGAGAACTTCAAAACTGTTTGAACCCTTTAAGACACCACTTTGGGGTTTGTTTGTTTTTTATGTAGCTTGTGAGCCCCATGTAGTGATCACAATGTACATTTTTCCCTATCAGTATGTCTTTGTAGAATGGGAGGAAATCTACGCAAACATGGGGAAAACATACAAACTCCTTGCAGATGTTGTTCCTGGTGGGATTTGAACCCAGGACTCTAGTGCTGCAAGGCTGCAGTGCTAACCACTGAGCCACCATGTTGCCCACTTTGGGGTTTTCTTTTTAATATAAGACTTCTTAACTTTTCGAAAAGTAAAATCAGGCCCCCCTTGTCGACCTTTGCAGGCTGGAATGTATCTCTGACAAAATACGGACCCTTTGGGACTAGTGCCAGAGGCGAAGTTTAACAGCATACTGTGTAGAGTGCTACAAAATGTACAATAATAGAGCATATGCCTTCTTCATATAGAAATACTTGTATCCACATGGCCTGGGTTCTTCTGTGCAGCGCTCCCACATTCCTCATTTATAATGTAACGTACTATGTGCTGACATGCTGAAATCTTATAAAGCCCTTCCATTAGCCCCTTCTATATCTTCTCTATTTCCTTGCATGTGCTCTGTTTACTTTCTAGTTACCATGGGAAGACCGAAATAGACGTACACTGCATAATACCATTACCTTTCCCGCATTATTAATAGAGACTCTCGCTCTCTTCTGTCCTTCATGACTGTTTCTGGAAAGTCATTGGCGCAGAAATACTTTTCAAGAAACATCTACAGATGTCTAATTCTGCAGAGCTCTCCGAATATCTCGCCTGAAGGAGAGCCAAAGACGGGAATGCATTAGGGCAGTGTCAGACTGAGGTTCCTTGGGGCCACCATTGAATCTGGGGGCCCACCCTTACACGACCCCTTGGAAACAGACCATAGTACCCTTCCGATTTGGGTGCCTTTTGTTGGACCATTATTGTGTTAGAGCCTGGGCCCAGCGGAGGATCCTCTGATACTCTGGTAGGCCAAGCCGACACTTCGCCATGATAACAAGATATGGATTACCTATAGTAGCACCTGTAGTAGCCATAGTTTCCATAACTCGGACAGGCACTCTTAAAAAATACACATGGGAAAAATTTTGCATGGTTTGCAGTGTTGAGTTGGTCCGCTAATTTAGTAGGCCGCCTGCCGTGGTTTCAGCGCTGTTTTTAGAACAATCCTGTCACTTCTTTTTCTTCACCCAAAACTTGGGAATCCACGTCGAAATCCTGCTGCCTCCCATTGAAATCAATAGGAGCCGGTCATTTCCTTTTTCCACAAGCGGTTTTTTCCCGCTCACGGGAAAAAGAAGCGAGCTGCCCTTTCTTCAAGTGGATTCCGCGACTGATTCAGCCACGGCGTCCGCTTTGCGACACCACCCTCTACGGTCTAGGCACATTCACTGCATTCAACCCGACATGTAGGTTTTTTCTGTCCGCTTGAAAAATCGGACATCTTTAGGAACAGACACTTAAGGACAGGCACGGAGTGTAAAACAACGCACCCGATCACCATTTAAATGAATGAAAAATGTCACGGACACAGCTAGTGTCCGCTGCCAATGTCCGCGCAAGATTTTGAACGGACATTAGCAGCGGACACTACCAGTCGGACACTGACGGTAGTGTGAACGCCCCCCTTACTTGTCATGCCACCTTAGAGGAAAATCCTGAGTGTTACCTGCACCACTGGCATGCAAGCAATACCACTCTAAGTGTATGTTCACACGGCAGGAATTTTTCAGCTGAATTTTTACACATGACCAAGTTCCTCATTAGGGCTGGGTTATCAGGAATCTTTTAATAAAGGTTCAGATTAAAATATATGGAGACCCTACTACTTTGCAGAAGAGCAGTGGAACACAGTAAGCTTGCCCACAGAAATGACCTGCCAAGTTGGCTGAGATCTTGCTGTTTACGTCTTCGGAGTATGGATTTGTTCCAAGTGATTTGTTGATGAGTGCACCGATATGCCGCTGCCATCTGTCTAACACAACCTAAGATGGTTTTGGGTGCACTTAACCACTAGCATGCTGATATGGTGCTGAGCCATAGGGTGTATCGGACACATGGACCTCCATGAACCCCCCGGGCTTCATCAAACTTTGAGTCCTACAGATACCTGTGATGGGTGGTGCTATGTTACAGATGTTAGGGACCAATGCCATGTGGCGGTTCAGTGGTTACAAATCCTGTCAATAGAATAAGGCTCCTATTCTCATTTAAATGGAGTGGTGGTCATGTATGCCTCTTGCTGTTCCATTTTTAGGATCAATGGACATAAAGCCATAGTGCCAGTCACCAGAGACATAACTTGAAGCTCCTTGGTCCCAATGCAAAATCTGTAATGGGTCCCCCATCTTTCTTGTGCCTTTTAGAATAGTGGTATATTTTATGTAGTAGAGGAACCTTCAGAGCGGGTCTAGGCCCCAGTAGCATCTGCCACCACTGCACCCCTATGGCTACGCTCTTGTCTATTCTGTGTAGACAACCCCTTAACCTATGCAAGAGATTTGGAGCCCAGAACACTATGAAGATATAAGCTGGCATAGAGTTTTGACCTAAAAAAGACCTTATGAAGGATCTCATTTGGGCTCTGCCTTATGCGTTTTTCTCTGTTAGATTTATGGAGTGATATAATATGTTTATATAAGTCATACGGCGATGCTAAACTATTATAATATGTTCACAGCGCTATGCTCTACCACTGTTATGTCTGAACATGACAAATGACGTAATATTGGCATTTTTATACAAAAACTGTCTTCATCTTGTAAGAGGTAACTAAAATCATTGTAGAAAATGTAAAGTAGATGTAATTCCCCATAGCATGTCCTTAGCTGGTGTGTATGAGATCATTGATGTAATACAAGTCTGCATTACACACAGCTGGAGATGCCAATATCATGACGTTCTTCACAATTCTGGCCCACGATGGCGCTCTGTCACCTTAGTTTTTATTAGGGAGCTATGGACAGTGGTGATCACATAGCACTTTGACCTTTACCAAAAATAAGTTGTTTTGGCTCATCGTATGTCCACAGTTAATAGTGACAATCCTTATTTTATGTCATCTGACCTGTTCCAGGTATCTGCCCTGGAAAAAATGTCCAAGAAGAGGTCACATTGCTTTCTGCGTTCCTTAGAAGGGAACAGAGGAGAGATCCAAAGACATTGTTGGCTACAATACTTGGTTCTGAAAATAGCCCTTTGTCCCCTAAGAAAACAGTCTTGCTCATGTTGGTCTGGCTGAACAGTCATAGTAAAGTCCCTCATGGTGTTAGACACATATATCATAATTTGCCAAAATTTGGATCTAATTTTAAAGGTGTTATAAAGCAGGCCTTAACGGGAAACAATAAGAGGAAAAGGACAAGAAGTTGGAACAGTATTATGTTATAGTACATGGACAGTGCAATTCTCAGTTGGCACAATCTGGTCCATTTCTTATTTTAAGACCATGGAGGAAACCTATAAATACCATTTAATAACTTCATATCACTAGATCAGTACAAAGGAAATATGTGACGTATCGGCTTACAGAATTAACTCCAATAACCGTCCATCGTACTTAAGAAAACCATCGTGTAGTTAAGCTACAAGCATCATGAGATACATTTGTACTACAATGTTACAATGGCCTTGGGATACAATACATTCAGGACTGTGTAGCCAGTAGCCAAACCATTAACTCCGACTCCTCTATTTTGCCACAGTACGACTCCAACTTCTTCAATTGCTGACAGCCATGGTCAGACAGAAGCAGTAAAGGTCCTGTAACTCATTAAAATGTGAGTGATTGATTCCTGTAAGAGTAAATATGTAACAAACTACACATATAATTAATTATACAATATTAATATAATACAGTTGCTTTCTGTGGCCAGGGACTGGAGACAACTTTAAGTCTGTAGCCTAGGAGTCTAGGAATGGGATCAGTGGCACAGGCAGACATTACTGACCAGGCCATGATAGTTCAGACCAGAGGCCTGGAGAGACCTGAAGTCTGCACGATATGGCTGGAATGAGAGTGGGGCGAGTCTTTAATGTCTGATGAACCTCTCAAGGTTTGCCTGGCAGCTTGTTTTAGCTATAACATATACTCTGGGGTCTCTTCAGACACCAGAGTTTGGTAAGTGTAGGCTCAGGGGAGGTGAATAAACATAACAAGCCGTCTTATTCTACTCTCTTGGGCTCTCTTGGAGCATCCAGTGTGTGTTTCCATCCTCTTTGGACCACTTCCAGCCTCTCGAAAGATGTCAGTGGCCCCAGGGGGCTGCTGAGGTCTGTGATTCGGTGTCAATGATCATGTGGGGTGTGGCGATGTCATGACACTTGTGTGATTGAACCTCAATGGTCCCCCAGGGTCGCTGACGTCAGTCAGAAGCCGCAAAGAGGATGGGAGATCCTACAGTATAATAGTGGTTCATGGGTATAGATATTTTTTTTAGGGGTGAGGGCACACTTTCGGAATAACCAGGGTCCATAGTACCCTGAATACGCCCCTGAATGTGTAGCATGATTGCTCAGTCATTTACCATTTAGCCAAAATGACATCCTGACCGTCCAGTTTAGTTTGCCATGCTGCTCATATGATTGATCCTACACGCAATATTCTAAATTCTTGTGTGTTTGTGGGCAACTACAGATACGGCCATGCGTTCCCTTACATTTCTTCAGCTTGGTTTCCCAGGAGACTCAGAATCTCCCAATACATGGAATTCCCACTTATCAGAAATGAGCAAAATGCCCCTTTAAATTGACTTTTTGATAAAATTCTCAGCAGTCCTATTCCTTACACAATAAACACTTTTATTTCCTAAAATAACTGTGTTAAAAAAAAAACAATAAGTGATAATGAACTTCATGTCCGCCCCGGGCAATGTTTTTCACAATAGCAACACAAGCACACGTGTTCTCCATGTAGCGCAGGTTACTCCGACGCCTGGCGAAATCAATCATACGACTCTCCGGAGACCTCATTGCTGTTGTTTTCCCCAAAATGCCGGCTGGATCCCTCCTCCAGGATTAAAAAAAGAAAAGTAATTTGTTTCTAAAATAAGAATTGTGCAAGTTCCTGGAAATGTTTTCTGTTTGACAAGTTTAAAGCCGTAGGTTTCCTTCAGGCCCCGCACGGCCAACTCTTTCAGCGGTTCTTGGTAGTCAGGGCCTGGCTCCATTACAATCGCCCGGAATAAAAACACGTTGTTTTGTTTTGTTCTTTGTAAATAGCTGGCGAGCGCGGAGGTGTCGGAGGCCAGGAGCTCTGATTAATAACAGGACCCTTTTCCTCATGGAAACCTCTTATCTACGTTTTTTACATTCCAGAAGTCGACCGCATTTGTATTTTTAATGTCTCCTTTGAAGGACACGGCCAAACATGTTCCGGGAGCAAATGACCCCAAGAAGTAAGATGCTTTCCACTGACTAGGGTGGCTAGTGACATGCCCGCTGAAGGGATGTAGTGCCCAGTGCCACCATAAATGTGTTGGTTGGCTGGTTGTCTCGTGAGGTTGAGGATGTCTTAAGAGGGGGTCATACTAAAATCTAACACAACCACTAATAACTGATGGTAGATGGAAAAGGGAAGGATGTTTTTAGCATTTTTTTTTATTTTTTGCACATTTTGGCTTTTTAGCATATTTCATCATATTCCAAGAGCCAATTTTTTTCTATTTTTTTGTAAGGATTCGCATTCGCTGACTATCTTTTCCATATGAATGTGTGTGTCAATTTATTCATGCATTTCTAGGAAGAATAACAGAGGAATGGCAGAATTAGAATACATAGGCTCCCTATGAATACTAGTGTAAGGGCCTGTTCATATGATGATCAGTCAGTGGCAGATTCCGCCCTGGTTCTGACTCCCTTTGGGTTCAAAGACAGAAATCGGAGCAGGACGCTAAAAAAAATAAGCCCCTACTCAATTTTGCCATGGAATCTGCGACTGATTCCGCTGCAGAGTCTGCGGTTTCATCCTGCTGCTTAGGCCCATTCATCTGGGCCCAATTGGCAGTGGAAAACCGATTCTCTGCTTCAGCATTCTGCCGCGGAGTGCCGGGGGTGGAGAATGAAGAGGAATCTGATACTGATGTCTTCCTCCTTCATTTCCTGCTGTGTGAACTTACCCTAAGGCAGCCCCAGGAGGATACTGATTTGGCTTTCAAGCTGTAATGGCAACCCCTCGCAATCTGGTGATCTCACTAGATGACCCCCAAACCAAACAAATGCCATAATCGCTGTTGATCACAGCATCTAACCCTTCATTCACATCTGCTTTGGTATTCCATCCGGGGGAGTCCGCATGGGGACCCCCCCGATCGGAATACCAAACGCAATTGCAAGCGCTGTGCAGTAAAAAGCACATGGACCCCATAGACCATAATGCACGAACCTTGTGGACAGGAAAGTAGATTGTGAACTACTGTTCTGTCCACATGATCCCTGCGGAGATCTGGTGGCAAACACGCGGACCCCATTACAGCCTATGGCGTCCGTGTGCTTTCACTGGCACACTGCTTGCATTCCATTCAGGAGAGCTCAGGCCTCGTTCACATCTGCGTTGATATTCTGTCCGGGGGAGTCCACATGAGGACCCCCTGAATGGAATATCGAACGCAACTGCAAGTGGTGTGCCAGTGAAAGCACACGGACACCATAGACTATAATGGGGTCTGTGTGCTTGCCACCAGACCTCCGCAGGGATCATGCAGACGGAAAAGTAGTTCACAATCTACTTTCCTGCCCACATGATTCGGCAAGCACACGGATCCCATTATAGTCTATGGGGTCTGTGTGCTTTTACGGCACACCGCTTGCAGATGTTCAGTATTCCGTTCAGAGGGTCCCAATGCAGACTTCCCGAACGGAATACCAAACACAGACGTGAACGAAGGGTAAGCCACTAGTATTGAAGTGAGTAGTTTCCAAATCCAACCTGTAGCAGGTTATAGCGTTCACTATATTCTCGGTGCAATGTAATAGTGCGGCACCAACTGGGAAGGGTTAAAGGACATTTCCAGTAATACTGTAGTTTCTTATAGTAAATTGCCATTCAGGAGTCTAAAGATGGAGACTCTAAGGCCTGGTACTGGATTATGGGGCAGGTAGTCTATATTTATTTCTGCGCTCCCCAATATTAGTCTACAGTATTGCCTCCTGGAAACCATCACAAAGTGACCTGACCATAGAGTCATTATCATGGCGGGTGGTGGTCTGGAACGAAGCAAATGGTGGTAGCAGGACACTACTGTGCACTATTATAGTACATAGTAATAATAAACAGTGGATTGCTGAATGTTTCCAGATAGGAACACAGTTCTTTTCTACTCTTAAAAGAGGCAAACCACAAAAATAAGGTGAAATAAAAATAATGAAGATATTTTATAGAGATAATAGACTCTTATTATTGTTCAGGCAGGTGATAGAACCCATTGCTGGACCCCACGGGGAGGACTGTGCAGGATAATAATAGCTTGTATTCCACGTGGCACCGTGCCACTTACAGGAACACCAGCTTCAATGACCAGCTGAGGTCGGTATTATTATTCATGGTAGAACAGAGCTTTTCCTGGTAATAACCTTCTGAAAGGGCAGAGACTCTAATCTCCACATATTCTACGGCAGGACAAGCATGCAGTGGGACCGGGGCCAACACTACACATGCGGACTCTGAATCCATGTCAAAATAAATATAGATCTAAATCTTAGACCCTGGCAAGCCTCATGCAGCAAATGGATACGATCTTAGGTCTGAGGGCTGCTTGTGGCTTCAGCTCCCCCGTGCAAATGATTGGGGCCAAAGATCCTATAAATCTCTAAATCTGGAGCTTGACTTATCATATAGTGTTAGTTTGTGGCTGAGCAGTAATCTAATATAAACTCCTATTATATAGACATCTAGGGTCACCACAACATCCCCCTTTATACACACCCTTTATATGGCAGTGAGCCATACATGGTGGACTTTAGTCATCTGAAATGGCCAAAAATAGTGTATGAAAATACCACTTTAGTCTACCCAAATACTTTCTGAACGTTGGTTATTTTCGCCTATTGGTTAACCAAGAATATACAGATACATATATCGTACAGATATTCCCATCATCTACTGATCAGTCACAGGATGGCCGATCATTATCTACCATATATGTAAAACCTCTCCTACCCAGACCACATTTTCTGTTGTCCATACCTACTGGCCATTTTCTTTGAGAAGACCACCTTTCTAAAAGACCATTTCTTCATCCTGTTTTTGGTGGTCGTCTCACTTTATATTAGTACATGATTGGATATGTTACATATCCAATATGGAAATATAGATTTCCTTTATCCTTTAATACCTGTGTAAGATCTACTGCCTTAATGGCTATTCTTCTCCTACCTTCAGATATCTTCTCCGCGCTGCTGTAGAAATCCCAATTTTTGTCAGTATGCAAATGAGCACTCTCACAGCAGACTGCACATGCCCGCGGCCACAAGAAGGATTGCCGCTTACACAGTAAGTGGCTGTTTTCTTGTGTCCTGTGGGCATGCACAGTCTGCTCCGCCCAAGGCCTAGAAGTTTGAACCCAGTGCCAGAAGAAGATGCACAAAGGGGCTGTTCCTGAAGAAGATGGAGGCGGCGCTGGAGAGTTCTCTTGCAGCATTGGGGACGCCCCTAGTGCTGTTTGAGCGCTCGGAACTGCCCCCAGTGCTGCGAGATAACTCATTTGCATACTGATGAAAACAGGGATTGCTACCAAATGGCAGCACAGAGAAGACATCTAAAGGTAGGAGAAGAATAGCCCTTCTTAAGGCTATTCCTATGTGTTATCGAGAAATAATGTGATTTTAATGGTAGAATCCCTTTAAGCTTGTACCCATGGACCAGTAAGGTATTTTGTACTGCTCTGGACAATATATAGCCTACATATATATATATATATATATATATATATATATACACAATTATATGTCAGCCTCATGGTTTAGCCTTTTATTCTTACTTTTGCTCCACATTTTCATCTGGAAGGTGCCCAAGAAGGAAATTGCGGTGGCATGTCTGCAGTGAAACGTTAGCCTCGCTTGTGGTGTATCATGTTCGGGAGTCTGTAGCTCCACTTAGCACCTCTCTACCAGGAATTCCTTCCCCGTGTTGCTTGTTTGAGAGCGCTTGCATCAGGATGACTTTTTGACCACTGCTTTAGTGGAAACTCCTAAACATATTTCTACAGTCGGAAAATCGATCACAGATGCTAAACATATAGCTGAAGCCTGATCGCCACCTACATCCGAGCTGGAGTGGCGAGCCGCCAAAAGAGGATTGTAAGCCATGAAGTGAATGAAGAATCATACATTATTTCCCAGTTTTTATCGCATACATAAAATATTTTCAAAAATGGCCCATGATTTTTCAAGAATTCGTCTCAAGCACCAAATACTGGCATATACCTAACAACCATCGTGGTGTAAGACATAGAACAGTGCAATATGAGGCAGTGGTACTCTACTGAAGAGTCAGATATTCCAGCTGATATTAAATCTCTGAGTGAATAGTCTCTAATATCCGTCTAAGCACGATACACCCACTTGGTGCATGACTATAACTTTTTGTCCTGTTGGCAAGTACTGACCTTGCATCGGCTTGCATGGGTAATATATGATGATGTTGTTGAATATTTTTGACACTTTTTAGACTCCGTTCTTAGGCTAGAACTGCGACTTCAGCTCTCCTGCTACATGCATGAGACAATTTCAGCAACTGACACGAAATTGGTAAAAAGAGGACCTTTCCAGTTCTTTGAGTCCTGTAATAGACGCCTCGGATTCTGGCAAGTTGAAATTTTTTCTCTAGCCCTCAGTGTTCCTAAAATAATCAATGCAGTTAATTTTGGCATCTAGTATGATAATTAGTCTCTCTACTGTCAGATGGGAGATGTCAGACAGGGGCAGACAAGGGGAAGTAATTCTGAGCCATAACACTATGTACATCTGATTGGACAGTTTTCGGGTAAGTTCACAGGGGGTTTTTTGGTCAGGATTTTGAGACCGTATCCGCCTCAAAATCCTGACCAAAAAGACGGCTCCCATTGAAATCAATGGAAGCCGGTCAGGTCTCTTTTACGGGAGCCGGTTTGTTCCAGAAAAAGAAGCGACGTGCTCATTCTTCAGGCCAATTCGCCTCGTGATTCGACCTGAAGACACTCCCGACTAGGCCCATTTATTTAGCCTAATCCAGAGTGGGTGCACAACTCCAGTGCATCAGCATTCAGTCGCGGCTAACCCCGTGTGAACTTACCCTTAGAGAGTTCAGAATCCCACCCCTTATCTGCTCCTCCCACAGACCACCCAATTGCCAATAGGGAGCCTATTTGGCATGGCTGTCACCAAAACTAACTGCACTTATTGCTTATGACACCGGGTGAGGGCTACAGAACAAATTCCAACTGTGCCAGAACAGCACCTATTAAAGGATGCAAAGAACTGGAGTTGCTCATATGCGTGGCTTCTTAGATTAACACTGGCTCCGTATTTTGCGCCAAAAACTTGGAAATTTTGGCACAAAACCAATGAAAAGTACGCCGCTTCAGAAAGAGGCCTTGGGATATTTTTCACTTCATAGTTGTCTTTTTTTGCAGCATTTTTTTTATATAGGTATTGTGAATTGAAAGTCAATGGTGAAATAGAGGATGCCACGCTGGTGCTGACTTAACTGTGAAAAAACATGGTTGTGTGAATATAACCGTAGAAATCAGAATATAGTAGTGACTTTCTTGCTATATTACATGGCGTACAGACAACACTTATGATATTTGCATGAATCCACAGGCAGACAGAAGTGACTGCCAGCAGCCAGTGGTGGGCAGGTGAGCCCTGTTCCTTGGCACAGCTGTGTGGATGATGGACAGCTCCTGCCATGTACAGTTCTTGGAAAGGCATCTAGAGGAAAATGCTGCTCTCGGCTTTCTTGCAGCTTTATTTAGTGAACTGTACAAACTCAGCCAAGAGCCCTGACAAACCGGGACACCCTGAACTAATGCCAGGAGGCCAAGGAAACACTGGGCATTGAGGTCATCGTAGCACAACCTCCAGTTATCCAAGTGCCCATTCATGTCCGTACGGGTCTATATATGCTGTGCTATGTATGTGGTTGGCTAGAATATAGAATTTCAGACCATATATATTTGTTCATTTCTCGTCGCTTCTGAAACAGTAAGCTTTCACAATTGTACAACACAAGCCACAGGGCTAAATTTTTAGAATCTACTGTATACCTGATAGTAAAGGATTACGGTAAAACTTTACAAACCAGTGTTTTCTTTCATGTTGATGTTGACAACCAGCAGGACCGACGCCAGGACCCAGCAAACTTATTTTTTGCAATGAGAACTTCCATCAATACAGAACAGGCCCTGACAACTAGTCTTAGTTTCCTAAAATCCTGGATAATGGCAAGTCATGTGCTGGTCCGGCTATCGCCCTCTTTTCTGAATCCATAATTGGACTTCTCCTTCATAACTCAGTATTGAGAGGAATCATATGGGTAATAATTTATACATTGTCTAGAGATAGTTCGGTATCTGACAACAAACTCCCACTTTCTTAGCCTGTGTGGTCAGAAGTTTGAATCTGATCTAGCAGAACCTTCATTTATTAGAGGGTCATAGAGCAAAACATGGCCACCATTTGGCCCATCCATATATTTTATGGGATCTCATGTGGCCGCTGCAAAATCAATCACCAGTCCAGCTTTAATATAGAGGCGGTTACCTCAATATCCCTTTTTTTTAATGATAGAATCGATTTTTGTTCACATGGTAGGATATAGATTTGTAGTTACACAACATGTAAATAAAGTCCTCTGTTGCTTTGCTGGCCTTTTGACGTCCAGTTGGAAACCCCATAAGTGATGACATTGTTGGACTGTATCGTGGTGGCTCAGGTGTCTGTTTAAGGGAAGCGTCCTTCTTGGAATGTATATATACACTTACATGCACTGGTTGCTGTATCCTGGGGATTGACATAGCAGAGTATCAGCTTCCATTCCTAGTCAATGCTGAGGTCATCCATGACCCAGGTAAATGTGACTGCACTTTGTTTATTCGGCGGTGTCCACCATTATATACTCTCCTTCATGGACCATATTTATTACATGTATTCACTTACGTGAAAGAGTAAATTTGTTTACTTGCCAATACTTCTGAAACTGGTCAAAGTTTCTGTATTGTCTTCTATAACCTCCATATTCTCATTTCTGTACATTACTACTTGATAGGTTTAGTGGTTTATCCAACCTTATAAACTATGACGGGGCTTGCTCTAGGTGTATGCGGGTCCTTAGGCAACGGATTCACAGTACGTTTCTTATCGCCCAACCCTTTAAATGCACGTATTTACCAAGATCACCATGGGACCCTCCTTTTTTTTGGGCCCTTTTTTAACCAGAGCAGAGACCAGACTAGAGGTACGTCATAAGAGTAAGAAGTAATTGTATGTAACAAGTTTACAGTGAGTGCATTTGTTGTCCCAAGTTGCAGTTCCTGGCAATAGTTGTATTACATGATATTTATATTACATTATATCTTATGGACTCTTAGAGATATCTGGTTCCAAATCCTTCCAACAGTGGACTTCTCCTGTGTTGCACCTACACTCTGGAGTGTAATTCCTCAGCGAATCAGAATTCCTTTTTAACAGGTGTATGTAGCACGCCATAATCCAGGATGCCTGATGATAACCAATCGACACTGGGCCACTTGCTGAAAGCTAGTGACCACCATTATGGTACCTGTACTGTGGTAGGGTGCTGTGTGGCCAGGAGCTACAGTTTGTATAGTTGAACATATGGTTTCAATGGGATTCTACTCTACATGTGGGAAGACGGTAAAGAATCACAGTCTTTGGATGTGCAAAGTCGTCTAGGTCAAGTGTGGATGATGCAATAAAACAAATTTTTATTGGAATATGCGGTACAGGGTAGGACCTATAACCTGAAGAAGGTGTTAATCCTACGAATACATAGTTCAATAATTATTGTATCATTTGAATTAAAGAAGGGGTTAATACGACCCCAGAAACCATAGCCCTGGATCACTTTGGCTGACCATCCAAGGCCAAGATCTTTTCCTGTCTTCGCATGATACCTGCAAGTCACTGACTGCAGTGTTTTTGGGGTACAGCAGCCAACTATCTCTAAGTGACTGCGATAACTGAGCACAGGTCTAGAAGAAGACCACCTACTCATTATTCTGGACTGTTCAGACTAGACTGCCAATGGTGCTATGCTTGTGTTTCCCCTCCCTACAGCCATTAAAAGTAACACAACCAAAAAAAAAACTCATTGCAAACTTGTGGCAATTTGCAGTAAAATTTCTTGCATTACCTGTAGGCGCACCTTTATGCAGCCTTACAAAGCATCCTGGCAATGAGCATGATGCAGACACACTGCAGTGCTTCTATCCTTCCTCATATGCTGTGGATTACACGCATCTTCCTGGTACATTTAAGCCCATTATATGAACATATGTCACACCTCATCCACCCCGTACAGCGGATGGTAACCTAGATATGTGCAAGGGAAATCAATGTATCTTGCGTCTGTGCGGCTAGTCTCACATTTCACACTCCGGCAAAGCTGCTGATACCGATGATGAGCCCCTGCAGTATGTATAGGTTTCAAGAACTAGAGCCTGCTGAAGGTTATTGCCTTTTTATACTAATTCATATTCTATTATAATCTGTTGCAGACAATGTTACACTTTTTATACCGTCCTGTGCAAATTTTATGCAGAAAGTAATAGTGTTTCAATCGATATATAAATAGCAAGAGATTTATTTATAATATATATTATATAATACACACTAAATATGAATTATTAACATTAAATATTATTGCTCCATAGTCCAAACCATTTTCCGCACTCCGTCTAAAGTGCCAATGTGCAAGGTCGATCTTACAATTTTGCATGCAATGCTAAACTATATGACCGTTATCAAATAATGAAATTGCACCAATTTGCAGTAAATCGCATGGCGGCCTGATCTGCAGTTGCTATATTACCTCTTACTTTGACCTACCTGGGAACTTGCACTGCAGAGTTATGTGCACTTGCAGCACTATTCAGATTTGCAGGTTTCTGGAAGTTGCGGTTCACCAGCCGGTGATGCATCACTAGTGTCTAACCCTTGCGGTTCGGTATACACTATGATACTTAGTAATATAACAGTTGGCATGTTCCGTTGCAGATGTAGCAGAGGCAGGTTTGTCATTTGGCACAAACGTATTGCAGGTAAACCTAGTCATTTATCAATCGCTAAGAGCTAATTGACAAATTCGGCTCTGCTATGTCTGTATAATAGAATATAGATTGAACTTACCTTTACAGGAGATGCCAGTTAACCTTAGACCTCTTATCAGGTGACCAGACATACAAATCCATGTGCACGAGTAGCCGGCCTATAGATCGGACTGTCACTTCTTCCTGCTGTATGTGTAGTCTGTAATAATCCGTAATTTTAACTCTTTTCTCCCCAGTCTCGCTCTATTATTCCTCCTGTACACTGATGGCATTAAAGTGTGGCAGCCACAGCCTGGGTGAGAGCTGCATTGGAAAGTCACTAGGGCCCTTCGCTCTTCATTGGACCAGGCTCTAAATATAACCCACCCACTTATAGTTCCCTCTGTAGGCAGATGGCCCTGTCAAAAAGCTGACCTCGGTGCTTGGCCGTATCCACAGAGACATCCAGCCAGGAAGAGCTGCAGTGTAATGGGATAAAATACAGTTAGCCATCTGTTTCTATATAAGAAACATTTCACGTCAGACCTGCATTGTTCTCACCAGCACGAAGGATAAAACCGTATGACGCTTATTTCTACGATTCCCAACCTCCTCGCTATTAACATGCAGCGATACCTGAGTCACCCATGAATCACATACAAATGTGTTAATTTCCTTATCTTTCAAAGTCCCTGCCGGGAATCTTGTGACTCCAAGACGCTTCTCCCTTCACAGGTTTAATGGATGACTTTCTTGAAATCAATACCAAGGATGAAATGATAAAATAAAATTTGCTATCGTTTTTTTCATTTTTTTTTCCTAAGTATTTTTAAATTGGATTGTAATTTCTTAAGGATTTAAGACTGGATCAGTCCATTGAGCGGTATTTGTCAGATGTGACATAAGAGTATAACGTCTTGAACTGCGGCGGCCCTTAGAAATACGGGGTTTCTCTGCCCTACCTTGGTGAGAAGATCACACATAAGCTTTTATTGTCGTCCTGTGGCCTGTATTCAACATCGTGATGCAGGCTTTGGGCTAGGTACATGCTGCTTTTTACCTTATATTGGTCCTGAAATTTTGAAACATCGCCTGGAACCTACAGGTGTAGAAAAGCTTAAAGGGGTCGTCCACTTTCAGAACAATATTGAGAGACAAATGTTATTGTTTTCATAATAAGTTGTACAATTTTCCAATATACTTTTCTACCAATTCCTCATGGTTTTCTAGATCTCTGCTTGCTGTAATTCATTGTTTGCTCCGTGTTCAGTCCATGGTCATGTGATATACGGTCCATGGTCATGTGATATACGGTCCATGGTCATGTGATATACGGTCCATGGTCATGTGATGCACGGTCCATGGTCATGTGATATACGGTCCATGGTCATGTGATGCACGGTCCATGGTCATGTGATGGACACACAGGTGTACAGCTTGTTATAGTCATAGCACACCTCTACCTGGTAACGAGCTGTGCATCTGTGTACATCACATGACCATGGACTGTACGTCACATGACCGTGGACTGATTTTTATCCACTGGAAGTAAACAATGACAGCAAGCAGAGACCTAGAAAACCATAAGGAATTGCTATAGAAAGTATATTGGAAAATTGTACAACTTTTCATTATACAAACTGTAACATTTGTCTCTCAAGATTGGTCTATAAGTGAACATCCCCTTTAATTGGGCTGCATTGACATTCACAAGTGTGGCACCGTTTAGCACATTGCATAAAGGGATTTCAAATTGTACCTTACTTAAAGAAATCTTTTTTTAAGAAATTTTGAAGATTTTATTTTTAGGTTTCCTTGGCACTATTTTATTTTTATTTTTTTTTAAAGTTGAAGGAATGTATGGAAGTGAAGTTGAGTTTTTCATTTGACTTAAAGGGAGTAGGAAAACCAGTATCAAACTAATGACAGTAGAGTAAGAAACGCGTCTTTGGAAAGTATAGAATACTTCATATCTGGTTTTTATAAATACATGTTAGGAAATTGGCAATATATTCCTTCTAAAGCACAAGGCCTCCTGGAGATATCTATATGTGTTTCACAGGCTGCAGAAGAGACCCTTAGTGCTATTGTTGTACCTCCATGACGCGTGGTATTCTGCTTCTTTGTAGGATAGACACATGGGTTCCAGCATGCCTCAGGGTGCCTGTGTGTGAGGTAGAGTTGTGGTCCTGGCAACTGTGGTGCTGTTACTGATCCATCAGACACAGATTCCAAATAAAACAGTCTCTATGTGCCCTATGGCGGCATTATTTATTGTAAAGAATCATTCTGGATCAGATCACGAAAAGGATGTTTAAGATTTTAGTTTGGAATAGGCTTCCCTGCTTTGGCGGGACCTTCCTACTTGAAGCCATACTCCAGGCGTCTGAAGGCAGCCTATACATCAGACCTGTGATCCTCCTGAAATCACTGGGCGAACCATGAAATGTCCCTAAAATTGTGCTTGTCCCATCCGTGATCTCATTAGTTTAATCCCAATCTTATTCCTACATCCAGATGGGAACTAAGCTGCATTGTTGTGTCTACAGCAGGCCGAGACGCCCTGACCTTTTTTTTTTTTTTTTCTTTTATTTATTTTAGAACGTTCGTGAAAAACTAGAGAGTTAAAAAAAAAAAAAAAAAAAAACTTTTAATTTTTGATGTGCGGTGCCACAAATGGACAGTACTGCTTTATAGCATTAAAATGTGATGGGTCAGTAGCTGTTTTTTATTCAGCTATACGGATAAAAAGTGACATGACCTAACTTCAGACTTGACCTTGAAAAATCCATTAAAATCAATGGGAGGTGGGAAAAATGCGTCACAATTTTTGGAAACCCCCACACACACACACACACACACACTAGTGTTTTGGGGTTTTTTTAACTTGATTTTAAAGGTCCATACAGTGTGCTGGAGTAATAATAATAATAATAATAATAATAATAAAAAAATCCGAAAACCATGTCAAAAATCGTTTCCAAATTCCTGAGATTTTTTTCGCCTACCAAAGTTTCCGCATGAACATACCCTAATAATTTAGCCACAATTTGTTTTAGATGTTTCTCTCTTCCTCATTCCACCTCTTGTATGGCATACGTGCACAACAATATAGTTCTTTGGTAAATATGTCCAATTTTATGACTTCTTTAATCAGAGTTGTATCTACCCATAGGGTAAACAGTGCACCATCATCGGTCCCCCATCATCCAGTCAGCTGCCCTTAGCCTTGTGCTCCACCATTCAGGCAACAACTAACGAAACAACTAAAAAAAAAAAAAACACATGGCGGAAAACTTTTCCGCCATGTGCCTTTGTCCAAACAGTGTCAGAGCACAGAACAGATCACAGACTCGCAGAACAGAAACCCCAATGCAGGTGTGAACCTAATGTAAGACATTGTTTTTTCTTTCAAAAATAGTTCATGTGGTAGTAAATCACATAATAAATTTGGTGTACGGCTGTTGGAGGAGCCCTGGAAACTCTCCTGATTTGTTTGTTTAGTAAATAATTCCCTAAATTTTGTATAAAATAATAATGATGAAACATCTTTGTTTAGAACTCTGCATTTTCTTGTTCCTCTGTCATTCCTCCTGGAAGTCAGTGGCGTAACTAGGCATGGCAGGGCCCCGTGGTAAACTTTTGACATGGCCCCCCCCCCCACCTACTCCCTTCTCTATTATGCCCCATAGTGGCCCCCACACACACTATTGTGCCCCATAGTGGCCCCCGCACACACTATTATGCCCCATAGTAGCCCCTGCACACAGTATTATGCCCCATAGTGGCCCCTGCACACAGTATTATGCCCCATAGTGGCCCCTGCACACAGTATTATGCCCCATAGTGGCCCCCACACACACTATTATGCCCCATAGTGGCCCCCGCACACACTATTATGCCCCATAGTGGCCCCCGCACAAACTATTATGCCCCATAGTGGCCCCCGCACACACTATTATGCCCCATAGTGGCCCCCGCACACACTATTATGCCCCATAGTGGCCCCCGCACACACTATTATGCCCCATAGTGGCCCCTGCACACACTATTATGCCCCATAGTGGCCCCTGCACACACTATTATGCCCCATAGTGGCCCCTGCACACACTATTATGCCCCATAGTGGCCCCAGCACACACTGTTATGCCCCATAGTGGCCCCCGCACACACTATTATGCCCCATAGTGGCCCCCGCACACACTATTATGCCCCATAGTGGCCCCCGCACACACTATTATGCCCCATAGTGGCCCCCGCACACACTATTATGCCCCATAGTGGCCCCCGCACACACTATTATGCCCCATAGTGGCCCCTGCACACAGTATTATGCCGCATAGTGGCCCCTGCACATAGTATTATGCCCCATAATGGCCCCTACACACAGTATTATGCCCCATAGTGGCCCCCGCACACAGTATTATGTCCCATAGTGGCCCCTGCACACAGTATTATGTCCCATAGTGGCCCCCGCACACAGTATTATGCCCCATAATGGCCCCTACACACAGTATTATGCCCCATAGTGGCCCCCGTACACAGTATTATGCCCCATAGTGGCCCCTGCACACAGTATTATGTCCCATAGTGGCCCCCGCACACAGTATTATGCCCCATAGTGGCCCCTGCACACAGTATTATGCCCCATAGTGGCCCCTGCACACAGTATTATGTCCCACTGTGGACACCCATGAACAATTATTATACTCTGGGATCTCTGGGATCACAATGCAGAGTTACAAGTAAATTCCAGAATTATTTACTCCACAGTCTCTCCACAATGTGTGACCTCTGTCTTAAAGGGGTTATATCATGACCATCCCTTTTTGTAACATGACTCAACTGATCACGTCAGGTTCAACGTCTGAATCCGGCAGCTGCCATGACCAGGGGAAGTTGTGGGCAGTCATTTATGCATGACCAGCCATATAATACAAGGACATACCAGTTCAACAAAAACGGGTGCTACTAATATCGGCCGCTACTCTAGCTCATGAAGGGGTATAGCAAGCAGGGCCCCCCTCATCTATATGACGTCGCTATGCTGTACTAGCATGTTGACATTTTATTTCTACACTTTTAGAGGTGCTACATATCTGATCCCATCCTTAGGAAAGGAATAAAGGTCGTCCCTACAAGCGAGGCCTTATTTTTTGTAGGTGTCAGCTCATTTTATTTCCTCCGTACATGATGTAAATGGTTTGGGTAGATCTTTCTGACCAGCGCTTGACTATTTCTGATGAAGTCGTGCTGCAGGCCATAAAAAGCGCTGTCAGATGTGTCCAGAACGTCACATATATCAGCCAGTGACAGGACAGCTATTTTCCACACAACTCATTAATGTCTTGGTAGTGACTTGCTCTGTACGGGGCCACATTCCTTTACAGGCCTGGCCTGGTGAAATGACCGTTTTAGATACAGGAGAGGACACTTTTAGACTCTTCTGAGAAGCCCTCGGTATATATTTGCAATGGTGACAGTCACTCAGCGACTTACAGTTAAGTTGTAAAGTTTTATTTATTTAGATGACCTTTAACTAATAAAACTGAGAAGTGGAGATTTCTGGAATGAATGGTCAAGGAGAAATGTGCGGCTCGGTTATCGGCCATTGGGAACGGACCATGAATTTAGTAAATGACACTAATAGGGCACATAATGCCCCCCATAGAATAAGCTCTGCCACTAGATTCCCAGGAATTTCAGAAATTTTTGAGTTTTTGGATTGATGAGATCTGACTTTTTCATTTTAATTTTTCAGGGCTGTGGAGTCAGGAGGTCAAACCTCCAATTCCAAATCCTTAAATGGTCAGACAAAAGTGGTAAAAGGTCCTTGAATTCACAAAAAAAATCTAGTGATTGAATTGCTACGAAAGTAAAAGTGTAACAAACAAAACCTCTAATTATACTATATTAATAATTATATAATGTAATTAAATTAAAGTATAAACCACATCAGAGTTGGTAACTTTTTTTCGGACTCTACCCAAAGCTGGTCTGATTCCACGACTCCAACTTCACAGTACTAAATGTAAGGGTAAGTTCAGATGGAGTTTTTTGGTCCGGAGGCTGAGGCCTCCATTCCCATTCCATGTTGGTGGCCCTTGCATAGTACTCATGCCCCCCCTTTTGTACCGCAGCCCTCCCACACAGTATCCCTACTGAGCAACTGCTATTTCTTGCCATGTAAAGTTACATTTTCTCCTTTCTGACAGTGGACGGCTGTGTATAATAAATCTCACTCCAGTGCACCAGAGGGCAGAGGTCATTCATTTACAATGAACAAGCTGACAGCCACCAAAAGAAGATCAAGTAATTCTAACCAGCCCTAGTGTATTGAGGGTGACCTGTGGACCCCCCTGGCTTCTGGGGTCATTTGCAGCAGCAACCACTGCACAGGTTGCACCAGTGGTATGCCTGGACGGCAGACCTGTCTACCTAATTCATTTTAGAACAAGCTCACCCAGTCCACGCTAGCCATAAAAACACAATCCAATAACTAAATAGGGGCAACCATATCTCCAATGGACCTAACCACCTCTGTAAGTGCCATCTATTATCTCTCTGAAGTCTGCTGCAAACAGTCAGATCTCGTATAAAGTATGTGACCAGGCCATCCGTCAGTGACCTCCATTACATAACATTGCATGTGGAAGTGCAGGGTAGCATATGTGCATGAGTTCTGTTATTCACTATCACTGTGGACACATGCGCTCTTCCCTATACCGATGTGTTGTTCATTGTGAACAACACACAGAATAGGCTTGCATCCATCATACATAAAGATATATTTTGGGCCGTGCAGTCACTAGGCCAAAACACTGACTCCAACTCAATTTTTCACAGTCTGACTCCTGCAAAAATGGCTGACAGCCATGGTCAGTAAGAAGTAGATCCTCTAAAGATAGGTTCACATCTGTGCTGGTCTGTCTGACAGAGAGCCTGGCTGCCACAACAGCAGTCTACGGTCCCCATAGACTATAATGGGGTCCATCAGGTGTCCAATCTTTTTATACTGAAACCAGTATTTTGGACTTTTCCACCGATTTTGGTAATTTCTCCAACAGGGCAGATGTAAACTTATCCTAATTCATTACAAACAACCAGGGATTGGATTCCTATGTAACAAATGTAGATGTAAATGAGTAACAAACTATGCATCTAATTAACTAGACAATGATGGAAGTATTAATATTAAAAATAGTTAATCATTAATCACTTTTTATTAACTCCACCCTAAATTGGTCCCACCTCTGACTCTGACTCCACAGCCCTGGTTGACGATGCAGCACTAAGATTTGGAATGTGGTTGTTATATATACGTGTATTGCAGTCATATACCATATGCAAATGACCCTGTGGGTGGCCGGTATAGCCCTAGTCATTTAAGGGCTAGTTCACACATAGTTTTTTACTCTGGATTTTGACACTGAATCCGCGTCAAAATCCGGGTCATAAAACCACCTCCCATTGAATTCAATGGGAGCCGCTTGCGGAAAAAAAAGCGACCTTCCCTATCTTGATGCGGATTCCGCATCAAAAACCACCGCGGCGTCCGCGTCAAGACAATCCCTCTGGACTAGGCCTATTCATTAGGGCCTAATCTGGAGCGGAAAGCCGCGACTGTTGGAAGCTGCGACAGTCACGACTAGCCACAGCAGGCACGTTTTGGTCCGGATTCTGACACGGACCCTTGTATACTGCTGCCGCCATTGCAGAGACACCTAATGCACTAAGTGTGCAGGCCGAGGCTCTCCCGACATGGTGTCCACGGCTTTGTTCCATTCCGAATGATTATAGCGCAGGTCCTATCCTGCTTCTGTCATCGTAATAGAACGGATTGGAAGTACCCATAGAGGTGAGTGCTTTGTGGAAGGAGGCACTCAGATGTTACTAGGAGAGTCAACTGAGTGCATTCCGCTTCATAATCCTGCACACACCTCAGATAATTCACTTAGTTACATGAATGAAGTGTAATGCAAGTTATTATTTATTTTCCTACTTTGAGAAATATCTAATAGATCCTTCTATCGTCCTTCTCACGAGCCTCTGTCTGACTGTATGGCACCCAGCCGGAGCACGAGCTCTTCCCCACTGTGGTGTCTTCAGCAGGACAGCAGATATTCTAAGCCGCACCTCTTGATAAAGCCCTATCTCCATCTGCCAAACAAAAACAGAAGGGTCAGGAGGGAGTGAGCACATGTGTTTTTATATTCTTTGCAAGATTTTAAGAAGGCTGTTCCAAAATTCTGCAACTTTTTTTTTTACCTTACTTGGACCTCGACTTGACAGGGGCGCCTGTAGGCTGCATTGTAGGGAGTTGAGCCTTCTGATGGAATAAACTGCAACTTGTGATTCCTTCTAGAACCTGTGGAGGAGGTGAAAGGAAGTGATGAGAGCGACGGAGAGCCCGAGCCAAAGAAGACCAAGAAGGCACAGCAGTCCACAAAAAAGAAAAAGAAGCAGGTAATGTATGGTTCCACTCCAAACTTCAAATGGTATTTCAGGAGTGGGTGTGATTGCTGCGGATTATATAGCATTTCAAGGGCCTGTCTGTCATGTACTTTCTTTAACCCTTTTTCACCATCTGCTGTACATTTTTGGTGTGGTGTGTAACTGGCTACTAGTACTACACCTGAACAGCAGAATGATGGTGTGGGCACAGACACTATACCCACACCATTCCACACTGTATATGGCTGTGGTTATAAGATGCCCTTCCTTGATAATCGGCAAAATCAGAGATCACTATCATCCCAGTCCTTTAACTTCTTAAATGTCTCATTAACCATCATAACATCTAATTCTGGTAATACCAGGGTTGTCACAGGTCCAGCCCTTAGTGGGCCCCTTTTGGATCAACTCATGCGCACCGCAGATAAAAACCAAGTTGGGTGTTGGGTGGCTGAGGCGGACCTACTGGAGTGGACTGGATTCCATACAAGTAGATAAAACCCATTCAGACATCGAAAAGTAAAGAGGAATTTGAGGTGGACGTCTGCCCCGAATTTCTCTTTATTTTCTCCCTCCTGGCTCACAAGGGTGGATACAGAACATCAGTATTCTGCTGGGGCTTCTGCCGCTGATTAGGCCCAAATATAGGAGTCAGACCAGAGGGGATTCTCAAGCCAAGGCCGCAGAATCAGATGCACAATCTGTGGCAAAAATGAAAAGAGCAGTTTTTTTTTCCAGCCCTGATGCAATTGTTTTCATTGGGAGGCGGAATGAGGAATCTGCTGCTGATTTGGATGCAAGATTCTATCATATGAACAGGGCTTGATAAGATTAACAGTGCGGCAAATACTTTAATCTATATGAAGAAACTGAGTAGGCCCCCACAGGTACAGATCCCACAGTGGCTCTGCACACAGTATAATGTCCTACAATGAGCCCTTCATACAGTATTATGTCCCATAGTAGCCCCAGCACATAGTATGAGGTCCCATAGTGGCCCTTGCACACAGTATGATGTTCTACAATGGCCCCCATACTGGCCACTATTGTGTTCCTTACAAATATTGTGAAAATTTCAGGTTCAGTAGAACCCAAAATTTTGGGGGTTTAGAACCCATGAACTATTATTATACTCTGGGGTCTTTTCAGAACCCCGAATATAATGACTGAAATCCCAGCAGAAGCGATAAATATAAAAAACAATGTTACATGTCTCTCCTGGGCTACGGCGCGACTCCTTCTGTCTTCCAAACTGCCCGGTGATCCTTGGAAGACGAATCTCATGAGGGTCGCCCAACAAATACTGTTGCCATAGGCCCGTGGCTCTATTTACCGATTCCCGTTCCCAGGGATGCCTTTGCTTCCACTTCAGCCCCCCCAGGGGCCCAAGGGGCCACATGTCACTGTCAGCAACGTCCTGTCGCTGTTCAGCATTTGTAACATGCACAGGGCCCACCTGGAGGGCTGAAGGGAAAGCAGAGACAGCTGTGAGGAGGAACAGGGATCGGTAAGTAAAGGTAAGTATGGCCTGATACCTGCTGGGCTTATTAACTGATGACCTATCCTAAGAATAGGTCACTTATATTGTATATTGTATCAGCTGGGACCCCCACTGATTGGTTGTTTGAAGTGACTGCAGCATTTGGGTGAGAACTATGGCCTTTTCACTTTTTACCAGGCACAGCGCTGTATATTGTATAATGGCTGTTCTTGGTATTGCAACTCTGCTCCAATTATCAGACTGGTCAATTACTAGTCTCTTCAAACAGCTGATCTGCAGGGATCCTGCGCGTCAGACCCCACTAATCTTCAATCGATGAGCTGTCCTAAGATTAGGTAATCTATTAACAAAGCCTGAATAACCTCCCTAAAGGGCTGGTCCAGGGAGTTTTATTTAACTCACTTGTTCTTGAGTTTTTAATATGGGGGTTCTGGAACTAGCACCTGCCCCCGGGTTGTTCCTCCCTCCTCTCCTGTTTGCACTACTAGTTACCTTTGCTATGGGGCTAGCAGACTATAGTAAAGCTAACCCCCATAGCAGAAAAAAGAAAGAAGGCAGAATGACCCGAGGGCGGTATGTTGCATCAGATCACGTGACCTATGGTCAGAACCAGCACAGAACCCCCAGGGGCAGCTAGTGAGTAATGTACAACCCCCTTATATTCTTTAATTGACCTTGTCCTAAAGGGGTTAAAATAGGCAGTGAATTTTTTAGAGATGCCGTAACATGGCAGACAATAGAATCAGTGATTTTTGGCATCACTAAATACTAGAAGGCGGCTTGTAAGTAGCAGAAAATCCGGCTTTCTCTCACGTCCACGTTCCCGGAGCTCATTTTACAGGAAGTTTATGTCTTACATCAGTCGTGTGAAGGGCTGGGATTGACCCCTATCATTGGAATGTAAACCCTGATGTAATTGTGTCCGTTTTCCATCTGGATCCCTCTAGGCCAAAATCTATAATATTTTCCTACACAGAACACGGTACAGGAAACTGCTTTAACAATCTAAGCTTCAAACATACATGGAAGAGCGATTTCTGATGATACGCCTGGGCCAGATCGGCACGCTTCCTATTATTGCTTATTAGGAAAATCCACTTACCGTATCACCAGATGTGGCAGATTATAGGAAGGAAAGCCAGACTGATGTAAAGACGTTTTACTGTAAGCTTCCAGTATCTGACTCCATGTACTTGGATGTGATACAAAGCTCATGGCTGCTCATAAGGTGTAGAAACAGCTGCGGCAATATGATGTGTCCTGAATATAACAATGCCAAAGGTTGTAAGCCTACATGTACAGTTTTATATTGCCTTTCGGTGCAGTGACTGCGTGTTACATTACGTGTGAATACATGGTGGTCCATGGGTTCAAATCCAACCAAGTATAACGTGCATAAAGGTTGTATCCACAATTTGTATGATATTTGACCTAGTGATGCCCAGTCCTTAGGATAGGTCATTAATATTAGATTGATTGAGGATCTGACACCAGGGATCCCTGCAGATCAGCTCTTCAAAGTGTGATACCGCAATATCGAGCACAGATACTATACCCCATACAGTGCTGTGCTTGGTGAGTAGTGCTGGGGTTTCTTTAAACAGCTGATCGATGGGGGTGTCAGACCCCCACTCCTCTGATATTGATGAACTTTCCTAATATTTTAGTCCTGCAGTTCATCAAAATTTGATTGGTTGGGTCTGAAACCCAGGAACCCCATGGATCAGATGTTTGAAGAGACTGCAGTGCTCACTAGCTCTATGGCTTCTTCCTTGCGCCAGTGACATCGCATTCATTGGTGGGTGGGCCTGAGTGCCAACACCAAGTGTAGCCCCTATTTATGGCACTTGCTTAATATTCAGTGACAAGGTCACAGTACTCACCCCAACAATGAGGCCATTTGACCAGCTGATCTGCGGGAATCCCAGGCTTTGGACCCCACCGTTCACTTATTCTTTGGATAGGTTATCAATATGTAAGTCCCAGAAAATCCCTTTAATATATTGGAATAGGTTGAGTCCCATACAATCTCTAAACTGCATTAGCGCTACTTTGTATACCTACTTCAAATAGATAATTTTGAGTGTATTTTCTTTTGCAGCCAACAGAATGTATCTTAAGCAAACCAGAAGAAAAGGAGGAAACGGCAAAAAAATCTAGAAAAAGGAAGAAGGTACAGAAACTTATAAGGCCTGTTTACACAGATTGATTGTCTTATTAAACATAGGGGTTAATTAAAGGGAACCTGCCACATGAAAAAAGGTGTTGCCTCCAGGCAGCATGTTATAGAGCAGGAGGAGATGAGCAGATAGAAGTTTAGATTTGTGGGAAAGGATTCAGCATAACTTGTCATTTATCCAGTAAAATCTCTGCTCTTTCTATGGTGAGAAGTCTAGGAGGCGGAGCTATCAGTGATTGACAGCTCTATCTGTATGACGGTCATAGTGGGAAGGTTGTCAGTCACTGATAGCCCCGCCTCCTGGATTTCACCACATAGAAATAGCAGAGTTTTTTTTATGGCTATATGACAGGTGATACGGAATATTTTCCCACAGTCCTATATATCAGTCTATTCAGCTGCTTCTGCCGTGTGACATGATGTCTACAGAATGGACTGTATTTTTCAAGACAGGTTCCCTTTAAGTCCTGATCCCTTATACAATACTTTTTCTATGTTCCAGTTTAGTGGGATGTTGTAGTGACTACCATATGTATGTCTAGTCCCACTCAATTGTGGACTTCAGAGAGACTCTATCAGGACATAGCTTTGTAAAGGTGAATGTTGGGTTTGATAGTATTGATGAGTATCCACATTTTTTACTTGTTGGCATGTAGGGACCACTTAGACCACCCATAGACTATAATGGGGTCCATGTGCTTGCCGTACGCTGCCCACACAAATCATGCGGACAGGAAAGTAGATTGTGAACTGCTTTCCTGTCCTCTGATCCCTGTGGAGATCTGGCGGCAAGCACATGGACCCCATTATAATCTATGGGGTCTATGTGCTTTCACTGGCACACCGCTTGCAGTTGCATTCGGTATTTTGTTCGGGGGGTCCTCATGCGGACTCCCCCGGATGGAATACCAACGCAGATGTGAACGAGGCCTTACACTGCATTTTCACTTCTATTATAACTGGCAGCCATAATGCAGATGTGACCAGAGCTATTCATCTTATCTTATCCCATATACTTCTTCAGTAGACAATACTAGAGACACATATTTGAGGGTTCAGTACTCTGACTTACCTATTACTAATGTTTTATTGCACTATAGAAGACAATTACTGATGTTCTTGCAACATCTGTACCAAAACCTGGAACTCCAGAAGATCTTCGGCATCTTATTGAGCAACACTATAAGAAGACACGGTCGGTGATCGAGATGGAGGAACTCAAGTTACCAGGTACAGCCCGTCAAGCATCACTTTGTGTATCTCTAGAAACGCTGTACCACGTTCTGAGGTTACCCCTTAGCCATAGCTCCATGGTCGGTGGGGGGCCCAGCAGTCCGAGAATAGGGCTATTGATAGTGGATAACTTCATAACTTGGTGCAACCCCTTTAATAAGTTAATACTTATTCTAAACTGCAAAAACCTAGTAAATATCCAGAGAGGAGAGAGACTGTAATGTGTCACATGTGTCACAATCCACGTACTCCTGACCACTCTAACCACAACGTGACATAATATAAGTAGTAATAATGAAGTAAGTTATCTGGTACGTTCGTGTGAACAGGGTCGGCTCCAGGTTTTTGTGGGCCCCGGCACTTGCCCAACTATGCCATGTGCTGACGCCGGCCCTGCCTACGAAGATGACTGGTAATGTCTCTTCTACCATAAACCACTTATAACACTGATGTATTATTTGGCCCACATGCACCTGTTCACTTTTACCCCCATATTAAGCCCCCTGCACCATTAGGATGAAATTACATGCGGCAGCTTTGTTGCAGAAATATCTGTGACTGGCAAGAATTATCTGAATGTGACTTAGATATCCATTTGTAAAAGAATATGCAGCAGAGTTTGCACATCCATCTGCAGCATGTGAATTTATTTTGCAAGTTTTTGCATTGAATGGGATGACATCTACAGCAAAAAAGCAGGGTATTAGAGCTGCATGGACATACATTTATACTGCCCCAATAATGGTGCAACATTTCCCCTGACCAGTGACGACCACTGTGTTTAAATACTAGCTAGAGTACCAGCGATTTCTCTTACCTGGGGCGATCATCAGATTTTTGGTGGCTCACTGACGGCCAATACACACATTACTGTGCAGGCAGCAGCGACAAGCGCCAGTCTGAGCCTAGGGTAATCTGGTAGAAGAGCACGCTCCGGTGGGAATATGGGAGGGGGATCTCTTCTTGCCAACTATATTACAATTGCTAAATGGTACCATTAGCAAAGTACAGTCTGTCTCACAAATAGATAGATCATCAATATCAGATTGGTCGGCATCCTACATCTAGACTCTGCACCGATCAGCTGTCTTGGCTACCGGAAACCGTATACAAGATATAAAGCTGCTGTTGAAGTGGATGCAAGCAGAGCTGCAGGTCCTCAACTCCACCCAACCAATCTGTTATGGCATCGACCATGCCTGGTCTCCAACAACCCCACTAATACATGAATATTGTGCAGGTCTAACAACCAATAATGCAAATGTACTCTAGGTCTGACTACCACACTCTCATGGCATTCATGGAAGACAGATCCCTTTAAGAGAATTTTTCTATGTTAAAAACTAAATAGTTATAGTAATTTTCCTTCCGTGCCTGCAATTCATCCTTCACCATACCGCCTTCTGTCTCTAAGGCCTATCCCGTTTCCTTGCCCGTAACCTCAGCCTTTACAGGGCTTCCTAATGAATCGATAGGGTGTATTCTCATGAATAAATGCTCATTAGTAATGGCCGCCTCCACCGCGTACAGGTCACGGGTGCCCTTTAAGAGAAAGTCTGAATTATTGATGTCTACTCTGGGCCTATACTTTATCCGCAGCATCGAAAACCACAGAAAAGGTTAAATAAAAATTGTTCACTTTTGGAAGCCGCAGAGATTTCGGTGTGTGGTTGGGATATAAGTATAGGCTTCTCGAGTCCTGCTCTTGTTTGCTTGCACTCTGCGTGAACCATCTGGAGAAACCTAAGGCCCAGGCGTTTGGGTTTGTGAATGTTATAAATGTTGTAGGCTATTTCCAGGAATAATCTCCTCCTGTTATTTGATATTTTGTGTATGGGCAAGATCTGTCGTCCCTTCTGAAGAAAATAAAAGGCTTCTTATTCTATACCTGTGTATTTTTAGGTTATAGATGATTTATGCACAAGCGGGGGTGTTTGCCCTAACCGTGACCTAGTTTGCTTGGCAGTGTCCTCGAATTAGGGCTGTGATGGGCCCATAGGCCATTGTCTCCTACACTAGTCACTATACATTTACATAGTCCTGTGCGGACGCAGAGAGTTGTCTACTAACATGTAATAACAGGTCACTCAGGACCCGCTGCTGTGACGCCGGACCCTCTACTGTGATGCACAGACCCCTCCAGTGTCTTATCGGCCACAATTGTGCCTGTAAAACAAAGGGTGGTTTAGAGAATAAGGCCTTATTCACATGATAGATTTGATTATATTATGTACTGTCCAGTTGTGTTTTTTATAGATAAAATATGGACACATTGGGGGAGATTTATAAAATAAATGCCGGTCTTCACCATGCCAAAGATGGTGGAGAGTGCGCCTGGAAGAAAAACCATAGCCAGTGTAGATTTCCAGTATCATTTATGCCAGAATTTGGGTGTAATAAATATGGTGGGATCGATGCAGTGGCGTTACTACCGCAATAGCAGCAGAGGCAGCTGCCACAGGGCCCGGGACATTAGGGGCTCGGTGACAGCCGCTACCGCTGCTATCATTATACTCGGGGGGTCTTTTCGGACTTCCCGAGTATAATAATTGTCAGACCGGGAGAGGTAAGAAACATAAAAAAACACTGTTACTTACCTCTCCACGATCCTGCCAGGCCTCCTTTCTGACATCTCTGACGTCACATGAACCCGGCCTGCATCCCGGGTCATGTGACGTCCGACGTCATTGAAGAAGGCCGACAGCGGAGAAGACAGCGTAGGAGTCGGGAACAGGTAAGAAACAGTGTTTTTTTATGTTTTTATTCCCCCGGGTCTCCGATTATTATACTCTGGGATCTGAAAAGACCCCAGAGTATAATAATTGTTTATGGGTGTCCACAGTAGGGATAATACTGTTTGCAGGGGCCACTATGGGGGATAATACTGTGTGCAGGGGCCACTATGGGGCATAATACTGTGTGCAGGGGCCACTATGGGGGATAATACTGTGTGCAGGGGCCACTATGGGGCATAATACTGAGTGTAGGGGCCACTATGGGGGATAATACTGTGTGCAGGGGCCACTATGGGGCATAATACTGTGTGCAGGGGCCACTATGGGGGATAATACTGTGTGCAGGGGCCACTATTGGGGATAGTACTGTGTGCAGGGGCCACTATTGGGGATAATACTGTGTGCAGGGGCCACTATTGGGGATAGTACTGTGTGCAGGGGCCACTATTGGGGATAATACTGTGTGCAGGGGCCACTATGGGGCATAATAGAACGCGTAGGAGGGGGTCGGTCAAGGTCTTCGGGGGGGGGGGGGGGCATGCCAAAAGTTCGCCACGGGGTCCCGCCATTCCTAGTTACGCCACTGGATCGATGACTCCCCCCACCACCACTACCACCACCAGCCATGCATGACCTTACCATAGCATATACACATGTGGACAAAATTGTTGGTACCCCTCATTTAATGAAAAAAAAAACCCACAATGGACACAGAAATACAGTAACTTGAATCTGACAAACTGGAATTTGCCAAACTACATGTTGACAACCCACAAAGCTTCTAGGAGAATGTCCTATGGACAAATTAGAGAAAAATCGAACTTTTTGGCAAAGCACATCAGCTCTATGTTCACAGACAGAAAAATGAAGTATATCTTGAAAAGAACACTGTCCCTACTGTGAAACATGGAGGAGGCTCTGGTATGGTCTGGGGATGCTTTGCTGTATTTGCACAGGGTGTCTTTAATCTGTGCACGGTACAATGAAATCTGTAGACTGTCAAGGGATTCTGGAGAGAAATATGCCGCCCGGTGTCAGAAAGCTTGGTCTCCGTCACAGGATAATGACCCAAAACGCACAGCTAAAAACCCTAGAATGGGCTAAGGCCTAGTTCACATCTGCGTTCGGTAATCCGTTCGGGGAGTCCGCATGGGGACGCATTGGCAAGCAGTAAGCAGTGAAAACACACGGACCCCATAGACTATAATGGGGTCCATGTGTTTTCCGCGCGGTGTCTGCACGAGTCATACGGACATGAAAGTAGATCACAAAGTACTTTCCTGTCCGCATGTTCCGTGCGGAGACTGCACAGAAAGCACTCGGACCCATTCTGTTCGGGGGGGGTGGGGGTGGGGGGGTGTCCCCATGCGGACTCCCCGAACGGATTACCGAGTGTAGATGTGAACCAGGTCTAAGAGGAAAACATTAAACTATTCTGAAGTGGCTTCTATGAGGCCTGACCTAAATCCTATTGAGCATCTTTAGAAGAAGCTGAAAAGGAAAAGGCAGCCTTCAAACGCGAGACAACTAGAGCAGTTTACTTGTGAGGAGCGGCCAAAATACCTGCTGAAGTGCAGAAGTCTCATTGACGGTTCCAGGAATCCTGTGATTGCAGCGATTGCCTCAAAAGGTTGTGCAACAAAATATTAAGTTACGGGAACCGTCATTTCTGTCCAGGTCTGTTTCATGAGATTTATTATTAAGTAAAAATCCGTCGAAGCGAAAAGCAATGTCTGACTTTCATTTGTTCATTTTCATAGAATTTCTATTTATTATTACTTTTGTCAGATTCAAGTTATTTCTGTGACCATTGTGGGTTTTCCTTTCATTAAACAAGGGGACCAACAATTTTGTCCATGTGTGTACATAACACTAACATGAGAAATACAACCATGCAAAAAACTGAGAATTACACGGTTGTAGACTCACAAAAACCTAAATCCATCCAAGCACTGTCCTGCTCATTTGGTACGTTCGATAATTTCAATTATATTGTATCTATAGATATGTGTGTGTGCATGTATATATACATATATCTCATAAGATGACAAACAATCCAAATGGCTTTTGATAGTTTCTTCTGTTATAGAGGAATGAAACTGATCAGCAGTGTCCAAAGTAGCACAAGGTGATTCTGGAAATAGATGTGTAGTTGTAGACTTAAAGGGATACTCCAGGGAGCCTTTCTACACTTACTTCCAATGGGGATTTGAAAGTGCTGCATATAGAGGTCCTGGACTGGTTCCGACCCGGAGTCACATGATCAGATCCAGCACCCTGCTCCCTAAGTTGCTCCACTTCCTCCCCCTCTCTTTTGGGGGCTATCTATATTACAGTTTGCCAGCCCCCAATAACTCAAGTAACTACTTGTGAACACAGAAGATGATGGAGGAAGAAAAGCAACTCCAAGGTTGGACCTTGGAACCAGCCTGCAACCCCTAGGAATGTGGCTTTTAAACCACCTGGATGCAGAAAGTGTAGAAAGACGCCCTGGAGACCCCCTTTACTGTCTATCTGGTCCCTCGCTGTGTATAAGTGATACAGTATCTCACAATTTGGTGCATATTAGACCATAAAATATCTATATTCAGATATCGTTTCTGCTGATATTTTAATGATGAAAACCTCTTCAAGCATAGAGATATGCAAAAAGTCTACTTTTTGCCCAACCATAAAGGGTGCGATACCTTACAGGTAGGCCATGCTGCTGTTGTGGGGGCCACAAATTTGTTTGTACTTGTTACCCATAGATGGTGAAAGCAGAAGGTTAACTGGCCATACTGTCCTATAGGCAATGGACATATAGAGTGAGGAGACAAGTGCATAGGTGCTTTATGCCTGCTGAGCCTTGGTGGTGTGAACTAGGGCAGAGCAGGGCACAATGTTCTTTTTTGCTATAAGGCCTCAATATTCTGTGTAAATGGGATCTTTTTTTATAAGACTGAGCAGAGGACATGAGGTCTAGACACATTTATGTTCCTAATATGTCCGTATTCACTTAAAATTAACGAAAATATTTTTCTTTATAGATAATTGTTTTACAATAGAAAATGACTTGAGCCATACCTTAACATCATACCTGAAGGAGAGTAAGTATGTGATGTTACTGGGGAGGGAACCACAGCCGCTATCTGGGGTGAACGCTGAATACAGATATCCTCCGTATTCTATATATAAATAGTACATAGTGTATATAATATAATGCTTTATATCCTTTGTCATTCCCTTCCCATGTGCTGTACAATGACCTCACACCAGGATACCAGTGGTGGTTTTAGTGAACTGCCACCATCTAGTGGTGATTAGTAGTATTGCAAGTACTCCTTTATTCTCTTCCGTTGTCTCCTGTGCAGTAGATTGGTGGCTAAACAACATACTGATGGGTTAGCAATATACTATATATATATATATATATATATATATATTTTTTTTTTTTTTTATTTTTTTTATTTATTTATTTATTTTTTAACACTGGGGGTGATCAGAAATGTTCCAGAGTTCTGACATAACCTGTCTGACATGCCTTATGCTGCATTTATCAAGTTTTAGACACTTTAGATTTTTATGACAAATTGTAGCAGCTTTATATAAGGTGGACATGACCTGAATTATACTAGACAGGTAAAGGTAGACTAGACAGTCTAATAATGCAATGTATTTTTCATCAAGCGTCAGACACTTTGATTAGTCTTGTACAGTTGCAAAAGTATATTTTGTTTGTGGCCGGCAAACTGACACTATACTGTCCTTGTTATCTGTATCTACTGTACAGCAAATACATAATATATAATATAATGGCTCTTTCTTTCAGTCTGCCCCAAATGGTCAAAACTGTCAAAAAATCACAAAGAAAAGCAATCTATCCTGTTGTTGGTTGTCTGCAGCTCTGCTCACCGCACCCTGGAGCTGATAAAGTAAGTGTCTGATAGAGCTCAGTGAGTGAGTCTTTATTTTTGTATCACCCACTTTTATGTCTAGGGTACAACATTAGTATTGTGATCTGATAAATGATGGAGGGGATTTATTATGTCTGGCGGTCACTATGCCAACTAGTAAACCTTAGTAAGGGTTGGTTCACATCTGCTTTCGTATTCCGTCCAGGGAGAGTCCACATGGAGACCCCCGAACGGAATACAAACGCAAGTGCAAATCGCTGTGCTGTAAAAGTGCATGGACCCTATAGACTATAATGGGGTCCGTGTGCTTGCCGCGCACTGCTCGCACAATCATGTGGACAGGAAAGTAGATTGGGAACTACTTTCCTGTCCGCACGATCCCTGAAGACATCTGGCGGTAAGCACACTGACCCCATTATAGTCTGAGGTCCGTGCACTTTTACAGCACAGCGCTTTGCATTTGTGTTTGGTATTCCGTTCGGGGGGGGGGGGGGAGGTTCCCGGACGAAATCCAAACGCTGATGTGAACAGGGCGTTAGTTGCAGAGCACTCATTGACTATATACTTCTAGGTGGTCCCCTCCTAACCTTGTAAGGACAGGGTTAGCAGTTTAATTAAACAGGTCCACTCCCTTGCACCAGAATTGAAATTACATCAGACAAGAACAGATGTAAATTTAAATTTCCTAAATAACTCAGTAAATTCATTAAACCAAGGAGTCCTCGAACCAGCCCACCTTGGTCTCTGCCCAGTTTCGTAAAAAGTGATGAACAGCGCACTGAAGGAACATCTTTATTGCAAGAAAGGTTCCATCTATGCCAGAAAACCGCTGTAGATGGGTTAGTATGCAGTACGTTACTGCGCCCTGTGGTGGCTGTAAGGGGGCAGGATGTTATTGGCAACATGTGCATGAATTGTGTATGTTCTCCCCAAGTCTACATGGGCTACACAGGATACCTGCCCTGTGATCTCTATCCCCTCCTTCCACCCAAGATGTATTGTACGGTCTCTTAGTAATATACTAATATATCATTCTAATAATCATTGTTTTATTCTTATCCCTATTCTAGACTGATAAATGCCTTCCGAGGGGACAACAAGATAATGAAATTATTTGCAAAGCATATTAAGGTATTTATATCCAATAATTTTTATTTCCATTGTATCATATCCAATATAATATGGAGTTGAGCAAGGTAGAGTTGCAATGCCAGGTACAGCCTGTGAACAGCAGTGGCGCTATTTCTGGAGGAAACATGCTTTTCTAATCTCATACGACCCCTTAAACAAGCCAGAAAGCCTCATATGCTCCTGAATATACACCAAAGAGCAAAAGGATAACAATGTTTTCTGCTTGTGACTTTCAGGCTCCATATCTCACCATACACTACAGCTTGGAACATGAGACTGCCATCATTTATAGACAATCATCTTGGCTATCTGATTCATGAATTTGACTTGCAACTATTTCAAATGTTCAAAATATTGTTACCCTTTTGCTCTGTAGTATCTGCTGTATATTAATGATGTAGGATATGGCCATTTACCAGGACCATAACTTGTAAAATAACCTCTGAACTCTCCTACTTTACTACAGATTAAAGATCAGATCAAGTGGCTGGAAAATAATATCGTTCATCTGGGAGTAGGAACACCAGGGAGGATAAAAGCTCTCATAGAACAAGGTAAGAGGAGACCTAAAAGATGGTGGAAACACTTATAGGGAACCTGTCAGGGGATGTCTGCCACATGATCTGAGAGCAAGATATGTAGGATTATATAATAGAGGAGAGAAGCTGAGCTATAGAAGCTGAGCTGTGTGATATATAGGGTTATATGATAGAGGAGAGAAGCTGAGCTCTGTGATATATAGGGTCTATATATCACAGGGCTCAGCTTCTCTCCTCTATCATATAACCTTATATATCACAGGGCTCAGCTTCTCTCCTCTATCATATAACCCTATATATCACAGAGCTCAGCTTCTCTCCCTGTATCATATAACCCTATATATCACAGAGCTCAGCTTCTCTCCCTGTATCATATAACCCTATATATCACAGAGCTCAGCTTCTCTCCTCTATTATATAACCCTATATATCACAGAGCTCAGCTTCTCTCCTCTATCATATAAACCTATATATCACAGAGCTCAGCTTCTCTCCCTCTATCATATAACCCTATATATCACAGAGCTCAGCTTCTCTCCCTCTATCATATAACCCTATATATCACAGAGCTCAGCCTCTCTCCTCTATCATATAACCCTATATATCACAGAGCTCAGCTTCTCTCCTCTATCATATAACCCTATATATCACAGAGCTCAGCTTCTTTCCTCTATCATATAACCCTATATATCACCGAGCTCAGCTTCTCTCCTGTATCATATAACCCTATATATCACAGAGCTCAGCTTCTCTCCATACAATTCTATGTGTCAGATATAGTGGTATATATCAATCATAGACTCATTATCCATGTAGTAACATTTGCCTGTCCTTCTGCTTATAGAGGGGCTCAGCTTGCAGTCCTTGAAATACCTTGTTTTGGATTGGAATTGGAGGGATCAGAAGCTGCGGAGGATGGCGGATATACCAGAGGTAAATACTACCGTAGTTTGATTTTTTTATACTTGTATAGCGCCACCTATAACATCTATTCGACACATTGCATTTGTTCCTGACTGCATGAGGCTCACACTTCTTTCAATATGTTTTTTAAAGTTTGGAAACAAACTGGAAGTTGGAGAGCTGGGCAAGCACAGGGTGTATAAAAACTACCATAGGATATAGCTTCTGTAGATTCCCATCACCGATTGCTGCAATGAAAGCTGCACAATTGTGATGGAATAGCAGAATTTAGAATGGATCTGCTGCAGATCTGATTGAGTGAGGAGAGACCCAGGCACAAACCGATGCTGAATAGAGATGCTGCAGCTACAGTGTGCTGTTATGGACACGTATACCTATCCACAGGACTAGGAGATAAGTGTCCGATTATTGGGGGCCCAAGTGGCGGGTTCCCCAGTGATCAGGAGGATGGGGGAATGAAAGTCTCCCCTAAAGCGTCCTTGTGAATGGCGCGTCAGTGGAGCTGCTGGGACTGTAATCATCGGCAGCTCTATAGCAGTAAATGGAGCAGTGCACTGGAGCTCTATTCACATGGAGGCTTTAGAAGAACTTTTGATCCCCCATCCTTCTGATCACTTAGGGACCTGACCTACGGCCCCTCAGCATTCGGGCACTTATCTTCTGTCCTGTGGATCGGAGATAAGTGTTCACAATGGTGCAGCCCCCTTTAAGTTTCTATCTCACTCCAAGTGCTTTATTTACATCATTACTGCTCATTACTTCTGTCTAATGTCCTATACAATCCCGCTGGTTCTTCTACGTAAGAGAGACTTCTATATTGGATACATCATAATCGCTCATCTCCACCACCAGCTCAAGAGGGACTGCAAATTATTAGGGATGGAGGCTGCAGAGGGAAAACTGCTAAATAAATATGTAATAAAAGTCAGAAATGTTTCTTGAAAGGTTTGGCGTGCTTCAAGCATTTCTGTTCGTTTTATAATATGTGATATTGAGATGTCCAGGGACACCTATAACTTGTGCTATACTTTTACAGGTGAAGAAGGAGATGGTTGAACTCCTAGATTCGGGTGTCATCGCTGCATGCAAGGAGGGATCTTTGAAGATTGGTTTATTTTAATGCCCGTGTTGTATCCAATTCCGAAGCCTTTTATCTGCACAGTTCTGTGTTTATGAGTGATGTTTGTATACTCTTTATTCCTGTATGCATGAATGATAAAACCTGGTCATTTTTCAGTATGTCTATGGCTTTGTACAGATAGGGGGCGCTGAGTCTTATACACATTGAACTCAATGGGAGTCTTTTTATCAGCGCTGATTCTGCCGCAAGTTATCGTAGCAGGAGCAGCGCCATTTTTCTCCATGTTGAATAGACCCTAACCCCAGAACACCACGAATGTTGACATTAACCCTTGCATTTGCATATTCTTCCCATGTTCCCTTGCAGTGGAGCAACTATGGCTGTATAAGTCTCCACACACCTGAAAAGATGGTCTCTCCCTAAGGATGGACATTATCCCCATAATCTGGTCTCTCAGCCTTTCACTTCTACCAAATCAATTCTCTCTAGGCTGCGCTGATGAAGTTCAACCAGACAGAAATGGTGCCGTCCATAGCTGAGAAATTGATTTGGTTATAACCCCACATTGTGCAGTAAAGACTTCTGGGAAAGTCGGGCATGATGTTCAGGGTACTTCCCATAGAGGGCAGTATAACAGAGGCACTGTCTCCCTATTTACATCTTGGGAGACAGATTTGCATATTCTTCCCATGTTCCCTTGCAGTGGAGCAACTATGGCTGTATAAGTCTCCACACACCTGAAAAGATGGTCTCTCCCTAAGGATGGACGTTATCCCCATAATCTGGGCATTAACCCTGTCACTTCTGTAAGCCATGCAGATTTGAGTTTTGTTTGCCAACAGATGGAGAGAAATCTCATATGTGGATGCCACACATGGACATTTTCAGCTGGTTGACCACAGACTTTCATCTGCCAAAAACAGATCATTCGTGCTGGAACTTTTCAGCTGACTGTCCGACTAAAATACTAGCACAGACTCACCGCACCCCCCGTTGTTAAAGTTGATATCGTTCTTACAAATGATCCCATCGTCCATCAGATGACCATCCAAAATCTAATGTGTTTGGCTAATTTAACCCCTTCACTGCCACAGTCCACCAGTCTCACCGACATTAACCCCTTCACAACCATGGACCACCAGGGATACAAAGGCCTAGAGGGAACGTTGCCGACGATGCAGATCCTGACAGATGACTGGAATTTGACTGTATAGTTATTTAGGACTCCAGTTTGTTTTTAGTGTTGAGATTTTGGTGGTTTGCTCTGAAACCAGCAGAATTCCCAGATCTTCACTTGTGGAATATCGCAGATCTATAAAAATAAAGCAAGGTTTGGTCCACTTCTGAATTAACCGCCACGAGAGAGAGAGAGTGATGGCAGAAAAGCCGAGTAACCACAGATATAAACTTAATGATTTGGTAAAGAAGTTGTCAGAAAAGAATGTCTTTCCTCTGCAGCGGTGCCCAGCTATGACCGGCATCTGCAGCAAAACCCTAAAGAATTTCCCTTCATCACCACATGACTAGTAAAAATGAAGGGAAGGAGATCTGATCTGCAGTGAATGAAAGGTAGTAAAACATGACTGAGTGTGCCCAGGGTCACATACTGCACTTCTCTGTATGTTTAATCTAGGGGAGGTTTATTGAGACAGGGGAGAAGACCACCCAGGGATTGCGGAGCGGTGATGGATCATACATCTGCAGATGAATTTACTACTCAATATATCCTTATTGTTTCAGTATACATTACTGCCCTAATGCTACAGATACCTGCCCATTGTCACAATACATTGATTGGTATTAAATGGATTGTCCAAGTCTATCTTTAAGATAGAACAGACAAAAGACCCAGACTAAGACCTCTGTGTGCACAGTCGTTTTTTGTTTTTTTTCATGTCCTTCACACTGACACATTCATTTCTATGGCCCCATACACATGAACATGTACTTTCACGGTCCGTAGCTGTGAGCAAAACTCAGGACAGGTCCTATTCCTATCTGTTTTGCAGTCTATGCTCATTGGGGTCCGAGAAGCACGGATAGTTAAATCGTGGCATGCAATACAGTGATAAGGTGAAAGAATACAAAACAGGCACTCTCTAGGTGAAGGATTTCCAGACAAAAAGAGGCTGACAACTATAAGAAATAGCCCAAAGGCAGATACACAGTCTACCAATAAGTATATGGACACGTGTGGTCCGAGCGGCAATTACAGCCTCACCCATTCCGGGCTTTCCACAAGTCCTTGTATGACGTCTAGTGGTGTTTTATTCCATTCGGCTTGGAGAAGACAGGTAAGTTCTTTCACCGATTTTAGTCAGCTGCTGCACCCCTTAGTTCATCGATCCAACTCGTCCCAGAGGTGCTCGATAGGGTTCGAGTCTGGGCTCTGGCCAGGCCAGTCCAGTTAGTTAACCTGATTGTCACTGTACCAAGCCATGGCAGACCTCGCTACATGACACACAAAGAAAGGGTTCAAGACCCAAAAAGGTTGAAATATTCAACATACATGAAAAATGTAAAATACCATTCTTTATTCATGAAAAATTATTTCATATCAGTTAAAATTAGTAAATAGAGTATGAAATATTGACACATAGAACACTACAATTCAAACAAAAAGACAACCCACAGAAGCAAACACTGTCAAATTCTTATAGCACAGCTGATATAAATAAAAAGCACTTCAAAGTTGCTAGTTGCTCAAAGGGAATGCAAATACATGCATATGTACAGCCCAGGTCTGGCCATACATTATATTTCAGCCTACAATATGTAAACTTTATTCAAGAGCAAAAACAAGCATCTCAGCACACAAAGCATGTGTCAACATATAGAAGAAATGTACCAAGATATACTAGAGCTGTGCTTATTTATGTGAAAAAAAAACATAAAATGTAAACCATCCATGGACCAATGACTGATGTCTAATAATATGTCTATAAAGGAGGGGAATACATCTTACCCATCTCCAAGGTGGTCTACTAAGGTCCGTGACTGTGGGAGTCCCAACCCGACGCGCGTTTCGGCATGTGTAGAACGGCCTTCTTCCGGGGGTCACTACATGACAGCTGGCGTTGTCATCCTGGAAGTAACATTGGTCTGACCCATAGAACCGCCCAGGGCCGGCTCCAGGTTTGTATGGGCCCTTGGGCGACAGAGCCTCAGTGGGCCCCCTTGTAAAGGAGGCGGGGGAGTCGAGACACTGTGCGTCGCAGATGAAGCGAGTGACATCACACAGGAGTGTGGTGTCACCAACGCCATACCTCTCAACTTTTAAAGAGTAGAAAGAGGGGAAAAATGTGCGGCGCGCTCTGCGCGCTGTGGCAAATTTAGCCCCACCCACTTTTATGTTGACTCCGTCCATTCTCATTCATTTATCATGTGCTCCCACACAGTTCCTGCTCCTACAGCTCCTCCTACAGTCACCCATAAATGATATGCCCCCCCTCCATCTCTCCCCCAGTTTCATGTCCCCCCCCCCTCCATCTCTGTCCCCAGTTTCATGCCGTTCTCCCCACCCCTTCATCTGCCCAGTTTCATGTCCCCCCGTCTCTGCCCCAGTGTCATGCCGTTCTCTCCCCACCCCATTCATCTTCCCCAGTGTCATGCCATTACCGCCCTCCCCTTCATTTGCCCCCCAATTTTATGGGCCCCCTTCATTATGTTCCACCTTAATATTTAATACAAAACAAACACACTCGCCTTCCATCACTCCCCCACCGCTCCTCTCTCTCACTCCATTCACATAGTTGTAGGCGCGATGACGTCATCACATCGCGCCTACACACGCAAGCCGGGCCGCAGCGTTAAAGCAGGAGCTGAGCTCACAGATCCTGATTTAATCGCCTATGTATTCAGCTCATCGGCGTCCGTCTGTGAGCTCAGCTCCTGCTTTAACGCTGCGGGACGGCTTCGGCGTGTGTAGGCGTATGTGTAGGTGTATGTGATGACGTCATCGCGCCTATAACTATGTGAATGGAGTGAGAGAGTGGAGAGAGGAGCGATGGAAGGTGAGTGTAAGTGTTTGTTTTGTATTAAACATTAAGGTGGAACATAATGAAGGGGCGCAAATGAAGGGGAAGGGGGAACGGCATGACACTGGGGCAAAGACAGGGGGACATGAAACTGTGGGCAGATAAAGGGGGGGGGGGGGAGAACGGCATGAAACTGGGGACAGAGATGGAGGGGGCCCAATGAAACTGGAGGACAAATGAAGGGGGGGGGAAACGGCATGACACTGGGGCAGATGAAGGGGGGAACAGCATGACACTGGGGCAGATGGGGTGGAACAGCATGACACTGGGGCAGAGACGGGGACATGAAACTGTACAGATGAAGGGGGAGAACGGCATGAAACTGGGGACAGAGATGGAGGGGGGGACATGAAACTGGGGGCAGAGGAAGTGTGTATATGAAACTGGGGGAGAGATGGAGGGGGGGCATATAATTTACGGGTGACTCTAGGAGGATTATACTGTGGGGGAGCACATGAAAAATGAATGAGAATGGGCGGAGTCAACATAAAAGTGGGTGGAGCTAAATTTGCCGCACATTTTGCCCCTCTTTCTACTCTTCAGAAGTTGGGAGGTATGGCGTTGGTGACGTCACACTCCTGCGTGACATCTCTCGCTTCATCTGCGACGCACAGTGTCTCGACTCCCCCGCCTCCTTTACAAGGGAGATAAAAACCTGGAGCCGGCCCTGCCAGGGGACATCACTTATATGTACAGGGGGCAATGGAAAGATGTTAGAAGGTGGACGGGGGGGGGGGAGATTGTTAGGACATCGGGTGTGCGGCACTGCGGAGAGGGAACTGGGGCAATAATATATACGTTTTTAGCTGGAGAACTACAAAGCACACAATACCTCCAAAGCTATGTGTGCTTTGTATTAATAATGAGCTCCCCACTTATCCCTGCACGGAGAACTGCAGGCCCCCCTTTTTTTTTTATTGGCCAGTTCTTTGTGCAGGGATAAGTTGACAGCTGATTTTGACTGGTTACCAACGTATCCCGGCAAGGGAGGCCAAAAACGCAATGTGAATAAGCCCTGAGGATTTATTAGGAGGGCTCTTATAGATGGTGTTGGCTCTCTATAGGCGCTTTCACACGTAGCAGATTTTACCTGCAAATAGAATCTGATTAAGCCTTGTAATGCTGCTAAATAAAGGGAAATGTAATACATAATTGGTATGTCGCAAAATAAAGTAGTTTTAAAATGGCGGGGGGGGGGGGGGGTAGACACTTAGGCTGTATGGGGCCCCAAAATTCCTGATGGCGGCCATGCTTCCAGATACCAATCCACCTATCATCCGTGCCATTTTCACTGACCCGCAGACTGTATTGCAAAGGTCCCTCTGACAGATAAAATATACCATTATTCTGAATGACACAACACAGAAAGGCCACGAATTTTGCATTGGAGCTTCAATTGACATCTCTGATCTGATTTTTTGTTTATCTAAATTGATACTAAAGCTATAAACCTTTATAATGGTGTTACAAATCAGCCAAGTGGGTGGTAACCCTGCATGATCTACAGCACACAGAGATCCCTGCCCTAAAGAAACCACTTGCTCTCTGCATGTGTAATTTCCCAATTTTCAATCACTACCACCTGGCTGACGGCTCTTATATGTTCTCTGCGACTTAAGGCTTACTTGTCAGGGACTGAACTCACAACAAGGTGCATGCTGACATACAAATTCATCACCTTACTGACTGAGCCACAAGTACTACTAGGATAGTGTAATCTAATTTTTGTCTGAAGATCTGAAGACACTTGTTACTTTTTCTCTTATTCTCCTTGACTCTTGGTAAAATTGTAATAATCTTTCTGACCACTAGATGGCATTGGCTTTCTTACTCATTTCTTATTCTGAGGGATTCCCAGTACACACACTCAGTTGTAGTAGTAAGGCTCCATGCACATGACTCGACTTTTGATCCAAAATCAAAGTATATAAGTATGGGCATACATATACATTTCTATGGGTCCATACAAGCAGCCGTAGTTTATGGATGTGTATACAGACCGTAGTGAAGAGTTGCAAACTACAGAGCATTTCCTATCCTTGTCCGTATTTGTTTCTTGGTGCATTCAATTCTATGTATGGGTCAATGAAAACCATGGAGAAAAAACACAGCTACCAATCCGTGTGTCATCTGCACCATTTTTAGTGACCTGTACACTGCACACGGTCATGCACATGTAGCAAGGATGCAACTCCAAACCTCTGGAGGTATTTTCTCCTTCTAGATGGAGACAGATCGCCCCTCATCAGTGGTGTCACTACAGTCTTGTAGGCCATGGTGCCCCCTACCCCTATTCCTCTGGCTGCTGCTATCATCTCATAGACTTGAAAGGGATAGAGCGATAGTACCCTCAACCATTTTTATTAACAGTCGATAGAATTTCATCATTGGTTGGGCTGGAAGAATAGATAGTACCCACAATAAGGATGAGATCTTTTTTAAGAATACACCAGTATTTCTGCAAACTACTATATCAAAATTGAATTAAAAAATGATCTTTTCAAATGGGATAAAAAAAAAAAACAACCAATATTAACCAAAGTAGAATGCTAATTTTTTTTGACAGACCATGCAGCTGTCCCATATTACTACCAACTTCCAAAAATTCACAATAATCCTATCTCCAATATCTCCTATATCCAATATCCCCACCAAATTGTCAGGGATACCTAGCTGTCCCAGGCTCTTCTTCCACTATTCAATTTTTTTTCTGTATAGGTATTTGTTTTAATACAGACATTACATGCTGTAAAAACACTTACACTTACCGTATATATTCGAGTATAAGCCGAATTTTTCAGCCCAGTTTTTGTGCTGAAAAAGCCCCCCTCGGCTTATACTCGAGTCAGCAAAAAAAATGTTTTATTTATTTATTTTATGAAAGGGGAGGGGGGTCTATGAGCAGCCGCAATATCAATGTATAGAATCTCCCATAAAATAGTGGGGAAAAAAAGAAGCTTTAAAAAAAATAAAAAAAATAAAAGTTCTAAATCCCTCCTTTCCCCAGAATACATATAAAAGTAGAAAATTACTGTATCCCTGTGTCTGAAAGTGCCCGGTCTACTGAATATAGGGGATCTGCAGTGCTCCTGTTCCATCGGGAAGGGGTTAATAGAAGCACTTCAGAAAAAAAAAAAAAAACAGTCCTCAAGCTCAGGGAAGGGGCAGACAGACAACCAAGACACCCTTTTCCCTTCCCCAGCACCCAGCACCTACTGCACCCAAAAATTCCGACCATTTTAATTTTTGAAATTTTCCAGTAGCTGCTTCATTTCCCCCCTCGGCTTATACTCGAGTCAATAAGTTTTCCCAGTTTTTTTAGGTAAAATTAGGGGCCTCGGCTTATATTCGGGTTGGCTTATACTCGAGTATATGTTACTTCAAGTCATGGCCGCTCTCTCTCCACTTAGGAGAAAATACTTACCTTGAGAAGTTTGGGGTTACATAGCATTACAATGGAGAGTGTGTACTGGGAATTCCCTCTCAGTTAATGGAATAAGTAGGAAAGACGATGCCATCTAGTGGTCAGAGAGTTTATTATGCCAAGATTGTTTCATCAATGGAGGAGTATATAGAAAATGTGACAATTTCCTCCTGTATAGATACTAAGTCGGACCCGATCTTTCTTCAACTTCTATTCCTTGTGGATTTATAATGTTTGTATAAATATAGTAACTTTTACACTGCTTATATTTTATGGCACATATGGTTCTATTAAAGGGGTATTCCCATGTCGCATACTCACCAGTCTTTACTGCTGTAAAATCTTCTTTCTTCCTGGTTTCTTGCGTCATTTTTTGGGCAGGGTTTCACATGAAAGCTGCTGTTTAGCTCCGCCCCAAATTAGCGTGTAGCTCCGCCCGCCGCATAGAGTGATCCTATGGGGCGGTTGAAGGGCCTGTGATGTCATTAAAGGTCCTCAAACAACACTATATGCACAATATTGGACTATGAAGTATAGGCAGGAGCAACTCCATTCTGTGTTAAATACAGAGACTGCCTGTCTCTGCTATAATGAACACAATTGAATTAGCTAACCTGATAACTGGGAGAACAGAAGACGTTCAGAAATGAAAGCAGCTTCTCTCCTCTATCTGAGAGCAGGAAGGTCACGTGGTGCAGACACAGGAATAGCTAGATACACAGGCTCGCTCCCTGCACTTAGCCCCTCCCCCCTGAGAGCAGCAGATACATCACTTGACTTTTGAGCAGATAAGTCAGGGCTGTGTCAACAATGAATTGAATAAAGTAAGATAGTGGACAAACAAAGCAGTTTTGCTGAAGCAATGTATTTCGGAAAAGTCTTACATCCACATTAACAAGCAGTATAGATAGGATCCTTGTGATGGGACAACCCCTTTTATTTTTATTTATTATTTAATTTAATATATCTTCTATTTATATATAACCTGTATCTGTTATTTTACCAATTCATTTCATTCATTGTGTGTGTGTGTATATATATGTATATATATATATATATATATATATATATATATATATATATATATATACACACACATTAGTCTGCTTACAATATACTTAGAAGGACCAAAGTTAACTTTTGAGGGAAATAAGTTGTGTACCGCCTACTGAACTTTGACCCGGCACTCTCTATGTTTCCAAACGAACAACATCATCCAGTCTGTCTGGGATTATATGGAGAGACAGAAGGATTGGAACAAGCCTACATCCACAGAAGATCTGTGCTTAGTTCTCCATGATGGCGGGAACAACCTCTACAACAGTCTGCAAGTGTGCTAAGAAGAACTGATGGAAGGGAAAGGGCAAAGGTTACACCAAATATTGATGGGATTTAGATTTCTCTTTTCTTAATTACCATATATACTTGAGTATAAACTGAGTGTTTCAGCAGTTTTTGTGCTGAAAAAGTCCTCCTCTTATACTTGAGTCATTACGGTAATTCAGCAATATTATAGTTACAGACCCAGCATCCGGACTCGGCATACATACACCGGGGCAGGTGCCGGGCCCACAGCATCGCCACGCTCCTGCCCCATCTTTAAAACTGTTAAGTAAGAATTCAGCTCTCATCCTGTTTGGGTAACGTTCTAACCATGGCAACATTTTTTTGCCAATTCACCGGCGTCAATGCTCTTTGAAATTTGCTCTTTAAGTCCAGGCTGCTGCTGAGTGGTTTGAGCGTTCTTGAAACATCTGGACATTGGATGTGCTCCTCCACAAAACAGACACTCATGCCTATATCGGCAACTTTGAAACCACATGGAACTATTTTCCTTATAGGCGAAACAAACCCCTTTTCTCATGTTAGATTGATTGGGATTTGCTGACCTACTGAAATAAAAAATAAGAGGAAGATGAGACTCCACGGACTATTATATTTATCCCAATACATCCGCCCCACCCCACCTCCCCATATAGCAGTCACCAACGAAGAGGAAGATGAGACTCCACGGACTGTTATACCCCAAACCACCCACCCCACCCCCACCATACCCACCACTCACCCAGTCCAACTCCCCCCCCCCCCCATTTTACTAGTTTTGGCAATGCCAAATATCTATTCGGACGTGCCAATAAAGCTTTTTTGATTTGATTTGACCTCTGAGGCAACATTAAGTCAAGCCAGAGGCCAACATCTTTAACTCCCTATTTCAAAGATGGGTATACTGCCAATTTGTGGTGGAATAGCTCATCATAATTGGTCCAAGCTAACCCATCGAAATTATGGTAAGCTTCTAAAATGATGTCAATATGTTGAAACAAACCAGAACAAAGGTTAGGATATTTCTCACCCAATTCTGAGGCAGATATACAAAAAGCCTGCAGCCAGTTGTTGAAGGATTTCGGCATACTACGCCTCCTCCTCTTTATCGTTTTTTTTTCTCAGCCTTTACTAAATGATCTTTAGCAGATGGTAACAGAGACAACAATTCTAAAAATTCCAATTTCCAAATCGTTCCTTGGTAGCTAAAGATAAATGGATTCCCAGCGGGGACAATTCACATGAAATGGCTTCTTTAGCGCATATTTCAGAAACGCCCATACCCTTATCCACCAAAGGAACCGGATTAAGAGAAATGATATCAACATTAGAACAAGTACTAAGCATGGAACTGTTAACATTTAAGCTGGGTGGTTTAACCCACGCTCCAGCCACAGAATGGTCAGTAGATGGTTTAACAAATTCACTTAAACAACGTATTAAATTAATTACATTTTCATTTACAGACTGAACATATAGGTTCTCAGCACTAGGTGACACTCTTTCTTGAGATGAACCAGCAGGTGTATGATGAACCGCAGCAGCAGCTCCCAGCACAGCTCCAGGATGCATCAGGCCAGAAGGCAGTGGATTCACAGCAGGAACAGAGGAAGAGGGGTCCAGAGAACCAGCTTCTCCACAGGGTAGCAAATGAAAGAAATTTTTTGAGAGAAGTCCTCAGTAGTTGATACCTTTTTTAATGGCTATCTTAAAAAAAAATTTTGATGACATATCGAGCTTTCGGGACTCTATAGAGGTCCCATCATCAGGATGATATAACACAATTTCTGAAGGTAGGCATATATATACACAGAGGAGTGGGGTGTTAGATGCAAAATAGATGGAGAACAGAACATGTAAATAAACAGTTTAAAAACATATATATCAGTTCACAGGAAAGCTTTCTGGGTTTATGACTTCTTTTGATCAGTGACTTGGTGTCTAGTGATTGTAAAACGTCATAAAACCCTGGGCCTGATTTAACCCCTTTTGGAGAGTGTTGAAGGTCGTCATGAGTTTAATCTCCCATATGCGGCGATCCTTTCTGTTTCTGAAAGAAGCTATAAACCCAGAGCTTCTTGGACTGATATATATGTATTAAATTAAAAACTGTTAAATTAAAAACTATTAAATTAAATTAAACTGTTTATTTACATGTTCTGTTTTCCATCTATTTTGCATCTAACACTCCATTCCTCTGTGTGTATATATATATATATATATATATATATATATATATATGCCTACCTTCAGAAATTGTGTTATAGTATCCTGATGAAGGGACCTCTATAGAGTCCCGAAAGCTCGATATCTCATCAAAAAAAATTTTTTAAGTTAGCCATTAAAAAGGTATCAACTACTGAGGACATCTCTCAAAAAATTTCTTTCATTTCATATCCACTGGCTAACACGGTACACGGTACATCTTCAACCCATCCTGTATGGCCCCACCACCTGACCCATCTATCAAAGTTAATGGAACCACAATTACCCCTGTCCCACAGGCCCAATGCCTTGGGGTAACCCTGGATTCTGACCTATCTTTCAAGCCACATATTCAAGCCCTCAACACCTCCTGCCGCCTCCAGCTCAAGAACATCCACCGAATTCGCCCCTTCCTCACCCAGGAAACTACCAAGATGGTCGTCCAGGCCCTCATAATCTCCCGCCTAGACTACTGCAACACCCTTCTCCATGGACTCCCAGCAAACACCCTCGCCCCCCTCCAGTCCACCTTAAACTGCGCTGCTCGCTTAATCCACCTCACCCCCCGATCTTCATCGGCTGCTCCCCTCCCCTATAGTCTGTGTATTGTATGTAACCCCCAAATGTAAAGCACTATGGAATTAATGGTGCTATATAAATAAATAATAATAATAATAAAAAGAAATTTTTTCTTATACACAGGGCAGCAGTAATTTTGGGCCACACACCGCTGGTGCCCAGGTGTCACAGCTCCGCTCTGGCTCCAAACTGAAAGCGCTCTGATAAGAGCGCTCAGCTGGGGCAGGGCTCCGATGCCACCGCTGCAGATCTGCCCGGCTCCCCTCGCCCCTCCCCTGACCACTTCTTCTCACCGCTCCCCTTGGTCTTCACTGCCTCAGCAGCCAGTCCCGGCTCCACTCTGCGCAGACCTGGCAGTACAGCCTTTTCATCCAGCGTCACCACTCTGGCATCCGAAAGGCTCCGCCTCCTAGGTGTTTCCGGAGTGTAGGCACGCCGGAAGATCGTCACAGGCCGCCGGTATTGCTGTGTCTCTGTTTTCCGCTGCATCAGCTTCAGCGCCGCTCTCTTCAGGCTGGGACAGGCAGCTCCGCAGCCACTCTTCGCCACCGGCGTTTTCTGCCCGCTGGATAAGCTGCTTCAGCAGGTCTTCCATTCTTCTTTGCTTCTTCCTCTTCGTCCAGCTGATCATGATGACTGACAGCGGTCAGTCCATCAGTCCAACAGTCAGGGGTGAACCATGGCGCCTGAAGCAGACGTCAGAAAGCCGCCCCCCCCCCCCCCCGAGGAGGGGCGGGGCCGAGGGGAGGGGGCGGGCCAAGGGGGCGGGGCCGAACGGAGCAATCGTCTTTAGCAGGCAGGGAGAGGACCTGCTCTCTGCCTGAGCGTGAGGGGCGGCCGCTGGAGCAGCGCTGCTCCAGCGGCCTCCCCAATCCACCGCTCAGTGACGGTGACCCTGAGCCAGGACAGCTTGTCAGCAAATATGCCGCCCTCCCTGGGGCCCAGGCATAGCGCCGCCTGAAGCGGTCGCTTCAGGTCACCTCATGGGAGGTGTGACACTGCCAACAGTCCATCAGCGGCCCCAGTCACCTAAGGAAAGGAATGGTGTCAGTGGTCAGGGGCAGCAGGGACTTTTTCTGGAGAAAAAGAATGGAGTTTTTAAAAATTTTGGATTTTTGTTAAAGTATAAAGAAATTACAAAGGCCGTATACATTGGGTATGCCTATATGGTGCTTATACAGCATTACATGGGGTGCCTCGAGAGCCACGTTTGTCTTTGCATTTGTATACAGGGAGTTCTTGAGCAGAGCACTCGGCCTTCATTTCTGTTAATGTTACAAAGGTTGTACTTTATATTTCTGAGTATGCGTTATATTCAGGTTATTTATTTATGTTACTGACATATAGCGCCATTATATTCCACTTTACAGACATTGTCACTCACTGTCCGTATAGGGCTCACAATCTGCATTCCCTATCAGTATGTTTTTGGAGCGTGGGAGGAAACGCACGCAAACACAGGGAGAATATACAAACCCCTTGCATATGATTTTGTATATAGGTGATTCACTATTTAATTGCACATTTTACATATACGCACCTTCCCTGTATACTGTATAAGCTGTTTCCTGTCACAGACCTTGTCTTCTTGGTTACTGAACTTGAGCCTACACGGCCGAGCCTCTTTCTTGTATTACAGACTCATATCTTGATATCTCATCATAAAACACTGGTAACATTTACTTCCAAGCTTTGTCTTGTTGCTTTCATCTATTTGCTTGCTTAGTGATGTCGTATTATCGGCTCATATATATCACCATATGTCACAGGTGTCACCAGAACATTAATGTGGGGTAAAGGTGCAGCTATATAGCGATTTATCAGTGTTACCTAACAACCATCACACACAATGTCCGGCTATACTGCATATTATCTGCAATGTGATTCCAGCTCTTCTAGTGGCCAATGAAATGGATTATCAGATTATTCAACCAATAGTAAAAAAATCAATTCTTTGATGTTATACAGATCCAGTCAATTAAGGCTAGACTTACACGACCGTATTGAATGTACGGTCCGCAAGTTGCTGATCAGCAACATAGGCTCCGCATATGTCCATGTCCTGCCGCACTCACCCATAGAACTCTAGTCCGTGCAGTGCCGCAATTCAAGGCCATTACAGACATGTCCTATAAATTGCGGACCACGGTTGCGGCCTGGCCACACCACGGATAAAATATCCGGTGGTGTAAGAGGGCATATTGAATATAATGTGTCCGCAAATGGTCCGCAATTGAAAACCCTCAAGCCTAAAACTGAGGTCACACAGGACATACTGGCAGCAGGTCACTTGCAGTGGACTCGCCAGAAACTAACTGCTGTAGTGTTCCTGGGCATAACTACCAGAGTAAGAGACATAGCCGCTGCTACAGGGCCCAATATCTAAGAGGTCCTCTATCCAGTAAGACCTAGGGTACAATTAGTGTTCACTATAGATGATGGAACTGACTGCACCTCCATTACTTTACTGAGACATCATCATAATGACTATCTTCATATAGTGTGATTTCAGAGTGATCTTTTTTTGTATATGTTACCCCTCTACTGTACCATTACTGAGTATATTGTCCCTATACTGTGACATCACTGTGTACATTATCCCTGTACTGTGACATCACTGTGTACATTATCCCTGTACTGTGACATCACTGTGTGTATTAGCCCTATACCGTATTGTGACATCACTGTGTATATTATCCCTGTACAGTGTGACATCACTGTGTACATTATCCCTGTACTGTGACATCACTGTGTGTATTAGCCCTATACCGTATTGTGACATCACTGTGTATATTATCCCTGTACAGTGTGACATCACTGTGTACATTATCCCTGTACTGTGACATCACTGTGTGTATTATCCCTGTACTGTGACATCACTGTGTACATTATCCCTGTACTGTGACATCACTGTGTGTATTATCTGTACTGTGACATCACTATGTTCGTTACTCCTGTGTGTGAAAGAGATGACAATAATCAGCTGGCCTGTTGCTGAACGCGTTCCTCATGCTGTGCCCAGGATTGTTCCAGCACCTCAGCAGCTCGCTGGAACGCCATATAATGAGCATGTTGTTGGCGTTGATGATCGGCATGCTCCAGCATTTCGGCAACTCTCAAGCTGGCCTGGCATTGAAGTTGTTCTTCGCACCGTGCCTGTAATTTTTCTGGCATCTCAGCAGCTTGCTGCAACGCCATATAATGCATGTGTTGTTGGTGTTGATGATCCCCGTGAGCTCCACTTGTGGAGAGCTCTGTGACTTCTGGCGTCCTTCATAGCTTTCCTTGTTTGCGACAAATTAGATTTTCTTTTACCAGGCATGTTTAAAATGGACAAACTGCCAATTTGGATTAAAGGTGTTTGCCCGTGTCAGTGTGTCAGCAGTGCCTGGAGCAGATCAGATAATATGCAAATGTTTGTAGACAAACTACTGAGGGTTAGTGTGTGTTTACACAGAGAGATAACAGCCCTGGGACCTGAGATAAGGCTGCTGCAGGAGCAGTGTAATATAGTATGTGAACATAAATTCATAACAGTTGTGAAGCATCATTTACAGTGATAGCCTATGTGTTAATCGAGGTTACAATCTATCTATGTGCCGAATTTCATTCAAATCCGTTCAGCCGTTTTTGTGTGATTGACTAACAAACATCCAAACACACAAACTTTTACATTTATAATATTAGTAGGATAGGATATATACACTCCATATATAGGGCAGGACAGAGAGGCCTACTGTTTTCTTACTCTCCACACCCTTTCCATGACCCTTGGGCAAATTCTTCAGCCTTTTGTTTTCTTACAAATCAATTCCGTTGGAGAGAAAAGCTCTGCATAGGTTTTGGCTAGCCAGGGGCAAAGTGGATTATATAAACCAGGACTGGGCCCCCTCTCCACAAGGGCCCCAGGGCAGCCATATAGTCTGCGTCTATGTTATATACTCAACAATTCTTCTGGAATATTCAGGAGGCTCCCGATATAAGGGGAGACTTCTGGGAGAACTGGCAAATTTCCTGGACTAGAGGTTTCTGTTAATCCCTATGTGATGAACACACAGCAGGTGTCGATCAAGTGACAAAAAGGGGTGTGTCCAGCGCATTTTTGCGTTTGCATCACAAAAAGGGTTTTGTCATGTCCCCTAAGTGGGCATGACTGGTGTGCGGGGATGTAGTATTCCCAACTCACTGGTCTCCCGGACCACTGTCAGCAAATATAGGCAAGTTTGTGTTATGTATACTGGGTTATGGCTTTTTGCAAGCTCTATAAGCTGTACAGAGCCCTAACATGGCACCCATAGTAGTTTATGGGGCCAGAATGTACCTCGGTAAGCCTCAATTTCATACAGAGACACGCAGACTACATCATGCCTGATGCCATATTATGAACATATTGTCCCCTAGAAGTATTGCTTTGCGATAAAAGCACCGCCATAATGTTGTGCCATATGGACAAACCGTACAGCGGCTCATGGAATTGTAGGGGCTCAGTGTGCCACCATACAGGCTCTGCACATATGGCTCTGCAGTACGTATAAGCATCAAGATAAATGAGAATTGAACTTAAAATTTACCGTATATACTCAAGTATAAGCCAAATTTTTCAGCACAGTTTTTGTGCTGAAAAAAAAAAAAAACCTCGGCTTATACTCAAGTCATCAAAAATAATTTATTTAATTTTTTAGGGGGGGGGGTCTATGACCAGCCACAATATCAATGTATAGAATCTCCCATAAAATAGTGCAAAAAAAAATAATAATAAAAAAAAAAAAGTTGTAAATCCCTCCTTTCCCTAGAATACATATAAAAGTAGAAAATGACTGTGAACCACATACACATTAGGTATCCCTGTGTCTGACAGTGCCCGGTCTACTGAATATAGGGGATCTGCAGTGCTCCTGTTCCGTCGGGAAGGGGTTAATAGGAGCACTGCAGATCCCCTATATTCAGCCAGGCTGAATTCCAAGTGGGGGAAGAAAATACAGTCCTCAAGCTCAGGGAAGGGGCAGACAGACAACCAAAACACCCCCTCCCCTTCCCCAGCAACTACTGCACCCAAAAACTCCGACCATTTTAATTTTTGACATTTTCCAGTAACTGCTGCATTTCCCCCACCCGGCTTATACTCGAGTCAATAAGTTTTCCCAGTTTTTTGTGGTAAAATTAGGGGCCTCGGCTTATATTCGGGTTGGCTTATACTCGAGTATATACGGTATACAGAATATCTTGAAAAAAGTCAGGTTAACCCAATATCTGCTATAGAAGTACGTCATTTATAAATATCCGTTTTGAGATTTGTGCATGTTCCTTTAAAAGCAGTAGCGTTACAAGTATTGTATAGCCCATAAATTCTTGTCAATAGAACACTGGTATAGCGTATAGCTATATACAAGAGCAAAGTACACTGAGGAAGACTGACACAGGCTGACAAGAGGAAGGGGTTATCAAAGCACACAGCGAGGCCGCAGCCAGCACCCTGGAGTTAATAAGTAATTTCTAGAAGTTCACTACAGTATAGACTCCACCAGCTCACAATGGACAATGACAACTAAACAATACCGGGGAGATTTCTACCAGTGACACCATCTCAAGGCTTCACATTGGAATATCATGGGGAGGAAGAAAAAGGACAACGATGAAAAAAAACCCAATTCAAGATGTCCGGATAACACGGCATTCAAACAGCAGAGAATCCCAGCATGGACGCCCACATTAACCCCTGAGTCTGTCCTCAGCACCTTCTTTGTCATCGGACTCTTCTGTCTTGCTGTAGGAATCACTTGGATTGTAGCAACAACTAATGTTAAAGAAATATGGGTAAGTGCTAGGTATATAATTGTAAGGAAATGAATAATTGTATGTATTATGTTATCTCTAGAGTTTTCTTAAATTTTTTTGTGTAAATCAAAAAGTTGCTCATTTACATATGTCTTTTGTATTATTTGCAGTTTGGTTCGACTTTATGGTTTATTATTTGTATTTTATGAATCCGGTTTTGAATTATTAGATGTCACTTTGTTGAATCTTTAGTGTGATGGAAATATAAGGGGGAGGCCAATAGAGTGCAAAAGAGAAATCCAAAAATCAGTTCTAGGGTCTTAATATATGTGGTTCCCATTTCCATAGGTTAGTGATGTAGAAGAAACCCTTTGTGGCTGGCCATAAACCATGGGCACAATCCAGTTAGGTATATGGTAGTTTCTTTGTTCCTTACTTAAGATATAGGGGTCATTTATTGGTGTTTGTTTAAGGTATAGGACTAGTATATAGGTGCTTGATTACGGTACAGGAGTAGTATATAGGTGCTTAATTTTGGTATAGGAGTAGTACACTGGTGCTTGCTTAAGGTATCTTACTAATATAAACTAGCAGTACCCACGACTTCATCTGTGGCAGCGTTCTTGCTTTGCGCGACCCACCTGCAGCGCAGGTCGGGGCCCCCCCCATTGTCATGTCCCTTTGACATGACATGGCTTCACGACTGTTATGAATTTATATTCATATACTATATTAAACTGCTCTTGGCAGCTGGCTGATAAAGCCAGGTCTGTTATCTCTCTATGTAAACACACAGCTAACCCTGAGTCCATTGTGTACAAGCATTTGCTTATTATCTGATCTGCTCCAGGCAGTGCTGACACAATGGTTTGAAAAACACCTTTCATCCAAAATGGCAATTTGCCAATTTTGAACATGCCAGGAAAAAGAAAATCTAATTTGTTGCAAAATTCTAACAGAACGAGAGCTATGAAGGTAGACAGAAGTCACAGGCTTCTCCTCAAATGGAGCTGAGGTGGATCATCAACGCCAACAACACGCTCATTATATAGCGTCCCAGCTTGCTGCTGAGATGCTGGAACAATCACGGGTACAGCGCGAGAAACGAGTCCAGCGGCAGGCCTGCTTGACAGTTGCCGAAAACGCCAGAGCAAGCAAACCAATGACGACAGCAATTTGCTGAATATAGGCGGATTATCGATGCCAACAACACGCAGACGAAGTCGCGGGCAGAGGCTAGTAGTAGTATATTGCTGCTTAGTTAAGGTATAGGGGTATTATATTAGTGCTTGTTTAAGGTGTAGGGGTAGTATATTGGTGCTTGTTTAGGTATAGGAGTAGTATATTGGTGCTTGTTTAAGGTATAGGGGTAGTATATTGGTGCTTGTTTAGGTATAGGGGTAGTATATTGGTGCTTGTTTAGGTATAGGGGTAGTATATTGGTGCTTGTTTAGGTATAGGGGTAGTATATTGGTTCTTGTTTAGGTATAGGGGTAGTATATTGGTGCTTGTTTAGGTATAGGGGTAGTATATTGGTTCTTGTTTAGGTATAGGGGTAGTATATTGGTGCTTGTTTAGGTATAGGGGTAGTATATTGGTGCTTGTTTAGGTATAGGAGTAGTATATTGGTGCTTGTTTAAAACTCATTTCTGACCTGGGTTGGGTCCTTCATCAATAAAAATACACAATCCCAATTTATTGGAACAACCTTTATTTTTCTATTACACAGTAGCTTCAAGAACAAAATCCTTTCACTTTAAGGTCCAAAACATGTATATTTAGGGTGCTTTACATATGAGATTTTTGTGGCATTTTCCCTGGAATTTTTTTCCATGTTAAAAACTACAGCCCCATATAACTTAAATCTGATAGAGAAATATGAAATACCAATAACATAAACCTCCACCCCAAAAAAGCTTTTCAAAATCACATGAAATTATTTATTTTTTGCACATGCCAGAAAAGAAAGTCCACAACACAGTGTGTGAAGAGAAGGTTCCGATGACAATGAACACTTGTGTGAATCATGTCTCCATTATCTCTTAGAGCCTTCTGTAACTGTTACCTGTTTTCCTGATTATTCTGAACCTTTGACCCAAGATGTTTTCAGTCATCAGTATTAATCACAGGGTCAGACCCGACATGTGCTGGGACAACTGACAGAATGAGGGGCCCATAGTTTTTGCCCCCGAATAATCGGTATGATGAGTTCTATACGATAAATACCATCAAAATGCCCCAAAAAATAAGTAAATCTTTACATGATGTTTGTACCTATGAAAAATAAATCCAATAAGGGGGAAATGAAAGGCAAAAAATAGTAATTTTCTATGGCTTTTCTTGTAGCCATGGCTAATAAATAGAAAAAAGGGAACCTGATAGTAAATCACCATGCACATGGCAGAGTCTCATATGGCTATATTATGGTGTAGGAGGTAGGAGAAAAGAGCACTATACCGTACATACAGCATACTTCATGATGTCACTTATTTTTTTCCCAGTCCCAGGTCCATGCACTTCCATGAGTGCCCCATTATGGCCATAGATAAAATAAAGCGGTAATAGGGCCATGCACTTCTGAACCAGAGAAGGAAGTTTTTGAAAGATCATATAAGGCTAAGACCCCATGTAGCGAGCTGCTGCAAAAAAGTGCGGCAGGAAAAACTGTGGCGGCATCCCATTGCTTTTTTTCCTGCGGAACTTTTTGCAGAACTTTCTGAATCCATTATAGCTATAGGGAAACCGCTTTCCAAAACCATGACAGTTTTCCACATTGTTTGGATGGGATTCGCTGTGTTTATGCCACATGGAGCCTCGACCTTATAGACGGTTTCAATTTATAAAAATGAGCTTCACTGGGGCAAAGGATCATCGTATTATGTAAAGATATAATTCCAGGAGGAGACGAGAAATCTTCAGGACATTTGTTTGTCCCTTCTAGCTTTATGCTCTTTGTGATACAGAATATCGTGTTGTATTATTCACAGATAACCTATTCTGACCAATGTACGAATTGTACAAAACTACGCGAGAATTCTTCAAATTCAGAAAAGCCATGCACCTGTACTGTGAATTTTTCTCTAAAAGAAAACATTCAGGTGAGTAGAGCAAAGGATCTGATGAAATCTTAACATATCGTCATTAAGATACATTGTTACTTATTGGATGACTTCTAAACCTATATTCACACAACACACGGCTGCATTCATTTCAATGTCTGTGAATGGGGGGCGATTTCCGTGACCGCTATTTTCACCCACGGTCGTGTGAATGTAGGCTCAGTGTTTCTATAAGCATAAGTGTCCATTTACACGGAGGCAAATGGTGAGGAATTTGGTGTGGAATTTCAGCGCTGAAAAAGGCCTCCCATTGACTTCAATGGGTTCCTTTTTCTGCTAGCATTGAAGTCAATGGGTGACCCTAAGAGTCACGTGTTTAATCCCTCTCTGACATCCACCATAGCTGAGTGGCTGCCTTAGGGTCTCTGCTGTATTATACAGACCCCCCAGTATCTGGGTCAAAACTAACCAAGCTGCCATTTTTCCGGGATTCGGGGCTGGTGATCCATTGGGGTTTTTTCACCTTCCCTGACCTCCTTGACAAAAACTGTACATTTTGGACAACCCCTTTAAGTCATGTCAGGATTAAAATGAAATTAAACCAGACCTGGAGACAACATTTCAGAATCTGTGATGTTTTAGCAGCCTTATACACCATTTTTTTTTTTACAGTTTTCTTCTCATGTATCTTTCCATACAACAGGGAGACGTCTTTTTGTATTACGGGCTCAGCAATTTCTTTCAGAACCATCGGAGATATGTCATATCCAGATACGATGCCCAGTTGCTTGGAAGAAATGTCACCACTAAAGAGGTTGGTCTTTATACTAAACATAAGAATTTAACCCTATATATTGAGTTTTTATGATAATAGTAATTCTACAACTTGACACCCATCTTAAAGAGGCTGTAGCTAGAGCAGTTGTACGGATTAGGGCTCGTTCACATCTGCGCCCAGTCTCCGTTCATGCAGGTTTCCGTTTCCTGCACAAAACTGAGCAGGAGAAGGAAACCTGCAGGACTCTTTCTCACACATTCATTTGAATGGGTTTGAAAAGTGTCCTGCTGTGAGCGCCGGTGAGCGTTTTGTGCTCTCCGCCGTGAAACAGATTTTTTTAAATCGGACACAGAGTCGGACATGCAGTACTCTGTGTCCGGTTTAAAAAACGGTTTTGCGGCGGAGAGCATAAAACGCTCACCAGCGCACACGGCCGGACCCGGTCTGACAGCTTTCCGTCTTCTGCATGCAGAAGACGGAAAGCTCAGAACGGACTCTGGCCGCTAGTGTGAACCCAGCGTTACAATGTCACAAAATTTAGGATATGATTGAGGGTAAAAACTCCCTTCTGAGAAGCTACATGAGCATAAGGAGAGGCGGGTGTATAGTAAATCCTCTATCCTCGCCCAATGTAGGGGCCCTTTAATACCAGCAGCTCATCCTATTATTTCTTATTAGTATTACATTTTACACAAGTGTGGAAAGTGCTACAAAATAAAAATAGGTAGAAGTGTTAATAGTTAATTTTTGTCAATTAACAAAATGACAAATCCTCACAATATACAGTGAAGGAAATAGGTATTTGATCCCTTGCTAATTTTGTAAGTTTGCCCACTGACAAAGAAATGAACAGTCTGTAATTTTAAGGGGAGGTTAATTTTAACAGTGAGAGATAGAATATAAAAATAAAATCCAGAAAATCACATTGTATAAATTTTATAAATTTATTTGCATTTTGCATAGAGAAATAAGTATTTGATCCCTTTGGCAAACAAGACTTAATACTTGGTGGAAATCCCTTGTTGGCGCGCACAGCAGTCAGACGTTTTTGTAGTTGATGATGAGGTTTGTGAACATGTCAGGAGGAATTTTGGTCCACTCCTCTTTTGCAGATCATCTCTGAATCATTAAGATTTTGAGGCCGTTTCTTGGCAACTCGGAGCTTCAGCTCCCTCCATAAGTTTTCTATGGGATTAAGGTCTGGAGACTGGCTAGGCCTCTCCATGACCTTAATGTGCTTCTTTTGAGCCACTCCTTTGTTGCCTTGGCTGTATGTTTTGGGTCATTGTCCTGTTGGAACACCCAGCCACAACCCATTTTTAATGTCCTGGCGTAGGGAAGGAGGTTGTCACTCAGGATTTTACGGTACATGGCTCCATCCATTCTCCCACTGATGCAGTGAAGTAGTCCTAGCAAAGAAACACCCCAAAACATAATGTCCACACCTCAATGCTTGGCAGTGGTGATGGTGTTCTTTGGGTCATAGGCAGCATTTCTCTTCCTTCAGACACGGCGAGTTGAGTTAATGCCAAAGAGCTCAATTTTTGTCTCATTTGACCACAGCACCAATCATCTAGGCGTTCATTGGCAAACTTCAGACAGGCCTGCACATGGGCCTTCTTGAGCAGGGGGACCTTGTGGGCACTGCAGCATAGGCAGACAGAAGACCACATCCTCCATACTCATGTCACACATCTGATAGATTTCAATGGGAAGTCAGAGGTTTTGCAATGTTCAGTTTCTTGGATGTTCTTTCCATGTGTTTGCAAGCAGGGCCGTAAATTGAGGGGTGCAGAGGGTGCACTCACACCATGGCCCAGGAGCCTTAGGGGGCCCATAACTGGCATCAGTATTGAGATTGCAGATTCCATTTGGCTCATAAGCCAAGGAGACCCACAGATTACTCTAACCACTCTAAGGTTGATTAAGACAAGACTTCAGTTACACCGCTATTTGCAAGACTTGGTTTCAATTGAAAAGACTCTGGGAACATTTGCTCCCACCATGGTCCAGTTTTGCGCGACCCTGGGCTTCTTCTTCTCCTCACATGACCGCTGAGGCCAATCAGCAGCCTCATCAGCCTATGGAAAGGAACCTGAACATCACTCGCATGCATCCTGTGTCCTATCCTTAGGTGGCTAGTTGGTCTTAGCGGTCACGTGCGGCAAGGACTTCCACTGGAACAAGACCCTGAGAGCAACAGGACCAGACCGCAGAGTATCGGGCCCATTTGTATAGTTTTGGGTGTTTTTTCACCTTCCCAGGCATCCTTGCCAAAAACATATACCGCTGTGATATACTACTGTATGCATATGGAGGCACCTACATTTTTTTATGCTGGACATCTACTACAGATATAAGATTGTGGCATACGCTATATGACTGACTGTATGTACAACGCTATTGTGCTCCAGAAACATCTCTGTACTAGGGAAGCATACATTATCCATACCTGTACTTTGCTGTGTGAATGAGCCCTTACTCTGAACACAGCAAATAAGTAAAGCCCTAAATCAACACTAAAACTAACAAGTCAGACTGGAGATCCTTGAGAAACTCAATACGATCCAGTTTATCTACTGTGCACAGTAACATTATAACATGGCAATAAAATAACCTCCCAACGCCTCCCGACTTCCGGGACGAGAGCGCAACGTCACTGACTTTTTACTGCACCTACATAATACAGTACACAAACTCAACAATGCAATGAATGGATATCATAACTAAATAGTGAAGAACGCCATGAAATGTGATTGTGAAGGAAATATATTCAAGAGATAAACAAGATTTTCTAGGAATTTCAGCCATAACTAATGCCTTACATCCCATCCATAATCCCTGTACAGATTACATGCAGATGTGGGCACCAATATACACCATAAACACCAGTTTAATGACCAGTACACAATGGTGAATTGTTCACTAACCCCTGTGAACGGGATACTGCCATAGTCAAGAAATATTAGTATAATTTATTATAATCCTTGTCTTTATTGTCCCTCTGCAGAGTATACAGAAGGGTAGCTACTGTGCTCCATTCTCTGCATATAGTGATGGCACACCAATGGCTCCCTGTGGTGCAATTGCCAACAGCATGTTTAATGGTAAGTAGAAGAATACATTATACATAGGGCAGCATAGAGGAGTGGGTGCTATACAACATACCATAAGGGACAATGTCAATAGCTTTAAACATAGTGACCAAATATAGTGAAATGATACGATATGTGTTATGCCCAAATGTTTAGGCTATAGTATACAGTCCCTTACAATCCCACCCAATACAGCCATTCAGGACAGGTATAATTTCTCCATGCAATACCTTATATAGTAACTCACATGTAACTCTTTCTTTTGTGAGTTATAGCAAATTTGTTGTGACATGGCTTGTCCACCCCGTCTTTTGCCCCTAGTGGGGTGCAGAAGAAATAATGTAGCGCCTATTGATGCCAGAAAACTGTCGTAGATGGGGCAACACGGTGGCTCAGTGGTTAGCACTGTAGCCTTGCAGTGCTGGAGTCCTGGGTTTGAATCCTGCTAGGAGCAACATCTGCAAGGAGTTTGTATGTTCTCCCCGTGTTTGTGTGGATTTCCTCCCATTCTACAAAGACATACTGATATGGAAAAAAAATTGTACATTGTGATACCTATATGGGGCTCATAATCTACATAACAAACAAAAACCTGTCGTAGATAGGTCAGTACATTACCCACAATGTCTGAACAGGCTAAAGGGATTTTTTGATGATAGGATAAGTCATCAGATCGGTGGGCGTCTGATACCCGGGGCACCATCAATCTGATTTTTGAAGAGACTCCAGTGTTTGGATGAGGGCGTTGTACTGTATGTTGTAAAGAGGTTGTACTTGGTATTACAACTGAGCTCCATTCACTGGAATGAGACTGAGCTACAAATAGGCAATGTGGCGAATGAACATTAAGTTCTCACCTAAGGGCCATTGCCACTTTGAGCTGCTGAACTGTGGGGGTCCCAGATATTGGACAACTACCGAACAGTTATTGACCTGTAACACCCCCTCTGAGGGAATTCGCTGGGGGACCCCCCAAACGGAAAGCTATACACATAAAAAAGTGGTTACCATTCAGTTTCTGTATGAAACATGCAGAGAGAAAATCTCTATCGCTCTGTCTCTCCTCAGAGTTGATGAAACAGTCTCTCAGAATCTGCTCCAAGACAGATAGATCAAGTAATAGGAGCAGCACTATACTTTGCAGGAACCATTACTATACAGTGGATTGGGCAGCCATACCGATCCTATTATATGAATAGGAAAGCCTGCACATGCTCCCGTCCACTGCTATAGCTTTCAGTGCCCAGACTCTGCTAGAACAGTTGATTTGGGCAGGGGCAGGAGTCACACTCCCACATATTATATATCAAAGGGGTATTCCCACGTCACATACTCAGCAGTCTTTACTGCTGTAAAATCTTCTTTCTTCCTGGTTTCTTGCATCATTTGGTGGGTGGGGTTTCACATTCAACCTGCCGTTTGGCTCTGCCCCCCAATTTGTGTGTAGCTCCGCCCACCCATATTGTACTATGAAGTACAGGCAGCAGCAACTCCATTCTGTGTTACATACAGACACTGCCTGTCTCTGCCATAATGAACACAACTGAATTAGCTAGCCTGATAACTGGGAGAACAGAAGAAATTAAAGCAGCTCCTCTCCCCTATCTGAGAGCAGGAAGCTAGGTCACGTGGTGCAGACACAGGAATAGCTAGAAACACAGGCTCGCTCCCTGCACTTAGCCCCTCCTCCCTCCCCCCTGACAGCAGCAGATACATCACTTGACTCATGAGCAGCTAAGTCAGGGCTGTGGCCACAAAGAATTGAATAAAGTAAGATAGTGGATAAACAAAGCAGTTTTACTGAAGCAGTGTATTTAGGAAAAGTCTTACATCCACATTAACAAGCAGTATAGATAGGATCCTTGTGATGGGACAACCCCTTTAATGATGAAATATCCTGTGCATAGGTCTTCAGGAAGAAATATGGATTTGGGTCCAGACATCCCCTTTAAACGATAAGTTTTATTAGTTAGAAAAACGTGCAAATGAAGAAGAAATCTTTGCCATCTTTGCTAATTGTGTTTGGGGTTCTCCTGGTTTTCTACCACACTCCAAAGACATACTGATTGTAAGCTCTGCAGTATATGTTGGTGCTATACAAGTAAACAAAATAAATAATATTCTTTCACTTTCTGTATTAGATACAATAACATTGACCTATAAGCCCGACTCCGCTGCCGCAATTCCGGTTCCGCTGCTGAAAACTGGAAACACCTGGTGGTCTGATAAGAATGTGAAGTTCAGTAACCCCAAACCACAGAATGATCTTGTGCAGGCGTTTGCAGGTGATATACATTCCTTATGTAATAACTGGGAAGTGAAACTTGAAGTAATCTTATCTATGATATTTCAAGAAAGTCCTATCCTTGTTTGAGCTGAAATGTTACACAATGTTTGTGGGTTTTGTTAGGATAGATATAATATTGGGTAACAAATGTTCATCAGTCAATCTATGTCAGCAACAGAAACTCTTATGCCTGGTTCACATGTGTGTTTGGTAATCCGTTTGGGGAGTCTGCATGGGGACCCCCCGAATAGACTACCGAATGCACTGGCAAGCCTATAGACTATAATGGGGTCCGTGAGCTTTCCGCACGCTGCCCACACGAATCACGTGGACATGAAAGTAGATCACAAAGTACTTTTCTGTCCGCATATTCTGTGCTGACACTGCGTGGAGAGCAAACGGACGCCATGCGGACTCCCCCGGACCCCATGCAGACTCCCCCGGACCCCATGCAGACTCCCCCAAACCCCATGCAGCCTCCCCTGGACCCCATGCAGACTCCCCCGGACCCCATGCAGACTCCCTCGCACCCCATGCAGACTCCCCCGAACCCCATGCAGACTCCCCCAAACTGATTACCGACACAGATGTGAACTAGGCCTTAGAAGTAATAAGGACACAGATAAGATTTAAAAGCAGGAGTCCTACAGTATAAGAAGGGAAGCTGAGCTGGATGTCAACACAAGGAATGTCAGACAAGCAGAACAGCAAATAGGAACATTACAAAGCCATGATAAAGCAAGACAGAAGGAGCAGATCTTCAGAAGGTGGATTTCTGGAACAGAGCTAGGACTAATCTGGACTCAGGATTACAGACGAGCAGGATCAGGAACCCAAGATCATGATGCAATGGGAAATGGGAGCTGTAACACTACTTTTATGATGACCTTGTTCTGTGCATGTAGTTAAAGGGGTATATCCACTTTCCAAAATTGATGGCCTATCCTTAAGATAGGTGCATTAATATTAGATCTGCGGGGGGTCCCCGGGTACTCACTCGCTATACAAATTGTAGCGGCAAATGTAGGTACTGAGGTGCTGTCCCACTAAAGTCTATTGAAGAAAAGTGGATAATCCCTTTAACATACAAATATGCTGCACTGTACTAAATTGTAAAATAACTCACTGAATAAGGGTGGGTTCACACTACAAGCCCCTGCTGGCAATGGCAACAGTCTGGTGGAAATCTGCTGGTAAGAAGGCAAGCAGTGTGAATCTCTGGGCAATGTTTGACTGGGAAAACTTGGGTCCTGACATTCATTTGAATGAACTTTTTCATTCAAAAGTTTTCAAAGCTCTGAACCAACCACCCAATTTTTTTTCCCTTACAGGAAGTGCCAAGCCACCATATTGGCAGAAACCAGCTTTCGCTCTTGATGTTCAAGACCCCAATAACAATGGCTACATAAATGATGAATTTATTAACTGGATGAGAGTGGCAGCATTACCATCCTTCAGGAAGCTTTATAGACGTCTCTCACGAGTACAACAGTTCTCTGATGGCCTCCCAGCTGGAAATTACAGCTTTGTCATTGACTATAGTATCCTTTAAGCTGATCACATACTGTGTTTCTGTAACTCAGAACAACTTCTGGGGAGGTATGGAAACAGGATCGTACAGTGCATTCAGATGTTTCGGTAACAATCAGCCTGTGTGTTCCCATTTAATGACTTGCAGAGATGGGATTACACCTTTTAGGCAAGGTTCACATCTGCGTATGGGTCTCCATTGTTCGGGTCTACCAGGAGACCGGAATGACGGAGAGCTGGACAGCTAAAACAGTGGTTACGCGTGGATACCTGGCCTAAAACCAGTGCAAAGAAAAGTCCTGCATGTCGGATCCTTGGTGGTTTCAGCGGCAGAATCTCGAACAGAAACTCTGGCGCAGATGTGAACATAAGGTGGTTAAGTTTCTCAATGTTAGATGATGGGGAAAGAAGGATCGGATGGTTGGATGTCAGCGTGCACAATCCTTTTGTTCTCTTAGGTGAATATAACTTTTTTTAATTGAATGGTCACTGAGGGGTCGGGGGGCGTTACGTGAGGGCTACTTGAAGGGGACATTAAATTATGTCAGGAGGGGGAACTTATAACCCACATTGCCCACTAATGTGTTGCAATGGCCCTTTATTAACACCTGGACAAACAAAACATGTTGGCCAACAGTTACTTTATGTAAAGTGTAGCCATAGCACATGTATTTTACCCCAGCCAGTTATATGCTCTAATTCGCGGACTATTCAGAGGAAAACACATGAGTGATGGGTGTCGGCAGGAAACGGTTCATCGGATTGGCTGTGTCATGTGATGACTTGGTGGGGCCGCTCTGTTAAATAGTCCGAGCACCTCCACTCAACCCCGGGGCTGAACAAATGCTGGGGGAGCGTGGATGCTCTTAGATTGCTGAAAACAAAAACTAATATGCTATGATAGTTTTATATAGAATAAATGGAGAATCTACACCTCTGACGAATGGCTAGGGAGTAACTCTAGTAAGGAAACGCGTCAGGTGTCTCTTATGGGTTAAAAGTTTGATATGTGGCCAGTTAGAAGGTATCAATTGGAATTAGTATGATACGCTAACTAGTTGTGGCTATCCAGGCTCTGACAATCCCTGCTGAAATCGATATAGGAGCAGAGAGATTGGAGTGTTGTAACAGACTGATACATGGGATGGTGATTTGAGTTCTAACCAAACAAAATGTATCAATAGGATAGAAACACTGTAGCCTCGTTAGCATGAGAATTTATATAGAAATTTATAGGCAGGAGATTAGTAGAACAAACCTGCAAGCCCGTATCTATAGATTTTTAGTGGGGCAGATCTGCTGATTATAATGAGTTGCCACATGTTGGTTTTTGTGATGTGGCGTTGGTTTTTAGCGGAATTTAATAAAGCTTATTGGTTTTCTATCCCCCTTTAATGATGATTTACCCTTACACTATATTAGTCATGTGCTCCAGGTGTTGTTTGTCAGGGGGCATCAGCAAGCCACATTTCTGTATTTAGGCACGGAGTAAGGGTAATGAATTGAGCCTTTGCCATGGGTGAAGGAAAACCTAACTATAGGACTGTCAAAGGGAAGAATGTGATGCTGCAAAGCAAAATGACAGAAGTGGAAAGTTGGATTAATTGTGGAAAAGGGAAATTTTGACAAACAAGGTTGGGTGATCATGAAGTCTACTACAATAACCATATGTAGAAATATTTCATGAAATTAGATTTAAGGCCATTGTTTATACAAGTTGCAGAAGGTCTTCCTTTCTTATGTATCTGATTATGAAATTTATATAAGAGAATCAGTTCTAAAAATGGGTTGTATGACTTATTTTTTTTAAAGTTTGAATAGTGCTGGTAATGGGGTCAATAACATAAAAATACATTGCTCACCTCTTTCTGTTCCTCCATTGACAGCAGCAGCACTCCAGTCTTCTTCATATAGGCTGACTTTTTGGTTTTGGACATGCTTACTTATTTGCCATTACCCAAAAAAAGGGTTGTCTGACTTTTTAAGATTTAATAGTGCTGGTACTGGGTTCAATGACATAAAAATACATGACTCACCTCTTCCTGTTCCTCCATTTCCAGCAGTGGCAGCTCCAGTTTTCAGATGCGCTGGCCGATGTCAGCAGTGACATCCTGCTTGTGTCAGCTGATCCCAGCAGCCAATCAAAGCCCTCAGCGGTGACCTCTTCACAAACAGCATGTCACAGCTTTCATATGCTATTGGTGAAAAAGTCACCATTGGGGCCTGTTATTGGCTGCAGTGATCACCTGGCCCAAATGGGATGTCACTGTTGATGTCAGATGGGGGGGGGTCTGTAATAAGAAGACAGGAGCTGCCACTGCTAGTAATGGAGGAACAGGAAGAGGTGAGTAATGTGTTTTTATGTCATGAGCAGTACTATTAAATCGTAAAATGTCAGACAACCCCTTTTTGGGTAACAACAACTAAGAAAGTATCTACAAAACCAAGAAGTCCTTCTGTGGAAATCTTTTTGTGTTATCAGTGATCAGATTGCTTTTTGTACATAGCTACAGTATATTACTGATCCATACAGCGGCTGTACACTCACCGGCCACTTTATTAGGTACACCATGCTAGTAACGGGTTGGACCCCCTTTTGCCTGCAGAACTGCCTCAATTCTTCGTGGCATAGATTCAACAAGGTGCTGGAAGCATTCCACAGAGATTTTGGTCCATATTGACATGATGGCATCACACAGTTGCCGCAGATTTGTCGGCTGCACATCCATGATGCGAATCTCCCGTTCCACCACATCCCAAAGATGCTCTATTGGATTGAGATCTGGTGACTGTGGAGGCCATTGGAGTACAGTGAACTCATTGTCATGTTCAAGAAACCAGTCTAAGATGATTCCAGCTTTATGACATGGCGCATTATCCTGCTGAAAGTAGCCATCAGATGTTGGGTACATTGTGGTCATAAAGGGATGGACATGGTCAGCAACAATACTCAGGTAGGCTTTGGCGTTGCAACGATGCTCAATTGGTACCAAGGGGCCCAAAGAGTGCCAAGAAAATATTCCCCACACCATGACACCACCACCACCAGCCTGAACCGTTGATACAAGGCAGGATGGATCCATGCTTTCATGTTGTTGACGCCAAATTCTGACCCTACCATCCGAATGTCGCAGCAGAAATCGAGACTCATCAGACCAGGCAACGTTTTTCCAATCTTCAATTGTCCAATTTCGATGAGCTTGTGCAAATTGTAGCCTCAGTTTCCTGTTCTTAGCTGAAAGGAGTGGCACCCGGTGTGGTCTTCTGCTGCTGTAGCCCATCTGTAGCCTCAAAGTTCGACGTACTGTGCGTTCAGAGATGCTCTTCTGGCTACCTTGGTTGTAACGGGTGGCTATTTGAGTCACTGTTGCCTTTCTATCAGCTCGAACCAGTCTGGCCATTCTCCTCTGACCTCTGGCATCAACAACGCATTTCCGCCCACAGAACTGCCGCTCACTGGATGTTTTTTCTTTTTCGGACCATTCTCTGTAAACCCTAGAGATGGTTGTGCGTGAAAATCCCAGTAGATCAGCAGTTTCTGAAATACTCAGACCAGCCCTTCTGGCACCAACAACCATGCCACGTTCAAAGGCACTCAAATCACCTTTCTTCCCCATACTGATGCTCGGTTTGAACTGCAGGAGATTGTCTTGACCATGACTACATGCCTAAATGCACTGAGTTGCTGCCATGTGATTGGCTGATTAGAAATTAAGTGTTAACGAGCAGTTGGACAGGTGTACCTAATAAAGTGGCCAGTGAGTGTATATGTATTGCTAATCATAGGTGTGTCAAAACTTGGCAGCTGTGTCTTGTATGTGATATTTACAGTATGACCTATACAAAGGAAATCTATAAATGTATAATCATTTCTTTAAAAAAGTACAACAATAAAACCTAACATTCGATTGCCTACATCCAAGTAGAGTTTATGTTCATGTTTGCTCTTTTCTTTTTTCTCTAAACACATATTCTGTTACAATCTTAACCTTAATACTCAGATTTTCCAGTATCCAAGTTTGGAGGAAAAAAGCATGCTATCCTGTCATCACTATCATGGTGCGGAGGTAGTAACATGTTTCTAGGCATCGCATACACTGTGACCGGGGCATCCATTATACTCACAGCTTTCGTCATGCTTGCCGTTCACCTGAAGAAACGGAAGCCTAAAAAGAAGTTATTTTCTAATAGATAATAGCCATGTCTTGTAATAAGTTATATTTGCAGTAATCTTTGAATATTATATATTTAGCTACAATAGTGTTCCACCATAGCCATCAACAGCCGAACCGCAATTTATTCAATTCTGCTTTTTTTGCATGGACAATCCAATCCTGATTTCCCTTTATAGGCAGGACTTGCTTCATTTAACCTGACATTATGCAACCAACATAGCCAACAATACATAGTAAAGCACCATTTTTGATGTTAAAATAAAAAGATGTGTTCTAGATTTGTCTCCATTGTACCTTGGTATGAGCGTCTGCTGCTAAAGATGAGAAGAGCTAATGTTTGAGACCAATGTCTCTTAGTTTTATAGGATGTTATTGGCTCAAGAAGTTCAAAGAGTTAGATGGAATTGCAATCCAGGCCCATTTTAGTGAACAGAGTTGAGCTTCATGTAAAAGAAAAGTCTTTCTAATAACATAGAACCTCTTTAAGGTGAAGATCACAAAACTTAGTGATGACTACAGCCCGCACCTTGTACAAGGAACAAAAATAAGATGTACATAGGAAGAGAATAATGTGAACAATTAAAGGATGGAAGCAAAGTCTACCCATATTATATACTAGCCTCTGCATGTCTGCATGTTGTTGGCGTCAATGATCCACCTATATTCAGCAAATTGCTGCTGTCGATGGTTCGTTTGCTCCAATGTTTTGGCGGTTCTCAAGCTGAACTTGTTCCTCGCATCGTGCCTGTGATTGTTCCAGCATTTCAGTAGCTGGCTGGGACACCATATAATGAGCGTGTTGTTGGCATCGATGATCTGCCTGCTCTGGTGTTTCGGCAGCTCTCAAGCTGGCCTGCCACTGACCTCGTTCCTCACGCCGTGCCCGTGATTGTTCAGGTATCTCAGCAGCTCATTGTGATGCCATATAATGAGCGTGTTGTTGATATTGATGATCCACCAGCTCCGGCGTTTCAGCTGCTCTAAGAGCCGTTTGACGCCTGGCTTGCTCAATCCTCCTGAGTTCCGCTTGAGGAGAAGTCTGTGACTTCTGGCTACCTTCATATCTCTGGTTGTTTTAGAATTTTGCAACAATTTAGATTTTCCATTTCCCAGCATGTTTAAAATTGGCAAACTGCCAATTTGGATCAAAGGTGTTTTCCCATCTCAGTGGAGCAGATCAGAGAATATGCAAATGCTTGTACACAATGGACTCAGTGTTATCTGAGTGTTTACATAGAGAGATAACAGACAAGCCTTTATCAGCAAACTCCAATTAGCTGATTCTCCTGCTGGCAAGAGCAATTTAATATTAGTATATGAACATAAATTCATAAGAGTTGTGAAGCCATGCCATTTACCCAGATAAACAGTAGCCTATGTGTTAATCCAGGTTACAATCTATCTATGTGCCAAATTTCATACAAATCTGTTCAGTTGTTTTTGCGTGATTGAGTAACAAACATTCAAACTTTCACATTTATAATATTAGTATATATATTAGTAAGAGGATAGGATTAGTAGGATAGGATAGGATAATCTGGTATATAGTATATTGATCAGGGAAATATCTACAAACAGTTCACATTTAGGAGACACAGACATATTGGGCTGTCTAAATAGGTTCACAGAAATTGCAGAGAAAAGAAAGAAACAATAAGACAACTAAACACAGCAGGAGGCACAATGCAAAACATTAAGAAAGGTAGAGGAAGGTTGAAGGTCAATGAGATTAGGAGAGGTTAAAGGTCCTTGCTATAGAGAAAAAGCTTAAAATTCTTATCCTATCTATTGGATAGTGATGTGATCTGTCAGAGCCTGATACCCAGACCCTGCACAGATCAGTTGTGATAGCAGCCAGAGGCTTTTGGAAACTTCTACTGGATGGGGAGCCCTTGCAAAATTACTGCTATGCAAGTAACAGGCATCACTATGTTGTGGACAAGCTGCTGGCTCCCTGTCCATTAGCAGCTTTCAGCACCCTGGAGGCTGCTACAACAGCTGATCTGTGCGGTATCTGGGTGTTGGATCATGACAACCAGTGACTTTTTGAATGTGGAAGGGATATATACAACCATATAACTTGATAGGACTGGATTGTTCTCGAGGAAAGAACCATTTTGCTTCTTACAAAAATAGGTGTGTACATAGAGAGGTCTATAAAGTATAATATGGTTTTATGATCTGTGCTGGGTGAATTGCACTGGATCTGATCTTACTTCATTCATCTGCATTTTGACCTGCACCTTTATCTACCCTGATAACCATGTTTACTTGCAGATTTGCTAACATCTTTAACTTTGTGGATAACCTGTATATGTAGGAGACAATTTTCTAGTTTTCATGAAAAAAACACTGCCAGCCTCAATAACAGGCTGTTATTGAGGCTGGCAGTATTTAAATGGGTCATACCAAGTTATGAAGTTAGTCCCTATCAATTGGATAGGGGATAACGACTGGTCGGAGTCTGATTACTGGACCCTCACTGATCTGAAGAGTAGGGCTCTGGTTCTTTAGTTCTGATGGACTGTTAGGCTGAGCAAGTGCCCTACTACTCCATTCATTCTCTAGGAGAGCACAGTGCTTGGCTATTACTGGCGATGTAATTGAGAATAAAAGTAATGTCATGCCCAGTTTGCCGCTCCATCAGAACAAGGGAACCAGAGCCCTGCTCTTAAGATTGGTTGGACCCCCACCGATCATTGATTTATCCCAATAAATTTTTTTAATTTTTAATAAGTTTTTTGGTCAGGATTTTGAGGCTGCATCCTCCTTAAAATCCTGACCAAAAAGACGGCTCCCATTGAAATCAGAGAAACTGCTCCCGGAAAAAAAGAAGCGAGGTGCTGATTCTTCAGGCTGTTTCACCTCGTGATTCGGCCTGAAGACTCTCTCTCCTCCCAACTAGGCCCATTCATTGGGCCTAATCTGGAGCGGAGTGCGCGGCTTTCAGTCGCGGCTACCCGGTTTTTGGACCGGAACCTGAGGCGGCCTCTGCCTCGGATTCCGGTCCAAACCCCCCCGTCTGAACTTACCCTAATATCACCGACTCTGCTCTACTCTGTCTGCAATGTCCTTCACGTAGAATGGAGTCAGTCACATGTCCAAGAGTTTTATTTTTCAGCTCATGCTAAATGGCATGTACCTAAAGCTGGGTGCACACGGGGTTTTTTGGAGTGGATTGTGCTGCGCAAAATACACTCTAAAAAACCTCTCCCACGGCTAGCTGTGACTGGATGCCGGTGCAGTGCACACAGATTTTTCTGGCATCTGCTCGCGGAATAACGCTCTGGATTAGGCCCAAATGAATGGGCCTAGTTGGGAGAGAGTGTCGCGCCGTGGATTCCGCATGAAGAAAGGGCAGGTCGCTTCTTTTTTTCCATGAGCGGAAACAAAACACTCGGGGAAAAAGGAACCCATTGAAGTAAATCAGAGGCGTTTTTTTTTTAGCCGGATTTTGACACGGATTCAAAATCCACTCCAAAAAACCCCATTTGAACTCAACCTTAGAGTGTCACAGAAACACAGCTTTTCTCTAATTCGGAAATTGTTTCCAGCTTCCCACTACATAATATGGAAGATGAAATGGTACCATTACAAAGCACAAATTGTCCAGCAAACATTAAGTCTTCATATGGCTATGTGAACAGAAAAATAAAAAAATTATGGGGTTTGGAAAGTGGGGAGTCAAAATCAAAAATTGATTCCGTAAAAAGTTTCTACGCCACTTTTTACAAAAGTCAGTAGAGATGACTTGTCATAAGCTTATTCAGACGCATCTAAAGACTTCATTAAGACTGATGTAAAAAACACCAATTTCAATAAATTCCCCTCACTGAGTTTTTATTGCTTTTTTTAGTGTAGATTTTTTTCAGCCAAAGCCAAGAAAGCATTCAGTACATATTCCTTTATATTTCCCACTCCTTTTGAATCTATAGCAACATCTGCATCAAAAAGAAAATCAGAAATCAGGTACATGCCCCTACGCCAATGTATTTCCTGTATAACTTACACCATAAAACTGGGTCAGGGGACAATCATACACATCAGGGAGAGTGTGTGCCTACAAAGGCGTACGGAGACTTACAAGTCATTCCTGCTCTGCTAGGGATGCTGGAGAATAGATTTGCATATTTTTTACCCATGAATCCCTAGCGGAGCAGGAATGACTTGTAAGTCTCCGTACTGCCTATGTAACGCACACACTCTCCCTGATGTGTACGATTATCCCCTGACCCTGGTCTATAGTCTCTCACTCTGCCAAATCAGTATCCCTACGCTATGCTGAGGATGGCCCAATAGGCCGAAACAGCACTGTCCATAGCTGGGAATCTGTTCCTTTTGGGACACAAATACTGATTTGGCAATTAAATCCACATCATGATTAAAAAGACTTTATAACTGAGTCGTTCATGATGTTAAGGATGCTGCCCTCTAGAGGGCGGCATACAGAGTGCACTGCTCTCCTAATTACATCTTGGAGAATAGATTTGCATATTTTTTTTACCATAAAACTGGTGTGAGTTGTAATGAATATGTTGGGCTGAGGCATCCACATCCTATAAAGGCTGAGTTCACACGGAGTTTTTTTGGTCAGATTTTTGATGCGGAATCCACGTCAAAATCCTGACCAAAAAAACGCCTCCCATTGAAATCAATGGGAGCTGGTCATTTCCTTTTTCTACGAGAAGTTTGTTCCCGCTCATGGAAAAAAGAAGCGACATGCCCTTTCTTCAGGCGGATTCCGTGCCTGATTCAGCCGCGGACATCCGCCTTGCGACACACCCTCCCAACTAGGCCCATTCATTTGGGCCTAATCTGGAGCAGAATGCCAAGACTGGATGCCGGTGCACTGTATGCACTGCATCGGCATCCAGGCGCGGCTAGCCGTTTTTTAGTCCGGAATCTGAGGCGGCGTCCGCGTCAAATTCCGGACCAAAAAAACCCATCTGAACCCAGCCTTATCTCCTCAAAATGGTAAACTAGGCGCAGAACAGGGGATGTGGTGTATTTTTGGCACCAGAAAGGGTATTGCAGTAAAGATGTAACACATTATCACATGGACTGTCAAAAAATAGGACATTTTCTATTTTTGCCTGTACGAGGGATCCTGATTTTGGCTTCAAAAAGTGCATGCAAAAACCTAAACTTATAAACGTACTATTCTGGTAACTGTAAGGCTGAAGCCCCATGTTGTGGAAATGCTGAAAAAACGCAAAAACGCAAAAAAAGCTGGCATTTTATATATATATATATATATATATATATATATATATATGTATGATAGAAGCTGAAAGTCTGCAGAGGAAAACTAAGTGAAAATGCAATGAAATATGCTGCAGAAAAAAATGTGATGCATTTCCACAGCATTTTTGTTTTTGCAGTGTTTTTTTTTTGCTGCATTTTGCTACATGGAGCTGTAGCCTTAAACTGGGGCTACACTTGATCTTACCCACAATACTAGCACAAATGGAAGCAAATGGGTTCACATTGCAACCCTGAGATGTAAAATGATTGAGCAGTGATCAATCATTTTAATTGAACAGCAAGATGATTGTACAGGGTTGCGATGTGATCCTATTGTGCATTGGTGCACACGTCTCAGGGCAACATGGTGATCTTTAATTACACAAAAACAGTCACCACCTGTGTAACCCCAGTCCTGAAAGAATGTTCCAGCCCCAATATCTCACTAGGATCACCTGTGTTACCTTCCTCCTCAGGTGTATCAGGGAATAAATAGAAGACCTCCCTGGTTCTGGGTGTAGTCTTAGTGAGCACCATGTTTGGGATGTGGTGGAGGGTTTGGGTTGTGGCCCTATGGGGCTGCCTTGCTGCTGTTTCAGAGAATGTGTTTTATGAGGACCCTCTTCTGATCTGTGGAGAGGACCACCTGGAGTACACCCTGCAGCTTCTGCCCACTAATATCTCTACTAGGCTGTCAGTTTATGGTGAGTTCACGTTTTACTTTGGAGTATCTGGGGCTCCAGTGTCTGTGGGGATGTAGTTTTGTTGGTAAGATGCAAATGTAGGTGTATAGCAGGTATTCTGGTTGTGCTTCTACCAAATTCCTCTTGGCCTATGTGCACATGAATGTGTGGGTCTGTGGTAAAACTGCATGAACATGGATGGCACAATGGTGATCTGTGGTGTGGTGTCAGAGACCTCCATGGACTCCTTCATTAATGGACCTGGGCTGTAAAACTAACAGAAGTTGGACCTGTCCTGAGTATTGCCCCAGTGCTCACTGCCCCTTACATGGACCTGTGATAAAACATGGTTGTGTTATGTATGGGGCTGTTATAAAGTGGGTCAGTGTGTGTGCCTGAATTGGATATGAGCTACAGTAGTGTATGTGTGCCATAAAAGCCACCTGGGTCCACTAAAACAGTGCTTACATGTAGACTTACAATTACTATAATGGGGTCCACAGTTTAGACCCCATACTGAAACTGGCAGAGAGAAGTCTCCAATGCAAATGTGAACTTCGGCTTAAGGCTGAAATGGTGTGGGGTTTTCTCTTCCTGGCATGTGCCCTTGGTCAGATTTGTGACTCCTCATGATCACTGTATTTACTGTCTGATTCTACTGAGCACATGTTTATACCCTTAGATGGTGAGCTTGGCCATGTACTTCCTGCAGTTTTATAAGATGTTCTATTATATACATTGTACCAAGCTTCTATGTCTGTAGTTTGGCCCTATGAGTCCTAATATTGAGACTAGTGGTTCAGGGGCTAACTACTGAATACATAAATGGGTTCCAACTTCTGTTAATGTCCTAAAATCTCTTTAGTAAGGCTGGTCTTACATGACTGCGGATTTTCAATTGCAGACACATTGTATTCAGTGTGGCTGCTTACACCACCGGAGACTTTATCCGTGGTGTGACGAGGTCCGCACTAAATACCGCAGGTCCGCAAAGGCTGTGAATTCATGTCAATGCATGAACTTGCCCATAGAACTCTATGGGCGTGTGGGGCAGGACACAGATGTCTGCAGAATGTCTATTTGAAGTAAAATAGTAGTGTTGCTGATCAGCAACTTGTGGACTGTAAGACCAATACGGTCATGTAAGACCAGCCTAAGAGTGTGACCACCTCTGCATGCACCTTCTGGATGCTGAGCTGTGTATAGCAGGACTTCTAAGTTCCTGATGTCGTCACTAAATGTCTAATGTATACAGTAACAACATGGCTTGAACTCTTATGTCTAGATGCTGATGGAAATGGGACTCCGCTTATCACTGACAAATCCTGCGGTACCTTAGTAACTCCTGAATCTGATGGATCTGTAGTCATTTATGCGCGTTATGATGGCTGTTACACTCATATGATGGTAAGGATTGTAATTCTTTATACCAATTGTGGAAGAACTTTAAATGGCAAACATAGAAACAAGACAGCCCTTTGTATTAATTTTTAAGATCAGGCCATTAATATTAGATCCTTGGGGGCTGACACTTGGCAGATCACTAGTACCCAGGCAGTGTGGGAGAGTCCCATAGACTTCAATGATCTGTGTTTGTACCCCATCCAGATCTCCTATTGATGGGCTATCCTAAGCATAGTTTGTCAGTGAAACTACACAAGGAGCAGCTACTAAAATGAAACCAAGAATATTGCAGAATAAGACCAAAATCATGCCTGTAGCCCCAGTATTGACACTGGTTAAGGTGGGAGCTGCATAGACTGTGTACAGGAGGCCTTTGCTATGACTTGGACATATGGCTTCAGATGGGGTAATCAAAATCACATGCCAAATAAAGTCACTGTTTGGATGACCCTAGGGGTCAGTCACTGTATTAAAGGGATTCTACCCTTAAAAATCTTTTTTCTGTGGCTAACACGTCAGAATAGCCTTTAGAAAGGCTATTCGTCTTCTACCTTTAGATGGGATCTCTGCTGCGCCATTCCTTAGTAATACCGGTTTTTACTGGTATGTAAATTAGTTCTCTGGCAGCGATGGGGGCGGGCCCCAGTGCTGAAAATGCGAAGAGGGTGTCCCCACCGCTGCCTGAGAACAGGATCCTGCGCCGCCTCTGTCTTCTGCTGGATCCTCCCCCTTCTTTCTTCAGCAGCGTCACCTCTGTCGGCTTACACTAGTAGAGCAGACTGCGCATGCTCGCAATTGCGGCCTTGGAACTATGGCCGCGCATGTGAAGTGGGCTCTACTAGTGTAAGCTGACAGGTGATGCTGCTGAAGAAAGAAGGGGAGGATCCAGCAGAAGACAGAGGCGGCGCAGGATCCTGTTCTCAGGCAGCGGTGGGGACACCCTCATCACATTTTCAGCGCTGGGGCCCGCCCCCATCGCTGCCAGAGAACTAATTTACATACCGGTAAAAACCAGTATTACTAAGGAACGGCGCAGCGGAGATCCCATCTAAAGGTAGAAGACTAATAGCCTTTCTAAAGGCTATTCCGATGTGTTAGCCACAAAAAAGATTTTTAATGGTAGAATCCCTTTAAGAGAACCAAACAACTGTAGGCCATTTCCTTACATCATGTAATGGGCTTAACACTACGGTTATGCCAGCGGTCACCCATAGGTGCATAACTTTATTAATCAGCAAGGATAACTCGCACAGACTACACAACTAAAACCATTAATGTAGGGGAATTTCCTGGAAGGCCAAAGCTGTACGGAAACTTGGACAGAGTATATAGTATCAAGGTTATGTCTATCAAAAAGCCTGGGAAACCCATGCGGGGGAGCCTTAAACTTTAAATTACCATTCCTTGTCATATGCCAGATATGTCCACTGCAGTCTTGGGATGGCTTATACAACTGTGGTCCATCAATATTCTGCTCCCATTCCAGCCAATGTGCAGGGAGAAGAAAATGATTTCTCATTCTCCTGTCACTTCAGATGACCACACCCACCTGACTATCTCCCACAGGGGTACTGTTCATTAACTTGCCCCTCCACATAAAATATGAACATGCATGCTTTTTCATTGTCCCATATGTTGGAGGAGTCTTGCATCAAATATAAAAATGACCACCATCTTCTTGATACACATCAAAAACATTAAAACTAACATGCCAGAGATCTGTCCATTGCTCCTCTCAAATGATAAAGAATTGTCAATGTATCAATAAAAATCTCCTACAAGAACAAGCGACACAAATGAGGAGAAAATATTATGGGTCATGAGCTTGGAGCATGACATACGACTCACTGGATTTGGTTTCTTGAGAAAATTATCATGCGATAATAAAACATGTATAGAGCGCCCACAAAATGTTAGCACTGTGCACTATTATACCTTGGATTTTATGGCTATGCCGTAGTTGTATACAATGGTGATGCTCCAACTATAGTGAATCTTCTCAAGTGGTAATGGGACATTTAGGTGAATTTGGTTGCTCAGCATTGGCTGGCTAGGTGACCAAGCTTTAGGTCTTAAGTCTAACTAAAATATATTGTCTATTGAATATTTATTATATTGCAGTCTTGAATATATAGAAGACTAAGTCATGTGTACAAACTTATTACGGACCCACTTCTTAGACACTCAGTCACCAGGCTTGGAAGACTTGCTCTGTACCACCTTCCCCCTGTAGCTTTGCCCCTGTGTATACTTCGGAATTCCTCTTAATTGTTTGCCTCTATAAATTTACTGTCCCTTATAGGAGAATAACTATACAATGACAATCTTCTTGGAAGTCAACACAACTGGAGAATGGGAGGTGTACCAGAAGGAAGATCTGATGTGTCCAGCTTTTCATCTAACTAGTTCTGGAGGTTTGTTATGAGTGGAATTGGTGTCTAAATATTTACAGTCCCATAAAGGAGGTTTTCCGGGCTAAATAAGGACTCCTCTAAGGATGTCATAAATATCAGGCTGGTGGGAGTGCCAGCTAATCAACCCCCACTCCTTCCTCCTCACTATATATTACACACACCACCTGTTTGCAGCACCTAATGCACAGAACAGAGCAAAAGTCAGCAGGTCTGTTCACTGTATAGTAACCAGAATGGTGCAGGGAAGTTCCAGGTCACTGGAATATTATCCAAGCTGCTGGCAGTCTGTTCAGTCATTACATACCATGGCCTCAGCTGCCCACTAGACAGTAAACTGCCTGCTATATTCTCTATCAACTGCTGAGAATAGCTGATCAGTAGGGGTGTGAGCTGTCAGACCCCCCACCCCCACACACACCTGATATTGATAGCCTGATAAGCCACTCTGTAGGGGGTTATACCACAAAGTATTGTCAGAAGGGTCTTGACCTGAGACCCCCTTCCCAACTCATTGATCCTGAGAATGAGGTGGTCCCCCTCCCCAACTGTGCATTCAGCCTGACCACGTGTCTTTAGCGGACAGGTGAATGTTCTCCCAGTCACTTCAATGGAAGCGTTATCCACCTGGTGACACTCCTACATGAAGTCTGGCTAAATGTGCATAAGTGGGAGGTCTCAGTGGTCGGACCCTTTACCGTCAGGTATTTATCAACAACCCTATAGACTTTATGGCATAACCCTTTGACTACTAGACAGCTTGCTTTGGCAGCATCTTCTCATAGCATATTTTCACAGTATATACTTATTTATTTTTTTCCTCCTTCTAGTGGAGGATGCTCCATACCCAAGTGAGTGCTCAGATATCCCTGCAGCAAATAGACTTGCATGTGCCAGTCCTCCAGTCTCCCAGGATTCTTGTCTCCAGAATGGCTGCTGTTATGACCAAACAGACTCTCTAACGCCATGCTACTATGGGAATCGAGGTGCACACTCTTAATGCACGTTTACGCTTTGGAGAAGTTTTACAAAATGTACAGTAACTAAAACCATTGTTCTTTCACCTTAGTTACCCTCCAGTGTACCCAGGATGGCATGCTCTCTGTGGCTGTTTCCAGTGGGGTCACTCTGCCATCACTAATTCTATCGTCAGTCAGGTTCCCCACAGCCAGTGGTACAGCTTGTGGACCTATTGCCCAGAATGATGCTTTTGTGTTCTTCAGTTTTCCACTGACAGCCTGTGGGACCACACAAACTGTAAGTGCCTGGTCTGTGAAAGTCTTGTTTTAAAGGGTGTCTACCACCTCCCCCAATTTATTAGTGCTAAGCAGCAGACCCATTTCTTATTGGCTGGGGGGAGGGGGGTAAACATCCCACCACAGGCACTCTTTGACTCTCCACTTTCCAAACCCCAGAATAAATAGAATAATTTTTTTTTTTTGTCTTCAACCCCATGCTATCTGACCCATAATGCAATGTATTACAATACTAATGAATCTCAAATGACCAGCATTTGTATTACAGGCTGCATAGAGCAGCTTGCAATACAAATCAGACAAGCCTGGGAGCCTTCAATTGGCTTCCAGCTGTTATAGCAACTGACTGCCCCAGATCTTATTCCCAGCTCTGGCAGTCTACAGAAAAATGCTGTTGCCCATGCACCTCCACAACAACTGCATCTTTGATCAAGTAGCTGAGAGGTGTTAATGCTCATGATCAGTGTCAGTACTGATTGAGGGTATTAGTTCCAGGTCTTAGCTGTATAGTACAGCAGATTTGGCAGCTGGCATATTTTAATGCCATCCTTTTGCTACATTCTACTAATAGTACACCAGATGTCTAGAAGTGGTTAGTCTTAAGCAAATGAGATGGCTGGTGTAGTGGAGGTAGATCTTTGGCCCTGAGTGGCAGAAGCTATGCTTCAGGGAGCTGAAGGGGTCCCATTAGTTAAATGCTCACTCTGCTGTAAGCTAACCACAGTCCACTGTTATGGATGCCAGTGGACATCATTGAGACCTCACAAAGCATCTAAATCTCTTGCTTCTTACTCAGTTATAATGTAAATATATTTTCTCAACCAGGTTGATGGTTCTTATGTGACTTATGAGAATGACTTGGTGGCTGACAAGGATGTGAGAACTTGGGGAGGATCGTCAATAACCAGAGACAGTACTTTTCGGTAACAGACTTTCTGCAATGCAAGCCCGTAATCTTCTAGTTAACTGGATTTCCATCAAGTCTTTAATTTTTTTTTTTCCTTGCTCATCCTATCTATAATCGCTAGCTGACTTGTATCCTCTTGACCTTTCAAAGAATGTCCACTTGAACTATACTGACATCTTGATTGTATCTTATTGTTAAAAGCCTTAGTGAAAATCTGTGTAATACTTGGCAGATAAGTAAAATCTTATTTTCTTCCTTAGTGCACACATTCGCTGCAGTTTTATTGTGACTCAAGCAGAACCATTGAGTGTAGAAGTGCTCACGCTGCCACCACCATCTCCTGCCTCTAGTATGGGACCCTTGAACTTGGAAATGAGGATTGCCCTTGGTACAGTTTAACACTCTTGCATCACCCAATTAATTCCATCTTCCTATGTCCAAAGCCTGATGGGTTTTCTGCTTTTCTTATAGATGAACAGTACAAACAATATTACACCACTGAGGATTATCCTATCCCTAAAGTACTCAGGGATTCAGTTTTTGTTGAAGTTCGCATTCTAAACAGAAGAGACCCTGGAGTGGTGCTAATGCTGGATCAGTGCTGGGCAACTGCCTCCATGGACCCTCAGCAACTGCCTCAATGGCCAATCTTGGTAGATGGGTAAGATGTGCACAACTGGATATCCATATTGCTTTAAATGGTCTCTAATTTCTCAAATTAATAGCATAGGAAACTATAGAACTTGGTAACATGTCTTATCAGGCTATTGCCCTTCTCTAAACTTATTTTTAACCCTCCCCAATTAGGTGTCCTTTTGATGGTGACAACTACATGACTCAGCCGGTTCCTGTACAAGATACTTCCTTGGAGTTCCCAGTTCATTATAAACGTTTCATTGTCAGTACATTTGCATTTGTGGACTCTACAGGTCAGACGCCATTAGATGGGCTGGTAAGCTGAATTTACTACAGGATCTTCTTACTGCATTGGATTTGCAATACAATCGCCTCAAACAATTCTGCTTTCTTTCAGGTGTACTTCCATTGTAGCGCATCTGCATGTGTGAAGTCGTCACATGATCCATGTGAGACGATTTGCTCTAGAAGACGTAAGAACTTTCTCTCATACAGTAATGATTGAGACTAATGGGTGGTAGCCTGTGTATGAAAACAGATTACGTATAACTTTCCCCACTCCCTTAGGACGAAGAGCTGTAAATACCTTGGAGCCAGTGACTGTTGTATCTGCAGAAGGACCTGTTGAATTCTACATGGATGGTGTCCATTGGGATGGAGTAGGCCAGTTGAAAGAAGGTAACTTTGCTAAAGTTCATCACAAGACTTGCCACAGGAATTAATGTTGGTCCTTTATTAGTTGTAAGCCATATGTTGTCTAGATAGTTAGGCCAAAGATTAATATTAAATCCAATTCAAAAACTCTGTTCAGTGGTAGGAACACTGAAATGGGGAGTGAAGAGGTAGCAATCTTATTAAATCAGGTGGCCCACAGACTGACCATTAAAGTGGCATGGCTGACTTTTGAGACAATTGTGTTTAACTCTCCCTATAAAAGTTAAAGGGAATCTAATGTAGAAAAGGCAGTTCAGTTTGTATATAGCAGGGTGAGATGAGCAGATTCTTGTAGGAAAAAAATTCAATATAATAAAGACTTTATTCTTTGAAGTCTCTGCTTATTTTTTTTGAGACATTTAGGGGATGATCCTATCACTTACACCTCCACTCATCTCTACCACCCCCAACAATCTACCCAGCTCCTCCTACTCTAGAAGAAGCTTCGTAAGGATTAAAGGGAACCTGTAATACTGAAAATGCAGTCTAGAGTAGAAGACTTGTTTTACATACAATAATTTGGTATATTTATATCTTCTAGGAGATCAAGAAAAAGGGCACCATCTAAGACTAGAGTGGCTCTGGGCTGTGGTGGCTGGAATTGTTCTTGGCATTGCTATACTGACTGTCTGGCTGAAAAAACAAAATGGTTACAACATTAAAGACGTTGTTTAAATAAATTTTAAGTTGTTATATGAAGGTTCTGCTTGTGTGTTTAGAAGTCCCTTGTAGTACCAGTAGAGATATTGGGAATCCTAGATCATCTGACCCTAGATGTGACTGGCTTCAGCTTACTTCTGACTACACATGTATGCTTGGCCAAGTAGGCACATACAACTAACTTGGTAGCCAGGATGTTGCCATCATGCTTGGATCGTTAGGTTTAACTGATCAATCTTATGGTACAAATATCTAATGTTAAAAATTGATAATGGAAACTGACAAGTACCTGTTAATATAGTCTGTAAAATAAAAACTGATGAGTTGTAGGCGAGGTTCACACAACATTAATGGCTCTTGCGGTCATCCATGATGGAAGATGGCAATGGACATTAAACTGTTGCAGAGAACGAGTACAAACTGATTCTCTCTATTTTCATAACACTAATGTAAACGTGACAGATGCTGTCTTGTCATTATGGGAGATAAAATCCTGCATGCATGACTATCTTCTAATAGGAAAGTAATAACATGGCAGCTGTAATGTTTACATTAGTGTTAATGGATACAATTGGCCTGTCCATTCTCTGCAACAGTTCAATGTCTGTTGCTGTCTTCCTATGAAGGAAGACTGTAACAACATTAACAGTAGTGTGAACTCAGCCATATGGATAATCAAAGTGTTGTGAACAGTCCAAAGCATGCTACACATACCAAACTCCATAGTAATAGCCTTATGCCAATTCCTCGTGGTCATGAAGTCTGAAAGGGATCTCATCTGTTAGTTTTTGGGGGTTTTCTTTGTTTGTTTTGTCAAAAGAGGGTGGGATTTCAGGTTCCATAAGAGTTAAAGGAGTCACCATTCATTTCAACCCAGAATGGCTAGGCTCGCACCCTTTGGTGAATCGGTGCCTGTGTCATGAAGATATTTGTCTTTGTCCATATGCAGATGAGCAACTGCAACCCCATCTACACTGACAAATGGAGCTATGTTGGCAAAAGATGCACCAAGGGACAGGTGGTTGTTGTCAAGCTATAGGTCACATAAATCCATATGCTGTGCTGGGTTCTGGTGATATCACTTTACAAGGAATTTTATGACAAATATTTGTAAGAAGTAGTTAATACTCATGACAAATCTATTCCACATGGAGGTAATGAAATCAATGGAGTCCTGCAACTGCCAGGGATTGATAACTTGCATCCTCAGCAGTTTAGCCTGTTGTGTATCACTATTGAAAGGGACTCCCTGCCGTGTAATAGGGGGCTTGTCATGGCACCCAGAGACCTGACCATAACCTCCAACTAGCGGTCCATATGGGTGAGATTAGAAATGTGAACAATCAGTCATGTCACCTGTAAGTCATTACATTGTCCTTGTACAGCATTTACCTGAACAGTCTTTAAAGGCCTGTGTAGAGCCAGTGTATATATTACTATACAGTCATCCTATAATATTGGTATACCGCTGGAGGTCCTCGACATGTTTGCCTCTAACTCCCCCCACCTCACCCACCCATGCTGAACCTCTAGCTACGCCTCTGACTGTATACCATGTCTGTGATGTAGAGATTCCACCAAAGGGAGTGTTTGGGGAACTGCTAAAGCTACTAAGGTAGTGTCTTTAGCCTCTGCCCCTGCTCCTTGACCTCAAACCCCAGGGGTTTAGTACAAGGTTTGTTTTGTAAACGGTCAGTCAGGAGCATGCGGGACAGAGCTGAGGTGAGAAGACCTCTTAGGGTCTGTTCACAGTTTTCTGCAGCAGATTTGAGGTGGAATCAGCCTCAAAAATTCACTGCGAAGAACTGCTCCTGTTGACTTCAATGGAAGCAGCTTGCTGCTTTTTTCCCGCTAGCTACCTTCTTCCTGTAGATTCCGTGGCTGACTCAGCCGTGGCATCTGCAGTGCGAGACTTGCTCCAGTGTAGGCTCATTCATTCAGGCCTACACAGGACTGGGATGCCGTGACAGAATGCCTATGCTGCACCAGAATTCACTTACTGCGAGCCTGTGGAATGTTCACATGGCGGAAAAGGTTTCCTCTGTGTGACTTATCCACACGGCTAGCAGCCATGAGATGCCGATGCAGTGTATCAGAATCCTGTCATGGCATCCCGCTCCTGATTAGGCGCAAGTGAATGGACCTAATCGGAAATGAGTCTCGAACCGTGAACGCTGTGGCTGACTCAGCAGTGGGAGGATAGGGCATGTTGCTGCTTTTTCTTGCTAGCTGAAAAAAAAATCTAGTGAGTCCCAGTGAAATGAAAGGGAGATGTTTTTGCAGGCAGATATTGAGATGGATTCCGCATCAAAATCCGCCTGCAAAAAACTCCATGTGAACATACCCTAATGTCTCTAGGAGTCTAAGGCAAGTGTCAGGTGTAATCTTTATACTAGGAGGAATAGAGAAGCTGATTTTATTAGCAGATCTCAGTATCTATATCCGTAAAGGGATTTTATCATTAGAAACCCTTCTTATAGCAAACACATGAAGGAATAGCGTAAGAGAGGCTATTCTCTTACCTTTATTCTGATCCACTTTGCCGTTCCTGAGGAATTTCTTTAAGTAAATGAGTTTTCTTGCAGCATTGGAGGCGTCCCCAGTACTTCTTTGAAAACTCTCCAGCAGCGGCCTTTGTCTTCTTCACCTCCTTCTCTTGAGCTCCTTCTCTGGGTCCAAAAGCACCGACTGTGCATGTCGGTCGGCCGTTTTCCTGTGGGCTGAAAAGGAGAGGCACAGGAAAATGGCCAACGGACATGCGCAGTTGGCCATTTTTCTGTGGCCTCTCCCATTCGGCCCACAGGTAAATGGCCGACGGACATGTGCAGTTGGGACTTTTGAACCCAGAGAAGAATAACAAAGGTAAGAGAATAGCCTTTCTTGGGCTAGTCATACATGTGTTCATTGTAAAAATGGTTTCTATTGATAGAATCCGTTTAAGATCAGCTAGAGAAGCTGGAGTGTATAGGAATAGATTGCCACCTGCTCCTCTTTATCTCCCTCACATAGAGCCGGTAGTTCTGCTCTGTTATCCATATACTCGCAGGATCTATATAGTATTTGTAGTTGGGGATCAGTATATAGTTTAGGGTTAGGTTAGGCTTCTGATGCCCAACTATATAGAGGCCCGGTTGCACTGGTATATTGGTTGTCAGGTTAAGGCCTCAGTGGTAGAGTAGTCAGGCCGGCATCTACTACTGTTGTTGCTTCTGTTTGTTGCCTGGAGAATTCCTTTCATCCAGCGCCATTATCATCTCTTGATGGGCTGTGGGTCATCTCCTGGAAGAATCCGAGGGTCTGCAGTCATCCACAGGGGCCCCTGTACCTGGATCATCTTTTTTTCCCTGGAGGTATTGTGCACAGAACTCCTGCTAGCTATATATACACTGGTATATAACTTAAGGTCTAGTTCACACGGGGTTCCGCGTGAACACATTCCATCATGGCTTTCCGCTCCAGATTAGGCCAAAATGAAGGGCCTAGTCCGGAGGGTGCTGTTGCGAGACGGACACTGCAGCTGATCATGGGTAAGTCCTCCCTGTAATACAGAGGCTCTATCCAGGGGGAGGGGCTGATATACCTCATGTATGGTCCCAGGTCCCAATATACACACCAGTCAATGCCAGAGTCTGTTGTCAGAGGGATAGTACTCATTTAACCCCCCAAATAGGGCTACACCATTTAAAGGGGTGATCTGGATTGTACCATAGATGGACTTTTCCTTAGGATAGACCATCAATATTAGATCTGCAGGGATCAGGTGCTGGCTCCCATCACATGACCTGGGCTCAGACCTGACCTGGTCCGGCCGGCGGCCATTTTTGGGCAGCCGCTCTTGCAGTTCAACACAGGAGCCGGCCGGCGGCCATTTTGGGGTGGCCTCTCTATGCTCCTGTATCGAACTACAAGAGCAAGAGAAGCCAGAAGAGGCGGAGTTGCTGCAGAAGAAGGAGGCGGCGCAGGAAACAGCTCTCGGGCAGCAATGAGGATGCACTCATCGGCCTTTCAGTGCTGGGGCCTGCCCTCATTGCTGCGGAGAGCTCATTTGCAACGGCGCGGCGGAGACCACGTCTAAAGGTAGGAGACGAATAGCCTTTCTTAAGGCTATTCCGACGTGTTCATTAGAAAAAAAAGGTAGTTTAATGGTAGAATCCCTTTAAGTATTTAAGGGTTTTTCCTGTACTACAAAACTGATGACCTATCCAAATGATAGAACACTAATATGAGATTGGTCTGGTCCAATACCTGGCATACCCATAGAGGTGAGAAGAGGATCAGCACGACTGTGTGACCGCCGTTCCAGTTAGATGGGGAGACAAGGGTCCCTGTTCTCATGATCAGGGGGTGTCCCAATGGACAGACTCCCAGTGATCAGCCACTTGCTACCTGTGGTTAGTAAATGCAAATCCAGAGATCTAGAGTGTTTTTTAGAACCATCTGGGCAGATCCCTACGGGACAAGCACAATCCAGACATTAAAATTATGTTATTTATTAAATCTCCAAATATATCATTTAATGAATACTAAATAGTGAAAAAAGCCGTGGTCAGGAAAATGGTGAAGAAGGACCAATGAAAACATGACAATCATATATTGTATAAATGATTAGATTTCATTGTCAAATTCTAATAATCATTAGCAATAATATTATCTAATGATGTAATATCAGATTTCTCCTCCAGCAGTAACAGTGAAGCAATAAGATCAGTAGACGGACACATTCACCAGTTGTCATTTCCATGTGATATTTATTGCAACATGGTAAGAATAAGTCTCATTGTGGATGATATCTTATCTCCAGCAGCAGTGATAGTAAGGCAGGAAATATATATGGAGGACACGGCCATCGGGGTTGTCACATTCATGTCCATCTTGTGTGATATTCCCTCTGTCCAGAGGCTCCTCCTGATGTATCTGCTGGAACAGATTAGACAATTATTATAAAGTGTATTTCATGTATTTATTGTACGTAGTAGTAAATGTCTATTATAACGTGTCATGTAATAATCTAATATATATATACCTGATGATATAAGCTCCTCCTTCTATAAGTATAGTGTCGTCTACTCCTCCTGAGGGTATGGGCATATTGTCTTCATAGATAAGATCACAAATCCTCAAGGTTGTAAGGTCACCACTTCTGTTTCTAGATGCTGATAGAACCTCTTCTGGCTCCAAGATGCTTCACCCTCAGGATGTAGTGGGGAGGGGAAGGATCTCAACCCAACTAAGGAGAACAACTGTCTCCACTTTATACTTTCTGATGGTAAAGGGGTCCTCCTCCTCCCCCATGTGAGACAAATGAATCCTCCAGATGTTAATGGCGCCACATTTGTCTCAAGGTGTTCCGGGCGCCGCCTCCGCCTTCAGACTCAACCGGATGACATGGGAGTCTGCTCCTCCACTTTCAGATGGTATTATTAGTCCTACATGGGAAATAAACCAAGAAAACAGGTAAGAAAATAGAAATAGGAGATCTTTCTAAAATGATAAGAAAAAGGGTTTATGACTTGGAGAAATATTCTTACACTGATGCAAACACTGGAGTAAAAGTGGTCATACACCTTAGAAAAGCAAACAGCTCCATTGTTCTATCCCCAGTATCTGCCACCACCCAAAACTTCGGACACCCCCATAGGCATTATATAGTCGGCCCATTTTGGTGGTCATGGCCACCTTTAGTCTTTCCATTCACCCTAAGGTCAGGACAGTCTGATGTATTCGGGTACTTACTTCAACTTCCACTGTCCAGCAGCAGAATAGAGATAATAGTCTGAAAAAGAGAAAAAACCATCATGACGTCCAAGACATGAGACACATCTTTTGCTGACACAGCAGTGATGGGAGAAGAGGCTTTACAGCGGAGAGAAGGGATACAGACATTGTCCACACTTGTATTTACCTGGATAGGAAGCTGATGAACCTGCAGCTTGTGATTCTAAAGAGAAATGACAAGAAATGGTCAGAAATAAATTATTAATATCAGACTGAAGATATTCTAAAGAAAAGGATATAAGAAAACGTATTCTTGTAGTCTGGTGCTCAGATCTTGCAGCTACATACTGTACATGGGGCAGAGTTACTAATCCTGTCTAATAGTACAAGCCTAGACTAGAAAGTCTCCATACTTCACTATACTGAGAAGACTTAAGATATTTTTTCTAAATAAATAAGAAATATCTCATTACTAAAACTATTACATTGTGATTCTTGTAATTTGTTACAAATTAGACTATTCCTATCTAAAGCGCCCCCTATCCCCTCGTCTCACTTCTTCCTTGCAGGTTACATATATCAAATTCTAGAATTTGACTCCTCACCTGGGAGTCACCACGGCCTCCTCCTCCTGCTCTTCAGGAACCTCCCTGTGTATGATAAAGCAACTTACATAGAGTATATACTTATTTTGGGGGTAATACATGACTATACAGAGACAGGGGAGAGGGATTTACTGTATAAAGATAAAACAGAAGGTTACAGTGGGCCAATATATCAGCCCATAGACTGTAACAGTATGATTTCAGCTCTGCAGCTGCCTCATACTTACATGATGGTCTCCAATGTGGGGCGCCATGGAATTCTCCGGAATTTAAATGGTCTGTAATATAAAACACGTCTTAGATTAGGACTTTGGACACTTTGTCTTATTTAAAATGTACAGAAAATATCTATAGAGATATACAGAAACACGTGGATTGATTCCTCTTCAGTTCCCAATATTTATGGGTTAATATTGACACATATCCCAGACTATTCTCATATCCCTCTGCCAAGAAGATGTCTGGATTGTGAAATACATACCTGAATGACCATGGTGTGTTCTTCACCTGGAGCTTCCACCTATTGGAGAGATCAGAAAAATAAATCTTCAGTATTATTAGGAGGGGTAACACTCGCTCCTCCATTGGGGGGGGGGGGGTGAATTAAACCTAGTGCAAGGGAAATGTGGAGCAGCTGCCAATAGAATCTACTTAGGTTAGAAACGTTCATGTTCTGCCTTATGAAATCATATGGACATAAAGTAGAGGTCTCTTAGCAGTCCATTTACCAGGGGCATAATAATTGGGGTCACATAATAATTGGGAACAGCAGCCATCTGTAGAAGGCTAGAGCCCCGAAGCAGAATGATAGTTATTGGGGAAAGCCTGGTTCCCCGACCACTATACATCTCAGTAATGAAAAGGGGCCCGGCTTTATGTGATGTCTGTACATACTGTCGGGCCCCTTTCCAGTAGAAGACTAGGCTTCCAATTGTCCCCACCATGTTCTTCAGGGCTCTTCCGGACTGTGACTGAGGGCAAGTGCCTCACATGTGACTGCTAATGTCCAATCACAGGCCCCAGCGGTGACCCCTGAGGTGTGTGACGTCCTATGCAGGCAGCTGACGACCGAAGATGATACTGGAGAGAGCCAGATAGAGCGAGGATGTGCAGGAGAGGTGAGGCAAGGTGAGTAAGGCCTTAATGGTTCCTTACATTACTCAGGACATCCTGCAGAATCAGTGCCGGAGCCCAGGGGAGTTTACTGCAGCTCCCCCGGACCTCACCCCAGAGTATAATAGTAGGTCGTGGGTGGAGAACCCATAAACTACCACTATAGAGACATACTGCAGGTACAAGCACTTCTCTATATAATATCTCACAATGATATACTTACATCAGGTCTTCATATTCTGCAGAATAGTCCCTGATAGACACAGAATAGAAAAGTGAGAAAAAGAGATTTATTTCAACAATTATGGAATTATGGGGTTGTAGATTCTTGTGTAATACATGTAACTATACCCCAAATATCCACCATACACTGCCAGGAACAAAGCATGTGTACTTATAGGATGGGTGTTATACAATTGTATTGATCTCCCAGTAGTCTGTGCTCTTTTGTACACTTCAGGCTGATGGGATATCACATACAAGCCAAAAGATACCGTCTGGTATATGGTGGTCTATATTAGTCTATGGACATGTCGCTACTTCAGGAGACTTTCTGACATTACATCACATACACTATTTTTTGCCTTCCCATTTACAGAAAAGATTTACTTACTCAATTTCCATTTCTTCATCTGAAAAAGAAAAATATGGTATAACATGAGATTTACACAAGGAATGATAGAAAAGAAGAATAAAAGGAAAAGTCACACACCATGGCGGATCACATTATCTCGCATGACACAATATCATTGTACATAGATCACTCACATAGGCCATTATGTGGCGGCATTATAGCGATAAGACCAGGACCCCTCACAGTTCTACCACACAGAACTTAGGTCCCCATAGATCCCCATCACTATAGATGGTTGACAGGTCTGGGTCCTAAAGCCTATAGCTAGGAATGTGTAGCATATTATGGAAGTCTGCATTACTGACTCTAGTGTTATTTGTCTATACTATACAGTCATTGACAATAGATCGGTGTGACTGCTCCATACTGACCAACTAGGAGCAGCGGCATAACGAATGCAGTCAAAGGGGGTGCTACCGAGACCTGGACCAGAGGGGCCCTTGACCACCATGACAGCAGTAAGCGAAAGCCTGATTCCCTGACTGCTATACATATTGTTAATACATATTTCCAACCCAGGAGAGGTGACTAAAAGAAAAAAAATACTTATACTCACCTCTCCTGGGCTCAGCATCCTCTCCAGGGCTCTTCCAGTATGTCACTAAGGTCACACCCCCGCAGACATCATAGCTGGGGCCTGTGATTGGGCCCCAGCAGTCACATGGGGTGCACTGGCATAATGACATCATCGCACTTCACATGACTTCTGAGGACCAATCACAAGCCCCAGCAACAAGATCTGGGCGCGTGAGCTCAGTTACCAAGCAGAAGAGGACCAAGAAGATTTTAAAGACATGTGGATGGAATGAGGATGCCCAGGAGAGGTGAGGCAAGGTGAGTGCAAGTGTTTGTTATTTTTAATCACTTTTCCTGGACCTCTGCTTATTATACTCTAAAGTCTGAGGCAACCACAGAGTATAGTAATAGCACGTGAGAGCATATTATACAGTATGGGGGTTCATGGGAGCATGTAATGCTGTATGGGGCCACTGTGAAGCATATAATACTGTATGGGGCCATTGAGGAGCAATTTGTACCAGGCCCACAAGACTTTAGTTATGTCATGGACTAGGGAGTTGGTACAACATTCAAGGGATGCCAGATGTGGAAAGTATCACGATAAATTGTTAGAATTGCAAAACTCACCCTGTATATTCTTCATTGCTGCCTGCAATAGTAAGCACAGAGGGTAAGTATAGTATAGAAATGTATAACTCAGTACAGTATATTGTTATATAACAGTCTGTTTACCTGGACGTAACTTGGCGTCTGCAGCTCCCTAATATACAGTGATGCCGAAATCTGAACATGTAAGAAAATAGTATGAAGGATTTGATCACATGATGGGAATTGTATCTAACACATAACATACAGCGCATGAGCCCGGCCATAGAGCACATAACAGACAGCGCATTAGCCCGGCCATAGAGCACATAACATACAGCGCATTAGCCCGGCCATAGAGCACATAACATACAGCGCATTAGCCCGGCCATAGAGCACATAACAGACAGTGCATGAGCCCGGCCATAGAGCACATAACAGACAGTGCATGAGCCCGGCCATAGAGCACACACCAGCTGACAGTTGGAAATGGTGCATCATGGGATATAACTGACATAAAGTACAAGGTATGTACAGGTCCCTATTCTACAGATTGCATCCCCTATCACCACTGTTCTCCTATAGGGGGAGCCGTCAGTGTACATTATGTGATCCCTGGGGAATTCTATATAGTTACAGATATTCCTGGACAGTACAATGCAGAGTCTGTACAGACAGCCCAGAGTGCGGCCTTTCTGCTATAATCTCCTATATTGTGTCCTGTACTAGTAAAGCACAAACTGGGGATAAACTGCATTATAATCTGTGCATCACATGACTGTTTATTACATTATCACAATTTTACTCCACCCCCATTCTCCCCAAATTCTGTACAGGATGGTCAATTCTGACTTACGTAATTGGGGAAGAAGAGTGGATGGTCCATGTCCACAGTGTGGATGGACAAATCCACACAAACTCTCCTCTGTGGCCTCCTACGCAGTCGTATACCAGTAAACGCACAATAAACAACCAACGCCTAAAAATAAGGAGAAGAAACATTACATGGAGGACATTTAAAGACAGTGGATGAGAAGTAAAATTAGCTGGAGACAATGAAGGAGCGTACTTACAATCCAATACTCCTACTGAAACCCTCAAACCAGTGTCAGCTCGGCGGCTGCTTATACAGCCTCAGCCATGATGTCATAACCAGACAATTCTGTGACATCTGCAACTGCAGGGGATTCCATTTAAAGAGACAGTGTCCATATAAACCCAATATCACTAATATTACATATGACAAATTAGTAACTACAGGAAATGTAACAAACTATAAATATTAATAAAAAATCATAAATCACATGTATATGTATGTGCTCAACAGCCCTATGTAGTATGGATTATATGGAAATGTGTGAGCAGTGGCGTAACTAGGAATGGCGGGGTGGGGGGGGAGGGGAGGCGAACTTTTGACATGGGCCTCCCCCCCCCCCCCCGACCGACTCTGATGCCGAAGACCTCAACCGACCCCTCCTACGCATTCCTGCGTGCTCTATTATGCCCCATAGTAGCCCCTGAACACAGTATTATACCCCATAGTGGCCCCTGCACACAGTATTATGTCCATTAGTGGATCCTGCACACAGTATTATATCCTTCAGTGACCCCTCCACACAGTATTATACCCCATAGTGACCCCTTCACACAGTATTATGTCCATTAGTGGCCCCTGCACACAGTATTATGCCCTATAGTGGCCCCTGCACACAGTATTATGCCCTATAGTGTCCCCTGCACACAGTATTATTCCCCATAGTGGACACCCATAAACAATTATTATACTCTGGGGTCTTTTCAGACCCCAGAGTATAATAATCGGAGACCCAGGGGGAGAAAAACATTTTAAAAAGCTCTGTTACTCACCTATCTCCCGGCTCCTATGCTGTCGGCCTCTGGAGTGGTCCATCTTCAATGATGTCAGACGTCACATGACCGGGGACGCAGGCCGGGGTCATGAGACGTCAGACGACTAGGCCGAAGCCTGCCCGGATTGTGGAGAGGTAAGTAACAGTGTTTTTTACGTTTCTTACCTCTCCTGGGCCGCCGATCATTATCCTCGGGGGGGGGGGGGGGGGGGGGGCTCCGAAAGGTGAATAAGTGATAGATAATAGTGTGACCATTGTGGCTTTAGGCTAGGTTCACACCTGAGTTCTGCTTTACATTTGGGGAACGGAAACCCAATCCGCTAAAAAAAGCGGTTACCATAGGAAACCCGAGGACCCCATAGACTATAATCGGGCCGTGTGGTTTCCTCCTGAAAAGGGTAAAAATACGGAGGGGGGAGTGGAATCCCCATATGGAGAGCCAACGCTGGTGTGAACCGAGTCTCAGACAAGCAGAATCCTTCCTTGACTCTTTTAATGGTGAATCTCCTTGGACACGTTCACATATATCATATTACAAATTTATAATAATGGAGGATAATGGGGCCAAGCCATCATCTCTTCTTCTATTCCTCCAGAAGCGAGAGACTAGTGACACAGGCTGGGGGATGTTCACGCAGGAACTTTTTTTGGTAATCTGGGTGATTTATTTATTTGTATTACTAATTAATAGATTAAGACATTGATGGAAAATTTACTTGACATTTTTGTTTCCTTTCATTAGATATCTTGTGAAGTCCATTTCTTTTTGATGCCTTCCCACTGGAGGTTAGTCAAGAGCGGATGTCACTTTGATAAATTCTCCAAAATTCTTGAATAAAACATAAAAAAATTAAATTTCAAGATTTGCAGATCTGTCTAATAATTAGTCTTTGGTCCCAGTGTATAACCGCACCAATTTTCAACGTCTCAGTCTATAGTGACCCTATTGTGCAGGAATAAGCTTTGCATAGGTCTTACAGAACATCACCAGTCACTGTCCACGTGGCTGCTGTAAAGCAGATGATTAAATGATGTTAAAAGCAGCTCAGACAAAGTGGCTGCCCCCATAATCGTGTATAGAAAATAGAAAAGAAACAAACCCCCAAACAATCAGAAATTGATGAAATAATAAGATATAGGAGAAACATTCCCTTCAAGTACCACGTGTCCAAACTTTGGCTTGAGGTGTACTTGTAGGTTTATGACAGTTCTGCCACTAGAGGGCGCTATAATACTATTATAAGGAAAAATAAATTGCAGCCCTGGTATTCTCATTTATAAGATCTGACTTTTGTTCATCCATGGTACAGGCATAGTAGAAACATTTCTGCAAATCCCCTGTGAATCTGCAACACATTTCACATGTCTACATTGCGAGGTGACAAAACTCAGAACTGACATACTGTGGATGTAAACTCTACACAGAACTGGCCAGTAGAGATGAGCGAACGCCGTTCGATCGAATACAGATTCGATTGAATATCAGGCCATTCGGGATATTCGATTACAATCGAATACAAGGCCGCAAACGTATTGCAGTGGATTTACCATTCGACTAATTTGGGCCTGTGAAGTATGTGACTGTGAGACAGGGACAGAGCTACAGGCAGGGTTAGCTAAGGATTACCTTTATTTAGGGGGGAATGTTACTCACACAACTCTTTGGGGCTCCATCTCGTCGGGATCCCTGTCAGCTTGCGATATGCGCGAGCTGACTTTTTCCCATAGGAATGCATTGACCAGCGTTGATTGGCCGAATGCCATACAGAATGCCATACTCTGTACGGCATTCAGCCAATCAACGCTGGTCAATGCATTCCTATGCCGAGATGAAGCAGAGCTGAAGCTGCTACGCACTACATTGGACATTGCTACATCGCCAGCACTTAGGGTTGAGCCGATCTTGACATTTCAGGATCGTTTTTAAAATCCAATTTCCGATCATTCGGAACAGAGTGTAGAGATGTAGCACAGCTGAGTGTGTGCTGAGCTCTGTTACACCAGAGATGTGTGTGACAGGAGGAGTAGCTGGAGGGATGGTTGGCAGTAGTGCAGAGCTGTGTGTGTGACAGGAGGAATAGTTGGAGGGATGGTTGGGTGTAGCAGAGCTGAGCTCTGCTTCATCTCCAGTGTCCAGAGTAGGCGAGCCAACCGCACGGCTAGCTCTACTTCATCTCGCCATAGGAATACATTGACCAGCGTTGATTGGCCGAATGTCATACAGAGTACAGCATTCGGCCAATCAACGCTGGTTCTGCCAGAGGCTCGTCTGTGAGGAGGCGGAGTCTAAGATCTGACCAGAATGGAGACTGCTGTGGACCGATCTTAGACTCCGCCTCCTCTGGCAGAACCAGCGTTGATTGGCCGAATTGAACGTTGGTCAATGCATTCCTATGCTGAGATTTAGCAGTGCTGGCTGTGCGCTCAGCTAGGGTACACCAGAGATGCAACCGAGCTCAGCGCACGGCCAGCCCTTCTGCACCAGAGATGAAGCAGAGCTGGACGTGCTGTATTCTGTATGGCATTCCGCCAATCAACGCTGGCCAATGCATTCCTATGGGAAAAAGTCAGCTCGCACATATCACAAGCTGACAGGGATCCCGACCAGATAGAGCCCCAAAGAGCTGGGTGAGAGACATTCCCACCTAAATAAAGATAATCCGGTGTAGCAGAGCTGGCCGTGTGCTGAGCTCGATCTCCGGTGTAGCCAAGCTGAGTGCACGTCCAGCTCTGATTCATCTCCGGTGTAGAAGAGCTGGCCGTGCGCTGAGCTTGGCTGCATCTCCAGAGTAGCCGAGCTGAGCTCACGGCCAGCTCTGCTTCATCTCCAGTGTAGCAGTGCTGGCCGTGCGCTGAGCTCGGCTGCATCTCCAGTGTAGCTGAGCTGAGCGCACGGCCAGCACTGCTACATCTCGGCATAGGAATGCATTGACCAACGTTGATTGGTGCGATCTTAGACTCCACCTCCTCACAAACGAGCCGCCAGCAGAACCAGCGTTGATTGGCTGAAAGCTGTACTCTGTATGGCATTCGGCCAATCAACACTGGTCAGCGCATTCCTATGGGCAAAAGTCAGCTCGCACATATCACAAGCTGACAGGGATCCTGACCAGATAGAGCCCCAAAGAGCTGGGTGAGTAACATTCCCACCTAAATAAAGATAATCCCTAGCTAACCCTGCCTGTACATCTGTTCCTGTCTCACAGTCACATAGTTCACAGTCTCCTATGAACCGGATATTAAAAATTTTTTCGATGACTCCATTGTCGTACTTCCTGTCCCACCTCCCCAGCGCAGTTATTGGTACAAAAAAAGCGCCAGGGAAGGTGGGAGGGGAATCAAATTTTTAGTGAGTTTGCCACCTGGTGTTCGACTGGAATCGAACATCTCGAACAGCCTAATATCCGATCGAGCATGTACTCGATGGAACGCTGTTCGCTCATGTCTAATTAGTAGCCAAACTACAAGTCCACATATAGCAGGAAGCTTTGTATGATTGGGTCATTATTCCACAACCAAGGCCTTCAGCTGGCGCTCAATCTCTTCATCGGAGATGGTGTTTGCTTTGGTTGAGGATGCGCTGGGAAGTCCTTTAGCTGCTGATGGTGTCTTCGACATCTAAAAGGGTAACAATAAGAAGGTTTCAGGTTAAAAGTTGCACACTGAAAGTACTGGGATGAAATTTAGCATGTGCGTATGGCAGAACGGGGTAAAAACAGAGGACTGAAAACTGGCACAGGTAATATATAAGTATCACTGCAATGAGCCTGTATGATTGTAGTCTGGGGCTGAGAGATTAAGAAGACATTAAGCGCATCGGCCTGAATCCATGCCTCCACTGTAGACACACTGGCCTCCGAATAATTCTGGTCCATGTTGGGAGGTTGTGTGCACCAGCGCTGAAATCTGCATCAACCAGAACAGTTGTAGATTTTAACTATAGTGCATGTTATAGTAAATTATCAGGTCGAGGTGTTCTCACCCCAGCTCCCATTGGTGTCTGTCCCACTCCATGCATGTATATATTTTTTTTAAAGTAGAAAGTGTATCAGTGTGTAAAAAGTTGCAATTTTTGTGCAACAACAGCACGCATCAATAAATTGTGAACTTAGCCATGCTCTGTATGGCAGAAAACAGTCACACAGGGCATGCTATATGCAAGCTGAGATTTCTGGTGTAAATAATACATTTGGTGGGGATTGATGGCCCCCGCCATCTGTCTGTTTTTGCCACACCTACTTTTTGAGAAAATGGCAACGGCAACGCAAATTATAAAAAGTTCCATACTGATTCCAGGTTTATAGCGTCAGGATGCAACAGGGAGTTGTATGAAAATTGGTACAAAGGAAAGGCAGAGTAATCGGCCAAAGCAACCAGCCAAATTGTAGCCTTCATCTTCCAACAATATGTAGGGACAGACCCCAGTGACCATGAGGAACGGGGACGCCAAGTTTTCATACATTTCTAGGGAATGACAGCTTCATCCACTATTAAATGGCTATTCCCTATTAATGTAGCTCAGCTCCCATTTGAGTAAATGAAATCTGAGCTGCAGAATTGGCACTACATAGTGGGCAGAGGAGTCTGCCCCTGGCTCCACCACTGTATAGCTCCAGAGCCTGGCAGCAGCTAAAAACAACTGATGGGAGTAGGACACGGGTCAGATCCCCACCAATCAGATATTGATGCTCTCTCCTGAGGATAAGCCATCAATATTAAGTGCCCAGAAGATAAGCTCCTTGTTGCATCCATCACAGCACTTGTAACGGCTTTGGGTCTGGTTTGGAGTCTAAGGTTGCTACCACCTGGATGGAGACTTACTTGTAAGGCTGGAAACGTGGTCGGGAGCTAGCCAAGGGTTCGGTAACAGTCGAGCGGTGAGGTGCCGAATCAAAGTCCAAGGAATCGTCAGAAGGGAAAGCCAGAGGTCAGTACACGAGGTGAGCGTCAGAGTTGGAGGAGAGAGCAAATACCGTGGTCAGGAACAGGCCAGTAGTCAGTACACGAGATGAGATGAGCGTCTGAGTCAGCAGCAGGGCAGTAAGGAAGCTTGATCACATGCAGAGCACAATAATCTCGCAAAGCAGGAAGTCCAAGGCTGGGCTTAAATAGGAAGCACAATCAGAGAACAGGGTGGAGCAACCCAGAGAGGCAGGAACTGGAATTAGAGCCAGCGGGAACTAGGCTCGGATCAGCACTGGAGCTGTCCAAGAGGCTGAATAGCTCAGTTTGCAGAGCTGCCGCCTGGGACACTGAAGTCCCTAGGTTCAAATCCTGACAGTAGTCCCCTCCTTTCAGGATGGCCTCTGGACATCTTAGGAGCTGGTTTCTCAGGATACCTCAGATGAAATGCCCTTGTAAACCTAGGAGCGTGAACATTGCTTTCTGGTTCCCATGAGTTCTCTTCTGGTCCATAACCTTTCCATTGCACCAGATATTGTAGTTGACCTCTGAAAAGTCTGGAGTCCAAGATTTTTTCAACAACATATTCTTCCTCCCCTTGAACTTTTACTGGGGCAGGAGGTGGCTGATTTCTCCCTGGAAACGGGTTTTCATTGAATGGCTTGAGCAATGATACGTGGAATACAGGGTGTATTTTCAATCTATTAGGGAGTTCGAGCCGGAAAGCAACTTGGTTGACTTGTGCAGAAATCTGGAATGGTCCTATGAATTTTTGGCCCAATTTTGGAGATGGAACATGTGTTTTCAGATTTCTAGTAGATAGCCAAACCTTATCACCAATTTTATAGGTAGGAGATACTTTATGACGTTTATCCGCTGCTTTTTTATAGACTTCTTGGGCTTCTTGTAGCATCTCTCTTAGTTTCCTCTGGGTTTCTTGCAATTTTGTTAATCTGTCAGTAACAGCAGGAATAGGAATACTAAGAGGGAGGTTAGGAATAAATACTGGATGTAGGCCAACATTAACAAAAAATGGACTTTGAGATGTAGCACTGTGTTTGGAGTTGTTGTAGGCAAATTCTGCTGTTGGTAAATAGTCCACCCAGTCATCTTGAAGGTAAGAAACAAAACAGCGGAGGTATTGTTCAAGAGTTTGGTTTGTCCTTTCCGTCTGGCCATTAGACTGAGGGTGAAAAGCAGAAGACAAATTTATTGTTACTCCTAAGGCTGTACAGAAGTTCTTCCAAAACCTTGATGTGAATTGAACACCTCTATCTGAAATTACATTGTCAGGAATTCCATGCAACCTGAATATCTCCTTAATCATTAATTCTGCAGTTTGTTTTGCAGTAGGAATTCCTCTGACTGGAATGAAATGGGCCATCTTTGTGAGTCGGTCCACCACAACAAGAATGGTAGTCATTTCCTTAGATGGGGGAAGGTCTACAATAAAATCCATGGAAATTGATCCCCAAGGCCTAGATGGAACTGGAAGTGGTTGAAGAAGACCTAGAGGAGAAGATCGCGGTGTCTTATTTTGTGCACATGTTAAACAGGAGGATACATATTTTTTAACATCGTTCTTACAGTTAGGCCACCAAAATGAACGAAGCAATAAGTCGTAAGTTTTCATCACTCCAAGATGCCCTGCAAGCTTAGAATCATGGACCAATTTGAGGACTTCAAGTCGAGCAGTTTCAGGAACATATATTCTGTGTTCCTGCTTCCAAAACCCCTCTTTAAAACAAAGGTCCACATCTTTAGAAGGATGGTTGAGGAAGGAGTCATTCTGATATCCTTCTCTGAGCCTGGTTAAAAGATCTTTGGAGTCCAGTATTCCTACAAAATTTTTGGAAGATAAAATAGTAGACTCTGTTTTAGACCCCTCCTCTGGTTCGGCAAGATTCCTGGACAAGGCATCAGCCTTGCCATTTCTTGAACCTGGACGATAAGAAATGATGAATTTAAATCTAGAGAAAAACAAGGCCCATCTTGCTTGTCTTGCAGACAGTCTTTTAGCTGAACGGATGAACTCTAAATTTTTGTGGTCAGTAAGCACAGTTACTGGATGATTAGCTCCTTCCAAAAGATGTCTCCATTCAGAGAACGCAACTTTAATAGCCAACAGTTCTTTGTTTCCTATGTCATAATTTCTTTCTGCCGATGACATGGTATGAGAAAGAAAAGCACATGGATGGAGTTGCATCTTGCCTCCAACTCGTTGAGACAGGACAGCTCCCACAGCATAATCTGAGGCATCCACTTCAACCACAAAAGGTAATTCAGGATTTGGATGGATCAGTATGGGCGCCGAAGTGAAGAGAGTTTTTAGTTTGTCAAAAGCAACTTGTGCCTCTGGGGACCATAAAAATACTTGTCTTTTCTTTGTGAGTAAAGTGATTGGTAAGATGATTTTTGAAAAGTCTTTTATGAATCTCCTGTAGAAATTCGCAAACCCTATAAATCGCTGGATATCTTTAAGATTTCTTGGAGTGGGCCAATCCATTACAGCTTTGATTTTACTAGGATCCATACTCAAACCTTCTGGAGAGATGATATATCCAAGAAATTGGATCTTTGTTTGTTCGAATTCACATTTTTCCAGTTTGATATAAAGATTATTCTCCAATAGACGTTCCAAGACTAATTGAACATGTCTGCGATGTTCCTCCAAGGTGTCTGAAAATATAAGGATGTCATCAAGGTACACAACAACAAATTGGTCCAAGCAATCCCGAAACACATCGTTCACAAAATGTTGAAAGGTTGCAGGGGCGTTACAGAGACCGAAAGGCATAACCAGGTATTCAAAATGTCCATATCTAGTTCTGAAAGCAGTCTTCCACTCATCCCCTGGACGAATGCGTACAAGATTGTAGGCTCCTCTTAAATCTAGTTTGGTAAAAATGTTAGCAGAACGGAGCCTTTCTAGCAACTCCGGAATTAGAGGAAGAGGGTAACGGTTTTTAATAGTCATCTTGTTTAGTTCTCTGTAGTCAATACATGGTCTCAAAGTTGAGTCTTTCTTCTCCACAAAGAACAAAGGTGCCCCAGCTGGGGATGAGGAGGGTCGAATGAAACCTTTCTTTAAATTCTCATCCAAGTATTCTCTGAGCACTTTTAATTCTGGTTCAGAGAGATTGTAAATTCTGCCAAAAGGAATAGTAGCTCCAGGCAGCAACTCAATGGGACAATCATAAGGACGATGAGGAGGTAGTTGATCAGCTTTTTTCTTGCTGCAGACATCACTGAACTGTTGGTACTGTGGTGGTAACTCATAATTCTGGTGAGGAATCTTGGAAAATTTTGTTTGCTCTTGGATGGATAAACACATATAACAATTGTCCTTACAGTATTCAGAAGGAAAAGTAACAGTCCGTGATTCCCAGTTGATAGAAGGATTATGGACAGCAAACCATGGAATTCCTAAAATCACGGGAAACTTGGGAGAAGAAATCAAATGAAAACTAATAGTTTCATGATGAGCAGGTTCTATACAGATTCCAAGTTCCATTGTTTCATGAGTTACAGGTCCAGATGACAAAGGTGAACCGTCAACAGTTTCCATATCAATTGGCACGGATTTTATTCTACGTGCAATGTTATTGTCAAGCGCAAATTGTAAGTCCATAAAATTTCCACCTGCGCCAGAATCTAACATGGCAGAACACTGTATTTTATGGCTCCCAACCATGACCTGTATTGGAATGACAAAATGAGAGGATGCTGAATACATTTTGTTTTCATTTTGGGTCACAGATGAGATGGTCTGCATAACTGAATCCGGCAGTTCAGAGAGTTCAGGATTACTGTCTGCCTTAGCACTGGTGCAGGCTATAGACCTTTGAAACTTGTTGGGACAATTAATGGCGTAATGTCCTGATCCCCCACAATAGAGGCACAGATTTGCTGTACGACGCCTCTCTTTCTCAATGGCACTAAGAGGTTTTCGGATTACATCAATCTGCATAGGTTCTGATAAGGGTTCAGTCTTTTGCTGAGTGTTCAATTCTGAGTGACTGAAAGAATAGGTGGGTTGGTTTCCAAATATACGCAGTCTCTCTTTTCTACGTTCAGTAAGTCTCTGATCAATACGGATACTCAATTGTATAAAATCCTCCAGACCATCAGGAGCCTCAACTCTGGCAAGCTCATCCTTTACAAGCTCTGATAAACCTCGTCGATATTGACTCTTTTGGGCTGCTAGATTCCATGTGGTGTCAGCTACCCAACGTCGAAATTCCGCTGTGTATTCAGCAACTGAGCGACGTCCTTGACGCAGGTTATGTAATTTGGTCTCAGCTGTGGCACAACGATTTGGGTCATCAAAGACTTGATCCATAGCAGTGATAAAGTTTTCAAAATCATTGAGATGCTCAGAGTTCTTTTCCACATAAGGGGATGCCCATGCTAGAGCTTCATCTGACAGCAGGTTAATGATAAATAGCACTTTTTTCCTGTCACTAGAAAAAGGAGCAGGTTGCATTTGGAAGTAGATACAGCATTGGTTAAGAAATCCTCGGTAATGGTGACGGTCCCCACTGAACTTTGATGGCAGAGGCATACGAGTATTTAAATCTGAACCTGAATTGCGCATTTCCAGGAGTTGTTTTTGCAGTTCCATGATATCTCGTTGTTGATCCAGCACAAGGGTTTGTAACTTACAAAATTTTTCTTGGTAAGTAGAACCAAATTCTTGAAGCTCAGCCACTTGCTGCCTCAAGGTAGTCACAACAGACTCCATTTTTGGGCGAGATTATTCTGTAACGGTTTTGGGTCTGGTTTGGAGTCTAAGGTTGCTACCACCTGGATGGAGACTTACTTGTAAGGCTGGAAACGTGGTCGGGAGCTAGCCAAGGGTTCGGTAACAGTCGAGCGGTGAGGTGCCGAATCAAAGTCCAAGGAATCGTCAGAAGGGAAAGCCAGAGGTCGGTACACGAGGTGAGCGTCAGAGTTGGAGGAGAGAGCAAATACCGTGGTCAGGAACAGGACAGTAGTCAGTACACGAGACGAGACGAGACGAGACGAGACGAGATGAGCGTCTGAGTCAGCAGCAGGGCAGTAAGGAAGCTTGATCACATGCAGAGCACAATAATCTCGCAAAGCAGGAAGTCCAAGGCTGGGCTTAAATAGGAAGCACAATCAGAGAACAGGGTGGAGCAACCCAGAGAGGCAGGAACTGGAATTAGAGCCAGCGGGAACTAGGCTCGGATCAGCACTGGAGCTGTCCAAGAGGCTGAATAGCTCAGTTTGCAGAGCTGCCGCCTGGGACACTGAAGTCCCTAGGTTCAAATCCTGACAGCACTACTGGAAGTACAAGCTCTAAGATTCCTAGAAAGATGCTACCAGCTGTATGTAGTGCTGCAAAACTAGACACTTACTGTAAGTTACAGAGTTTAGTACATACCTTTCCTGAGATTCCAATTCCAATCTCATCCAACACCTGGTTCACAATGTCCTGGCTTTCCTCCTCAGAGGCATCACAGATGTCATCCAGGGGTTTGTTTACTGCAAAAAAAACCCTCACATTAGGGCTGGGTCATATGACAGAGAACTACCGGCTACAGACTATCCAAAGGACCCCATAAATCTTGGATGGTGGGACAGTGCTGCTCCATTCATTTACCTGTCACCGCCAGAGGCAACTGAAACACAGCACTTGACTATCTCCAGCGATTCCACTGAAATGAAGGTCATGGCAAGTACTGTCTAATCGGCCGCCACATTGAAAACGGGAGTGAACAAGGACCCCAGGTCTTGTGATCAGTGTCAGTCAGACTCCTCACAGACCAGCAAATTACTTTTGATTCTTGGAATAAGGGGTAACTTGCTGTGACTGGAATACCCCTTTAACCCCTTAAGGACACAGCCAAAAAGTGCCTTAAAGGGGCTCTATCACTAGGAAAAGTCATTTTTAACTAATCACACCTTTGCATAGCCCTTAGAAAGTCTATTTCACACCTACCTTTTGTATGTAGATTGCCTCAGTGGTTTCTGAATAAGTCAGTTTATATTCATATGCTAATTAGACTGGTGCACGATAGATGGTGCACACCTCTCTCTGCTGTTTTCTATGGGAGGCTGCTGCTGATGATGATGATGACTCAGCTTCCTGTTTGCTTCTTCACACATAGAAGATAATGGGAGAGAGGAGGCTGCTGGGAACTTCCTGAGCTGGCTGGAAGCTCATTAGCATATGAATAAAAACGGACTTATTCAGAAACCACTGAAGCAATCTACATACTAAAGGTAAGTGTGGAATAGACTTTCTAAAGGCTATGCAAGCATGTGATTAGATAAAAATGACTTTTCCCAGTGATAGAGCCCCTTTAAAGAGGACCTTTCATCAGATCGGGCACATGCAGTTTTATATACTGCTGGAAAGCTGACAGTGCGCTGAATTCAGCACACTATCGGCTTTCCAGATCTGTGCCCGGTGTAAAGCGCTATCGGTCCCGGGACCGTAGCGCTTTAGTATCAGAAGGGCGTTTCTGACACTTAGCCAGGGACGCCCTTCTGCCCAGCAGCTCCTATCGCGCTGTACAGTGTGAGCGGGGAGGAACGCCCCCTCCCTCTGCTCACAGTGCTCGTCCATAGACGAGTATTATCAAGAGGGGAGGGGGCGTTCCTCCCCGCTCACACAGTACAGCGCGATAGGAGCTGCTGGGCAGAAGGGCGTCCCTGGCTAAGTGTCAGAAACGCCCTTCTGATACTAAAGCGCTACGGTTCCGGGACCTATAGCGCTTTACACCGGGCACAGATCGGGAAAGCCGATAGTGCGCTGAATTCAGCGCACTGTCAACTTTCCAGCAGTATATGGAACTGCATGTGCCCGATCTGATGAAAGGTCCTCTTTAAGGACCAGGCCTCTTTTTTTCGAAACTGACATGTGTCACTTTAAATGGTAATAACTTTGAGACGCTTTAACTTACACAAGTGATTTTGAGAATGTTTTTTCATAACACATTATACTTCATGTTAGTGGTAAAAATTGATCAATATTTTTGTATTTACTTATAAAAAAAAATAGGAAATTTGGAAAAAATTGCAATCTTCAAAATGTGAAATTCTCTGCTTTTCAGGCAGATAGTCATACCACCCAAATACATAAATAAATATTATCTCCCATATCTCTGCTTTATATTGACATCTTTTGATTGTATTTTAATTTATTTTGAATGTTACAAGGCTTACAAGTGTAACAGCGATTTTCCAGATTTACAAGAAAATTCTCCAAACCAATTTGTTAGGGACCACTTCAGTTCTGAAAGGAATTGTAAAGGCCTTGTCAAGTCTGAGAACATGAATCAAGATTCTTATACTTTGTATTGCATGTTTGTTGTAGAAATACTAATTTTTCCTTAATGAGGTTGCATGGATCTGAAACAAAGGATCTTAAAACCAAGATGGAGCTTGGTTGCTCATTGACACACCCAGTAACAGAATTCCACAGACTGGAGCAAGGAGGTGTCTGGCTGGACATTGAAGTTTGGAGCCAATGGGAGATGGACAACTCAGGAATGCCAAAGGGGGCAGTAACCCCTCCTTTCTTTGTCTCTTAAGTGTGTGTACTTTCAATAAAGAGTCAGTTGTGCTGAGCTGGGCTAAGGGGCTAGCATGGCTGATGTGATATGGAACTCAGTGTCTGTGTCATTATTAGTAGTTTAAACATGCTTATTAATTTGGACTGACTGATTGATCCATGATATAGTCAATTCGATTACAACAATTTGGTGCTCCAGGTGAGGCCTACGCAGAAGGAGATCCAGGGAGGCTTTTTGACCCACACGCGCATCACCTTAATTGAACTCCATCATTGTCCTGGGAGGGTCCGAAACCTCAGTTGATCACGGTGAGTTTACTTATATTATATATATGTATCCCCACCTGTGAATCGGGAAGTGATGGATGGTAGATTTGGTGTTCAGATGGGTCAAATGCCTGAAGCCCATACGGGACGGGCTTTTTGGACCTCTTTTCTGGTAGGTAATTAGAACTCAGCATTGCTGTTTTTCTGTCCCCATGTGGCTCAATCAGTCAGGGTTCTCAGTAGATGGACTGAATCTAAAAGTTGAGAATGTATATGGTCCATGTTTAAGTCAAAAGAGCCTGTCCCTGCGGGACATGAATAACCCCCATGATTTAATTGTGAAGAGCGCAGGCAAGCAGCATGTTACAGGCAATGAAAAGGTTAACAGCACGTGAAGTTGTAGTCAGTCCCAGAGGAGTAGTGAGAGACAATGGACTGTTCACAGTATGGTTTAGAGGCGTGTCCTATAGCAAGAGAGGGATTTTTGGAAGTTGAATGTGAATCCTTGTAAAACCAGTGACAAGTTTAGCTATAACAGACCTCACTGTATACCACTATTATGATGTTTAGAGGATTATACGTTTAAATTTTGGTTGGGATCTAGTAAAGTAAATTGCAAAAGTATAGTTTAAGAGGTTCTGAACATCTGTGGTGATTATAAAGTGGGGTTTGCTATGAAAATATTCAAAAAGTTGCATGGTGTTCAAAGGAACATGGTTGGGCATACAAAGGGTTAATCTCAGTCAAATGTACTGACTATGTGTATACAGGGATATATCCAAGTATATGATGGTTATGTTATATTCTGTTTGTCTGTTATTGTCATTTAAACTGTTGCATCTGAAAGAAAGGAAAAAAAAAAAAAGAAACATGTTAGTGGAAAGTTTTGAATCTCTATAGCATGGGTATGGGAGATCACGCAGGGGGAACTGGCCACTCCCCTTTCGTCATCTCCACAATCCACAAGTTGGGGTTTTATCCCAAGTTACAATTTTTGTGCAAGAGTTCAGGGAACAAAGGATATTCTGATTTTGTTTATGTGTCTATGTTCAATGGTTGTGTGTTAAACTTGTGTTGTAACTTTATATTGTGTCCTGTTCTGTTAACTATGCTAATCACACCTTTCTTTGTCTCAGCAGTATATACAGTCCTATGAAAAAGTTTGGGCACCCCTATTAATCTTAATCATTTTTAGTTCTAAATATTTTGGTGTTTATAACAGCCATTTCAGTTTGATATATCTAATAACTGATGGACACAGTAATATTTCAGGATTGAAATGAGGTTTATTGTACTAACAGAAAATGCGCAATATGCATTAAACCAGAATTTGACCGGTGCAAAAGTATGGGCACCTCAACAGAAAAGTGACATTAATATTTAGTAGATCCTCCTTTTGCAAAGATAACAGCCTCTAGTCGCTTCCTGTAGCTTTTAATCAGTTCCTGGATCCTGGATAAAGGTATTTTGGACAAACAATTCAAGTTCAGTTAAGTTAGATGGTCGCCGAGCATGGACAGCCCGCTTCAAATCATCCCATAGATGTTCAATGATATTCAGGTCTGGGGACTGGGATGGCCATTCCAGAACATTGTAATTGTTCCTCTGCATGAATGCCTGAGGATTTGGAGCGGTGTTTTGGATCATTGTCTTGCTGAAATATCCATCCCCGGCGTAACTTCAACTTCGTCACTGATTCTTGAACATTATTCTCAAGAATCTGCTGATACTGAGTGGAATCCATGCGACTCTCAACTTTAACAAGATTCCCGATGCCGGCATTGGCCACACAGCCCCAAAGCATGATGGAACCTCCACCAAATTTTACAGTGGGTAGCATGTGTTTTTCTTGGAATGCTGTTTCTTTTTGGACGCCATGCATAACGCCTTTTTTTATAACCAAACAACTCAATTTTTGTTTCCAAAATGAAGCTGCCTTGTCCAAATGTGCTTTTTCATACCTCAGGCAACTCTATTTGTGGCGTACGTGCAGAAACGGCTTCTTTCTCATCACTCTCCCATACAGCTTCTATTTGTGCAAAGTGCGCTGTATAGTTGACCGATGCACAGTGACACCATCTGCAGCAAGATGATGCTGCAGCTCTTTGGAGGTGGTCTGTGGATTGTCCTTGACTGTTCTCACCATTCTTCTTCTCTGCCTTTCTGATATTTTTCTTGGCCTGCCACTTCTGGGCTTAACAAGAACTGTCCCTGTGGTCTTCCATTTCCTTACTATGTTCCTCACAGTGGAAACTGACAGGTTAAATCTCTGAGACAACTTTTTGTATCCTTCCCCTGAACAACTATGTTGAACAATCTTTGTTTTCAGATCATTTGAGAGTTGTTTTGAGTAGCCCCTGATGCCACTCTTCAGAGGAGATTCAAATAGGAGATCAACTTGCAATTGGCCACCTTAAATACCTTTTCTTATGATTGGATACATCTGGCTATGAAGTTCAAAGCTCACTGAGGTTACAAAACCAATTTTGTGCTTCAGTAAGTCAGTAAAAAGTAGTTAGGGGAATTCAAATCAATAAAATGATAAGGGTGCCCATACTTTTGCACCGGTCAAATTTTGGTTTAATGCATATTGCACATTTTCTGTTAGTACAATAAACCTCATTTCAATCCTGAAATATTACTGTGTCCATCAGTTATTAGATATATCAAACTGAAATGGCTGTTGCAAACACCAAAATATTTAGAACAAAAAATGATTAAGATTAATAGGGGTGCCCAAACTTTTTCATAGGACTGTATATATCCATATCTGTGCTGTGTAAATATTCACTATCCGCCATTACGGATTTGGTGTCATTGTTCCACAATGGAATGCAGGAGGAGGGGTGTCGCCCTGGTGTTTCGACGCCATCTTTGATTTTAACACTGGACCCTCCCAGACGTCCACAGTATACTCTGCTCTGTTACATTCTGTGTTATTTTGTGATGAACCATGCTCCTATTAATCAGAATTGTTCCCCATTGTAGGATAACGGTTATGAAAATTTAAAAAGGTGTCCCAAGTTTTGAAATTTAAAAAACAACAAGCAACATGTGTGTGTGTGTATGCTGATTGATAAAAAAGATGTAGCACAGATTATTTTTGTAATGATGTTTTGGTTTTAGGAAGTAAAAAGAGAGGAAACTTATTTTGTTCTATACTAGGTGAATTAGGAGCCTCCCCTATATCTGTTGTGTGATGTTCTTTGTGTGTAATTGTGTTATGTGATCTGGAGACTGATGTGATCCTTTGTTCAGTGTTTCTGCCTTCTTTGCTAATGAGATTGTATGAATGTGTTTCTGTTCCTTTAAGAAGTGTGCCCTGGAGCTTGCTGAATCCTGTAGTCCTAGAGGCAAGACACTCCCTGGTGGAGTGTGGGGGATACACGTAGAGCTGCAGTTTTAGGTTTGGGGACCTGGCCATAAGACCCTTGGTGAGAAGTAGGGAATCTTGTGTGCAATTGTAAGCCTACCACCGGTGAGCAGCTGCACCGGTGTAGTATCTCTCATTAGTGATCATGTTATGGTGTTTAAGCATAAACATACTTTGCTCAGTGAGGCACAGACGGCAGTAAAAGTTGGTCGAAACTAGATAGATGGAAAGAAGCATGTTTATGGTCCAGTTTCCCTTCGAGAATACACGGAGTTGCTTTAGGGACAGTTAGGATCTGACCTTCCTATGTGAAAGCCCTTTAAGTGGGAGCTTATCTACAAGGGATAAGTTGTCATGTAAGAGGTGAAGTGGATCGAAACACATTGGAACAGATCAGGGGGTTCATAAGCTCAGGGAAAAATTAGTATTTAGGGGGGAATGTCAAGTCTGAGAACATGAATCAAGATTCTTATACTTTGTATTGCATGTTTGTTGTAGAAATACTAATTTTTCCTTAATGAGGTTGCATGGATCTGAGACAAAGGATCTTAAAACCAAGATGGAGCTTGGTTGCTCATTGACACACCCAGTAACAGAATTCCACAGACTGGAGCAAGGAGGTGTCTGGCTGGACATTGAAGTTTGGAGCCAATGGGAGATGGACAACTCAGGAATGCCAAAGGGGGCAGTAACCCCTCCTTTCTTTGTCTCTTAAGTGTGTGTACTTTCAATAAAGAGTCAGTTGTGGTGAGCTGGGCTAAGGGGCTAGCATGGCTGATGTGATATGGAACTCAGTGTCTGTGTCATTATTAGTAGTTTAAACATGCTTATTAATTTGGACTGACTGATTGATCCATGATATAGTCAATTCGATTACAACAGCCTGTATAATAGAAACACAAAAAAATTGGAAGATATCCAGCGCCTTCGGTAGGTTAAAAATTAACTTTTATTGTTCCATTAAAAAAATAAACTTTTATATGTCGGATGTTCAATCCAAAATATCAAAGTCAGGATATCGGAACATATTTCCGATAGTTCCAAACATAAAGACAGTATGTCGAGTGTGTCCCACCACTTTTTTGAAAAACATGGTGGTAAAATAGAATCGTTAGTTTTTTATGCCATAGAACGAGTGCCCAAATCCATCAGAGGCGGTAATTGGCGTAAAAGACTATTAATACGAGAAGCACATTGGATCATGAAATTAAATACACGATATCCATATGGCCTCAATATCAGGTCAGATTTGTCGTATATTTATTAAATGAACTACTAGTGAGTAGAGATGAGCGAACACTAAAATGTTCGAGGTTGGAAATTCGATTCGAACAGCCGCTCACTGTTCGAGTGTTCGAACGGGTTTTGAACCCCATTATAGTCTATGGGGAAAAAATACTCATTAAGGGGGAAACCCAAATCCGTGTCTGGAGGGTCCCCAAGTCCACTATGACACCCCAGGAAATGATACCAACACCCTGGAATGACACTGGGACAGCAGGGGAAGCATGTCTGGGGGCATAAAAGTCACTTTATTTCATGGAAATCCCTGTCAGCTTGCGATTTTCGCAAGCTAACTTTTCCCCATAGGAATGCATTGGACAGTGCTGATTGGCCAGAGTACAGAATTCGACCAATCAGCGCTGGCTCTGCTGGAGGAGGCGGAGTCTAAGATCGCTCCACACCAGTCTCCATTCAGGTCCGACCTTAGACTCCGCCTCCTCCGGCAGAGCCAGCGCTGATTGGCCGAAGGCTGGCCAATGCATTCCTATGGGTATGCAGAGACTTAGCAGTGTTGAGCCAGTTCTGCTCAACTACACCGTGTGCCGGTCAGCCCATCAGATGTAGCAGAGCCGAGGGTGCACTAGAACCCTTATGCACACTCTGCTCTGCTACATCAGATGGGCTGACCAGCACACGGTGTAGTTGAGCAGAACTGGCTCAACACTGCTAAGTCTCTGCATACCCATAGGAATGCATTGGCCAGCCTTCGGCCAATCAGCGCTGGCTCTGCCGGAGGAGGCGGAGTCTAAGGTCAGACCTGAATGGAGACTGGTGTGGAGCGATCTTAGACTCCGCCTCCTCCAGCAGAGCCAGCACTGATTGGCCAGAGTACGGAATTCGACCAATCAGCGCTGGCCAATGCATTCTATTAGCCCGATGAAGTAGAGCTGAATGTGTGTGCTTAGCTCAACTACGCCGGTGGAGTAGTTGAGCTAAGCACACACATTCAGCTCTACTTCATCGGGCTAATAGAATGCATTGGCCAATCAGCGCTGGCCAATGCATTCTATTAGCGTGAGCTGAGTTTGCACAGGGGTTCCAGTGCACCCTTGGCTCTGCTACATCTGATGTAGCAGAGCCGAGTGTGCATAAGGGTTCTAGTGCACCCTCGGCTCTGCTACATCTGATGGGCTGACCGGCACACGGTGTAGTTGAGCAGAACTGGCTCAACACTGCTAAGTCTCTGCATACCCATAGGAATGCATTGGCCAGCCTTCGGCCAATCAGCACTGGCTCTGCCGGAGGAGGCGGAGTCTAAGGTCGGACCTGAATGGAGACTGGTGTGGAGCGATCTTAGACTCCGCCTCCTCCAGCAGAGCCAGCGCTGATTGGTCGAATTCCGTACTCTGGCCAATCAGCGCTGTCCAATGCATTCCTATGGGAAAAAGTTTATCTCACAAAAATCACAATTACACACCCGATAGAGCCCCAAAAAGTTATTTTTAATAACGTTCCTACCTAAATAAAGTTTATCCCTAGCTATCCCTGCCTGTACAGCTATCCCTGTCTCATAGTCACAAAGTTCACATTCTCATATGACCCGGATTTGAAATCCACTATTCGTCTAAAATGGAGGTCACCTGATTTCGGCAGCCAATGACTTTTTCCGATTTTTTTCAATGCCTCCGGTGTCGTAGTTCCTGTCCCACCTCCCCTGCGCTGTTATTGGTGCAAACAAAGCGCCAGGGAAGGTGGGAGGGGAATCGAATTTTTTTGGAGTTTGCCACGTGATGTTCGATTTGAATCGAACACATCGAACAGCCTGATATCCGATCGAACATGAGCACTGTTCGCTCATCTCTACTAGTGAGTATTAGTATTGCAGGCGGGAATGAACAGCGGATGGTGAAGAGGGAATATATAAGCTGTGCGGAGGACATTGAAAACACCAAATTCCCTACTATATCCCAGTAGCTCCTATGATTGGGGGGTGGTGATGTCACTTCTGGTGTCTTCCCTTGTGAGCTGTAAATTTGGGGTGTCCGCTGATATACGATCGCACAGTTTATATATTCCCTTCCTGCCGCAGCCAGTTGCGTTCTAATGATTTGGTGATTTGGGGTTTTTTGTCTTCATATTTCTAGATGCTATATTTTTCTTAATTTTCTGGTGACTTGGGCTTGTTGTTTGTGGGATAAGATGCATTTTGTAATGACACCATTTTTGGGTGCCTACAAGTTATAGAATAAATTTTATTAACTCTTTCTTGGTGGATTAAACAACCCCCCCCCCAGCAATTCTAGCATTGCATTTTACCTTTTCATTTTTTTCCGCGGTGCAGCGTGCAGCATAAGTAACATATTATCTTTATTCTGCGGGTCGGTACGGTTACGGCGATACCTCATTTATATTATATTTTTTTGCGTTAGTCATTCTGCGGAACAAAAACACATTTGGGGACATAAATCAATGATTTTTGCATCGCCATCTTCTGAGATGTGTAATGTTTTTATTTTTCGGTTCACAGAGTTGGCTGAGGGCTTATTTTTTTGCTGGACAACCTGTGCTTTCCATTGATACTGTTTTAGAGGATGTATGGCTTTTTGATCACTTTTTTTTAGCATTTTTTGAAAGGCAAAATGTGCAAAAAACTGTATTTCCGGTGTTTTTTTTCCCGTTTTTTTTTTCAAATGTTCACCGAGCAGGTTAAATATTGTTTCACTTTTATTGTACAGGTTGTTATGGACGCAGCAATACCAAATATGTATTGTTTTTATTAATATTTTGGGGTTTTTTATGTAATTCATTTTGCATAGAAAAAGGGAGTTTTTGGGGCTTTATAACTATGTTTTATTTCTTTTTTTTTTACACACTTTTTTTAAACACTATTATTTTTTTAAAACTTTTTTTTGTCCTATAAGGACACTAGAATCAATGATCAGAAAGGATCGCTGGTTCTATACTAACTATAGACTGCAATACACGTGTATTTCAGTCTATAGAGGAAGCTAGCTATGCAGACGCATAGACTAGCTACCTCTCGTGCCTGCAGGATCAACCAGGTAACAGGGGGTCTTAGCAGCCTGGGGTCACTGGGCAGACCCCAGGCTACAGTTTATAGATGCCGGCACCCCCCGATCTCGCTGCGGGGGGTGCTGGCAGCAAGAAAACTAAACCCTTTGCATGCCGGTGCCATGTTTGATGCCGGCATGCAAGGGGTTAAACCCTCTATCGGAGCTCACTCCAATGGAGGATTAAGGAGCAGCGTGTTAGCTGTAAGTTACAGGTAACACGGGCTCCTGATGCCGCTGCCAGCATCCACTATTGCCGGCAAACACTTAAGATGCCATGATCGCTATTGATCATGGCACCTTAAGGGTTAAACAGCTGGGATTGGTGCAATCACCGCCCCTGCTGTTACAACGGGAGCCTGGCTTTCAGATACAACCAGGCTCCCATGGTGATCAGAAGCAGAGCCCGTGTGGTCTCCATCACGTACATGCACGTGGGAATGCGGGAACTAACCACATTCCCTGACGTGCATATATGTGCAATTGCACTAAGGGGTTAAGGATGATTCTCAACTTTACTCTCCATTTTCTACATAAATTGGAGTTTTTGAAGCTCAAGGAACATTTATTTATTTATTTATTTAACTTTTTTATTTTTACCTAAAGTTGTCCTGGACAAGGCTGCTCTGAAAACAAACTGAGAACCTCTATGCTGCACTAGTTTGGACCTCTGCATCTGAGTGCAGGCAGCGTCATCATGCCGCCTGCGCTCAGACGCAGACGTCTTTTGATGGCTGAAGAGGGAGCAGCTGCAGCAGCAAGGGATCGCAAAGATAGGTAAGTAAATACTTTAGGCCGCTACCTGCTGGGTGGGCAACTGTGGGGCAAAATAGTTGGGTGGAAAACTGTAGGACATAATAGAGGTTGAAGGGGCCACTGTGGCCCCTGCAACCTCTATTATCCCCCACAGGTAAATGGCCGACGGACATGTGCAGTCGGGGCTTTTGAACCCAGAGAAGAAGGAGCGTGAGAGAAGGCAAGAGGCATTGAAAAAGACAGACTGTCGTTGGAGAAGAAAGAAGAAATTCCTCAGGAACTGTGGCACGGATCAGAATAATAAAGGTAAGAGAAGAATAGCCTTTCTTGGGCTATTCATACATGTATTTATTGTAAACATAGTTTCTAATGATAGAATCCCTTTAAGATCAGCTAGAGAAGCTGGAGTGTATAGGAATAGATTGCCACCTGCTCCTCTTTATCTCCCTCACATAGAGCCGGTAGTTCTGCTCTGTGTTATCCATATACTCGCAGGATCTATATAGTATTTGTAGTTGGGGATCAGTATATAGTTTAGGGTTAGGTTAGGCTTCTGATGGCCAACTATATAGTTAGCGGCCTGGTTGCACTGGTATATTGGTAGTCAGGTTAAGGCCTCAGTGTTGTAGTCAGCCTGGCATCTACTACTGTTGTTGCTGCCCTGTTTGTTGCCTGGAGAATTCCTTTCATCCAGCGCCATTATCATCTCTTGATGGGCTGTGGGTCATCTCCTGGAAGAATCCGAGGGTCTGCAGTCATCCACAGGGGCCCCTGCACCTGGATCATCTCTCTTGTTGCCTGAAAGTATTGTGCACAGAACTCCTGCTAGCTATATATACACTGGTATATAACTTAAGGTCTAGTTCACACGGGGTTCCGCGTGAACACATTCCAGCATAGCTTTCCGCTCCAGATTAGGCCAAAATGAAGGGCGTAGTCCGGAGGGTGCTGTCGCAAGGCGGACACTATGGCTGAATCAGTACTAACTGTACTTCATGGGTAAGTCCTCCCTGTAATACAGAGGCTCTATTCAGGGGGAGGGGCTGATATACCTCATGTATGGTCCCAGGTCCCAATATACACACAGATCAATGCCAGAGTCTGTTGTGGGAGGGATAGTACTCATTTAACCCCCCAATTAGGGCTACATCATTTAAAGGCGTGATCTGGATAGACCATCAATATTAGATCTGCAGGGATCGGGTGCTGGCTCCCATCACATGACCTGGGCTCAGAACCAGCCCGGAACCACTTGTCAAAGCATCTAAAGTAAGTAAAAAATAAACTCCCTGGACAACACCTTTTAAATATTTAAGGGTTTTTCCTGTAGTACAAAATTGATGACCTATCCAAAGGATAGAACACTAATATGAGATTGGTCTGGTCCAATACCTGGCATACCCATAGAGGTGAGAAGAGGATCAACACGACTGTGTGACCGCCGTTCCAGTTAGATGAGGAGACAAGGGTCCCTGTTCTCATGATCAGGGGGTGTCCCAATGGACAGACTCCCAGTGATCAGCCACTTGCTTCCTGTGGTTAGTAAATGCAAATCCAGAGATCTAGAGTGTTTTTTAGAATCATCTGGGCAGATCCCTACGGGACAAGCACAATCCAGACAGTAAAATGATGGTATTATTTATTAAATTCCCTAATATATCATTTAATGAATGCTAAATAGTGAAAAAAGCCGTGGTCGGGAAAATGGTGAAGAAGAAGGACCAATGAAAACATGACAATCGTATATTGTATAAATGATTAGATTTCATTGTCAAATTCTAATAATCGTTAGCAATAATATTATTTAATGATGTAATATCAGATTTCTCCTCCAGCAGTAACAGTGAAGCAATAAGATCAGTAGACGGACACATTCACCAGTTGTCATTTCCATCTGATATTTATTGCAACATGGTGAGAACAAGTCTCATTGTGATATCTTATCTCCAGCAGCAGTGATAGTAAGGCAGGAAATATATATGGAGGACACGGCCATCGGGGTTGTCACATTCATGTCCATCTTGTGTGATATTCCCTCTGTCCAGAGGCTCCTCCTGATGTATCTGCTGGAACAGATTAGACAATTATTATAAAGTGTATTTCATGTATTTATTGTACGTAGTAGTAAATGTCTATTATAACATGTGTCATGTAATAATCTAATATATATATACCTGATGATATAAGCTCCTCCTTCTATAAGTATAGTGTCGTCTACTCTTCCTGAGGGTATGGGCATATTGTCTTCATAGATAAGATAAATCACAAATCCTCAAGGTTGTAAGGTCACCACTTCTGTTTCTAGATGCTGATAGAACCTCTTCTGGCTCCAAGATGCTTCACCCTCAGGATGTAGTGGGGAGGGGAAGGATCTCAACCCAACAAAGGAGAACAACTGTCTCCACTTTATACTTTCTGATGGTAAAGGGGGCCTCTTCCTCCTCCTCCCCCATGTGAGACAAATGAATCCTCCAGATGTTAATGGCGCCACATTTGTCTCAAGGTGTTCCGGGCGCCGCCTCCGCCTTCAGACTCAACCTGATGACATGGGAGTCTGCTCCTCCACTTTCAGATGGTATTATTAGTCCTAGACGGGAAATAAACCAAGAAAACAGGTAAGAAAATAGATATAGGAGATCTTTCTAAAATGATAAGAAAAAGGGTTTATGACTTGGAGAAATATTCTTACACTGACGCAAACACTGGAGTAAAAGTGGTCATACACCTTAGAAAAGCAAACAGCTCCATTGTTCTATCCCCAGTATCTGCCACCACCCAAAACTTCGGACACCCCCATAGGCATTATATAGTCGGCCCATTTCGGTGGTCTTTCCATTCACCCTAAGGTCAGGACAGTCTGATGTATTCGGGTACTTACTTCAACTTCCACTGTCCAGCAGCAGAATAGAGATAATAGTCTGAAAAAGAGAAAAACCATCATGACTTCCAAGACATGAGACACATCTTTTGCTGACACAGCAGTGATGGGAGAAGAGGCTTTACAGCGGAGAGAAGGGATACAGACATTGTCAACACTTGTATTTACCTGGATAGGAAGCTGATGAACCTGCAGCTTGTGATTCTAAAGAGAAATGACAAGAAATGGTCAGAAATAAATTATTAATATCAGACTGAAGATATTCTAAAGAAAAGGATATAAGAAAACGTATTCTTGTAGTCTGGTGCTCAGATCTTGCAGCTACATACTGTACATGGGGCAGAGTTACTAATCCTGTCTAATAGTACAAGCCTAGACTAGAAAGTCTCCATACTTCACTATACTGAGAAGACTTAAGATATTTTTTCTAAATAAATAAGAAATATCTCATTACTAAAACTATTACATTGTGATTCTTGTAATTTGTTACAAATTAGAGTATTCCTATCTAAAGCGCCCCTATCCCCTCGTCTCACTTCTTTCCTTGCAGGTTACATATATCAAATTCTAGAATTTGACTCCTCACCTGGGGGTCACCACGGCCTCCTCCTCCTGCTCTTCAGGACCCTCCCTGTGTATGATAAAGCAACTTACATAGAGTATATACTTATTGTGGGGGTAATACATGATTATACAGAGACAGAAGACGTCTGGATTGTGAAATACATACCTGAATGACCATGGTGTGTTCTTCACCTGGAGCTTCCACCTATTGGAGAGATCAGAAAAATAAATCTTCAGTATTATTAGGAGGGGTAACACTCGCTCCTCCATGGGGGGGGGGGGGGGGTGCAGGAGAGGTGAGGCAAGGTGAGGTAAGGCCTTAATGGTTCCTTACATCACTCAGGACATCCTGCAGAATCAGTGCCGGAGCCCAGGGGAGTTTACTGCAGCTCCCCCGGACCTCACCCCAGAGTATAATAGTAGGTCGTGGGTGGAGAACCCATAAACTACCACTATAGAGACATACTGCAGGTAGAAGCACTGCTCTATATAATATCTCACAATGATATACTTACATCAGGTCTTCATATTCTGCAGAATAGTCCCTGATAGACACAGAATAGAGAAGTGAGAAAAAGAGATTTATTTCAACAATTATGGAATTATGGGGTTGTAGATTCTTGTGTAATACATGTAACTATACCCCAAATATCCGCCATACACTGCCAGGAACAAAGCATGTGCACTTATAGGATGGGTGTTATACAATTGTATTGATCTCCCAGTAGTCTGTGCTCTTCTGTACACTTCAGGCTGATGGGATATCAAATACAAGCCAAAAGATACCGTCTGGCATATGGCGGTCTATATTAGTCTATGGACATGTCGCTACTTCAGGAGACTTTCTGACATTACATCACATACGCTATTTTTTGCCTTCCCATTCACAGAAAAGATTTACTTACTCAGTTTCCATTTCTTCATCTGAAAAAGAAAAATATGGTATAACATGAGATTTACATAAGGAATGATAGAAAAGAAGAATAAAAGGAAAAGTCACACACCATGGCGGATCACATTATCTCGCATGACACAATATCATTGTACATAGATCACTCACATAGGCCATTATGTGGCGGCATTATAGCGATAAGACCAGGACCCCTCACAGTTCTACCACACAGAACTTAGGTCCCCATAGATCCCCATCACTATAGATGGTTGGTAGGTCTGGGTCCTAAAGCCTATAGCTAGGAATGTGTAGCATATTATGGAAGTCTGCATTACTGACTCTAGTGTTATTTGTCTATACTATACAGTCATTGACAATAGATCGGTGTGACTACTCCATACTGACCAACTAGGAGCAGCGGCATAACGAATGCAGTCAAAGGGGGTGCTACGGAGATCTGGACCAGAGGGGCCCTTGACCACCATGACAGCAGTAAGCGAAAGCCTGATTCCCTGACTGCTATACATATTGTTAATACATATTTCCAACCCAGGAGAGGTAACTAAAAGAAAAAAAATACTTGTTCACATGGGGTGCACTGGCATAATGACATCATCGCACTCCACATGACTACTGAGGACCAATCACAGGTCCCAGCAATAAGATCTGGGCACATGAGCTCAGTTACCAAGCAGAAGAGGACCAAGAAGATTTTAAAGACATGTGGATGGAATGAGGATGCCCAGGAGAGGTGAGGCAAGGTGAGTGCAAGTGTTTGTTATTTTTAATCACTTTTCCTGGACCTCTGCTTATTATATTCTAAAGTCTGAGGCAACCACAGAGTATAGTAATAGCACGTGAGAGCATATTATACAGTATGGGGGTTCATGGGAGCATGTAATGCTGTATGGGGCCACTGTGAAGCATATAATACTGTATGGGGCCACTGCGGAACATATAATACTGTATGGGACCATTGAGGAGCATATAATACTGTGTGCTGTCACTCAGGAGCATATAATTGTATGTGGGGACCACTGTGGAGTATATAATACTGTGTGGGGCCACTGTGGAGCATATAATTCCGTGTGGGGGCCACTGTGGAGCATATAATACTGTGTGGGGCCACTGTGGAGGCTATAATTCTGTGTGGGGACCACTGTGGAGCATATAATACATGCCAACCACTTTTCTCCTCACTCACCATGTTGTTGATAACTACATTTGTGGGTACTAAGGCTGTATCCCTTTCATGTATCTGAGATATTGCTTCAGTACCCCTAATGTCACTATCAAGAATTTGTACCAGGCCCACAAGACTTTAGTTACGTCACGGACTAGGAAGTTGGTACAACATTCAAGGGATGCCAGATGTGGAAAGTATCAAGATAAATTGTTAGAATTGCAAAACTCACCCTGTATATTCTTCATTGCTGCCTGCAATAGTAAGCACAGAGGGTAAGTACAGTATAGAAATGTATAACTCAGTACAGTATATTGTTATAGAACAGTCTGTTTACCTGGACGTAACTTGGCGTCTGCAGCTCCCTAATATACAGTGATGCCGGAATCTGAACATGTAAGAAAATAGTATGAAGGATTTGATCACATGATGTGAATTGTATCTAAAGCCAACATGTAGCTCAAGCCTAACATCTGCATAGCAAGTCACTTTGTACTGGGGGCTTTCATGGTTTAATCATGTAATACAGTACTGTGTGTGTGTGTGAATGAGGTCTTAGACCAGGTTGATGCTTGTGCTTACAATGTGGTTTTCCATCACTGTTTTCTATAGATATGTCACTGCTCATCAGAAGAAATCCAGGGATGGAGCACATAACAGACAGCGCATGAGCCCGGCCATAGAGCACATAACAGACAGCGCATGAGCCCGGCCATAGAGCACACACCAGCTGACAGTTGGAAATGGTGCATCATGGGAAATAACTGACATAAAGTACAAGGTATGTACAGGTCCTCTATTCTACAGATTTCATCCTCTACCACCACTGTTCTCCTATAGGGGGAGCCGTCAGTGTACATTATGTGATCCCTGGGGAATTCTATATAGTTACAGATATTCCTGGACAGTACAATGCAGAGTCTATACAGACAGCCCAGAGTGCGGCCTTTCTGCTATAATCTCCTATATTGTGTCCTGTACTAGTAAAGCACAAACTGGGGATAAACTGCATTATAATCTGTGCACCACATGACTGTTTATTACATTATCACAATTTTACTCCACCCCCATTCTCGTACACTGAAAAATTCCCTAGTAGAAATAAAATATAACTTTTATTTTAGACAATATAAAACGTAGACCCAAGTAAAAACAAGGGGTAAAGGGAAAACAGATAGCACTATATTACATGCTTTGTTGAGCAGTATAGTGGCAATGGGCAGCAACCCTCACTAGACAAATCTTGCCCTCTTTGCTCTAAATATCATTAAATAATGCTCATGTAGCGTTCCACATATGCTATCACTCCCACCCTAGATGTAACATGAGGAAGCTCAGCAGGGGTTAATAAGAGATCAGTCGTCAGACCTATGTAACTATACAGCTCTACCCCGTCGATCCCTGGGGAGAGAATGTCCGCCTGAAGACACTACTAACATCCCCCTCCTCCTCACTAAATATGACCTCAACGCGTTTCCCCTATGGTTCATCAGGAGGTATAGTAAATAAGCCTAATAGCTGATGATTTCGTTGTGCGGTAAAAACCGCAGTTCACGGGACCATGAGGGTTGGCCCCGCTACTTCAGAAGGATCGACGCTGCCCGCTGTTCAACTCAGGCTCTATAAAGTTACGAGAGCCCGAGTCCCCGCCTCCCATGCTCACGCCCCCTTCCCCCATGCTCCAATCACTGAGCGCCTGGGAGACCAACCTTTCAAGGGGCGTGGTTCATGGCACGGGACGGCAGGATGCAGAGCCTCGCGCAAGCGCGAGAACTTAGAGAAACACAGACTGAGTCCGCCGAACATCGGAGCTCTCTTTAAACATCCGCGATCTTTATGAAAAACCATTTGGACCACCTATGACACGGGTTGTCCCACCATAGCAGGGTTGTCACATCATGACAGCAGTGATGATCAAAGGAGGCTAACTATTCATGAGACTAGCTCCCTCTCTCATTAACTAAGTTCCACTGGCTGTGACAGGGGAGTGAGTGAGTGAACCATGGGCTGTAGATTCTTTGATCCACTCGATACATCAGTATCCATAATCCTCAACTTGTGTCAATATTTGTACTTACACTAAATTCAACCATAGTACTCAATTACCTCTACCCTCATAAAGCAGGGAAACAAGTGAATAAGCCTTGATACCTATATAACATTAGACTGACTACAGCCATACAAAACCAAGTATGTGACATTTCTTAACCCTATGTTGTTCAGAAGGATGTAAGTCCTCCAATATTTGAACCTATGGCCTTTATTAACCCTGTATAGTTCGAAGATAATACATGTCATTTCGGTCCTCAGGGGGCAATAGTACCAGAGACAATTCCTCTAGCTCTGAGCTACATAACACTAATCACCGTGGAAAACGCATAACAACTCACGCGTGTCAGTACATTGTGTTATGACTTCGCTATATTGATGACGTCATGATCGTCTGGTCGGGTTCCCATGAGCAATTCGGGCAGTTTGTTGCACATCTTAATATGAATGATCTAAACCTTCGCTTTACATCAGTGATACATGACACTCAAATATCTTTCCTGGACGTTACTGTAAAAATCATGGAACAGGGCACATTGGAGACAAGCTTGTATAGGAAGGATACGGCTACCAATTCCTTACTGGCCTGGGACAGCCATCATCCAAAGGCTTTAAAACAAGGCATACCAAAGGGACAATTCCTTAGGGTGCGAAGGAACTGCTCCTCGGTGGATGAGCTCGAAAAGCATAGTGAAGCCCTGGCTCAGAGATTTGCGTGTAGGGGATATCCATACGGTCTCCTTAAAAAGTCTAGAGATCTAGCCAGGGAAACCCCGAGAGACACATTGTTAACCCCAAGGAAAAGGGATGAGACCAGACAAATCACACGGCTGATAGGTACTTATAACAAGCACTCGCATGAGATCAGTCAAATTTTCAATACCTTTTGGGGGATCTTGTTACAAGATGAGGATATCAAAAAGATCATCACGCCATATCCTTCCATTACCCATAGGAGGGGCAGAAACATAGGGGACTGGGTCACCAGGAGTCATTTGCCATCTAGCCCATCAGATGCAACATGGTTATCCAGAATGCAGTCGGTGGGCACCTTTAAATGCGGTTCATGTAGGGCCTGCGCCTATGTGAAGAAAAGCACGGAAGTACTAGCCCATGGTACTGGCAAAGTCTATCAAATTCGACAGTTCATTTACTGCTGAAGCGAAGACATCATTTATGCATCTACGTGCTCTTGCAAGCTCAATTACATAGGCAAAACAAAGCGGGAGTTCCACCGACGCTTACTAGAACACATTGGGGATATAGTACATAGACGAGATACCCCAGTGGCAAACCATGTTTGGGCTAAACATGCAGGGGACCCCTTCTCATTAAAGTTCCAAGGAGTAGAAAAAGTTCCCTGATCCATTAGACGGGGGGATTGGGACAATCTTATCCTGAAGAAAGAGACGCAGTGGATCTTTCGATTCAGGTCCCTAAGTCCCGGGGGTCTGAATGAATCCTTATCTTTTCTGCCCTTCCTATAAAACATCACAGAAGAAGTTATTAATCTGGCTGTGCGCTTTTTCACTGACACGCGTGAGTTGTTATGCGTTTTCCACGGTGATTAGTGTTATGTAGCTCAGAGCTAGAGGAATTGTCTCTGGTACTATTGCCCCCTGAGGACCGAAATGACATGTATTATCTTCGAACTATACAGGGTTAATAAAGGCCATAGGTTCAAATATTGGAGGACTTACATCCTTCTGAACAACATAGGGTTAAGAAATGTCACATACTTGGTTTTGTATGGCTGTAGTCAGTCTAATGTTATATAGGTATCAAGGCTTATTCATTTGTTTCCCTGCTTTATGAGGGTAGAGGTAATTGAGTACTATGGTTGAATTTAGTGTAAGTACAAATATTGACACAAGTTGAGGATTATGGATACTGATGTATCGAGTGGATCAAAGAATCTACAGCCCATGGTTCACTCACTCACTCCCCTGTCACAGCCAGTGGAACTTAGTTAATGAGAGAGGGAGCTAGTCTCATGAATAGTTAGCCTCCTTTGATCATCACTGCTGTCATGATGTGACAACCCTGCTATGGTGGGACAACCCGTGTCATAGGTGGTCCAAATGGTTTTTCATAAAGATCGCGGATGTTTAAAGAGAGCTCCGATGTTCGGCGGACTCAGTCTGTGTTTCTCTAAGTTCTCGCGCTTGCGCGAGGCTCTGCATCCTGCCGTCCCGTGCCATGAACCACGCCCCTTGAAAGGTTGGTCTCCCAGGCGCTCAGTGATTGGAGCATGGGGGAAGGGGGCGTGAGCATGGGAGGCGGGGACTCGGGCTCTCGTAACTATATAGAGCCTGAGTTGAACAGCGGGCAGCGTCGATGCTTCTGAAGTAGCGGGGCCAACCCTCATGGTCCCGTGAACTGCGGTTTTTACCGCACAACGAAATCATCAGCTATTAGGCTTATTTACTATACCTCCTGATGAACCATAGGGGAAACGCGTTGAGGTCATATTTAGTGAGGAGGAGGGGGATGTTAGTAGTGTCTTCAGGCGGACATTCTCTCCCCAGGGATCGACGGGGTAGAGCTGTATAGTTACATAGGTCTGACGACTGATCTCCTCTTATTAACCCCTGCTGAGTTTCCTCATGTTACATCTAGGGTGGGAGTGATAGCATATGTGGAACGCTACATGAGCATTATTTAATGATATTTAGGGCAAATAGGGCAAGATTTGTCTAGTGAGGGTTGCTGCCCATTGCCACTATACTGCTCAACAAATCATGTAATATAGTGCTATCTGTTTTCCCTTTACCCCTTGTTTTTACTTGGGTCTACGTTTTATATTGTCTAAAATAAAAGTTATATTTTATTTCTACTAGGGAATTTTTCAGTGTACGATATGTAGTCTAGTCCCTATACCCTGTGTATTGTGTGTCCACCCCCATTCTCCCTAAATTCTATACAGGATGGTCAATTCTGACTTACGTAATTGGGGAAGAAGAGTGGATGGTCCATGTCCACAGTGTGGATGGACAAATCCACACAAACTCTCCTCTGTGGCCTCCTACGCAGTCGTATACCAGTAAACGCACAATAAACAACCAACGCCTAAAAATAAGGAGAAGAAACATTACATGGAGGACATTTAAAGACAGTGGATGAGAAGTAAAATTAGCTGGAGACAATGAAGGAGCGTACTTACAATCCAATACTCCTACTGAAACCCTCAAACCAGTGTCAGCTCGGCGGCTGCTTATACAGCCTCAGCCATGATGTCATAACCAGACGATTCTGTGACATCTGCAACTGCAGGGGATTCCATTTAAAGAGACAGTGTCCATATAAACCCAATATCACTAATATTACATATGACAAATTAGTAACTACAGGAAATGTAACAAACTATAAATATTAATAAAAAATCATAAATAATCACATGTATATGTATGGGCTCAACAGCCCTATGTAATATGGATTATATGGAAATGTGTGAGCAGTGGCGCAACTAGGAATGGTGTGGCCCCGTGGCGAACTTTTGACATGGGCCCCCCCCCCCCCCGACCGACACTGAAGACCTCAACCGAGCCTCTCCTACGCATTCCTGCACGCTCTATTATGCCCTATAGTAGCCCCTGAACACAGTATTATACCCCATAGTGGCCCCTGCACACAGTATTATGTCCATTAGTGGCCCCAGCTCACAGTATTATCCCCCATAGTGGCTCCTCCACACAGTATTATCCCCCATAGTAGCCCCTGAACACAGTATTATCCCCATAGTGGCCCCTGTACACAGTATTATCCCCCATAGTGGCTCCTGCACACAGTATTATCCCCCATAGTGGCCCCTGCACACAGTATTATCCCCCATAGTGTCCCCTGCACACAGTATTATCCCCCATAGTAGCCCCTGAAGACAGTATTATCCCCATAGTGGCCCCTGCACACAGTATTATGCCCCATAGTGGCCCCTGCACACAGTATTATCCCCCATAGTGGCCCCTGCACACAGTATTATGTCCATTAGTGGCCCCTGCACACAGTATTATCCCCCATAGTGGCCCCGGCACACAGTATTATCCCCCATATTTTTTTTTTTTTTTTTTTTTTTAGGCGCCGCCCCCTGAGAGGCTGGCTGCCTGATGCAGTGCTCCAAGCTGGGAGCAAACTTTTCTTTCCTTTTTCACTCTTTTTCTCTCTAGCTTCAAGAATCCGGTAACCAAGCAATCTAGCACTATGAATTTAGCAACTATAAATCGAATGGAAGACCCTGTGGAGTTTTTTGTTCCTTTTGTTTCCATTGTAAAGCATGGACTCAAGACCTGGTTCAGCTGGTTTCCACATGTGCCTGTTACCATCCCCCCAGCTAGGACAGCATGGCTCAACATGCGGCATGGAAGAGAAACCTACATGGAAATGCGGACTTCTTCGTTCAAGGAGATGATTTCTGGCGTCAATTGCTGATGTGTGAAGATGCTACAGCTGACTGGTATTTCTTTCTATTACTGTGGACACGTGGGACACTGTTACAGCCTGGGAACCATCACCCACCTACCCCAGGAGTTATGGAAGCTTGGCAAGAGAGCAGCATCCTGTATACCTGGATGGCCTCTGACTTCCTTGGGGCAGTAGAACACTGTGGTAAGAAGAAAGGAGGAGGAGGAGGGCTTGTGATGAAGGACATTTGGGGCATTTTTTGTGGTTAATGGACAATAGTGCTGATGCAAGATACCGAACTATCAGCTGTGAGCAGGAGATCTCATCACCTACCAAAGGAACTACCACATGTTATCATGATAGCTGACTATGTCCCCCACCTCTGCAAAATTTCTGCTTGTTATATCCACATGCTGTGACCCCCCTCCTTGTGTCCTACAACCAAGTCGGCTGTATTATTATTATTATTATAATTATTATTATTAACATCAATCTGCACAGCGAACTAAATGATCCTGCAGTGTGTCTGTGTTTCTTTCTTTTTTTTAGTTGCTATGATTCCTAGGATTTCTCTATCTGCCATGAGCTTCTATGTGTTTCTCTCTTGCTATATACTACTGTACCATCTATGAAACTGTATCACTGAAATTTCCCCATTGTGGGACTATTAAAGGAATATCTTATCTTATCTTATAGTGACCCCTGCACACAGTATTATGCCCCATAGTGGCCCCTGCACACAGTATTATCCCCCATAGTGGCCCCTGCACACAGTATTATGTCCATTAGTGGCCCCTGCACACAGTATTATCCCCCATAGTGGCCCCTGCACACATTATTATCCCCCATAGTAGCCCCTGAAGACAGTATTATCCCCATAGTGGCCCCTGCACACAGTATTATCCCCATAGTGGCCCCTGCACACAGTATTATTCCCACTGTGGACACCCATAAACAATTGTTATACTCTGGGGTCTTTTCAGACCCCAGAGTATAATAATCGGAGACCCAGGTGGAGAAAAACATAAAAAAACCTCTGTTACCATCTCCCGGCTCCTACGCTGTCGGCCTCCGGAGTGGTCCATCTTCAATTACGTCAGATGTCACATGACCTGGGGACGCAGGCCGGGGTCATGAGACGTCAGACGACTAGGCCAAAGCCTGCCCAGATCGTGGAGAGGTAAGTAACAGAGTTTTTTACGTTTCTTACTCTCCCGGGCCGCCGATCATTATACTCGGGGGGGTGCAAAAAGACCCCCGAGTATAATGATAGCAGCGGTAGTGGCCTCTAATGTCCTGGGCCCTGTGGCAGCTGTCTCTGCTGCTATGGCGTTAGTTACGCCACTGTGTGTGAGTATTTGATTACACCAAAAACTGAAATTTTAGCAAAAACATTTAGAACATTTTCTAGAAGTTGGACCCAGTTTACAAGTTCCCACCTCTCATGACAGCAGGGGTCCCATGTTCCCTGAGTGTTGTACTTGGCTGTTCTCATGATCGCTGGGGGTCCGGTGAATAAGTGATAGATAATAGTGTGACCATTGTGGCTTTAGGCTAGGTTCACACCTGAGTTCTGCTTTACATTTGGGAACCTTCCGAACGGAAACCTAATCCGCTTAAAAAAGCGGTTACAATAGGAAACCCGAGGACCCCATAGACTATAATGGGGCCGTGTGGTTTCCGCCTGAAAAGGGTAAAAATACGGAGGGGGGAGTGGAATCCCCATATGGAGAGCCAACGCTGGTGTGAACCGAGTCTCAGACAAGCAGAATCCTTCCTTGACTCTTTTAATGGTGAATCTCCTTGGACACGTTCACATATATCATATTACAAATTTATAATAATGGAGGATAATGGGGCCAAGCCATCATCTCTTCTTCTATTCCTCCAGAAGCGAGAGACTAGTGACACAGGCTGGGGGATGTTCACACAGGAACTTTTTTTGTTAATCTGGGTGATTTATTTATTTATATTACAAAATAATAGATTAAGACATTGATGGAAAATTGACTTGACATTTTTGTTTCCCTTTCATTAGATATCTTGTGAAGTCCATTTCTTTTTGATGCCTTCCCACTGGAGGTTAGTCAAGAGCGCTTGTCACTTTGATAAATTCCAAACATTTTTTGAATAAAACATATAAAAAAATTAAATTTCCAGTGTTGCAGATCTGTCTAACAATTAGTCTTTGGTCCCAGTGTATAACCGCACCAATTTTAAACGTCTCAGTCTATAGTGACCCTATTGTGCAGGAATAAGCTTTGCATAGGTCTTACAGAACATCACCAGTCACTGTCCACGTGGCTGCTGTAAAGCAGATGACTAAATGATGTTAAAAGCAGCTCAGACAAAGTGGCCGCCCCCATAATCGTGTATAGAAAATAGAAAAGAAACAAATCCCCAAACAATCAGAAATTGATTAAGTAATAAGATATAGAAGAAACATTCCCTTCAAGTACCACGTGTCCAAACTTTGGCTTGAGGTGTACTTGTAGGTTTATGACAGTTCGGCCACTAGAGGGCGCAATAATACTATTATAAGGAAAAATAAATTGCAGCCCTGGTATTCTCATTTATAAGATCTGACTTTTGTTCATCCATGGTACAGGCATAGTAGAAACATTTCTGCAAATCCCCTGTGAATCTGCAACACATTTCACATGTCTACATTGCGAGGTGACAAAACTCAGAATTGACATACTGCGGATGTAGACTCTACACAGAACTGGCCAGTAGAGATGAACGAACGCTGTTCGATCGAATACAGATTCAATTGAATATCAGGCCGTTCGGGTTATTCAATTACAATCGAATACAAGGCTGCAAACGTATTGCAGTGGATTTACCATTCGACTAATTTGGGCCTGTGAAGTATGTGACTGTGAGACAGGGACAGATCTACAGGCAGGGTTAGCTAGGGATTACCTTTATTTAGGGGGGAATGTTACTCACACAACTCTTTGGGGCTCCATCTTGTCGGGATCCCTGTCAGCTTGCAATATGCGCGAGCTGATTTTTTCCCATAGGAATGCATTGACCAGCGTTGATTGGCCGAATGCCATACAGAAGTACGGCATTCGGCCAATCAACGCTGGTCAATGCATTCCTATGCCGAGATGAAGCAGAGCTGAAGCTGCTACACACTCAGCTGTACCGATGTAGCAATCCGATGCAGCAGCGCTGAGTGTGTAGCAAGTCCAGCTCTGCTACATTGGAAATTGCTACATCGCCAGCACTTAGGGTTGAGCCGATCTTGACATTTCAGGATCGTTTTTAAAATCCAATTTCCGATCATTCGGAGATTGGATTTTAAAAACGATCCTATTCACTACACAGCATGTAGTCCAAAAATTGTTGGGCCCCACGCTGTGTAGTGATTAACCCCCTCCACCGTTGTCCACTTACCTGCATAGCTGCAGCTCCCAGCTCTTCTTGGTCCGTTCCTCTGTCCACTTGTCTTCAGAGAGCCCTGCCCCCGCCTCCCGAGACTAGTATTATAGAGAATGCGGGGCTTAGTAGACGGGGCATCACTCACGTCTCCCCTCTCAGTACCCGCCCACACTCTCCTAAGCCCCGCCCCTCTCCCAACTAGTATTATAGAGAAGGCCGGACTTAGGAGAGTGTGGGCGGGTACTGGGCGGGGAGACCCGCCCACACTCTCCTAAGCCCCACCTTCTCTATAATACTAGTCGGGGGAGAGGGGGGCAGGGCGCTCTGAAGACCAGACAGAGGACCAGACCGGACCAAGAAGAGGAGCTGGGAGCTCCAGGTAAGTGGACAATGGTGGGGGGAGGGAGTTAATCCGATACTGCACACTCAGCTCAACTGCTCTGAACCCTGCTGCACTCTCAGCTCTGCTGCACACTGCACACTCAGCTCTAATACATCTCCGGTGTAGCAGAGCTCAGCGCATGGCCAGCTCTGCTTCATCTCCGGTGTAGCAGAGCTGGCCGAGCGCTGAGCTGGATCTCCGGTGTAGCCAAGCTGAGTGCACGTCCAGCTCTGCTTCATCTCCGGTGTAGCAGAGCTGGCTGTGTGCTGAGCTCGGTTGCATCTCCAGAGTAGCCGAGCTGAGCGCATGGCCAGCTCTGCTTCATCTCCGGTGTAGCAGTGCTGGCCGTGAGCTGAGCTCAGCTGCATCTCTGGTGTAGCTGAGCTGAGCGCACGGCCAGCACTGCTACATCTCGGCATAGGAATGCATTGACCAATGTTGATTGGCCGAATGCCATAAGGAGTACATCATTTGCCAATCAACGCTGGTATTGCCGGAGGAGGCGAAGTCTAAGATCGGTCCACAGCAGTCTCCATTCTAGTCCGATCTTAGACTCCGCCTCCTCACAGACGAGCCTCCGGCAGAACCAGCGTTGATTGGCCGAAAGCTGTACTCTGTATGGCATTCCACCAATCAACGCTGGCCAATGCATTCCTATGGGAAAAAGTCAGCTCGCACATATCGCAAGCTGGCAGGGATCCCGACCAGATAGAGCCCCAAAGAGCTGCGTGAGTGACATTCCCACCTAAATAACGGTAATCCCTAGCTCACCATGCCTGTACATCTGTCCCTGTCTCACAGTCACATAGTTCACAGTCTCATATGAACTGGATATTAAATACACTATTCGTATAAATTGGAGGTCACCTGATTTAGCCAGCCAATTACTTTTTCCGATTTTTTTTTGCTGCTTCCGTTGTCGTAGTTCCTGTCTCACCTCCCCTGCGCAGTTATTGGTGCAAAAAAAGCACTAGGGAAGGTGTGAGGGGAATCGAATTTTTAGTGAGTTTGCCACCTGGTGTTCGACTGGAATCGAACATCTCGAACAGCCTGATATCCGATCGAACATGTACTCGATGGAACGCTGTTCGCTCATGTCTAATTAGTAACCAAAATACAAGTCCACATATAGCAGAAAGCTTTGTATGATCGGGTCATTATTCCACAACCAAGCCCTTCAGCTGGCGCTCAATCTCTTCATCGGAGATGGTGTTTGCTTTGGTTGAGGATGCGCTGGGAAGTCCTTTAGCTGCTGATGGTGTCTTCAACATCTAAAAGGGTAACAATAAGAAGGTTTCAGGTTAAAAGTTGCACACTGGAAGTTCTGGGATGAAATTTAGCATATGAGTATGGCAGAACAGGGTAAAAACAGAGGACTGAAAACTGGCACAGATAATATATAAGTATCACTGCAATGAGCCTGTATGATTGTAATCTGGGGCTGAGAGATTAAGAAGACATTAAGCGCATCGGCCTGAATCCATGCCTCCACTGAAGACACACTGGCCTCCTAATAATTCTGGTCCATGTTGGGAGGTTGTGTGCACCAGCGCTGAAATCTGCATCAACCAGAACAGTTGTAGATTTTAACTATAGTGCAGGTTATAGTAAATTATCAGGCCGAGGTGTTCTCACCCCAGCTCCCATTGGTGTCTGTCCCACTCCATGCTTGTATATATATTTAGAAAGTGTATCAGTGTGTAAAAGTGTGTAAAAAGTTGCAATTTTTGTGCAACAACAGCACGCATCAATAAATTGTGAACTTAGTCATGCTCTGTATGGCAGAAAACAGTCACACAGGGCATGCTATATGCAAGCTGAGATTTCTGGTGTAAATAATACATTTGGTGGGGATTGATGGCCCCCGCCATCTGTCTGTTTTTGCCACACCTACTTTTTGAGAAAATGGCAACGGCAACGCAAATTAAAAAAAGTTCCATACTGATTCCAGGTTTATAGCGTCAGGATGCAACAGGGAGTTGTATGAAAATTGGTACAAAGGAAAGGCAGAGTAATCGGCCAAAGCAACCAGCCAAATTGTAACCTTCATCTTCCAAACAATATGTAGGGACATACCCCAGTGACCATGAGGAATGGGGACGCCAAGTTTTCATACATTTCTAGGGAACGGCAGCTTCATCCACTATTGAATGGCTATTCCTAATTATTGAAGCTCAGCTCCCATTTGAGTAAATGAAATCTGAGCTGCAGCATTGGCACTACATAGTGGACAGAAGAGTCTGCCCCTGGCTCCATCCACTGTATAGCTCCAGAGCCTGGCAGCAGCTAAAAACAACTGTTAGGTGAAGGACACTGGTCAGATCCCCACCAATCAGATATTGATATTCTCTCCTGAGGATAAGCCGTCAATATTAAGTGCCCAGAAGATAAGCTCCTTGTTGCATCCATCACAGCACTACTGGAAGTACAAGCTCTAAGATTCCTAGAAAGATGCTACCAGCTGTATGTAGTGCTGCAATACTAGACACTTACTGTAAGTTACAGAGTTTAGTACATACCTTTCCTGAGATTTCTATTCCAATCTCATCCATCACCTGCTTCACAATGTCCTGGCTTTCCTCCTCATCCTCAGAGGCATCACAGATGTCATCCAGGGTGTTGTTTACTGCAAAAAAAATCCCCTCACATTAGGGCTGGGTCATATGACAGAGAACTACCGGCTACAGACTATCCAAAGGACCCCATAAATCTTGGATGGTGGGATAGTGCTGCTCCATTCATTTACCTGTCACCGCCAGAGGCAACTGAAACACAGCACTTGACTATCTCCAGCGATTCCACTGAAATGAAGGTCATGGCAAGTACTGTCTAATCGGCCGCCACATTGAAAACGGGAGTGAACAGGGACCCCAGGTCTTGTGATCAGTGTCAGTCAGACCCCTCACAGACCAGCAAGTTACTTTTGATTCTTGGAATAAGGGGTAACTTGCTGTGACTGGAACACCCCTTTAAGGATGATTCTCAACTTTACTCTCCATTTTCTACATAAATTGGGTTTTTTGGCACTCAAGGAACATTTATTTATTTATTTATTTATTTATTTAACTTTTTTATTTTTACCTAAACTAGTCTTGGACAAGGCTGCTCTGAAAACAAACTGAGCGACCCTATACTGCACTAGTTTGGACCTCTGCATCTGAGTGCAGGCAGTGTCATCATGCCGCCTGCGCTCAGACACAGACATCTTTTGATGGCTGAAGAGGGAGCAGTAGCAGCAAGGGATCACAAAGATAAGTAAGTAAATACTTTAGGCCGCTACCTGCTGGGTGGGGAACTGTGGGGCATAATAGTTGGGTGGGCAACTGTAGGGCATAATAGAGGTTGAAGGGGCCACTGCAAACCCTATTATGCCCCACAGCAGCCCCTGTAACCTCTATTATGCCCCACAGCGACCCCTGCAACCTCTATTATGCCTCACAGCAGCCCCTGCAACCTGTACTATGCCTCGCAGTGGACCCCTGCAACCTCTATTATGATCCACAGTGGTTCCCTGAAACCTCTACTATACCCCACAGTGGCCCCCTGCAACCTCTATTATGCTCCACCGCTGCTGTGGGGCATAATAGTGGTTGCAGGGGGCTGCTGTGGGACATAATATATATATATATAAAGGGGGTCCGGTGCGTGCAGAAGTGAGGAGTCAGAGATGTCTGTGTTGCAAACTTTAAAGAGTCAAGTCACAGCTGGAAGAAGTGGTCATGGATATGTGGTCCGTCTGGATATGAGGGAGGCTGGAAATGTGGGAAGATATCTCTTGTAAGTAACAAAATATTACTGCATAGTATTCACTTTAATGTTACCGCTAGCACCAACACCCCCCCCCCCCCCTCAACTGCCTGTTGCGGACAATCAAAAGAAAAACCATATTGCCCCTTCCGGTCTTCATATTTTCTGCATCAGGCAGCAGAGGGGCTAGGTTCACCACTGCTCACACTGCTGCCACCTCTGCTCTCTACCACTGGGTGACTGTATGGCCTCATAAGGCTGCTGCAACCTCCACACTGGACAGGTGAGGCAGCTGCTGTCTCCATGTTCCTACGCCATTGGTCCTACAACAATGTCTGCCCCATCCTCCACTGTGTCCTCAGACTCAACTGCAGGGTCTCCTCCAGCATACTACCAGCATAACAGTGCTCCTCTAACATACCACATGTGCAGAGCACAGCAGTGTCACGCTGTTCTACACCTCATATGCCTGGGCGAACAAAGTCACACAGGGGAGGAACTCCTCCATTGTCTCAATTAAGAAATCGAATCCTGGCTTTCTCCAAGAGAACTTAAGCACTGTATGGCCTCATAAGGCTGCTGCAACCTCCACACTCTGCTACTGGGTCGCTGTAGGACCTCGTCACGCTACTGCTGCCTCCCCACTCTTCCTCTGGGTCACTGTACAGCCTCATAAGGCTATTGCTGTCAGAAACAGGGGCCTTTGTGGTCACCTGTTCATCAACTAACTGTGAGTGACAATGGCTGGCCAAATTCAAAGACTAAGTGCCAGCAGTAATGAAGGTTCCACACCACACAAGAGTTTGGTATAAGAACTTCTCCCTTAGCCTCAGCAATGCACACAAAGAGAGAGCTTTAGTACATATGCAGATTTTTTATCCACATACAGGAAGTAAACAAACAACAAGTTCTATCATGAGTCTGATTGGTGGGTCGAGGTATCCGCCTCCTGTGATGTGGCTTCCTGTGATGTCACTTCTTGTGATGTCACTTTGTGTGGGTGTGCCAGGTCCTCCCATGCTCTCATGGGAAACCCTGTATAATCTCCTTGTGTCCGCATGTTCGGGCCTACACCTGAGCACAGTATAGAGGCCATCTTGTCATGATGTGTGGTACATTGTCAAAAGCCCATAACATACAGGAATGTTTTTGCAGTCTCAATCGTCACAATCCCATGTGTGCATTACAGTATATACATATAGCCTAGTATACAGCTTTGGCTTAGCTCTGAACTCCATCCACCCCCTAGACACTAGGTGTGTGAGGGTTAATAGAATTGTATCTGTTCATGCTTTGACAGCCTAACTGGTTTTTCCACCATTGTTTAGAGATGTTCTCTTTAATTGTCTATTCATTGACTTGGTCAATATTGTCTCTTTGAAATACATGCCTATTGTCTCCAGGTAAAAGGAGACTGCTAGTGGATAACAAGATGTCAGCATGGATATATGATTTTAGTTTCAACCTGGGACAAAAAGGCATATTATCCTATTAATATTATAAATGTGAAAGTTTGTGAGTTTGGATGTTTGTGGGTTTGTGTGTTTGGATGTTTGGATGTTTGTTACTCAATCACGCAAAACCCGCTCGACCGATTTGGCTGAAAGTTTCCACAAACATAGTCACTACACCCGATTGCGCAATAGGCTACTTTTCGTCACAATAGCGCACATACGTTTGTGCCAGGACCCCCACAAAACCCAAACTCACACCACCATCTCTGCAATCTCACACACTTTGGACCATAGCAAGCCCCAAAATTCATATTGCCCTCTACAGCCTCGCCCCTAACCCCACACAATCACATATACATATACTTTACCACTTTGCCCCTCACCTTAACGATACTCCAGGAGGTGCTCTATAACGCTCCGGAGCAGCCATGTTTGCCGACTCCCACCGCTCTGACAATCTGCGACACCGCCCACCCATGTCAATACCCCTAGGAGGTCTAATACATGCAAAAAAAAGTTTTAAAAAAAGTAAAAAAAATATAAAAACAAATAAAAAGGATTAAAAATTCAAATCACCCCCCTTTCCCTAGAACACATATAAAAGTAGTTAAAAACTGTGAAACACATACATGTTAGGTATCCCCGTGTCCGAAATCGCCCGCTCTACAAAGCTATACAAATATTTTTCCTGTTCGGTAAACGCCGTAGCGGGAAAAATGGTCAAAAGTGCCAAACCGCCGTTTTTTCACTGTTTTGTTTCTGATAAAAATTTGAATAAAAAGTGATCAAAGCAATAACATTTCCCGAAAATGGTAGAACTACAAAGTACACCCGGTCCCGCAAAAAAAGACGCCCTATACATCCCCGTACACGCACGTATAAAAAAGTTACGGCTGTCGGAATATAAAATTTTTTAACACAGTTTTGGATTTTTTTAAGGGGTTAAAATGTAAATAAAACCATATAAATTTGGTATCTCCGGAATCGTAACGAAACACAGAATACAGGGGACATGTCATTTTGGGTGCACAGTGAACGCCGTAAAACCAAAGCCTGTAAGTCGCAGAAATGCATTTTTTCTTCAAATCCACCCCATTCAGAATTTTTTCTCTGCTTCCCAGTACATTATATAGAATAAATAATGGTGGCATCAGGAAGAAAAAATTGTCCCGCAAAAATTAAGACCTCATATGGCTCTGGGAGCGGAGAAATAAAAAAAGTTATGGGGTTTAGAAGGAGGGGAGTCAAAAATGAAAAACGAAAATCAAAAAATGCCATCGACGGGAAAGGGTTAACTTCAAATACTTCTGTCCCAAAGTCACTATGTAAAGTTTCTTACAACACCGTATAGCGGCTGAAATACAAATTACATCCAACACAAAAGTCTCACGTATTCTCTGAATTACAGCAACAACAAGATACAAACTTACATTTCATATCCCATACCTTATACGCAGTACCAAAACCTTACCCGCGCCTGTATATACCCACTGCTACAATCACCGCAGACAAAGTCGCGGGTAGCAGCTAGTAGCTATATAAAGATATTGTTGACGTGATCTTATCACATAATATCATATTCAGTTTGAAACATAAATAGTTATACTGCATTTAGTTTTAAGGATAACAATGTTTTTGTGATCATATATTTACAACCTTCACATTGCAACTCCACACTATGCCACTGGGTCAATGTATGGCCTCATAAAGTTACTGCAACCTCCACACTCTGGCACTGGGTCACTGTAAGGCCTCATAAGGCTATTGTAACCAATACACTCTGCCACTGGGTCACTGTACAGCCTCATAAGGTTATTGCAACCTCCACACTCTGCCACTAGGTCACTGCATGGCCTCATAAGGCTGCTACCACCTCCACACTCTTCCACTGGGTCACTCTGGGGCCTCATAAGGCGGCTGCAGCCTCCACACTGTGCCAGTGGGTCACTGTATGGCTTATAAGGCTGCTGCAACCTCCACACTGTGCCAGTGGGTCACTGTATGGCCACATAAGGCTGCTACCACCTCCACACTCTTCCACTGGGTCACTCTAGGGCCTCATAAGGCGGCTGCAGCCTCCACACTGTACCACTGGGTTACTGAATGTCCTCATAAGGCTAGGGTCAAGGGATAATTGTACACATCAGGGAGAGTGTGTGCCTACTTATGCAGTATGGAGACTTACAAGTCATTTCTGCTCCGCTAGGGATTCCGGGTAAAAAATATGCAAATCTATTCTGCAGGATGTAATTAGGAGAACAGTGCACTCTGTATGCCGCCCTCTAGCATAAGGCTACTGCAACTTTCACACTTTGCCACTGTGTCCAAAGATGTGAGGTGTGCAGCAGTTTTAAGCGCAAAGCCTGTCATGTGCTTGTCATACTCACTGACTGTATTGTTTGACTACCTCAGCACATGTGTGTTCCTGCAAGGCACAGTGCTCTACACTACTATACAGGCTCTCTGCAGCTAGGAAACAGCAGTTTTTTAACGTTATTCGCCACAAATCAATTCGGAAAGAATCAAAGCTTTTTGTGAAATCCAGAGAAGTGACCGAATCAAATTTTCAAAAACTTCACTCATCTCAACAGAAAACCAAGCGGTTGACCAGCAAAAGTAAGTGATAAATCTTTCTGGTAAATTTCTTTCAGATTTGATGTAGCTTTCAATAGAGCATCAATCATCAGCCAGTAACGGCCTATTAAAAAAAAAAAAAAGAAAAACGCAGCAGTAGCTGCTGTCATGGGGCCCCTAATGTCCCGGCCCTGTGGCAGCTGCTACCACTGCTACCACGGTAGTTACGCCACTTCCACCGTGTCCTCCCACCGAGGTACAGGTTTGTAAAGGTTGGAGCAGCTGGGCTACCCATTGCTGTACCCCGTAGCTTATCCCTATCATCGCCATCAGTGATAAGGCCTAGTATAGCAGAGTCATCGGAGTACTTCTGTAAGTAACAGCTGGAGGAGTTGTGCCTAAAGTCAGCAGTGTACAGTGTGAAGAGAAAAAGGGCAAGAACTGTACCTTGTGGTGCCCCCGTACTACAGATCACAGTGTCAGACACACAGTCCTGGGCTCTCACATACTGAGGGCGGTTTGTCAGGTAGTCTAGTATCCAATCTTCTGGAGAGAAATGGTAGATCCGCAACACTTGTCTGTACTTTAAAAATCAACTTTTAATCCATTTAGTTAAAAAATACATAGAAAGTGCGAAAAGAGCTATGATTAAGGGACAGTAAGGTCCTGAAATGCGTCGGATGAAATGCTAAGACAGCGGTTTTTATAGCACTATTTTTTTGTTTCATTTTTTCTCCAAATTTTCGCACTTTCTATGTATTTTTTAACTAAATGGATTAAAAGTTCATTTTTAAAGTACAGACAAGTGTTGCGGATCTACCATTTCTCTCCAGAAGATTCCATTTGCTTCAGTCTTCCATAGCCCAGGAAGCATTGGATCATGCACCTTGACCTGTTGAACGGTGAGCTAATTTTCAATACTATTTTACCTTTTTTGAAATTAGTCTGGTATCCAGTTGGACAGGTGATGGTCCACACCACCAAGGTCCAGCTTCTCCCTCAGTAGCCCTGGCTGAATGGTGTTGAATGCACTGGAGAAATCAAAGAACATTATTCTCACAGTGTTTCCGGGTTTCTCCAGGTGAGAGAGAGCTCTGTGAAGAAGGTAGATGATGGCGTCCTCTACCCCAATGCCCGGTTGATAGCAAACTGGAGGAGTCCAGAGCGCAGCACACTAGAGGGCGTAGGTGTGTCAAGACCAGTCTCTCTAGGACCTTCATCAGGTAGAATGTCAGTGCTACAGGTCGGTAGTCATTGTAGTCCATCGGGTTGGCTTTCTTTCCCCGAATGGACTACCGAACGCATTAGCAAGCGGTGTGCAGTGAAAGCACACGGACCCCATAGACTATGATGGGGTCCATGTGCTTTCCGCACAGTGTCCACACAAGAAAGTAGAACGTGAAGTACTTTTCTGTCCATATGTTCCCTGCAGACACCGCATGGAAAGCACACGGACCCCATTATAGTCTATAGGGTCCGTGTGCTCTCACTGCACACCGCTTGCTAATGCGTTCAGTAGTCTATTTAGGGGGTCCTCATACGGACTCCCTGAACGGATTAATTAACACAGATGTGAACCAGGCCTGAGTGTGTAGATATATAGTGTGTGCAATCCCATCCAAACATTGCAGAAAAATACATGCGATGGACACACTGCAATTTCCAAAACTGTTGCGGTTTTGGAAATCGCAGCATGTCACTTATAACTACAGAAACACCGGCAGTGTCCTTATAGGTATAAAGGAAGAAGAAAGGCCTCAGAGGAAACCTCTGTGGAGTTTCTGCAATAAGCGCTGTGGGAAAAACTGATGCGTTGTCGCCAGGGTTTTTCCCGCAACACTTTTTGCTGCGGCTTGCTACATGGGGCCTTAGCCTTATAGTGTGATGCTCAGTATATTGAGAATTTATTTTTTTTCTTTAGTAGCCAAAGACATTGTGTTTCTGCAATGTGGGGTTTCAGGTATTTATGGCCTATCCTATGGCCATAAAAAAGATTAACCCTGGACAACCCCTTTAATATGCCCTATACATTTTAACGTCCCCCTTCTGCACAGGATGTTAGCCCCATCACGGCTCCCACACAATATAATGGCCCCATCTCTGTTCCCCATACATTATGGGGGGACCAGTGAAGAGCCCACTGTATGCGGGGACCAGTGAAGTGGCCATACAAAATTTAGCCCAGACAACCCCTTAAAAGAGGTTGTCTATAAACTGGAGGGATCACTGTGGTGGCCACCAGGGAGGTGTAAAAATAATAAAAATAAATAAATAAATAAATAAAAGCATACTCACCTGTCCCGAGCACCCCGTTGTCCACTGCCTGTGTCTGTTTGGTCTCATGGCCTAATTTCTGGAAATCCTGTACCTAATTGGTCTCAGCAGTCACATGAGGTGCAGGACTCCCAGCAAGGAGGCGCCAGCACGAGACTGAATGGACACTGGCTGCGCACAACGGAGCGATGGGGACAGGTGAGTATTCTTTTTTTATTTATTTGTTTTTTGTTTTACACCTCCCGCCAGGCACATGAGTTGCTCCTTTCCTGAATAACCACTTTAAAGGATTTATCCATGTTTCTAATATTGTTGGCCTGTCCTTAGGATTTGTTTTCAATATTACATCTGCGATGATACAACATCCAGGACTTCTGCAGATCAGCTTTTCCAGGACAGAGCAGCTACAGATAATGGGAACATTTCTAGGAGCTGCACTGCTCACTTGCCATACAAGGTATAGCAATAGGTTTAGGTAGTACACATTGTATTGGGGGATGGGCAGCATGGCTTCCGACATGTTGTTACCTCTAGCTGTCTTGTTTCTGTATCGTTGATCTGCAGGTTCCTCCAGTGGGCCCCTAGAAAAAATTCCACTGTGGGCCCTAGACACCCCAGTCCGACCCTGCACAAAACATATTTCCTTTGAGTTTAGATAGAATTAAACCACCTGCATGCTTCATCATAAGGGAGCAATGAATGTAGAGCCTCACAAGTAACACGTTCTCTTCTAATCTGATGCCCTCCTATTTAGTGAACTACACCAAAAAAACAAAAAACGGTACTTTTCCGTTATCGGGCCAGCATCGCAGTTCAGCACCAGCATCGGGATAGCAGTCAGCAGTTCAGCATCGTGAATTACAGCCGAGGACTGCTGGCCTGATCCTTGTACCCAGCTCTCCTTACATCTGCCCTATACCCTCCCGCTACACGACTAGGCCTCACCATAAATACTGACCAACACTACTAGTTAGTCGCCGGACGGTGCAAGAAGTTTGTCCCTCCGGCTCGCCGTAGCGCCCCGTTACTATGGTCAGTGCATCCCTTTCAGGGCCTGTATTGAGCCCCAGTGTGTTTCCTTCTGGTCTCCGGTCTCGGTACTGGCCATGGCTTCCAGTGCGAGCATCTTCCTCCTGAACGTGAATGGACAGATTGAGAGCGCCGAGGTGAGGCCTAGTCGTGTGGCGGGGAGGGTACGGAGCAGATGTGAGGAGAGCTGGGGGGTAGCACTGGGAGGATGGGGGCATCGCTGTACTGGGTACTAGAGACAGGGCACAAGCATCGGGCCAGCAGTCCTCGGATGTAATTCCCGATGCTGGACTGCTGTCCCGATGCTGGTGCTGAACTACGATGCTGGCCCGATAACGGAAAAGTACCCAAAAAACCTCAGAAATAAACATAGCCAGGGCCACAAGGGTATTACAACAACTCAAAACAAAACAATTGGCCAGAAAAACACAGCAATAAATACACAATGATAATAAAAGAATAATAATTTATTGATAAGTAATTAAAAAATATTTGGAACCTAGCAACAGGGCAAAATGATCCACTAGGACATAAAGTAGGTAACTCTCCCAAAAGACACCCCCGGAGCCATCGGCAAAGGGGGACATGACTTTGGGATGGGGGAACCAATAACTCCTGCAGTTTCTTCTTTGTGCAGTAGTTGTGTAGATTTATACAGAATGGTTCAGCTTTAAGGGTATATGTGTGTATATTCAGCTTTAGGAGTATATAGTGCTTAGTGTGTTACTGTAGGGAGGGAGGAGTTTAGGAATAGATGTAACTTCTTGTCTCATCCACCTTCATCCTCTTTCTCATCACAAGACCTGGATGAAGCATGGCTGCTGTATCAGGGAGTATAAGACTGAGATTTATCACCTCACACAGGACTGGTGTGACCACATTCACATTACACAGCACTAGTGTAGTATCACCAACTATACTGTATATGAGGCAGTATTACCACAAGATGTATGCAGTTATGTCCTCTCATGGATTTACCCTACATACTGCAGACATGGCTGAGTCTCCTCATGTATTTACCACAGACACTGCAGACATGGCTGATGTCTCATATATACTGCAGTATTACCTCAAGATATGTACAGTCACAGTGTCCCCTCATGTATTTACCTCACACTGTAGACATGGCAGATATATCATATATACTGCAGTATTACCTCAGGTTATATATAGTCACAGAGTCCCCTCATGTCACACAATCCTGATATATAATGTATACTTCAGTATTACCTCAAGATATATACAGTCAATTAATCCAGATCCTATTAATATTATAAATGTGAAAGTTTGTGAGTTTGGATGTTTGTGGGTATGTGTGTTCGGATGTTTGTTAGTCAATCACGCAAAACCCGCTCGACCGATTTGGCTGAAATTTTCCACAAACATAGTTAATACACCCCATTGCGCAATAGGCTACTTTTCGTCACAATAGCGCACATATGTTTTTCCCAGGACTCCCACAAACCCCAAACTCACACCACCATCTCTGCAATCTCACACACTTTGGACCATAGCAAGCCACAAAATTCATATTGCCCTCTACAGCCTCGCCCCTAACCCCACACAATCACATATACATATACTTTACCACTTTGCCCCTCCCCTTAACGATACTCCAGGAGGCGCTCTTTAACGCTCCGGAGCAGCCATGTTTGCCAACCCCCACCGCTCTGACAATCCCCGACACCGCCCACCCATGTCAATACCCCTAGGAGGTCTAATAAATGCAAAAAAAAAAGTTTAAAAAAAGTAAAAAAAATATTAAAAACAAAAAAAAAAAAAGGATTCAAAATTCAAATCACCCCCCTTTCCCTAGAACACATATAAAAGTAGTTAAAAACTGTGAAACACATACATGTTAGGTATCCCCGCGTCCGAAATCACCCGCTCTACAAAGCTATACAAATATTTTTCCTGTTCGGTAAACGCCGTAGCAGGAAAAATGATCAAAAGTGCCAAACCGCCGTTTTTTCACTGTTTTGATTCTGATAAAAATTTGAATAAAAAGTGATCAAAGCAATAACATTTCCTGAAAATGGTAGAACTACAAAGTACACCCAGTCCCGCAAAAAAATACGCCCTATACATCCCCGTACACGCACGTATAAAACAGTTATGGCTGTCGGAATATAGCGACTTTTCAAAAAAAAAATTTTTTAACAGTTTTGGATTTGTTTTTAAGGGGTCAAAATGTAACTAAAACCATATAAATTTGGTATCCCCGGAATCATAACGAAACACAGAATAGAGGGAACATGTCATTTTGGTTGCACAGTGAACGCCGTAAAACCAAAGCCCGTAAGAAAGTTGCAGAAATGCTTTTTTTCTTGAAATCCACCCCATTTTGAATTTTTTCCCTGCTTCCCAGTACATTATATAGAATAATTAATGGTGGCATCATGAAGAAAAATTTGTCCCGCAAAATTTAAGACCTCATATGGCTCTGGTAGCGGAGAAATAAAAAAGTTATGGGGTTTAAAAGGAGGGGAGTCAAAAACGACAATCAAAAAATGCCATCGGCGGGAAAGGGTTAACTTCAAATACCTCTGTCCCAAAGTCACTATGTAAAGTTTCTCACAACACCGTATATATAGCGGCTCTAATACAAAGTAACTTCAACACAAAAGTCTCACGTATTCTCTGAATTACAGCAACAACAAGATACAAAGTTACATTTCATATCCCATACCTTATACACACTACGAAAACCTTACCCACTCCTGTATATACAAACTGCTACAATCACCGCAGACGAAGTCGCGGGTACCAGCTAGTTGTACATAAGTCCAGGGGACTGAGGGGCTCTCTATGGTGGAGCTGAGAGGTCACTGTGGTGAGAGAGGGACAGCCTGGTACAGTGTGGTGAGGGTAATGGAGGCTGCACTGTAATCCCTGTACTGTATATCCTCCATTTCTGTGCTAATACTTATCATGCTGGGGATAAGTTAAAGTTAATCATTTTTATGTAATTTCTCAGGGCTGTATACAGGTCATACTGTGTATACAGGCTATACCGTTGGTGAGGGGTTCTTGGAGTTGTTTGAAATTGTAAGCGGTGGGGAAACATGGTGGTTGGTTTCCCCTGGGATTATTTCTCTTGGTCTGACTGGTCTTTGGGCTCCTGCTGGGTGGTGTCCCGGGGAGTGGGTTATTATATATGGAAAACTGCCATTCTGTGTGTTATGGTGCCCCTGAGCCAGTGCTTGCGGCTGGGGGTAAATTGGTGGTGGAACAAATTGGCGGCCAGAACTTTGTAGCTCCAAGAACCTCCCCCTCATGAGAAGGGGTTTGTATTCAGAGACGTTTAGTGCTTGTGTTACTATTAACCCTTCCTATAGAAGGTACTGTATAAAGGTTAATTTTAATTGGGGGGGGGTGAGGGGGTCCTTGGAGTTGGTTGAAATTTTCGGAGGTGGGGAAACATGGTGGTTAGTTTCCCCTAATATTAATTTACCTTGGTCTAGCTGGTCTATGGGCTCCTGCTGGGTGGTGTCCAGGGGAGTGGGTTATTATATGTGGTATCTGCCATTCTGGTGTTATGGTGCTCCTGGGCCAGTGCTTGCGGCTGGGGGTAATTTGGTGTGGTGGAACAGATTGGCAGCCAGACTTTTGTAGCTCCAAGGACCTCCCCCTCAACAGGAAGGGGTTTGTATCCGGAATAGTTAAGTGCTTGTGTTATTATTTCCTCCTCCTTATATGGCATCTAATGATCTATTTATGACCTCCGTATTAGGGCCCAACACATTTAGACAATGGATATCAGACAAATAATGCATCAGATTATTGTATTTCTTAGTCTTCCCGTGTAGCCCTTCATTTAGGAGCATTTACAGTCTGTATCCAAATAAGTATATAGATTACCATTATTATATGTTACATCATATAATGCAGTCCCATGTCATATACTATGTGATGGGTTATTTCTCAGTGGTGTCCTATAACAGTATAATGTACCCACTGACAGCTGCTAAGTTTTTCCGTATTACCTACATGGGTCAGAATTATTCTGGAGCTGGTATTACTTAATATTATTGCTTAAACAGTGGGGTGAGCCTTAAGTTATTCTTTCTTTTAAGTTAAGTTCTTATAAGTTATATTTCTTTTAGAGCACCTTTAATTTCATGGTGCTGTATGAATATATACAGTCCTATGAAAAAGTTTGGGCACCCCTATTAATCTTAATCATTTTTAGTTCTAAATATTTTGGTGTTTGCAGCAGCCATTTCAGTTTGATATATCTAATAACTGATGGACACAGTAATATTTCAGGATTGAAATGAGGTTTATTGTACTAACAGAAAATGTGAAATATGCATTAAACCAAAATTGGACCGGTGCAAAAGTATGGGCACCTCAACAGAAAAGTGACATTAATATTTAGTAGATCCTCCTTTTGCAAAGATTTGCCTCTAGTCGCTTCCTGTAGCTTTTAATCAGTTCCTGGTTCCTGGATGAAGGTATTTTGGACCATTCCTCTTTACAAAACAATTCAAGTTCAGTTAAGTTTGATGGTCGCCGAGCATGGACAGCTCGCTCTCAAATGATCTGAAAACAAAGATTGTTAAACATAGTTGTTCAGGGGAAGGATACAAAAAGTTGTCTCAGAGATTTAACCTGTCAGTTTCCACTGTGAGGAACATAGTAAGGAAATGGAAGACCACAGGGACAGTTCTTGTTAAGCCCAGAAGTGGCAGGTCAAGAAAAATATCAGAAAGGCAGAGAAGAAGAATGGTGAGAACAGTCAAGGACAATCCACAGACCACCTCCAAAGAGCTGCAGCATCATCTTGCTGCAGATGGTGTCACTGTGCATCGGTCAACAATACAGCGCACTTTGCACAAGGAGAAGCTGTATGGGAGAGTGATGAGAAAGAAGCCGTTTCTGCAAGCATGCCACAAACAGAGTCGCCTGAGGTATGCAAAAGCTCATTTGGACAAGCCAGATTCATTTTTGAAGAAGGTCCTGTGGACTGATGAAACAAAGATTGAGTTGTTTGGTCATACAAAAAGGCATTATGCATGGCGTCCAAAAAAAAAAAACAGCATTCCAAGAAAAACACTTGCTACCCACTGTAAAATTTGGTGGAGGTTCCATCATGATTTGGGGCTGTGTGGCCAATGCCGGCACCGGGAATCTTGTTAAAGTTGAGGGTCGCATGGATTCCATTCAGTATCAGCAGATTCTTGAGAATAATGTTCAAGAATCAGTGACGAAGTTGAAGTTACGCCGGGGATGGATATTTCAGCAAGACAACGATCCAAAACACTGCTCCAAATCGACTCAGGCATTCATGCAGAGGAACAATTACAATGTTCTGGAATGGCCATCCCAGTCCCCAGACCTGAATATCATTGAACATCTGTGGGATGATTTGAAGCGGGCTGTCCATGCTCGGCGACCATCAAACTTAACTGAACTTGAATTGTTTTGTAAAGAGGAATGGTCCAAAATACCTTCATCCAGGATCCAGGAACTGATTAAAAGCTGCAGGAAGCGACGACAGGCTGTTATCTTTGCAAAAGCAGGATCTACTAAATATTAATGTCACTTTTCTGTTGAGGTGCCCATACTTTTGCATCGGTCAAATTTTGGTTTAATGGATTAATTGGGGTGCCCAAACTTTTTCATAGGACTGTATGTAAAGGGATTTGCATGCATAGTCCCAACATAAGTACAATACTGTACATACATGTCTAACTAGCTGAGTGATCTAGTACAGGTAGAAGAGATGACCATGTGTGTCTGGATCTCCAATTTTTAGACCGGTGTTTTACTTTGTTACTATCACTGGCCTTGCCTTATTATTTAACCCTAAAGGGCCTGGTGGCTTAGGACTGAGACACACACAAGTGCTTCCAAGCCACTGTGTAACAGGTTGTTTGCGATACACTAACAAGCTTGATCACGCGTGTTTAACAGAATGTAATATAGTTATTTATTAATTTATTTTCTTAAATTTAATCCTAAACTATAGCTATTGTTGTGCAATATAATTTGCACCATTGACATTAAATGTGTTTTTTTACTGGGTCCTTGAAGTTACTTATAATTTGGTCAATAATGGGCAACCACCTCGGGTGTAGCCCAGTGCAGGGGTGACCATTAGAGGTATGGCCCCCTGGTGTGGAGAGGTGACCATCGGAGATATGGCCCCCTGGTGTGGAGGGGTAACCATCGGAGGTATGGCCCCCTGGGTGTGGAGGGGTAATCATCGGAGGTATGGCCCCCTGGGTGTGGAGGGGTAACCATCGGAGGTATGGCCCCCTGGGTGTGGAGGGGTAATCATCGGAAGTATGGCCCCCTGGTGTGGAGGGGTAACCATCAAAGGTATGGACCCCTGGTTATGGCAAACCAATTAATTTTAAGAAGACCCTGTTAGGGTACGTCCCTAGGCTCATGGCTATCAGTTTTCACATGCCTGTGCACTAAATTGAGCCCTCCGAGCTGGTGCTGGTTGCGGCTGGAGAGTGAGAAAAAAATATTAAAAAAAAAAAAAAATGGGGCATGTTTTTGATAACAATCTATAGCTTCAAGGACTCTTTCTGTTGATTTGTACTTATCTTAGTGAAGGTATTTGACCGCTTATATTGACCAATTCATATTCTCTTAAGGTTGCTAACAGTTTGATACCGCCATTGTTGCAGTAGAGTGTCTATTGCAGCCAGTTAGCGAATGGAGCCCAGCACTGCTTACTATGATGACCACATGCTCTGCGAGCAGGAGCTATATAGGCCTGCAACCCCCCCCCCTTGCGGAACGGGCAGCATCAGGATGGTGCTGGCTCATGTCCAGCAAAGAAGAGAATTTCAGCCTCGAATTTCGGTTTGGGTGCCCTTGGGTCAGTGCATGCGGCTAAGGGTAAAGGTCATCAAGTACTCTGACAATGAATGAGAGATGACGGGAGAGGGTCTCACGCTGCCTTCAAAGACTTCTGTATCTCGAGCTGATCATGGGCTTATTCTCATCATGCTAAGCATCATTTAATGACTTGTTTTATTGTTGATGTGATTGGCACCCATCAAACAACAATGGTGAGTTATTTCAATACAGTAAGTCCCCTGGAGTTGCTGTAGTATCTGGTGAAGCTGACGCACAGCAAGTAATTTTCTGTACCCTTCTTTGAACTCTCCATGTCTTTCCCGGCAGTGTATAGGGTTGCCAATGGAGCTTAATCGACAGTTCTAGTTTTAGTGGCAGTTCCTTGCAGAGGTGTTATTTCGGTCGTGGTATATACATCTATATCATATGTATATAGTTGCCACCATAAGTGGGACCTCACACCTCATAAGGGGGAAATATATACTTATGTGCAGAAATGGTTGACAATTACATTTTTGTGGTATGGCGGTAATCCCCGTGTATACTGGTTTATGGAAATTTCAGTATTGTAGTCTATTTCTTTTAGAGGAGGTTAAACCTCATGGTGGTGAACAGGCTGAGCTTTGGAAATGGCCAGCCTGAAGGATGTCGGAATAGGAACGTCATCCAGGGGCGGGCACAGTGGTTAAGCACAGGGTCGTTGGTGCCCTTAAAGTGTACTGGCTCTGCTAGAATTGCAAGCCGGAGCGTGCCGCCCCCTTTATTTATTTATTGCTGTCTGGCCGGGTGCTGTATGTCAGACAGCTGGGGATCTCACAGTATTCGTGAATCCCAATGGTCTAGCACTTCACCTGACTCCTTCTGTCATTATTTTACTTCTGTGAGTTTAATAAAGCTGTGGCCATTTTGACACCCAAAATAAAGTGTTTTGTGCATTTATTCCGAAGTCAATACTTACTGTAGTTTGGGTGGTTTTAGGAAGGAGTGAGGGACATCCCATATCCAAAAGTCATGTAATTTCACAGATATAATTTCACATTATAGTTCATGAAGGTGCAATTTTCTCTGGGACTTTTTGTTTCTATTACACCTATACGGAAAACAACAGCGTTTTCTTAGGTATAATTGACATGCTGCAATTTACAAAAAAATCATCACAAAAATTGTACGTTATACTGTGTCGCAAATGCACTCCAGTCCGTCCATGGGCAGCGTAAAAGAGCCTGTCAGGTTAGGAAGCAGTAGAAAGGGGTAACTGAACCTTTTTTGCATCTAATACTAATTAACATGCACGACATTTAACAAAGTGTGCCGCCATCATAAATAAGCACCACAGTAAAACTAGTGTAAAAAAGGTCGCTCCTTTTACTAGTGTAAAAAAGGGGCTGATAATAAACAACCCCAATTGAAAGTAATGCAGTTGTGTGACAACCATTAAAAAAAAATAATAATATTGGCCTTCACACAACCATTTACAATGTTCATGCAAATGTAAGTTTAGTGGTTAACACTAGAGATGAGCGAACACTAAAATGTTCGAGGTTCGAAATTCGATTCGAACAGCCGCTCAATGTTCGTGTGTTCGAACGGGTTTCGAACCCCATTATAGTCTATGGGGAACAGATACTCATTAAGGGGGAAACCCAAATCCGTGTCTGGAGGGTCACCAAGTCCACTATGACACCCCAGGAAATGATGCCAACACCTCTGGAATGACACTGGGACAGCAGGGGAAGCATGTCTGGGGGCATCTAACACACCAAAGACCCTCTATTACCCCAACATCACAGCCTAACAACTACACACTTTACACACTCAATACCACCTCTCTGACAGTAGGAAAACACCTTGAAACATGTGTATTTGGCACTTGCAGTGAGGAGAGCTTGTCACCAGCAGTGAATTTGGCCCTTGTAGTAAGTTGAGGTTGGCACCAACATTTGTTTTGAAAATCAGGGTGGATTGAGCCTCTAACCAGCAGAGTTTGGGCAAATTCATGGTGGAGGGAGCCTCTAAAAACTCCAGTTTGGACCAATTCATGGTGGAGGGAGCCTCTAAAAACCCCAGTTTGGACCAATTCATGGTGGAGGGAGCCTCTAAACAGCCCAGTTTGGACCAATTCATGGTGGAGGGAGCCTCTAACCAGCCCAGTTTGGACCAATTCATGGTGGAGGGAGCCTCTAAACAGCCCAGTTTGGGCAAATTCATGGTGGAGGGAGCCTCTAAACAGCCCAGTTTGGGCAAATTCATGGTGGAGGGAGCCTCTAACCAGCCCAGTTTGGGCAAATTCATGGTGGAGGGAGCCTCTAACCAGCCCAGTTTGGACCAATTCATGATGGAGGGAGCCTCTAAACAGCCCAGTTTGGGCAAATTCATGGTGGAGGGAGCCTCTAAAAACCCCAGTTTGGACCAATTCATGGTGGAGGGAGCCTCTAAAAACCCCAGTTTGGACCAATTCATGGTGGAGGGAGCCTCTAAACAGCCCAATTTGGACCAATTCATGGTGGAGGGAGCCTCTAACCAGCAGAGTTGGTGGAAATCAGGGTGGAGGGAGCCTCTAACCAGCAGAGTTGTGGGAAAGCAGGGTGGAGGGAGCCTCTAACCAGCAGAGTTGGTGGAAATCAGGGTGGAGGGAGCCTCTAACCAGCATGATTGTGGGAAAGCAGGGTGGAGGGAGCCTCTAACCAGCAAAGTTGTGGGAAAGTAGGGTGGAGGGAGCCTCTAACCAGCAGAGTTGAGGGAAAGCAGGGTGGAGGGAGCCTCTAACCAGCAGAGTTGTGGGAAAGCAGGGTGGAGGGAGCCTCTAACCAGCAGAGTTGGTGGAAATCAGGGTGGAGGGAGCCTCTAACCAGCAGAGTTGGGGGAAATCAGGGTGGAGGGAGCCTAGTATTAGCAGAATTGTGCAACGCTTATGGTGGATGAGTATGAGGATGCGGAGGAATTGGAGAGGTTGAGTACAGACATGGAGTTTCATGTTGGGGTGCTTTACACAAGTGGGCACAAAAATGAAGGCTCTATCCAGTGGTGGTTCATTTTTCTCAAAGTGAGCCGGTCGGCACTCTCAGCTGACAGACGGGTGCGCTTGTCAGTGATGATGCCACCGGCTGCACTGAACACCCTCTCAGATAGGACGCTGGCGGCAGGACAGGACAGCACCTCCAAGGCATATAGGGCAAGTTCAAGCCACAGGTCCAACTTCGACACCCAATACGTGTAGGGCGCAGAGGGGTCGGAGAGGACAGGGCTGTGGTCGGAAAGGTATTCCCGCAACATGCGCCTATACTTCTCACGCCTGGTGACACTAGGACCCTCCGTGGCGGCACTTTGGCGAGGGGGTGCCATCAAGGTGTCCCAGACCTTAGACAGTGTGCCCCTCGTTTGTGTGGACCGGTGAGAACTTGGTTGCCTACTGGAGGAACTGCCCTCCCTGCCGCCAACGTCACATGCTGGAAACATCTCCATCATATTCTGCACCAATTGCCTGTGGCAAGCATTGATGCGATTGGCCCTCCCCTCTACCGGAATAAAAGACGAGATGTTGTTTTTATACCGGGGGTCAAGGATAGCAAAGATCCAGTACTGGTTGTCCTCCATGATTTTGACAATACGCTTGTCGGTTGTAAAGCACCCCAACATGAACTCAGCCATGTCTGCCACAGTGTTAGTTGGCATGACTCCTCTGGCCCCACCGGAAAGTTCAATCTCCATTTCCTCCTCATCCTCCATGTCTACCCATCCGCGCTGCAACAATGGGACGATTCGAAGTTGCCCGGAAGCCTCCTGTATCACCATCACATCATCGGACAACTCTTCTTCCTCCTCCTCCTCCTCCATTAAACGCGATGAAGCGGACAGATGTGTGGACCTACTCTCCAGCTGTGACGGATCGGATGCTATCCCTGACTCCTCTGTGTGATCTGAGTTATCCCTGATGCCCCTAATCAATTTCGAGAGGCAAATTGTGCAGACAACACTATATCTGTCCTCGGCGCATTCCTTGAAAAAACTCCACACCTTCGAGAAACGTGCCCTCGAGGTGGGAGTTTTTCGGGGCTGGGTACGAACTGGAACATCTTGGGAGATTCCGGGTGTGGCCTGGCTTCGCCTAAGCTGCTGACCTCTGCCTCTGCCTGTAGCTACCCTTTTTGGTGCTGCACCTGCCTCAACATCCACACTACTTTCCCCGCTTGACATCCCCCCTGTCCAGGTCGGGTCAGTGTCCTCATCATCCACCACTTCCTCTTCCAACTCCTGTCTCATCTCCTCCTCCCGCACAGCGCCGGTCAACTGGATGCCCTGACCGCAACTGCGTCACATCATCGTCGATGAGGGTGGGTTGCTGGTCATCCACCACCAAATCGAACGGAGATGGAGAAGACTCTAGTGTTTGAGCATCTGGACACAGATGCTCCTCTGTTAGGTTCGTGGAATCGTGACGTGGAGGGGCAGGTTGAGGGACAATGAAAGGAGCGGAGAACAGCTCTGGGGAGCAGGGACAGTTGGGGTTATTGTTCTGTGAAGCTTGGGAATTTTGGGAGGAAGGAGGACAAGACTGTTGGGTAATAGGAGGAGAGGAGGCAGAGTCTGACTGGCTGCTGGACAATGTGCTGTAAGTGTTCTCTGACAGCCATTGCAAGACCTGTTCCTGGTTCTCGGGCCTACTAAGGTTTGTACCCTGCAGTTTAGTTAATGTGGCAAGCAACCCTGGCACTGTGGAGTGGCGCAATGCTTGCTGCCCCACAGGAGTAGGCACGGGACGCCCTGTGGCTTCACTGCTACCTTGCTCCCCAGAACCATTCCCCCGACCTCGCCCACGGCCTCGTCCACGTCCCTTTCCGGGAGCCTTGCGCATTTTGAATTCCCAGTTAGAAATTGGCACTATATACCAGTAGCAAAAATTGTGGGTGCACGTAACCCCAATATATTCTGTGAATTACCAGTCAGAAACTGGCACTATATGGCAGTAGCAAGAAATGAGGGTATTTGTAACCCCAATATATTCTTTGAATTACCAGTCAGAAACTGGCACTATATGGCAGTAGCAAGAAATGAGGGTATTTGTAACCCCAATATATTCTTTGAATTCCCAGTCAGACAATGGCACTATATGGCAGTAGCAAGAAATGAGGGTATTAGAGATGAGAGAACAGTGTTCTATCGAACTCATGTTCGATCGGATATTAGGCTGTTCGGCATGTTCGAATCGAATCGAACACCGCGTGGTAAAGTGCGCCATTACTCGATTCCCCTCCCACCTTCCCTGGCGCCTTTTTTGCTCCAATAACAGCGCAGGGTAGGTGGGACAGGAACTACGACACCGGTGACGTTGAGAAAAGTAGGCAAAACCCATTGGCTGCCGAAAACATGTGACCTCTAATTTAAAAGAACAGCGCCGCCCAGGTTCGCGTCATTCTGAGCTTGCAATTCACCGAGGACGGAGGTTTCCGTCCAGCTAGCTAGGGCTTAGATTCTGGGTAGGCAGGGACAGGCTAGGATAGGAAGGAGAAGACAACCAACAGCTCTTGTAAGAGCTAAATTCCAGGGAGAAGCTTGTCAGTGTAACGTGGCACTGACGGGCTCAATCGCCGCAACCCAGCTTTCCCAGGATCCTGAATGGAATACACTGTCAGTGTATTCCCGTATACCCGATATATACCCCCGATACCCGTTCCAACGGTGTGCCCCCCCACCTTCACCCCAGAAATACCCTGCAAGTCCCCTAGCAATAGAATTGGGGCTATATACACCCACTATTTTTGCTACTGCCATATAGTGCCATTGTCTCACTGGGAATTCAAAGAATATATTGGGCTTACATATAACTTCAATTCCAGGGAGAAGCTTGTCAGTGTAACGTGGCACTGACGGGCTCAATCGCCGCAACCCAGCTTTCCCAGGATCCTGAATGGAACACACTGACAGTGTATTCCCGTATACCCCATATATACACCCCAAATCACCGTTCCAACGGTATGCCCCCCCACCTTCACCTCAGAAATACCCTGCAAGTCCCCTAGCAATAGAATTGGGGCTATATACACCCACAATTTTTGCTACTGGTATATAGTGTCATTGTCTGACTGGGAATTCAAAGAATATATTGGGGTTACGTGCACCCACAATTTTTACTACTGGTATACAGTGCCATTGTCTGACTGGGAATTCAAAGAATATATTGGGGTTACGTGCACCCACAATTTTTACTACTGGTATACAGTGCCATTGTCTGACTGGGAATTCAAAGAATATATTAGGGTTATAAATACCCTCATTTCTTGCTACTGGTATATAGTGCCATTGTCTGACTGGGAATTCAAAGAATATATTGGGGTTACGTGCACCCACAATTTTTACTACTGGTATACAGTGCCAGTTTCTGACTGGGAATTCAAAGAATATATTGGGGTTACAAATACCCTCATTTCTTGCTACTGCCATATAGTGCCAGTTTCTGACTGGTAATTCAAAGAATATATTGGGGTTACGTGCACCCACAATTTTTACTACTGGTATACAGTGCCATTGTCTGACTGGGAATTCAAAGAATATATTGGGGTTATAAATACCCTCATTTCTTGCTACTGCCATATAGTGCCAGCTTCTGACTGGGAATTCAAAGAATATATTGGGGTTACGTGCACCCACAATTTTTACTACTGGTATACAGTGCCATTGTCTGACTGGGAATTCAAAGAATATATTGGGGTTACGTGCACCCACAATTTTTACTACTGGTATACAGTGCCAGTTTCTGACTGGGAATTCAAAGAATATATTGGGGTTACGTGCACCCACAATTTTTACTACTGGTATATAGTGCCATTGTCTGACTGGGAATTCAAAGAATATATTGGGGTTACGTGCACCCACAATTTTTACTACTGGTATACAGTGCCAGTTTCTGACTGGGAATTCAAAGAATATATTGGGGTTACAAATACCCTCATTTCTTGCTACTGCCATATAGTGCCAGTTTCTGACTGGTAATTCAAACAATATATTGGGGTTACGTGCACCCACAATTTTTACTACTGGTATACAGTGCCAGTTTCTGACTGGGAATTCAAAGAATATATTGGGGTTACAAATACCCTCATTTCTTGCTACTGCCATATAGTGCCAGTTTCTGACTGGTAATTCAAAGAATATATTGGGGTTACGTGCACCCACAATTTTTACTACTGGTATACAGTGCCATTGTCTGACTGGGAATTCAAAGAATATATTGGGGTTATAAATACCCTCATTTCTTGCTACTGGTATATAGTGCCATTGTCTGACTAAGAATTCAAAGAATATATTGGGGTTACGTGCACCCACAATTTTTACTACTGGTATACAGTGCCAGTTTCTGACTGGGAATTCAAAGAATATATTGGGGTTACAAATACCCTCATTTCTTGCTACTGCCATATAGTGCCAGTTTCTGTCTGGTAATTCAAAAAATATATTGGGGTTACGTGCACCCACAATTTTTAATACTGGTATACAGTGCCAGTTTCTGACTGGGAATTCAAAGAATATATTGGGGTTACAAATACCCTCATTTCTTGCTACTGCCATATACTGCCAGTTTCTGACTGGTAATTCAAAGAATATATTGGGGTTACGTGCACCCACAATTTTTACTACTGGTATACAGTGCCATTGTCTGACTGGGAATTCAAAGAATATATTGGGGTTATAAATACCCTCATTTCTTGCTACTGGTATATAGTGCCATTGTCTGACTGGGAATTCAAAGAATATATTGGGGTTACGTGCACCCACAATTTTTACTACTGGTATACAGTGCCAGTTTCTGACTGGGAATTCAAAGAATATATTGGGGTTACAAATACCCTCATTTCTTGCTACTGCCATATAGTGCCAGTTTCTGACTGGTAATTCAAAGAATATATTGGGGTTACGTGCACCCACAATTTTTACTACTGGTATACAGTGCCAGTTTCTGACTGGGAATTCAAAGAATATATTGGGGTTACAAATACCCTCATTTCTTGCTACTGCCATATAGTGCCAGTTTCTGACTGGTAATTCAAAGAATATACTGGGGTTACGTGCACCCACAATTTTTACTACTGGTATACAGTGCCATTGTCTGACTGGGAATTCAAAGAATATATTGGGGCTATAAATACCCTAATTTCTTGCTACTGGTATATAGTGCCATTGTCTGACTGGGAATTCAAAGAATATATTGGGGTTACGTGCACCCACAATTTTTACTACTGGTATACAGTGCCAGTTTCTGACTGGGAATTCAAAGAATATATTGGGGTTACAAATACCCTCATTTCTTGCTACTGCCATATAGTGCCAGTTTCTGACTGGTAATTCAAAGAATATATTCGGGTTACGTGCACCCACAATTTTTACTACTGGTATACAGTGCCAGTTTCTGACTGGGAATTCAAAGAATATATTGGGGTTACAAATACCCTCATTTCTTGCTACTGCCATATAGTGCCAGTTTCTGACTGGTAATTCAAAGAATATATTGGGGTTACGTGCACCCACAATTTTTACTACTGGTATACAGTGCCATTGTCTGACTGGGAATTCAAAGAATATATTAGGGTTATAAATACCCTCATTTCTTGCTACTGCCATATAGTGCCAGTTTCTGACTGGGAATTCAAAGAATATATTGGGGTTACGTGCACCCACAATTTTTACTACTGGTATACAGTGCCATTGTCTGACTGGGAATTCAAAGAATATATTGGGGTAATAAATACCCTCATTTCTTGCTACTGGTATATAGTGCCATTGTCTGACTGGGAATTCAAAGAATATATTGGGGTTACGTGCACCCACAATTTTTACTACTGGTATACAGTGCCATTGTCTGACTGGGAATTCAAAGAATATATTGGGGTTACATGCACCCACAATTTTTACTACTGGTATACAGTGCCAGTTTCTGACTGGGAATTCAAAGAATATATTGGGGTTACGTGCACCCACAATTTTTACTACTGGTATATAGTGCCATTGTCTGACTGGGAATTCAAAGAATATATTGGGGTTACGTGCACCCACAATTTTTACTACTGGTATACAGTGCCAGTTTCTGACTGGGAATTCAAAGAATATATTGGGGTTACAAATACCCTCATTTCTTGCTACTGCCATATAGTGCCAGTTTCTGACTGGTAATTCAAAGAATATATTGGGGTTACGTGCACCCACAATTTTTACTACTGGTATACAGTGCCAGTTTCTGACTGGGAATTCAAAGAATATATTGGGGTTACAAATACCCTCATTTCTTGCTACTGCCATATAGTGCCAGTTTCTGACTGGTAATTCAAAGAATATATTGGGGTTACGTGCACCCACAATTTTTACTACTGGTATACAGTGCCATTGTCTGACTGGGAATTCAAAGAATATATTGGGGTTATAAATACCCTCATTTCTTGCTACTGGTATATAGTGCCATTGTCTGACTGGGAATTCAAAGAATATATTGGGGTTACGTGCACCCACAATTTTTACTACTGGTATACAGTGCCAGTTTCTGACTGGGAATTCAAAGAATATATTGGGGTTACGTGCACCCACAATTTTTACTACTGGTATATAGTGCCATTGTCTGACTGGGAATTCAAAGAATATATTGGGGTTACGTGCACCCACAATTTTTACTACTGCTATGCAGTGCCAGTTTCTGACTGGGAATTCAAAGAATATATTGGGGTTACAAATACCCTCATTTCTTGCTACTGCCATATAGTGCCAGTTTCTGACTGGTAATTCAAAGAATATATTGGGGTTACGTGCACCCACAATTTTTACTACTGGTATACAGTGCCAGTTTCTGACTGGGAATTCAAAGAATATATTGGGGTTACAAATACCCTCATTTCTTGCTACTGCCATATAGTGCCAGTTTCTGACCCCAATATATTCTTTGAATTCCCAGTCAGACAATGGCACTATATGGCAGTAGCAAGAAATGAGGGTATTTATAACCCCAATATATTCTTTGAATTCCCAGTTAGACAATGGCACTATATACCAGTAGCAAGAAATGAGGGTATTTATAACCCCAATATATTCTTTGAATTCCCAGTCAGAAACTGGCACTATATGGCAGTAGCAAGAAATGAGGGTATTTATAACCCCAATATATTCTTTGAAATACCAGTCAGAAACTGGCACTATATGGCAGTAGCAAGAAATGAGGGTATTTGTAACCCCAATATATTCTTTGAATTCCCAGTCAGACAATGGCACTATATACCAGTAGCAAGAAATGAGGGTATTTGTAACCCCAATATATTCTTTGAATTCCCAGTCAGACAATGGCACTATATGGCAGTAGCAAGAAATGAGGGTATTTGTAACCCCAATATATTCTTTGAATTCCCAGTCAGACAATGGCACTATATGGCAGTAGCAAGAAATGAGGGTATTTGTAACCCCAATATATTCTTTGAATTCCCAGTCAGACAATGGCACTATATACCAGTAGCAAAAATTGTGGGTGCACGTAACCCCAATATATTCTTTGAATTCCCAGTCAGAAACTGGCACTATATACCAGTAGCAAGAAATGAGGGTATTTGTAACCCCAATATATTCTTTGAATTCCCAGTCAGACAATGGCACTATATGGCAGTAGCAAGAAATGAGGGTATTTATAACCCCAATATATTCTTTGAATTCCCAGTCAGACAATGGCACTATATACCAGTAGCAAGAAATGAGGGTATTTATAACCCCAATATATTCTTTGAATTCCCAGTCAGAAACTGGCACTATATGGCAGTAGCAAGAAATGAGGGTATTTATAACCCCAATATATTCTTTGAATTACCAGTCAGAAACTGGCACTATATGTCAGTAGCAAGAAATGAGGGTATTTGTAACCCCAATATATTCTTTGAATTCCCAGTCAGACAATGGCACTATATACCAGTAGCAAGAAATGAGGGTATTTGTAACCCCAATATATTCTTTGAATTCCCAGTCAGACAATGGCACTATATGGCAGTAGCAAGAAATGAGGGTATTTGTAACCCCAATATATTTTTTGAATTCCCAGTCAGACAATGGCACTATATACCAGTAGCAATAATTGTGGGTGGACGTAACCCCAATATATTCTTTGAATTACCAGTCAGAAACTGGCACTATATACCAGTAGCAAGAAATGAGGGTATTTGTAACCCCAATATATTCTTTGAATTCCCAGTCAGACAATGGCACTATATGGCAGTAGCAAGAAATGAGGGTATTTATAACCCCAATATATTCTTTGAATTCCCAGTCAGACAATGGCACTATATACCAGTAGCAAGAAATGAGGGTATTTATAACCCCAATATATTCTTTGAATTCCCAGTCAGAAACTGGCACTATATGGCAGTAGCAAGAAATGAGGGTATTTATAACCCCAATATATTCTTTGAATTACCAGTCAGAAACTGGCACTATATGGCAGTAGCAAGAAATGAGGGTATTTGTAACCCCAATATATTCTTTTAATTCCCAGTCAGACAATGGCACTATATACCAGTAGCAAGAAATGAGGGTATTTATAACCCCAATATATTCTTTGAATTCCCAGTCAGACAATGGCACTATATACCAGTAGCAAGAAATGAGGGTATTTGTAACCCCAATATATTCTTTGAATTCCCAGTCAGACAATGGCACTATATGGCAGTAGCAAGAAATGAGGGTATTTGTAACCCCAATATATTCTTTGAATTTCCAGTCAGACAATGGCACTATATACCAGTAGCAAAAATTGTGGGTGCACGTAACCCCAATATATTCTTTGAATTACCAGTCAGAAACTGGCACTATATACCAGTAGCAAGAAATGAGGGTATTTGTAACCCCAATATATTCTTTGAATTCCCAGTCAGACAATGGCACTATATGGCAGTAGCAAGAAATGAGGGTATTTATAACCCCAATATATTCTTTGAATTCCCAGTCAGACAATGGCACTATATACCAGTAGCAAGAAATGAGGGTATTTATAACCCCAATATATTCTTTGAATTCCCAGTCAGAAACTGGCACTATATGGCAGTAGCAAGAAATGAGGGTATTTATAACCTCAATATATTCTTTGAATTACCAGTCAGAAACTGGCACTATATGGCAGTAGCAAGAAATGAGGGTATTTGTAACCCCAATATATTCTTTGAATTCCCAGTCAGACAATGGCACTATATACCAGTAGCAAGAAATGAGGGTATTTATAACCCCAATATATTCTTTGAATTCCCAGTCAGACAATGGCACTATATACCAGTAGCAAGAAATGAGGGTATTTGTAACCCCAATATATTCTTTGAATTCCCAGTCAGACAATGGCACTATATGGCAGTAGCAAGAAATGAGGGTATTTATAACCCCAATATATTCTTTGAATTCCCAGTCAGACAATGGCACTATATACCAGTAGCAAAAATTGTGGGTGCACGTAACCCCAATATATTCTTTGAATTCCCAGTCAGACAATGGCACTGTATACCAGTAGCAAGAAATGAGGGTATTTATAACCCCAATATATTCTTTGAATTCCCAGTCAGAAACTGGCACTATATGGCAGTAGCAAGAAATGAGGGTATTTATAACCCCAATATATTCTTTGAATTCCCAGTCAGACAATGGCACTATATACCAGTAGCAAGAAATGAGGGTATTTGTAACCCCAATATATTCTTTGAATTCCTGGTCAGACAATGGCACTATATACCAGTAGCAAGAAATGAGGGTATTTATAACCCCAATATATTCTTTGAATTCCCAGTCAGACAATGGCACTATATACCAGTAGCAAGAAATGAGGGTATTTGTAACCCCAATATATTCTTTGAATTCCCAGTCAGACAATGGCACTATATGGCAGTAGCAAGAAATGAGGGTATTTGTAACCCCAATATATTCTTTGAATTCCCAGTCAGACAATGGCACTATATACCAGTAGCAAAAATTGTGGGTGCACGTAACCCCAATATATTCTTTGAATTCCCAGTCAGAAACTGGCACTATATACCAGTAGCAAGAAATGAGGGTATTTGTAACCCCAATATATTCTTTGAATTCCCAGTCAGACAATGGCACTATATGGCAGTAGCAAGAAATGAGGGTATTTATAACCCCAATATATTCTTTGAATTCCCAGTCAGACAATGGCACTATATACCAGTAGCAAGAAATGAGGGTATTTATAACCCCAATATATTCTTTGAATTCCCAGTCAGAAACTGGCACTATATGGCAGTAGCAAGAAATGAGGGTATTTATAACCCCAATATATTCTTTGAATTACCAGTCAGAAACTGGCACTATATGTCAGTAGCAAGAAATGAGGGTATTTGTAACCCCAATATATTCTTTGAATTCCCAGTCAGACAATGGCACTATATACCAGTAGCAAGAAATGAGGGTATTTGTAACCCCAATATATTCTTTGAATTCCCAGTCAGACAATGGCACTATATGGCAGTAGCAAGAAATGAGGGTATTTGTAACCCCAATATATTCTTTGAATTCCCAGTCAGACAATGGCACTATATACCAGTAGCAATAATTGTGGGTGGACGTAACCCCAATATATTCTTTGAATTACCAGTCAGAAACTGGCACTATATACCAGTAGCAAGAAATGAGGGTATTTGTAACCCCAATATATTCTTTGAATTCCCAGTCAGACAATGGCACTATATGGCAGTAGCAAGAAATGAGGGTATTTATAACCCCAATATATTCTTTGAATTCCCAGTCAGACAATGGCACTATATACCAGTAGCAAGAAATGAGGGTATTTATAACCCCAATATATTCTTTGAATTCCCAGTCAGAAACTGGCACTATATGGCAGTAGCAAGAAATGAGGGTATTTATAACCCCAATATATTCTTTGAATTACCAGTCAGAAACTGGCACTATATGGCAGTAGCAAGAAATGAGGGTATTTGTAACCCCAATATATTCTTTGAATTCCCAGTCAGACAATGGCACTATATACCAGTAGCAAGAAATGAGGGTATTTATAACCCCAATATATTCTTTGAATTCCCAGTCAGACAATGGCACTATATACCAGTAGCAAGAAATGAGGGTATTTGTAACCCCAATATATTCTTTGAATTCCCAGTCAGACAATGGCACTATATGGCAGTAGCAAGAAATGAGGGTATTTGTAACCCCAATATATTCTTTGAATTTCCAGTCAGACAATGGCACTATATACCAGTAGCAAAAATTGTGGGTGCACGTAACCCCAATATATTCTTTGAATTACCAGTCAGAAACTGGCACTATATACCAGTAGCAAGAAATGAGGGTATTTGTAACCCCAATATATTCTTTGAATTCCCAGTCAGACAATGGCACTATATGGCAGTAGCAAGAAATGAGGGTATTTATAACCCCAATATATTCTTTGAATTCCCAGTCAGACAATGGCACTATATACCAGTAGCAAGAAATGAGGGTATTTATAACCCCAATATATTCTTTGAATTCCCAGTCAGAAACTGGCACTATATGGCAGTAGCAAGAAATGAGGGTATTTATAACCCCAATATATTCTTTGAATTACCAGTCAGAAACTGGCACTATATGGCAGTAGCAAGAAATGAGGGTATTTGTAACCCCAATATATTCTTTGAATTCCCAGTCAGACAATGGCACTATATACCAGTAGCAAGAAATGAGGGTATTTATAACCCCAATATATTCTTTGAATTCCCAGTCAGACAATGGCACTATATGGCAGTAGCAAGAAATGAGGGTATTTGTAACCCCAATATATTCTTTGAATTTCCAGTCAGACAATGGCACTATATACCAGTAGCAAAAATTGTGGGTGCACGTAACCCCAATATATTCTTTGAATTACCAGTCAGAAACTGGCACTATATACCAGTAGCAAGAAATGAGGGTATTTGTAACCCCAATATATTCTTTGAATTCCCAGTCAGACAATGGCACTATATGGCAGTAGCAAGAAATGAGGGTATTTATAACCCCAATATATTCTTTGAATTCCCAGTCAGACAATGGCACTATATACCAGTAGCAAGAAATGAGGGTATTTATAACCCCAATATATTCTTTGAATTCCCAGTCAGAAACTGGCACTATATGGCAGTAGCAAGAAATGAGGGTATTTATAACCCCAATATATTCTTTGAATTACCAGTCAGAAACTGGCACTATATGGCAGTAGCAAGAAATGAGGGTATTTGTAACCCCAATATATTCTTTGAATTCCCAGTCAGACAATGGCACTATATACCAGTAGCAAGAAATGAGGGTATTTATAACCCCAATATATTCTTTGAATTCCCAGTCAGACAATGGCACTATATACCAGTAGCAAGAAATGAGGGTATTTGTAACCCCAATATATTCTTTGAATTCCCAGTCAGACAATGGCACTATATGGCAGTAGCAAGAAATGAGGGTATTTGTAACCCCAATATATTCTTTGAATTTCCAGTCAGACAATGGCACTATATACCAGTAGCAAAAATTGTGGGTGCACGTAACCCCAATATATTCTTTGAATTACCAGTCAGACAATGGCACTATATACCAGTAGCAAGAAATGAGGGTATTTGTAACCCCAATATATTCTTTGAATTCCCAGTCAGACAATGGCACTATATGGCAGTAGCAAGAAATGAGGGTATTTGTAACCCCAATATATTCTTTGAATTCCCAGTCAGACAATGGCACTATATACCAGTAGCAATAATTGTGGGTGGACGTAACCCCAATATATTCTTTGAATTACCAGTCAGAAACTGGCACTATATACCAGTAGCAAGAAATGAGGGTATTTGTAACCCCAATATATTCTTTGAATTCCCAGTCAGACAATGGCACTATATGGCAGTAGCAAGAAATGAGGGTATTTATAACCCCAATATATTCTTTGAATTCCCAGTCAGACAATGGCACTATATACCAGTAGCAAGAAATGAGGGTATTTATAACCCCAATATATTCTTTGAATTCCCAGTCAGAAACTGGCACTATATGGCAGTAGCAAGAAATGAGGGTATTTATAACCCCAATATATTCTTTGAATTACCAGTCAGAAACTGGCACTATATGGCAGTAGCAAGAAATGAGGGTATTTGTAACCCCAATATATTCTTTGAATTCCCAGTCAGACAATGGCACTATATACCAGTAGCAAGAAATGAGGGTATTTATAACCCCAATATATTCTTTGAATTCCCAGTCAGACAATGGCACTATATACCAGTAGCAAGAAATGAGGGTATTTGTAACCCCAATATATTCTTTGAATTCCCAGTCAGACAATGGCACTATATGGCAGTAGCAAGAAATGAGGGTATTTGTAACCCCAATATATTCTTTGAATTTCCAGTCAGACAATGGCACTATATACCAGTAGCAAAAATTGTGGGTGCACGTAACCCCAATATATTCTTTGAATTACCAGTCAGAAACTGGCACTATATACCAGTAGCAAGAAATGAGGGTATTTGTAACCCCAATATATTCTTTGAATTCCCAGTCAGACAATGGCACTATATGGCAGTAGCAAGAAATGAGGGTATTTATAACCCCAATATATTCTTTGAATTCCCAGTCAGACAATGGCACTATATACCAGTAGCAAGAAATGAGGGTATTTATAACCCCAATATATTCTTTGAATTCCCAGTCAGAAACTGGCACTATATGGCAGTAGCAAGAAATGAGGGTATTTATAACCCCAATATATTCTTTGAATTACCAGTCAGAAACTGGCACTATATGGCAGTAGCAAGAAATGAGGGTATTTGTAACCCCAATATATTCTTTGAATTCCCAGTCAGACAATGGCACTATATACCAGTAGCAAGAAATGAGGGTATTTATAACCCCAATATATTCTTTGAATTCCCAGTCAGACAATGGCACTATATGGCAGTAGCAAGAAATGAGGGTATTTGTAACCCCAATATATTCTTTGAATTTCCAGTCAGACAATGGCACTATATACCAGTAGCAAAAATTGTGGGTGCACGTAACCCCAATATATTCTTTGAATTACCAGTCAGAAACTGGCACTATATACCAGTAGCAAGAAATGAGGGTATTTGTAACCCCAATATATTCTTTGAATTCCCAGTCAGACAATGGCACTATATGGCAGTAGCAAGAAATGAGGGTATTTATAACCCCAATATATTCTTTGAATTCCCAGTCAGACAATGGCACTATATACCAGTAGCAAGAAATGAGGGTATTTATAACCCCAATATATTCTTTGAATTCCCAGTCAGAAACTGGCACTATATGGCAGTAGCAAGAAATGAGGGTATTTATAACCCCAATATATTCTTTGAATTACCAGTCAGAAACTGGCACTATATGGCAGTAGCAAGAAATGAGGGTATTTGTAACCCCAATATATTCTTTGAATTCCCAGTCAGACAATGGCACTATATACCAGTAGCAAGAAATGAGGGTATTTATAACCCCAATATATTCTTTGAATTCCCAGTCAGACAATGGCACTATATACCAGTAGCAAAAATTGTGGGTGCACGTAACCCCAATATATTCTTTGAATTCCCAGTCAGAAACTGGCACTATATACCAGTAGCAAGAAATGAGGGTATTTGTAACCCCAATATATTCTTTGAATTCCCAGTCAGACAATGGCACTATATGGCAGTAGCAAGAAATGAGGGTATTTATAACCCCAATATATTCTTTGAATTCCCAGTCAGACAATGGCACTATATACCAGTAGCAAGAAATGAGGGTATTTATAACCCCAATATATTCTTTGAATTCCCAGTCAGAAACTGGCACTATATGGCAGTAGCAAGAATGGAAGATTATGTAGATAATCTGTTTTCCCTTAGCCCAAACAGCAGCACAAGATGGGGTATTCCTGCCCCTGTGTACTGTTAGGACAGGTGGAACTTTTAATAAACTAACTAGTTACCCTCCCATAAAAGGTCCAGGAGACCTCCCCCTCCCTGTGTTAGTCTCCAAGTACCATACCGACTATAATAATTTATCCTTTAACAAGAAAGGGAGGGAGCTTTGTGCTGCTGTTTGGGCTAAGGGAAAACAGATTATCTACATAATCTTCCATTCCCCCTACGCCCATACAGCAGCACAAGATGGGGACTTAACAAGTAATACCCCTTCTAGGGAGGGCGATCCTGACAAGCAGAGGTCAGGATAGAATAACCAAAAGATTTTGCCTTGGAAACATGCCAGTCTAACCTATAGTGTCTGGCGAACGTCAAGTGGGAAGACCAAGATGCAGCCGCACAGATTTGGTCTACTGAGAGGGATTGCCTCTCTGCCCATGATGCAGCCACCGACCTGGTAGCGTGGGCTCGCAAAAATTCCGGAACCTGCAGCCCTTGTGACTGTAAGGCCACTGAGATGGCTTCTCTGATCCACCTCGACAGAGTGGGTTTGGATGCCTTGACACCTCTGTTGTGACCAAAAAAATTGATGAGCAGGTTTTCTGACTTACGGAATGGGCCTGTTCGGTCCAGGTATACTTGCAATGTTCGCACCAGATCCAGACTATGCATCCTCTCCTCCCACTCCGAGGAGGGAGAGGGGAAAAAAGTGGGCAAGGTTATAGTCTGGTTTATATTTTCCACTGACGGAACCTTGGGCAGAAAACCTTGAACAAACCTAAGCTGGACTCTGTCTGGAAAAAAGACTGTGTATGGCTCTGATGCCGCCAAGGCCTGGAGCTCACCCACTCGCTTGGCCGATGTGATCGCCAGCAAAAAAGTCACCTTCCAAGAGAGGTACTTGAAGTCCACTTCAGCTAAAGGTTCAAATGGAGGGCCACATAGCCCTTGCAGGACCGCAGCTAAGTCCCATTGGGGAGCCGGGGGCCGAACCGGGGGTCGGAGCCTGGAGGCCCCTTTCTGGAATTGCCTTATAAGAGGATTCTGAGACAGTCTAGTCCCCAATAGAGCGGATAACGCCGAGACATGTACTCTCAAGGTGGCTGGGGACAATCCGTTGTCCAACCCCTCTTGTAAAAACTCCAGGACTGATTCGATAGATGTTGTATCGCACTGCCTCCTGGCTCCCCAATCGTTAAATACTTGGGCGATCCTCTGGTAACTACGATTGGTTGAGTCCGCTCTAGAGTGGGCCAGTGTTCTTAAAACGGCCTGGGACAATCCTCTGTCTCCACGTACGGTGCGGTCAACCTCCAGGCAGTGAGGTTGAACCTGTCCAGATCCTGGCAGAGCTGACTGTTTAGAGTTACCAGGTTTTGGACACACGGAAGCCTCCAGTAGGTCCCTCGACTCATTAACATGAGGTGGGTAAACCATGCCCTTTTCGGCCAGAACGGCATGATGACAATGGCCGATGTCTGGTCCTGCCTGAGTTTTGCCAACACCCTGGGAATCATTGGAATGGGAGGAAAAACGTATACTAGTTTGAAGCTCCAGGGTATTGACAGGGCATCGATCGCCAAGGGATTGCCGTCCCGGTACAGGGAGCAAAACCGTCCCACCTTGGCGTTGTGTTGGGTGGCCATCAGATCCACCTCGGGGAGACCCCATATCCTGGTAAGCTGTTGGAAAATTTCCGGGGACAGGGACCATTCGGCTGTTGTCACTAGTCCCCTGCTTAGTTGATCTGCCAGGACGTTGAGGTGGCCTTTGATATGTACCGCTGACAGCCGGGACAAATTCTTCTCCGCCCATGAAAATATCAGATCGGTCACCCGCATCAAGGAGGGGGACCTGGTGCCCCCTTGTTTGTTGATATATTGGACGGCTGTAGAATTGTCTGTTCTTACTCTGACAGCCTTCCCTTGGAGATGGGGAGTCAGAGTCCGTAGTGCCAGAAAAACTGCCGTAAGTTCTCGCCAATTGGAGGAGCGAGTTCTCTCCTGCGGGTTCCATGTTCCCCGTATTAGGGTCTCCCCCAGATGCGCTCCCCAGCCTGTTAGGGAGGCATCTGTGGTCAACAGGGTCCAGTAGGTCTGGACCGTGGACCTCCCGTCTTTGAGTTGGGACCACCATTGTAGTGATCGACGGGCACTGATGGAAAGCTGGATAGGCTTCTGAAGTCCCATGGGACTGTGGTTCCATACTCTCAGGATCTCGAGTTGTAACGGGCGCATGTGCCATAGAGCCCAGGGAACTGCCTCGATGGTCGCGGACATGAGACCTAGGACCTTCATCGCTGTCCTGATTGTAACCTTCCTGGTTCGGGATAGGTAGTGAACCGCTCGACCAATCTTCTCCTTTCGAGGAGAGGGCAGGGAGATCATCATACTGAGAGAATCCAGGTTGAACCCTAGGAATTGAATCCGGGTAGATGGAACCACTACTGACTTTTGCCAGTTTACTAGCCAGCCCAGTTCGCTTATAAATGCCACTGTGATGCTCAACTGCGTGGCGAGGAGCTCCCTTGACTGAGCTTTTATTTAGCCAATCGTCTAGATATGGGACAATAAATATCCCCTGGAGGCGCAGGGCGGCTATGACCGGGGCCACTACCTTTGTAAAGGTGTGGGGGGCTGAGGTTATACCGAACGGGAGAGCTGTAAACTGGAAGTGATGTAATCTTCCGTTTAGATATGTGGCAATCCGTAAATATTTTCTGTGTGGAGGATAGATAGGAATATGGAGGTATGCGTCCCTCAAATCCAAGGTGACGAATAGATCTCCTGGCTGCAGAAAAGGGAGAACCAACCTTATGGTCTCCATCCGGAACCGGACCTTGCGGATAAATTGATTTACATACCTTAGGTCGATAATCATGCGCCACCCTCCGGTCGATTTTGGCACTAGAAACACGGGTGAGTAGACGCCTTGCCCTTGTTCGTTCAGGGGGACGGGTTCCAATGCAGCCTTGTCGATATACTCCAACACAGATCTTTGCAGATGAAGTTGTTTGGTGCCCTGAAGAGGGCGGGTCCTCCTGCATCTGTCTGGAGGAAGGGAAAGGAAGTTTATTTTGTAGCCTTCCCGTATAAGTTGGAGAACCCAAGGATCCTGGATCTGATGGTGCCAGGCGGTTAAATGTAAGGAGAGACGACCCCCCACCTTGGCCCTGCAGGCAAGGGGGTCGTGACAGTCAGAAGGTGGATCTTTTCTCACCACCACGGGAGGAACCTCGACCGCCTCTTGGGCCCGAGGGGCACCTACGGAACTGGCCTCTAGACATGCCTCTGGAGGGGGCGTAGCCCCGAAAGGATCGTTGCCTGGATCCTGTAGACTGGGGCAGGTTCTTACCCTTTGAATCGGCCAGACCCTCCATTATCCGGTCGAGTTCGCTGCCAAATAGCCTGCCGGGCTCGAATGGCAAGGCGCATAAATTAAACTTGGAGGCATTATCTGCCCTCCAGGGCTTAAGCCAGAGGGGGCGCCTTGCGGCGGTGGACAATGCCATGGATCTTGCGGCCAGCTTGACCTGGTAGAAGGCCGCCTCCGAGAGATAGTCAGACATGAGGGAAATATTTGTCATGGCCGACAGCAAGTCGTCCCGATGGACCCCGGAGTCAATATCTCTCTCCAGCTTAGAGATGTCTGACCGCAGTTTAGCGACCACCTCGCTAGCCGCAATGCCCACTGAGGCCTGTGCCGAGGAAGAGGCGTATACACGCCTCAGGGACCCCTCCGCCCTGCGATCCATCACATCTTGGAGGTTAGAGCCATCCTCCGCTGGTACCACCGTGCGCTTTGACAGTTTGGAGACGGCTATGTCAACCTTGGGCGGAGGGCCCCAGGAGCTGGATTGTGCCTCGGATAGGGGAAAAAGAGACCTAAAGCGTCTAGACGCAATGAATGGGCGTTCAGGGAACCGCCATTCAGCCTCCAGCCTTTTTACCAAGTCTGGGTCCGCCCTGAAGGCTCTGAGAGAGGTAGATGGAGCCTCCTCAGCCGCCTCCTCCAACTCCTTAGCCCGAACCACTCTTAGCAGTTTGGGCATCCTCTCCACCGAGAATACCGGCTTAGATGGGTCCAGGTTGTCCTCCGCCGAGGATACCTCGTCCAAGATCTGGAGACCCTCCATCGGTGGGAGAGAAGGAGGCGAATCCAGCCGTGGTCTCTTGGCCAATTGAGAGATAGAGAATTTCATCTCTTTCATCGACTCCTCGACGAATTCCCTTACCCAACCGACCATGTCACGGACAGAAGTGTCTTCTGAGGGGGGACCCCGACACCCGCGACAACATTGGTAAGCGTAGCCATCAGGTAAGGGGACTTCGCATTTGGCGCAGGCAAGGTGGCGACGCTTACTGGAAGCCTTCCTTTTAGGGTTATCCGCCACTGAAGAGGAGGATGACATCTAAGGAAAAACATATTACTCATTATTTCCCTTACCTTTGCAGCCTCTACCCTGAGGGCCCACCAGGGGGCATACATCACCTTTTGAAAGGAATTTCAGCACCTGTGGTGTCAGGAAATTTTCTTCTACTTTCTGGTTGCCCAGGGAGAGTAGGAACCTGCAAGCTAAGCAGACAGGCAACCTACTCTGGGCAGACCAGGAAGAAATAGGGAGAAACGGGGGCGGGGCAAACCTTAGCTCCGCCCCCTTCCAGCGCCTCGGCTAGAGCCAGGCTTGGGGGCACCATTTTATTCCTAGCCTAAGATGGCTAGGAGGATGGAGTGGAGGGGGACACTATCCCTTTAAATCCAGCACAAAAGCGGGGTGGGAGCGCTGCTCAAGCGCTCCCAATGTCCGGCCGAGCGGGGACGACGGTCCGCGCATGCGCGAACCGGATTCCCGCGCGCATGCGCGGGAAGAGAGGAAGTCCGCGGAGCACCAGCAAATAGTGCCCGCGGCGAAACAAGGAACCGCATCTACAGTTCCCCCCGGCAGCCGGACGAATGGCGCCGCAGCGCCGAGAACAGATACGCTGCCTCACCATCCCCCCTCATCCGCTGCAGCACAGATGGGGCCGCGCCAGACCGGAGAAGGCAGGAGGCGCCGTCAGGGAGGCAACAGAAAGCCCCAAACCCCCGGTAAGACTCTGATAGCAGCAGCACAAGATGGGGGGAGGGGAGGGGGGCTAGAAAAGGGAGATTTCCTCCAAAAAAAGAGAAAATGTGTGGGAGAGGAGGAGACCTCTCCCTCCACCTGTCCTGGTAACAGGACAGAAAAAAACACAGGGAGGGGGAGGTCTCCTGGACCTTTTATGGGAGGGTAACTAGTTAGTTTATTAAAAGTTCCACCTGTCCTAACAGTACACAGGGGCAGGAATACCCCATCTTGTGCTGCTGTTTGGGCGTAGGGGGAAATGAGGGTATTTATAACCCCAATATATTCTTTGAATTACCAGTCAGAAACTGGCACTATATGTCAGTAGCAAGAAATGAGGGTATTTGTAACCCCAATATATTCTTTGAATTCCCAGTCAGACAATGGCACTATATACCAGTAGCAAGAAATGAGGGTATTTGTAACCCCAATATATTCTTTGAATTCCCAGTCAGACAATGGCACTATATGGCAGTAGCAAGAAATGAGGGTATTTGTAACCCCAATATATTCTTTGAATTCCCAGTCAGACAATGGCACTATATACCAGTAGCAATAATTGTGGGTGGACGTAACCCCAATATATTCTTTGAATTACCAGTCAGAAACTGGCACTATATACCAGTAGCAAGAAATGAGGGTATTTGTAACCCCAATATATTCTTTGAATTCCCAGTCAGACAATGGCACTATATGGCAGTAGCAAGAAATGAGGGTATTTATAACCCCAATATATTCTTTGAATTCCCAGTCAGACAATGGCACTATATACCAGTAGCAAGAAATGAGGGTATTTATAACCCCAATATATTCTTTGAATTCCCAGTCAGAAACTGGCACTATATGGCAGTAGCAAGAAATGAGGGTATTTATAACCCCAATATATTCTTTGAATTACCAGTCAGAAACTGGCACTATATGGCAGTAGCAAGAAATGAGGGTATTTGTAACCCCAATATATTCTTTGAATTCCCAGTCAGACAATGGCACTATATACCAGTAGCAAGAAATGAGGGTATTTATAACCCCAATATATTCTTTGAATTCCCAGTCAGACAATGGCACTATATACCAGTAGCAAGAAATTAGGGTATTTGTAACCCCAATATATTCTTTGAATTCCCAGTCAGACAATGGCACTATATGGCAGTAGCAAGAAATGAGGGTATTTGTAACCCCAATATATTCTTTGAATTTCCAGTCAGACAATGGCACTATATACCAGTAGCAAAAATTGTGGGTGCACGTAACCCCAATATATTCTTTGAATTACCAGTCAGAAACTGGCACTATATACCAGTAGCAAGAAATGAGGGTATTTGTAACCCCAATATATTCTTTGAATTCCCAGTCAGACAATGGCACTATATGGCAGTAGCAAGAAATGAGGGTATTTATAACCCCAATATATTCTTTGAATTCCCAGTCAGACAATGGCACTATATACCAGTAGCAAGAAATGAGGGTATTTATAACCCCAATATATTCTTTGAATTCCCAGTCAGAAACTGGCACTATATGGCAGTAGCAAGAAATGAGGGTATTTATAACCCTAATATATTCTTTGAATTACCAGTCAGAAACTGGCACTATATGGCAGTAGCAAGAAATGAGGGTATTTGTAACCCCAATATATTCTTTGAATTCCCAGTCAGACAATGGCACTATATGGCAGTAGCAAGAAATGAGGGTATTTATAACCCCAATATATTCTTTGAATTCCCAGTCAGACAATGGCACTATATACCAGTAGCAAAAATTGTGGGTGCACGTAACCCCAATATATTCTTTGAATTACCAGTCAGAAACTGGCACTATATACCAGTAGCAAGAAATGTAACCCCAATATATTCTTTGAATTCCCAGTCAGACAATGGCACTATATGGCAGTAGCAAGAAATGAGGGTATTTATAACCCCAATATATTCTTTGAATTCCCAGTCAGACAATGGCACTATATACCAGTAGCAAGAAATGAGGGTATTTATAACCCCAATATATTCTTTGAATTCCCAGTCAGAAACTGGCACTATATGGCAGTAGCAAGAAATGAGCGTATTTATAACCCCAATATATTCTTTGAATTACCAGTCAGAAACTGGCACTATATGGCAGTAGCAAGAAATGAGGGTATTTGTAACCCCAATATATTCTTTGAATTCCCAGTCAGACAATGGCACTATATACCAGTAGCAAGAAATGAGGGTATTTGTAACCCCAATATATTCTTTGAATTCCCAGTCAGACAATGGCACTATATGGCAGTAGCAAGAAATGAGGGTATTTGTAACTCCAATATATTCTTTGAATTCCCAGTCAGACAATGGCACTATATACCAGTAGCAAGAAATGAGGGTATTTATAACCCCAATATATTCTTTGAATTCCCAGTCAGAAACTGGCACTATATGGCAGTAGCAAGAAATGAGGGTATTTATAACCCCAATATATTCTTTGAATTCCCAGTCAGACAATGGCACTATATACCAGTAGCAAGAAATGAGGGTATTTGTAACCCCAATATATTCTTTGAATTCCCAGTCAGACAATGGCACTATATGGCAGTAGCAAGAAATGAGGGTATTTATAACCCCAATATATTTTTTGAATTCCCAGTCAGAAACTGGCACTATATACCAGTAGCAAGAAATGAGGGTATTTGTAACCCCAATATATTCTTTGAATTCCCAGTCAGACAATGGCACTATGTGGCAGTAGCAAGAAATGAGGGTATTTGTAACTCCAATATATTCTTTGAATTCCCAGTCAGACAATGGCACTATATACCAGTAGCAAAAATTGTGGGTGCACGTAACCCCAATATATTCTTTGAATTCCCTGTCAGACAATGGCACTATATACCAGTAGCAAGAAATGAGGGTATTTATAACCCCAATATATTCTTTGAATTCCCAGTCAGAAACTGGCACTATATGGCAGTAGCAAGAAATGAGGGTATTTATAACCCCAATATATTCTTTGAATTCCCAGTCAGACAATGGCACTATATACCAGTAGCAAGAAATGAGGGTATTTGTAACCCCAATATATTCTTTGAATTCCCAGTCAGACAATGGCACTATATGGCAGTAGCAAGAAATGAGGGTATTTATAACCCCAATATATTCTTTGAATTACCAGTCAGAAACTGGCACTATATGGCAGTAGCAAGAAATGAGGGTATTTGTAACCCCAATATATTCTTTGAATTCCCAGTCAGACAATGGCACTATATACCAGTAGCAAGAAATGAGGGTATTTATAACCCCAATATATTCTTTGAATTCCCAGTCAGACAATGGCACTATATACCAGTAGCAAGAAATGAGGGTATTTGTAACCCCAATATATTCTTTGAATTCCCAGTCAGACAATGGCACTATATGGCAGTAGCAAGAAATGAGGGTATTTGTAACTCCAATATATTCTTTGAATTCCCAGTCAGACAATGGCACTATATACCAGTAGCAAAAATTGTGGGTGCACGTAACCCCAATATATTCTTTGAATTCCCAGTCAGACAATGGCACTATATACCAGTAGCAAGAAATGAGGGTATTTATAACCCCAATATATTCTTTGAATTCCCAGTCAGAAACTGGCACTATATGGCAGTAGTAAGAAATGAGGGTATTTATAACCCCAATATATTCTTTGAATTCCCAGTCAGACAATGGCACTATATACCAGTAGCAAGAAATGAGGGTATTTGTAACCCCAATATATTCTTTGAATTCCCAGTCAGACAATGGCACTATTTGGCAGTAGCAAGAAATGAGGGTATTTATAACCCCAATATATTCTTTGAATTCCCAGTCAGACAATGGCACTATATGGCAGTAGCAAGAAATGAGGGTATTTATAACCCCAATATATTCTTTGAATTACCAGTCAGAAACTGGCACTATATGGCAGTAGCAAGAAATGAGGGTATTTGTAACCCCAATATATTCTTTGAATTCCCAGTCAGACAATGGCACTATATACCAGTAGCAAGAAATGAGGGTATTTATAACCCCAATATATTCTTTGAATTCCCAGTCAGACAATGGCACTATATACCAGTAGCAAGAAATGAGGGTATTTATAACCCCAATATATTCTTTGAATTCCCAGTCAGAAACTGGAACTATATGGCAGTAGCAAGAAATGAGGGTATTTATAACCCCCAATATATTCTTTGAATAACCAGTCAGAAACTGGCACTATATGGCAGTAGCAAGAAATGAGGGTATTTATAACCCCCAATATATTCTTTGAATTACCAGTCAGAAACTGGCACTATATGGCAGTAGCAAGAAATGAGGGTATTTATAACCCCAATATATTCTTTGAATTCCCAGTCAGAAACTGGCACTATATGGCAGTAGCAAGAAATGAGGGTATTTGTAACCCCAATATATTCTTTGAATTCCCAGTCAGACAATGGCACTATATACCAGTAGCAAGAAATGAGGGTATTTATAACCCCAATATATTCTTTGAATTCCCAGTCAGACAATGGCACTATATGGCAGTAGCAAGAAATGAGGGTATTTATAACCCCAATATATTCTTTGAATTACCAGTCAGAAACTGGCACTATATGGCAGTAGCAAGAAATGAGGGTATTTATAACCCCAATATATTCTTTGAATTCCCAGTCAGACAATGGCACTATATACCAGTAGCAAAAATTGTGGGTGCACGTAACCCCAATATATTCTTTGAATTCCCAGTCAGACAATGGCACTATATACCAGTAGCAAAAATAGTGGGTGTATATAGCCCCAATTCTATTGCTAGGGGACTTGCAGGGTATTTCTGGGGTGAAGGTGGGGGGGCACACCGTTGGAACGGGTATCGGGGGTATATATCGGGTATACGGGAATACACTGTCAGTGTATTCCATTCAGGATCCGCGGAAAGCTGGGTTGCGGCGATTGAGCCCGTCAGTGCCACGTTACACTGACAAGCTTCTCCCTGGAATTTAGCTCTTATAAGAGCTGTTGGTTGTCTTCTCCTTCCTATCCTAGCCTGTCCCTGCCTACCCAGAATCTAAGCCCTAGCTAGCTGGACGGAAACCTCCGTCCTCGGTGAATTGCAAGCTCAGAATGACGCGAAGCTGGGCGTCGCTGTTCTTTTAAATTAGAGGTCACATGTTTTCGGCAGCCAATGGGTTTTGCCTACTTTTTTCAACGTCACCGGTGTCGTAGTTCCTGTCCCACCTACCCTGCGCTGTTATTGGAGCAAAAAAGGCGCCAGGGAAGGTGGGAGGGGAATCGAGTAATGGCGCACTTTACCACGCGGTGTTCAATTCGATTCGAAAATGCCGAACAGCCTAATATCTGATCGAACATGAGTTCGATAGAACACTGTTCGCTCATCTCTAGTTAACACATTAAAAGTCAAGTTAAATCAAGCTACCGTAACATAACCAACAAAGTCTGCCAAAAGGCACAAGTAGCCTAATAAATCTACCCCCATTGACTTTCATGAGCGCTTTAGTATAACCCTTTCTTTCACAACTGTTTGTACATGCAGACTGCGAGGCTAGGTGCTGGATTTATACACTTGTGGCAATGGGAATAAACACTCGAATGAGTAAAAGGCAGGACCTAATACTAATATCCACCTGGACACCTGTGGTAGAATAGAAAAACATTTATTCATATTTAATAGTTGGTAGAGCCTCCAGGAGTGGCAATTACAGCCTCCACCCTCCGGGGCTTTCCACAAGTCCTTGTATGATGGCTAGTGGTACTATTTATTCTATTCAGCTTGGAGAAGACAGGTAAGTTCTTTCACCGGTTTTGGATGGCTGCAGTTTTGGGGGTCTGCTGACTCGGGGCACATTCTGACAATTACCGTTCACCTTCTACTTCGTAATCATATAGGCCACTGTCCATTTTGGGTAATTCAATTCTCTGGCTATTTACCTTAAGGATCGACCATTTCTGTGGTACCCCACAATTACCCCTTTCTCGAAATCGGACAACTCTTCACTTCGTGGCATCTTGCATGCGACTAATGCAATGCTGTTTCGTACATGATATTTAGTGGCAGAAGGCGTGACGTACATCAGATATCTTCATTTGCATTTACATGGGTGCCCAAATACTTATAGGTAGAGAAGTGTATGACTGATCAGCAGTTGAGGTGAGTGCTGCAACCTCTTCACTACTTGCCACACGTTTATGCAGCAATTGAACTTAGTATTGTAGTTCAGCTTATTCACTTAAATGGGACAGATCGGTGATCAGGCATGTGACCAATGGATGTAAAGCAGAAGCAGTTCTGATGGAGTCTCAGACCACCCCCACCCCCTATGGCTCTTCAATTGATGACCCATCCTATCCGCCTTCAGGTTAGATTGTAGACAGGAGAGTTTAGTGAGGGGAAGACGGATCAGTAGGGAGTTACAGTAGTCAATGCTAAGTGCAGATGTTAAATGCGTCCCAGCCAGACTGATATACTGTCACATGACCATGGTCCTAGTGGCGTCATGTATGTTGAATCCACCTCCGTAATCCTGTTGATAGTGTGTTCTATTATGAAAACATTTCCAAATATCTGTTTTTCTATGCTTCTGTATGTACATTTTGTAATGCCCTTTCACATACGCAGGTATTCTGGGTTTGACATACTTCACAAACCAGTTAAACAGTTTCTAGAAAAAAAAAAAAAAAAAACAGCACTGACGTCATATCTCCTCCTGGTCTGTGCTATAACATGCCCCTTGTTAAAGATTTCCTGGTTTAGTATTCAAAACTATATATTTTACAACAGAATAGCATAGAGCTAAGTCCAATAAGCAGCCTAGAGTATGAGATGAGCAGCCTACACATATGGTAAGTAATATCCGAGTGTCTACCATTGCAGAGTTATTGTAATCCTCTCCATGTAAACTTGTTAAATACGTCTTGTGTTCCAGGTATTTCATGGCTATTTTACCACTTTTACTTTTGGTCCTTGGCTTATTTCCAGTAAATGAAGCCATTGCCCAGAAGCCAAACATCTTGTTGTTCTTGGCTGATGACCTTGGCATTGGAGAAATTGGTTGTTTTGGGAATAACACTATAAGGTAAGGCATCTTAAACGTACCTGTCAAATTGGAAAGAATGCAAGACCATATGTATATGCTACTCCATTTTATGCAAAGTCAATTGTTTGCTCATATCTCTCCCACCCCCAACAGAGCTCTAAACTTGTTATACTTCTTCTAGCTGTCCTGTCCAGTGCTAGGGGTGTGTTCACACTAGTCTTGGATCAGAAAGAAGTTGGAACTTCTTGTCTCTAAGTTCACTTTATGCAATATATATATGCATTGGGTCAGTGCAACACACAATATTACCTCTAAGGGGGCATTCACACTACGTTTACTGAAGCTTATTCTGAACGTAAAACACGTTCAGAATAAGCGGCGTATAAAGCAGTTCCCTATGAGAGCCGGCATACGAGCGCTCCCCATAGAAATGAATGGGCTGCTTCTTTCACTGCGAGCAGTCCCATTAAAGTGAATGGGAAGTGCCGGCGCATACGGCAAGCTCTGCTCATGCCGAGCCGTACACGCCGGCACATCCCATTCACTTCAATGGGACTGCTCGGAGTGAAAGAAGCAGCCCATTCATTTCTATGGGGAGCGCTCGTATGCCGGCTCTCATAGAAATGAATGGGAACTGCTTTATACGCCGCTTATTCTGAACGTGTTTTACGTTCAGAATAAGCTTCAGTAAACGTAGTGTGAATGCCCCCTAATATTAACATTTTACTACTCCCCATTCAAAGACAGCTACAGTATTGTGACTCTATCAGTAGCCACAACTATCTTGTATGTTCTATACATGTATTCTGTGCGTATATAAGTTTCTGTGCTTTCAGTGTATTGGCAGTACATTTACTAATGTGCATAGCATCCCATATGCTTGGACAGTGAGGGCCGCAGCTAAAAGAAGTGAGCGCAGGCCCGGCATGACTAAGATTCCCTAGTCTTGCACGTGCCTGGCTCTGCAGCACTGCAGGGGTTAACTCCTAGTTAGTGTTATTTACAGTTCAAGGCCCGGTCTACAGGTGGTGACCGGGCCATGACCCTCTCTGTGGGATATACTGTATATATATCCCCTCTCCCTTCTCTCATTCCCTGTCACAATCCCCGGATCGAAGCTTTCTCTGTACTCACCATGTCGGGACCTTCTGATGATGCTGTTCTCCAGGAGTCGATCCTCAGGATGGCTGCTATTCATGGGGCAGCCTGGCTTAGGGACAATTTTCTATCTGCCTTGGCGTCCTTGGAAGAAGATCCCCCTGCTGATTCCCAGCCTGCTCCGATGCCTGCTCCGCCTGCCGGGTCTGCAGATGGGCCTCCAGCACGTAAGAGCCGTGCCTGGACCTCCCGTCCTCCTCAGAGGCTCAGCCCCTCCTCCTCACCCAAGCGCCGCCGCCGGCTTGTAAGCTCCCGTCAGGACTCTCCAGCTCCTGCATCCCCCTCTGCTGCTGCCCAGCGACGACGTCCTTCTCATCGCTACTCCGGACGGCTGCAGGCCTTGGCTCCACCCACTCCCATAGCTCCGCCCACTCCCGGCGCACATCGGATGACTTCACGGAGGGCACAAGATGGCGGCCGCCATCGGAAGAAGCAGCCACATCTCCTGGATGCTGCTAGGACAGCTGCTGCAAGCGCCAGGGGGCTTGATCCTCCTCCCCCAACGCCTCCCCGTCGCTCTGCTCCCTTGGAAGGCTCACACAGCCGAGTAGATCGTCTCCAGTCCTCCCGGTCACGGCATCCTGCCAGGACTGCCTCTGCTCCTTGCCAGCCGGCCTCGCTCCAGGAGGAAGATGTCATTGGACCATCTCCCAGACCTGTCCACAGCGGCCGCCCTGCATCCACCCAAAGGGCTGGGGACCTGGACGTCAACATCTATCTGCCTGCTGATCCTCCCCTATCCCTAGCTACTGATGTACACAGCTCCGGGGATGAAGATGGCGTCGCGGAGGGATCTACCGCAGCGGCTGCCCCGGTGCTTTATCGGCGCCAGCCTGGTGAGTTGCCTCTTTCCCTTCCTTCTGTTCACTCTTCTACACGGTTAGGGACCCTCCCCTCCCTGAACCCCTCAGGCCCCTCAGCCGATGTCCCCCATTCCTCTGATGCTGTAGCAGATCTTGTGTCTAGTGTTCATTTATTAGTGGATTGTCTGACTCCTAAGGTTCTTTCAACTTCACCCGCCGCTGCTTGGGTTGACACTGGGGCAGTTCCTCCACCTGTGTCGCCTCTTGCCACCCCGGTATCTTTGCCGGTTTCTGTAGATGAGTCTGGCACCCCGCCACAGGTGGAGGTATCTGTTGATCTGGTTCGCCTGGATGATGCAGCACGGGGGAAGATTTATGTATGTTTTGATGGCCCCTTGGGGGTTCATTTGAAACAGGAGGTCCGTGAGAAAATATGGAAGGATGAGTATGTTGAAATTTTTTCATTGTTGCCTTTAGAGAAATTTAACTTAGATAGGGTTAAACTCACGGAATCTAAGAAGGAGGAGGAGAAAAGGCGCAGGTATCGTCTGATACCTCGCACCTTTTCAAATTGGCTTCAGGCCTTCAGCATTTTGGCTTGTACTATTTGTGAAAAGTCTCCCCAGCACTCCACTGGTTTATTTTGTTATCAGGATTCAATCAGTGAGGCTTACCAGGTTTATGGCGGGACCGCCTGGCTTCGTTATGACGAGCAATTTCGTCAGAGGAGGGCGGTCCGGCCGTCAATCCGGTGGGATCATAAGGACATCAGCTTATGGATGCGCCTTATGGTGGCGGCTCGGCTGCCTCCTCAGCCTTTTCGTGCCAGTGCTGGGGCTGCCTCTTCGGGACAGGCATCCTCAACGGTGGTCCGTCCCAGTTGTTGCTGGCAGTACAATGAAGGACAGTGCCGCTTCGCCGGCTCCTGTCGCTTCAAACATGAGTGCTCCCACTGTGGGGGCGCTCATGCAGCCTCTCACTGCTTTAAGAAGCAACGAGCTAAACAGAGTGAATCAACTGCAAAAAGGGAGGACACCGGTCCGGCTAGAACCGATGCTTCCGTACCTAAATAGGTATACAGATCAGCGGGCTGCTCAGTTTTTGTTGTCCAGTTTCAGGGACTGTTTTGTGATTCCTTCTGTTTTACGGGTGTCCTCTCCCTGTCATCAAAATTTGAAATCAGCCCACTTGCGGCCTGAGGTGGTGTCTGACAAATTGTCAAAGGAAATGGCCTTAGGCCGTATTGCTGGTCCTTTTTTGGCCCCCCCTTTACCTAATTTGCATATTTCTCCGTTGGGGGTGGTGCCGAAAAAGGAACCAAATAAATTTTGCCTTATACACCACCTCTCGTTCCCACGGGGGCTATCTGTTAACGATGGCATTGATGATGACTTGTGTTCTGTATCCTATGTGTCATTTGATCGGGCTGTCGACATGGTTCGCCTCTGCGGTTCTGGTGCCCTTATGGCAAAAGCGGACGTGGAGGCGGCCTTTCGGTTACTTCCTATCCATCCTGATAGTTTGTATCTGTTAGGTTTTCGCTGGAATGGTAGTTATTACATAGACAGATGCCTTCCAATGGGTTGTGCTATTTCTTGTGCATTTTTCGAATGTTTTGCAACTTTTGTTGAGTGGGTTGTTAAGGAGGATTCAGGTTTGCAGACTATTCTGCATTACCTTGATGACTTCTTGTGCATTGGCCCGGCTGGGTCTCGGGTGTGTTCGGTCCTTTTGTCGACTTTGCAGCAGGTTGCTCAGCGTTTGGTATCCCGCTTGCGGTGGATAAGACAGAGGGCCCGACCACGACCTTGAAATTCTTAGGGATCGAAATTGATTCAGTAGCTATGGAGTGTCGTTTGCCTGTTGACAAAGTGCGTGATTTGGAGAAAGAGATTGGGCAGCTGCTGCTGTACCGGAAGGTGAGGTTGCGCCAACTGCAATCTGTCTTGGGCAAATTGAATTTTGCCTGCAGAATTATCCCTATGGGGAGAATTTTTTGCCGCCGTTTAGCTCAGGCCACTGCGGGTGTAAGCAGCCCCGCACATTTCATTCGGCTTACGGTGGAGCATAAGGCGGATTTGCAAGTTTGGGCCACCTTTCTTTCTCGTTTTAACGGCAAGTCTGTTTGGCAGGAGGCGTGGATGGATAGCCCTGATCTTTCTTTGTCCACTGATGCGTCAGGTGGTTGTGGTTTTGGTGCTTATTTTCAGGGCAAGTGGATGGCTGGTGAGTGGCCTCATGAGTTGCGAGATTTGGGTTGGACACGAAACATGACATTATTGGAATTGTTCCCGATTGTGGCTGCTGTCGAGGTATGGGGGTCCTCTGTTGGCTAACAAGAGAGTGCGTTTTTTGTGTGATAATCTGTCTGTGGTGGATGTGCTTACCAGTTTGTCAGCCTCGTCGCCGCCTGTTGTACGTTTGGTCAGGCACTTGGTTCTTGTTTGTTTGTCTTATAATGTTTGGCTCTCTGCTCGCCATGTCCCTGGGGTTCTCAATTCCACCGCTGACGCCCTTTCTCGCTTTCAGTGGGACCGATTTCAAGCTTTGGCTCCGGAGGCGGATCTTCAAGGGACCCCCTGCCCGGCGCACCTCTGGGACCTGGTGTTCGGTTGGCCTTGATGCTGGTAGGACAATCGTTGGGTGACTCCACGTGGAGAGCGTACATCCGGTCTTGGCGGGACTGGTCTCTTTTCTTTTTTTTTTTTTTTTTTTTTTTTTAAATGTAGATTGTGAGCCCCACATAGAGCTCACAATGTACATTTTTCCCTATCAGTATGTCTTTTTTGGAATATGGGATGGAAATCCATGCAAACACGGGGAGAACATACAAACTCCTTGCAGATGTTTTTTTGCCCTTGGCGGGATTTGAACACCAGAACTCCAGTGCTGCAAGGCTGCAGTGCTAACCACTGAGCCACCGCGTGGCCCCTGGGACTGGTCTCTTTTCTGTCATCAGGCGGGCCAGGATGCCCATTCAGGTGCCTCGGTGTCTTTGTTACTTTCTTGGTTGGGGTCTCGTTTTTCTGATGGCATGTCTAAGTCAGTTGCTGGCCGGAGCCTGGCCACGTTGTCTTTTTGGTTTCATTTATTTGATCTTCCCGATGTCACCCAGCATTTTTTGGTGCGTAGGGCTCTCAGGGGGTTTAGTCGCTCGGCTCCTCCCCCTGACAGCAGACGTCCGGTGACTTTTGCTCTCTTAGAATCCGTTTGTAGTCAGCTACGGTCTGTATGCTGGAATGCATACGAGGCTAGGTTGTTTCTAGTGGCCTTTTCTTTAGCTTTTTATGGTGCTTTCCGAGTTGGAGAATTGGTTAGTTCTTCAGGCTTAGCTCATGATGGTCTGTGGGCGCAGCATGTGCAGTTTTTTGGTACCTCTGTAGTGTGCTGGTTGCGACGTAGTAAGGTTGACCAGGAGGGTCGGGGTGTGGCTGTCCGCCTGTTTCCGGTTCGGGGCGCTGCCTCGTGCCCGGTTGCCGCTGTTAGGGAATTTTTGTTAGTACAGCCTTCCGGCGGAAGAGCCTTTTTAGTACATGAGTCCGGTCGGGCTCTGTCCCGTTTCCAGTTTATAGCCGTGTTTCATAAGGTGTTGGGTGTTTTGGGTATCCCGGCTGCGTTTTTTAGCTCTCATTCATTTCGCATTGGGGCGGCAACTGAGGCTGCCCGTTGCAGTCTGCCTGAGACGGCAATCATGCGCGTGGGCCGTTGGAGGTCCTGCAGGTACCGTTCATATGTTCGCCCTCACTTGGTTTAATTGTGTTTGTTTTGCTATTTCATTATGTGAGTTGGTTGTTTCTTCCTTGTATCCTTGTTTTTTCTTTCAGGTCCTGCCCCCTGTCTCGTCTGGATCCTAGGGCATTCCTATGTTTATTGGGGAGCAGTCCGAGCTTCAGTCCGGCCCAATGGTAGGCAGTTGGGTTTCCCTCGTGATCAGGCTGTGGTTAGATGGATAGGGGTCCGGGGTCTGGTTTGGAGCAGTGTGCTCCCTGCCATACATTTTTATACCCGCTTGGATCATCCCCCTGATGTGCTGGTGATTCACGCGGGGGGTAACGACATGGCTGTGCGTACCTCTCGTGAAATCATTCGCAACATTAAGTTTGATGTGCTTCGCTTACAGTCCTTGTATCCGGACTTAGTTATCGTCTGGTCTGATATTGTGGCCAGGATGGCCTGGCGAGGTGCCCGTTCTGTTGATAAATTAAACAAAGCTCGGCGGAAGATTAATAGAGCCGTCTCCGCTTTTGTGTCTCGTAATGGCGGTGTGGTGGTTCGCCATCATGACCTGGAGAGTCCTCAGAGCGGCCACAAGGCCAAGGATGGGGTGCACCTTAATGATGTGGGTTATGACTTATGGTCCATAGCGCTGCAGGGTGGTATTGAGCGAGCCCTATGGGTGTGGGCGGACTCCATTGCATAAGGGGTCATGCAACGGAGTAATGGCGGTTGGAAGGTCTGGCAGGGCACGCTTTAAGGTCGTTTGGGGAGAATATGGGGGACCCAAGGTGTAGGGTACCCCCCCTTTACAGTTATGCTTTATGGGAGAAATGCATATTAAATGAGTAATATTGCGTGTTTTTGCCAAGCAGTATTCTGACTTATTGTCTGCTCTCGAGTCGGCACGCTGCGGCTGGGAGCCTTTATCCTACTGCTTCCCCTTTTGGTGGGCTCCGCCAGACCTCCCATTTGTAAAGCTATTTTATTTACTTGTTTATTATTTGTCTAAATAAATTGGCTGTTGTGGCCGTTCTAATCCATCTGAATCTTGTGTCTGTCTGAGTTATTTTATTATAAGTAACTATCTTCTCTTGTCAGAGAAGGGGTGTGGGGTTAATAATTTGTTTAGTTAGAAGGACTTGGGAATATCCCAGTCATGTGTGACAGTGCACTGTTACCATGTGCATAGCTTCATTGACTCTGCCTCCATATATGTGATGATATAAACAGTAATAATTCCTTTACAATGTCTCCTTTGTGTCTAGGACATACAGGATAGTTGTTGTTGCAACAGTCAGCATACTTTGAATAGTGAACAGTAATGGGTTCATATTGGGCCTAATGCTGAGCATTCAGTATCCACACAGAAGATGAGAGCTGTGACTGTAATTATGAAGTCTTCACTTCCAATACTCTATCAGCGTCTCTGACACTAGGTACAGTAAGAGTAGTTTATATATATAGATAAGACAGATAAGCGGCCAGTGGATGGGCAGCGCATGCATCACTGCTCCTATTCAAGTAATATTAGTGGCGTTGCAGTTCACCAGAACTACACTATGTAGTGGATGGCGCTGCTCCAGTTACTTCAATAGTAGGAGCAGTACTGCACACTCCTGTCCTCTAGCAGCTTCCGGCCCCCAGATAGAAAGAGGTCATCAGTATAAAAAGTATTTGGGTCCACTAACCCCTTCCTTAAATGATATATACAGATAGGATGTATTTAACTGTTAAAGGGGTTGTCCTGTTATGGACTTGTATTCCTTATCCACAGAACAGGGGATAATTGTCCAATCTCAGGGGCCTGAATGCTGAGTCCCCCAGGCATTAGGAGGACGGGGAATGGAACGTCCCCTTAGGCCAACTTGTGAATGGAAGCGCCAGTGCGTCCAAAATAGGACAACCCCTTTAAATTAACACAAGTGAATGAAAATAAGTTCTTGTATCATTTCAGAACTCCCCACATTGATAGACTGGCCAGAGAAGGTGTAAAGCTAACTCATCACATATCCGCAGCTCCTTTATGTTCCCCAAGTAGAGCAGCGTTCATGACTGGCCGATATCCTATCAGAACAGGTAATAAATGTAATCTATTTATTACTCTTAGGTTATTACTAACCTTACAGACCAAAGTTTGGCTGTAATGGCTGCAATAGAAGAGCAATTTTTTTTTTTTTTTATTTATTTTTTTTTAAATCTTGTTTCTTTGCAAGATTTATACTATCTTTCTGCAATAATTTGAAGGACATACAATTACCATTATGTGTGTATATATATATATATATATATATATATATATATATATATATATATACATATATAAAAAAATTTGGGGGATGGAATCTGGGGGTTGAAAAGGAACAATAATTTCACCCTTCTTTTTTGACATTTTTCTATCATAGACTGTGTTGTATAAATACATTAACATTCCTTGTTAAAGGATTCCAATTTTTCACAATACACAATATAATACATCACAACATGCCGGCAATACCCTTGACATGTTGTAACACACAACACAACCACAGGATGGCCTCATATAGACTCATATAGCATATCACTGTGTGACGCAATGTTACAAACTCCTTTTATTTTGAGATTCTGTTCTTTTCATGACGCACATTCCTGGCCAAAAGGACACATGAGGACAGACTCACAGTGAAGTCATAAATGGAGATGAGTGAAGTAGGTTCAGCCCAAACTATAAACTGTTCATGTCCATAAACCTGCTAAAATGGACATAGGTCCTATAGCAAAAAGCAGTGTCATCAGCATTTTATACAACCGTGCCATCAATAAGAATCAAATGCAAAATAACAGATAAGGGGGAAAAAATAAATACCATGAGCCAGTGGCGTAACTAGGAATGGCGGGACCCTGTGGCGAACTTTTGACATGGGCCCCCCACCCAACTGACACCGAAGACCTCGACCGACCCCCTCCTCCGCATTCTTGCGCGCTCTCCCTTAGTGGCCCTTAGTGGCCCCTGCACAGAGTATTATGTCCCTCAGTGGCCCCTACACACACTATTATGTCCCATAGTGGCCCCTGCACACAGTATTATGTCCCATAGTGGCCCCTGCACACAGTATTATGTCTCATAGTGTCCCCTGCACACAGTATTATGTCCCTTAGTGGCCCCTACACACAGTATTATCCCCCATAGTGGCTCCTGCACACAGTATTATCCCCCATAGTGGCCCCTGCACACAGTATTATGTCCCATAGTCGTCCCTGCACACACTATTATGCTCCACTGTGGACACCCATAAACAATTATTATACTCTGGGGTCTTTTCAGACCCCAGAGTATAATAATCGGAGACCCGGGGGAATAAAAACATAAAAAACTACTGTTTCTTACCTGTCTCCTGGCTCCTACACTGTCGGGCTCCGCTGCCGTCCTTCTTCAATGACGTCGGACGTCACATGACCCGGGACACAGGTCGGGTTCATGTGACGTCAGAGACATCAGACAACTAGGAAGGAGGCCTGGCAGGATCGTGGAGAGGTAAGTAACAGTGTTTTTTATGTTTCTTACCTCTCTCGGGCCTCCGATCATTATACTCGGGGGTCTGCAAAGACCCGTGAGTATAATGATAGTGATTTTGGGGCCCGCGGTGTCACTTACCGATCCCGGCCCAGCCAGGATCGGTAAGTAAATAGGGCCCGTAACGGCCTATTAAAAAAAAAAAATAAGAAAATAAAACGCAGCGGTAGCGGCTGTCACCGGGCCCCTAATGTCCCGGGCCCTGTGGCAGCCGCTACCACTGCTACCATGGTAGTTACGCCACTGCCATGAGCTCCTACGTATGTTTTGCCCACACTTTTTCAGGAGGCTACAAGGTAGAGGTTTAGCAGTCATCCGTATATAGTATGTTACCTATGCAGGTGTAGTCCATTAGTGGCGAAACTAATCGTGTGCACACAGCCCCACAAGTAAATCTCGCAAGGACATGTGCCATCACAGTTAGTGCCCGTGCACATGCAGTAAACACACGCTCATTTTTGCATAAAACACGTGTAAAGAATACACATGTAAGAATCAAACGCCCATTGACTTCAATGACATTTTTTACACGTGTTTTTTGGCACATTTTTTGGCGCATTTTTTACACGTGTAAAAAATGTAATTAAAGTCAATGGGAGTCTGATTTTTACATATGTATTCTTTCATTGCGCACGCGCGGGATATGAACACAACCCGCCAGAAGAAAAGAAGATCAAGGCGTGGAAGAAGAGCCCAGGAGGACGTCGGTGGAAGAAGAAAGAAGAGGAAGGCGTGACCGCAAGATGACGTCCACCAGTGCACGAACCGCCCACTGTCCCGGGTCATGTGACATCCTGACGTCATTGAAGATGGCCGACACCGCCGAGGACTGCAGCGGAGCCGGGGATAGGTAAGTGACAGTGTTTTTTATGTTTGTATCCCCTCCTCGGTCTCCGATTATTATACTCTGGGGTCTGAAAAGACCCCAGAGTATAATAATTGTTCATGGGTGATTATTATGGGGCATAATAGTATATGCAGTGGCCATTATGGGGCATAATCAGCGCCGCACCTCCCATGACGCGACCTGAAGTGACCGCTTCAGGCGGCGCTATGCCAGGGCCCCAGGGAGGGCGGCATTTTTGCTTACCTAAGCCAGTCCAGGACAAGCTGTCCTGGACTGGCTTAGCACCGAGCGGTGGATTGGGTAAGCCGCTGGAGCAGCGCTGCTCCAGCAACCTCCTCTCACGCTCAGGCAGAGAGCAGGTCTTCTCCGTGCCTGCTCTCTGCCTGGGAATGCCGCTTCGCCCCACCCCTTTCGCTCCGCCCCGCTCCTTTCTGTCGTTCGCCTTGGGCAGCGAAAAGGGCAGGTTCACCCCTGGGCATAATACCGGTAGTATATGCAGGGGCCATTATGGGGCATAATACAGTACTGGGGGAAGGGGTCGCTATGGGGCATAATACTATGTGCAGTGGCCACAATGGGGCATAATACAGTACTGTGTGCAGGTGTCGCAATGGGGCATAATACTGTGTGCAGGGGCCACAATGGGGCATAATAATGTGTGCAGGGGCCACTATGGGGCATAATACTGTGTGCAGGGGTCACTATGGGGCATAATACTGTGTACAGGGGTGACTATGAGGCATAATACTGTGTGCAGGGGCCACTATGGGACATAATAGTGTGTGCAGGGGCCACTATGGGACATAATAGTGTGTGCAGGGGCCGCTATGGGGCATAATACTGTGTGCAGGGGCTACTATGGGGCATAATAAAGTGTGCAGGGGCCACTATGGGGCATAATACTGTGTACAGGGGCCACTATGGGGCATAATACCGTGTGCAGGGGCCACTATAGGGCTTAATACTGTGTGCAGGGGGCACTATGGAGCATAATAGAGCGCGCAGGAATGAGGGGGAGGGATCGGGCTGTCGCGGTCTTCAGTGTCGGGGGGGGGGGGACATGTCAAAAGTTCGCCACGAGGCCCCACCACTCCTAGTTACACCACTGGTTCACACCTACACTTGAGTTTTTGTTCTACCATACAAACAGACCCACAAGAAGTGGCCATTTACCAGAGGCTTGTTTACAAAAGAGATGGGGATGTTCTTTGGCATATTTTACTGAGAAGACCACAGACACAAAACAGCTGCACCCAGTACCGTAGGGTACCACAATATAAAGGTCGGCGTGAAGTCACTAGTGGGCTCATGCACCTCGATCAATATACAGTATATACTAAGAACCTCATGTTAATTTTTGTAGATTTTGCTGAGATCTAATGACAGACATTTGTAAAGTGCTTTTCTCACATGGACTCAAAGAGCAGGGAGCGTTGTCGGGTAGGGGAATTAATGGCTGCCATACAGATATTCTTCCCCCAACACTTGCAAGGGTCAGGCGTTTTACAGGAAGACAATTTACTTATTATATTTTTGGCCTGTGGGAGGAATCCATGGTACCCGGAGGAAACCCACATCCATGCAGATGTCCTTGGTTGGATTACAAACCCAGGAGCCCAGTGCTGCAAGACAACAGTGCTAACCACTGAGCCACCATGCTGCTCATTGCCTCCCAATCTAAAGTGATATTTAAACATACAGTACATGCAGTACACGAAAAGAAAAAGCTGACAAAGTATTCATAGCCTACTAAAAATATTCCATCAGAATGCAAAACCTATTAAACCTTAGGTAAATATTAGGTTCATAGGCCATTCGCTATACCATTAACATTCTGGTAATATTTTTGCATATATTAATGAAAACCATAGCTACGAATGTCTGACACTTGCTCTTTTTTAATTAGGTATGTCCGGCCATGAGAATGGTTCTAAAAAGGTGTTACTGTGGACTGGTGTGTCTGGAGGACTTCCCGCAAATGAAACAACATTTGCTAAAATCTTGAAGGACCAAGGTTATTCTACAGGAATCATTGGTGAGCATTAACTTTTTATTTTTTTGTCTAGTAATGTCCTCATAGATGCAAAAGAGACCAATCTATTTAATGTCTCCCAGTAGCGGGAAAAAAATCTGATGTTTGCAGTACTTTTCTCTCCACATGATTCATGATGAGGAAACCACATGGACCCCATTATAATCTATGGGGTCCATGTAGTTTCACCACTTTTTAATGCATATAGGTTTCCGTTCGGAGGGTCCCCCGAATGGAATCCCAAATGCAGATGTCAACCGGGCCTTAGTTATTTTGGATTTTACATATGTAATATATTAATAATTCTAATACATTGTGATTATTCTAAATAATAATAATAATAATAATAATGATAATTCTAACATTGTCACACATTTTTGGTGTGATTTTGTTTAACAGGTAAATGGCATCTTGGAGTAAGCTGTAACACTAGGGATGATTTCTGCCACCATCCATTAAACCATGGCTTTGATTATTTCTATGGCATGCCTTTCACCTTACTCAATGACTGCGAGATAACAAGGGAAAGTGAGATTCCTAGAGGCCTTAAAATGGCGATATGGTATCATGCGCAGGTCTTCCTCATCACAGTGCTTACACTGCTAGTGGGCAAGATGTGGAAATTCATCAACATTCCCTGGACACTTATTGTGGTTGGCGCCCTATGTGGCACATTGTACTTCATGTATTGGTACTTAGCCTTTGCATTTCTACCATATTGGAACTGCATAATTATGAGAGACTTTGAAATAGTTGAACAGCCGATGGACCTGGAAACAAAAGCTGGTCAAGTAGTCAAGGAGGCCAAGGCATTTATTAACAGGTAAAACTTACATTGATATACATTGCACTTTAGCGACAAATAAAATGGATAATATTTAAATACTGGTAACACGTTGAATATTTTTATGAGCATTTATTCAGGGTAAATGTCTCACATTTACCGAGCAATTCACACCAGGTCATGTAACCAAAAAGTAAGAAATGGCTGCAAGTTTACTAAAAAAAAGGAACTTTTCCATTTACACATTATACAGTACACTTTGGGGATCCAGAATTTAAGGTGAGATAACCAAGACACTACAGTTCTCTATCATTTTGAATGAAACATTCTTCCACAACTCAATCTTTAGAACAAGACTGCGTAGATGAATAGGTTGGTGTTTGGATTGGTTACCTATGTCACAATCCAGTGGAGGAGACCGGAGGATGGAAATTGTAGTGGCGGATGCTGTGCCACATGCTAGGCCACGTACACGCCACATGCACCCCAATCCCACTCCAGAGCCGGACACAGTCGAGGGTGGTCCTGCAGCTCTACTGAATGGTTGTGTTAGTAGTAGTTCCCCGGGGTACTTCCAGTTGGGGAGGGGACCTCTCCTCTCTGAGCCAGTGTGATGGTGTTCGGAAGGGTCCTGATGGTAATGCAGGCATAACTCAGGAGTCCAGGTTACAGTGAACACAGCTAACAGTTTATTAACTTGGCTGAAACTAGCACAACAGCAGCTAGTAGAAGTGGACTGTCCAATTCCCCCAATTCCCCTGTCTTGGCTTTAGGAGGCTGCCCAGAGATGTTACAGGCTCCACAAATAAATCCACACCTACTCCTCCTCTCATGCCACTCCCAACCAAGGATGTTGGAGCTAGTAATGGAACAGAGAGGCTTGACAGGTATCAGGGTACCTGGATACTAGGCTTGAATAGGTTCCTTCTGTCAGAGTCTTCTGTTGTTCCTCCTGGAACCGCTGGTAAAAGTCCAGACAAACTGTTCCCTTGACACAGGGCTGTCTCTGGATGAGCCTGGGGCAGAAAGTGATCCTATTTGAGGTTGTAATGGCCAGACCGTTGGTCCAGAGCCCAGTTGCTGGGGTGCAGGAACACTCTGCACTCAGCACAATGTCTAGCCTGGAACTAACTGAACTCTGGGCCAAGGATTGCTGTGGAGACAGGTCTTCTACAACCCTGGCCAGTGGCCTGTGATTGGCCAGGTCTGAACCAAAGCATGAGTTTGAACAGTGAAGGGGATAACAAACAATGTGCGTCCACTGTTGCAGGGTATTCACCACCTAGGCTCTTCCTCAACAGGTGTTTGCTGAGGTGTGCCAGTTTACTGAACCAGTTGGCATCTAGGCAAAATTATCCTCTTCTCTCCAAGTTCTTCACACTGCTCTCTTAGCTCACCTGGCCTCACTAGATATTGTCTACTCCAAGCAGCCCTCGAGCAGCAAACGTACCTCCTGCTCCATATAACCCATCATAGAATATAGTGCGAGTACATTGTAACACGTGTTGTAATGTAACCAAAAAACTTACTATGCCAAGATGTGGAACAGTAACTTGCTAGCACTGCGCTCACTCTGATCATAGGTGTAGTCAAGACAGGAGTTGAACAATTGGTCTATTGTAAAGGGAAAAGTTAAAGATATGTGTTTGCACCTAGTTCTGTGTGAGGTATTATGGACAGCGGGTATCTTACACTAAAGGTGATAGAAAATTGTATTACTTTTCCCATAGCTCACAGTAGGAAAATGATGAGCAAAGTCTGTATCCTTTTCCATAATTTAGCTCAAACAAAAATATCTGAACAAAGGAGCAAATTTTGTTGCAACAGATTGTCACCACTAAGATGCATAGAAATAATTTCTAAAACTCCGGCACAGAAAATCAGTGGAAAGAAAAGTCCTGCACGGAAGACTTAACACTCCTCTGGTTTCCATGGTTAACCTCTGTTTTAGCTCTCCGGCTCTCCATTGTTTTGGTCCCTGGTGGACCTGAATGACTGTGACCCTTGCGCAGATGTGAACCAAGCCTTATTTTATATTGCAGCTCCAATTTCATGAAAATCATGTTTTTATTCTTGCAAATTGGCTTAAAAAGGTTTTAGGAGCTTGAGCTTCAGATACTTGGCCCTAACTGGTGGTTATCTCAAGTGGAGAACAAAGTCCTTGTGGGAAAAGAAATGTCCCTAAAGCCCATTTGACAGATAATTTGCTTGCAAATAAAATGATAATTTCCATGAAAATGGAGCTGCAATGAGGAAATAAAGAAATCTTTGGAAAGTGTAGAAGGTCCCCTGTAAGGTTCTGTCATTAGTTTGATAATTTCCCCGCTGACAGACTCCCTTTTTATATATAGTTTTGTTCATGGGGAAAACCACTTTCAAGTCCAATCCTATCAAAATTTCATGGTAAATGTGGGCAAACACTGTGCAAATACATTAAAGATAATGTTAACTTTATTTCATATGTCTCTTCCTAATATTGATAGAATTCTAATCAATACAATTGTTATAAATTTTCAGTAAAGTGTATCCCTGTAAGTTTTATGGATGTCATACAGTACTGTGTATTGTTTTCCATACCTAATACCTAATACATTCTTCAATCATATTTCAGAAATAAAGACGGACCTTTTCTTCTTTTTGTATCTTTCCTTCATATCCACACCCCTCTCTATACTACTAAGAACTTCAGAGGGAGAAGCAAACATGATCTGTATGGGGACAACATAGAGGAAATGGACTGGATGATTGGCAAGTTCCATGTACACATTATTATTATATTTTGGTGGTCGTTGAATAAAACTTTAGTGTATCCACTTTCTGAATTAAAGAGGACCTTTCATGGGTTTAGGCACTGGCATTTCTATATACTACTGGAAAGCCAAATTCAGCACACTGTCGGCTTTCCCGATCTGTGCTGGCCGTGCGCTCTGCTCGGCTGCATCGCCGAAGTAGCCAAGCTGAGCACATGGCCCGATGTAGCAGTGCTGGCCGATGTAGCAGTGTAGCAGTGGCCGATGTAGCAGTCCGATGCAGCAGTCCGATGCAGCTGAACCTGCTGCACACTCATCTCTTATGTAGCAGTGCTGAGTGTGCTTTGAACCATGCTGCACACTCAGCTCTGCTGCATCTCTGTGTGTGCTGAGCTCTGCGCTGTGTCAGCACTGCTACATCTGAGATCGGACCACAATGGAAACTGCTGTGGACAGATCTTAGACTCCACTTCCTCCGGCAGAACCAGCGTTGATTAGCCGAATGCTGTACACTGGCCAATCAACGCTGGTCAATGCATTCCTATAAGAAAAAGTCAGCTCGTGCATATCGCAAGCCGACAGGGATCCCGAATAGATAGAGCCCCACCTAAATAAAGGTAATCCCTAGCTAACCCTGCCTGTAGATCTGTTCCTGTCTCACATTCATATAGTTCACAGTCCCAAATTAATCGAATATTAAATCCACCATTCATCTAAGGGTGCCTTCACACGATGTAACGTGCAGCATGATCTGGCACATATACGGCGTATGAGAGTTTGCGAGCCGTAAAAGCTCCCATTCATTTCAATGGGAGTTAGGATCGTATACGCCGCGTTATTTTGCGCCAATTACTTTTTCCGATTTTTTTTTTCGATGCCTCCGTTGTCGTAGTTCCTGTCCCACCTCCCCTGCGCAGTTCTTGGTGCAGAAATAGTGCCAGAGAAGGTGAGAGGGGATATGAATTTTTAGTGAGTTTGCCTCGTGGTATTCGATTGTAATCGAATACCTCGAACGGCCTGATATTCGATCGAATAACTATTCGATCGAATGGTGTTCGCTCATCTCTAGTCAGGAGCAGATGAGCGATGTAGCATTAATTTCTATATGTATGTGCAGCATTTTTATTTCTATCTTTTTTTATCTGACAGGGCAAATTCTTGAGTCTATTGATCAAGAAGGGTTAATAAACAACACATTCACTTACTTTACATCTGACCATGGTGGATACTTAGAAGGAATGGATGGAAGTCCTCATCTTAAGGGCAGCAATGGAATTTACAGAGGTGAGAAAGCTAATAGTTTATTATGGCATAATACATTGAATATTGTGTTTTCTCAGTATTTGAGTTAATTTTTAACATTCATAAAAAAAACTCTGAAAATTTAGAATTTACTAGATTCCTGCATAAATTTGACCTAAAATTACATCATGGGAAAAAACAAGTCAAAAAGATTAGATCGTGGTCATTTATTTATAGAAGAAAATTATCAAACATTACATATTTGTGAATGGCAAATGTAAGTGAACCTTTAGGCCGGGTTCACACGGAGTTTTTTGGTCCGGAACCTGAAGCGGAGGCCGCTTCAGGTTCCAGCCCAAAAAACGGGTAGCCGCAACTAAATGCCGGTGCACTGCACTGGGATCCAGTCGCGCACTCCACTCCGGATTAGGCCCAATGAATGAGCCTAGTCGGGAGGAGAGAGTGTCTTCAGGCCAAATCGCAAGGCAACTCCACCTGAAGAATTAGCATGTCTGTTCTTTTTTCCGGGAGCCGGAACAGACAGCTGACCTGACTGTCTTTTTGGTCAGGATTTTGAGGCCAATACGGCCTCAAAATCCTGACCAAAATACCCCATGTGAACTCAGCCTTAGGATTGCCAGATTATTTGGAGGTGAAAGTAGTCATGTGTTTTCTATCAATGGGATCAGGTGTAAGTGGGGAAGCTATTTTGTTTGCGCTTCAAACTGTAGAAATTGTGAATTAATCTGATTGTCCCAAGTAAATAATTCCAGAGAAGCGGTGCAACTCAGTAGAAGTTTTAGATACAGGAGTGGGAGGTTCTGATAATCCAGCTTTCTGGATGTGGCTCAGTAAAAATAAATCTGTGGACTGAATGAGTACATGGTCTTGTAATGGTACTATGAAAATCTGATCCAATTACTGGTAAACATGGCATTAGAATCTGCTGGGAATAAAAACAAAAAACCCTAAAAACCTTAGGGCTGGAAACCCCTTTTAGGTCAGGGCCCACGTAGCGTAAACGTTGCAATGTTGCTGTAATTTTACAGTACCTGTAAAGTGGATGGGATTCTGGCTAATCCCATCCACATATTGAAGAAAAATATCCGAAGTGGACATGCTGCAATTTTAAAAACTGTCGCGTCTAGATATAATTGAAGCAAAAAGTCCACAGAGGAAAACTGTGCGGACTTTCTATGAAAAGCACTGTAGGAAAAACTGTGATGTGTTTCCGCTACGGTTTTTCCCACATTGCTTTATGGCTCCAGCATGCTACATGGGGTCTTAGTCTTAAACAAAATGAACACTATTTTTCATGGGAAACCAGCCTAATATGGACAAGGATGTATGACCACAAGTCCCTCCTAGGGTTGCAGGACGATATTGGTTGATCCCTTTCACATATCATACTATAAACAAAACCCATGGTGAAGATATGAGGCTACTGGGTGGCAAGACCAATTCAGGATTACACCCTTCCAGAGGAACTTTTGTTTCTCCTGGGTAGACCTGATGCCATAATGGGAAGGGGGTATTTTTTACCTAATTTATCGGGGCCGTTCTTCATACAAAAAGGATGGGCAACTCTGTTGTGTACTGTACATTACTTGTCATTACTAGAAGAGTTTTATGCCTAAGTAGCATTCATCCAATTGCTATCTAACTTTGCGTACCTTGTGCTCTGGTCTGTACCCACTATAGGTGGTAAAGGTATGGGAGGACTAGAAGGTGGCATACGGGTACCAGGAATCGTACGTTGGCCAGGGGTTCTTCCTGCAAATACTGTTATTGATAAACCAACAAGCCTCATGGATATATACCCAACAGTAACGAAACTTGGGGGAGGCAAGACACCACAAGACAGGTATTGAAATAAAATCTAGTGACTCTTATCTAAAATTTTACTTTGATTTGTAAAAGTATTTGTCCAGGATTATAAAAAATTTGATTTTTTCAGAAATGGTGCTACTTCGATCCATGGTCTGAGTAATGTGATGTATGCCCTAACAGATTCTCTTATATGGTACTGAAAGCTTCACGCTGTGATGTATAGTCTGACCCCCCCAAAAAAAAACCCCCAAAAAAAACACTAGACGCTCTTTAGTGACTGGAATAAAGACTTTGCTGAATTTGGATGACAGAGGTAGAAACGTACAGGATATGGAACACATACTGATGAGCTATCTACAGAACAGGTCATCAGAATTTGATCAATGGGTGTCTGATACTTGTACATTGAATATCCTGGTTTTATAACAGGACCATGAAACGTCAAAGGACAATGAACAAGTAAACATGTAAGCCTTTGTAAAACTTAAAGGGGTTGGCCATTTTTGGATCAATATTGAGAGACAAAGGTTATTGTTTGTATAATAGATAGAGTGTGTTCCAATATACTTTCTGTATCATTTCCTAAGCTTTGTACATCTCTGCTTGCTGTCATTCATTCTGTTGCTTTTAGTGGACAAAATTCTGACCAGGGTCATGTGATGTACAGTCGGTGGTCATGTGATGAGGACACAGGTGCACAGCTCATTACCAAGCAGATGTCTAATTACTGTGCTGTGACTATAACGAGCTGTTCATCACATGACCATGGACTGTATATCACATGACTCTGATCAGAATTTCATCCACTAGAGGTAAGGAGAATGAATAACAGCAAACAGACATAATAATAAAATTATTTTTGCACACAATTAAACTTTGCAGTATTATTGAAGTGTAATAAGATAACACAAAAATAAGAGATTTAAATAAGGCAGAAAATACAGACTTCACCATCATTCACATGACAGATTGTGTACTGCATCTCATTGATGTCGATGGGACCTGAAATGCAGTTATGCCAACCAGCCCTTATACAGTGTATGGAGTCATCTGCTTCCGGTTTCATGTACTGTATAGGGGATTGGATGCAGCTCTGAACAGCTCATCCGCATGTGGGCCAGCTGTCAGCCCTCCACTCATCAGATAGGTATAGTTATCATAAGCGTAGGCCAATGGAAAAAACATTGCCCAGTTAGATTTTTTAATTTTAATTCCTTTTCGGTTACTATGTCATTGAGAATTTTTAAGAACTACTGCAATAATCTATCCACTGTACATTCCCTGTCTCTGGACTTTGGACTTGAGTTTCTCAGACCATTGCTAATGATCAGGCTTATACATATAGTCCTATGAAAAAGTTTGGGCACCCCTATTAATCTTAATCATTTTTAGTTCTAAATATTTTGGTGTTTGCAGCAGCCATTTCAGTTTGATATATCTAATAACTGATGGACACAGTAATATTTCAGGATTGAAATGAGGTTTATTGTACTAACAGAAAACGTGCAATATGCATTAAACCAAAATTAATGGGCACCTAAAAGTATGGGTATGCAAAAGTATGGGCACCTCAACAGAAAAGTGACATTAATATTTAGTAGATCCTCCTTTTGCCTCTAGTCGCTTCCTGTAGCTGTTAATCAGTTCCTGGATCCTGGATGAAGGTATTTTGGACCATTCCTCTTTACAAAACAATTCAAGTTCAGTTAAGTTTGATGGTCGCCGAGCATGGACAGCCCGCTTTCAAATGATCTGAAAACAAAGATTGTTCAACATAGTTGTTCAGGGGAAGGATACAAAAAGTTGTCTCAGAGATTTAACCTGTCAGTTTCCACTGTGAGGAACATAGTAAGGAAATGGAAGACCACAGGGACAGTTCTTGTTAAGCCCAGAAGTGGCAGGCCAAGAAAAATATCAGAAAGGCAGAGAAGACGAATGGTGAGAACAGTCAAAGACAATCCACAGACCACCTCCAAAGAGCTGCAGCATCATCTTGCTGCAGATGGTGTCACTGTGCATCGGTCAACAATACAGCGCACTTTGCACAAGGAGAAGCTGTATGGGAGAGTGATGAGAAAGAAGCCGTTTCCGCAAGCACGCCACAAACAGAGTCGCCTGAGGTATGCAAAAGCACATTTGGACAAGCCAGCTTCATTTTGGAAGAAGGTCCTGTGGACTGATGAAACAAAGATTGAGTTGTTTGGTCATACAAAAAGGCGTTATGCATGGCGTCCAAAAAAAAACAGCATTCCAAAAAAAAACACTTGCTACCCACTGTAAAATTTGGTGGAGGTTCCATCATGCTTTGGGGCTGTGCGGCCAATGCCGGGACCGGGAATCTTGTTAAAGTTGAGGGTCGCATGGATTCCACTCAGTATCAGCAGATTCTTGAGAATAATGTTCAAGAATCAGTGACAAAGTTGAAGTTACACCGGGGATGGATATTTCAGCAAGACAATGATACAAAACACTGCTCCAAATCGAGTCAGGCATTCATGCAGAGGAACAATTACAATGTTCTGGAATGGCCATCCCAGTCCCCAGACCTGAATATCATTGAACATCTGTGGGATGATTTGAAGCGGGCTGTCCATGCTCGTCGACCATCAAACTTAACTGAACTTGAATTGTTTTGTAAAGAGGAATGGTCCAAAATACCTTCATCCAGGATCCAGGAACTGATTAAAAGCTACAGGAAGCGACTAGAGGCAAAAGGAGGATCTACTAAATATTAATGTCACTTTTCTGTTGAGGTGCCCATACTTTTGCACCGGTCAAATTTTGGTTTAATGCATATTGCACATTTTCTGTTAGTACAATAAACCTCATTTCAATCCTGAAATATTACTGTGTCCATCAGTTATTAGATATATCAAACTGAAATGGCTGCTGCAAACACCAAAATATTTAGGACTAAAAATGATTAAGATTAATAGGGGTGCCCAAACTTTTTCATAGGACTGTAGTACATTGCTGTATTTACTGCAACTTTTTATTACAGGACATAACATATAATTTTCTATTTCAGAATAATTGATGGCAAAGATCTGATGCCACTTCTGCAAGGTCATGTAGCTCAATCTGATCATGAATTTATGTTTCACTACTGTAGTGAACACTTGCATGCGGTTCGATGGCAACAGCCCAATAGTAAGTATAAATATAATAACTTTGTAAAAAGTGTTCTACTGCATGTGCAAAGGATGAATAAAGTACCCATTGCTTATTTCTGCCATAGTAGCGCCCACCTGCTGAGCCCCAATGTGCCAGAGGTACATACTGTGCCACATCACTACTACAAGTAGTCACTACTTGCGGGGAAGCATTGGGGTGAGTGGTCTGTCAACAATAATGGACCATTTTACAGGATTGAATATTTATAGTGCTTCTCTACCAGAGCTCCATTAGAATTTTTTTTTTTTAGGAACTCAAAAGTATGTACTGAAGTAAAGAAGCACAGACTGTCCCTGTTACTAAACTCAAAAGTAATAAGCTAGGGCAAAATGGCAGTTTGGCCCTTAACCTGTCACATGATCAAAGACTAATGGGGCGTCCTATGACTCCTACAATGTTAGCCACCGCTTAAATTGGACCACAACTCAGTTACGGTATAAAGAGATCAAAGCCTCAATAATCAAATGTGTCTGAAGCAGAATGCAGAACATAAAAAAAAACTGTTACTTACCTCTCCTGGCTCTGGAAGGATTCAGGCCTACTTGGTGATATCCCAAACGTCACGTAGGCCAGGGTTTGCTTCCTTATGTGTTGCGACGCAAGCCCAGCTCAAGTGACGTCTCTTCCATCATTGAAGATGGCCGATATCAGCCGAGAGTGTGCCAGAGCCAAGGAGAGGTAAGTAACATTGTTTTTTATGTTAGTATCCTCCTCTGGGTCTCTGATTATTATACTCTGGGGTCTGAAAAGATTGTACATGTACATGGGTGGTCCACAATGGGGTATAATGGTGTGTGCAGGGGCCACTATAAGGCATAATATAGTGTGTGGGGGCCACTATGGGGCATGATAGTGAGTGCAGGGGCTACTATGGAGAATAATAGTGTGGGGGGATGGGGAGTGGGTTGGTCAGGGTCGGGGTATGTGTGGGAAGGGGTGGAAGGGTTGGCAGTCAGGGAGTTAATCATTCTAGAGTTCCCCATAAAAAATTTCTTCCAAATTTAAGCACTGCTGTTAATGAATGGAATCACATTGCAACCCTTAAGGAGCCACAACTGAAACAGGTCACAAAAAGATCGAACACCAATTTAATCTTTTTGTGTCTAGAAGTTGCTGTTACTAAGTTTTGTGAAGGAACTGCAGAGTGACCCAGTGATCCTTGGTCATGTAAAGGGAGTTGAGGCCAAAGTTGTTGTGAGGCCTAGTCTTAATCTTAGTCCTTGGTTAAACTCAATGGATTTATGTCCTTTTTCAACCAAACTCTATAAATGCACATGGATAAACTGGTGACACACTACGCACCTGTATCCATCACATGAACACAATAGATTGTTGTATAGAGGTGGACTGTGAAGATCCAATAATAGCAACTTTGACTCAACCCAGCGTCACACCTCCCATGAGGCGACCTGAAGCGACCGCTTCAGGCGGCGCTATGCCAGGGCCCCGGGGAGGGTGGCATTTTTGCTGACCTAAGCCAGTCCAGGACAAGCTGTCCTGGACTGGCTTAGGGTCACCATCACTGAGCGGTGGATTGGGGAGGCCGCTGGAGCAGCGCCGCCCCTCATGCTCAGGCAGAGAGCAGGTCCTCTCCCTGCCTGCTCTCTGCCTACTAAAGGCGCTCGCTCCGCTAGGCCCCGCCCCCTCCACCCCGCCCCTTCTGCTAGACCCCGCCCCTTCGCCCCGCCCCCTCCTCGGGGGGAAGGGGGGGCGGCTTTCTGACGTCTGCCTCGGGCGGCTTTCTGACGTCTGCCTCAGGCGGCAGAAACAAATGGTTCACCCCTGACTCAACCACTTCTGGACCACCTAACGGGTTTTTACGTCCAGAAGGTGGTTGTCTATTTCTGCTAGGACACACCAGTATGTCCAAGGAGAACTCAGCAGCTACACGAAATTGTTCAGCTACTGAAACTGGGGACTGGCTGTAACTTCAGCCGGATCTCCCAGAGAGAAGGCAGGGAAGGTTTATTACCTTCCCTGCCTTCACGATCGCTGTGTTTATAGCGCTCAATGAGCACTGTACACAGCGTTAATGGGCGACACCATGTTGCGGCTCCCCTCTGACCCAGCGGTCACATGATCCACCAGGATTAACGTCTTGTAAGAGCTGCTGAGTCCTACAGTACCCAGATCAGCTCTTAGTCCTATAGTAATGGGGAGTACGCTGTATTCCTTCTGCAACTGGGGCTAAATGTACTAGCCTCAGTTAAAAGGAAATCAACCTCCCCTACAAAAAAAAAAAGTGATCAGATGTTCCCACAGGTCTATTACAACCTTATGGGGACACAATGTAAAAAAAAAAATAATAATAGAAAAGTTAACAAAAAAAGTAAATAAAATAATTTAAAAAATAAATAAAATAAAACGCCGTTATTAAAGGTTACAGCCGCATCCCCGACGACACCATACCAAATAAAAATTACTGTTATGGAGAGGAAAAACTATTTTATAAAAAAAAATTTAGTTGCACTTTCTGTTATTAAATTTTGTTTTGTTTTTTAAAAAGTGAAAAACAAGCACGATTTCCCTTCTATTTTGTTTGTATTTTCCCGGATATAAAAAAAATTTAACACATGCAAAAATTAAAAACAACATAAAAATAAAGCCCTACGTGTCACCAAAAAAAGACGCAGAAATTAGTTGAATAACACAAATGATAAAAATGTTATAGCTCTCAAATTCACACATACAGTGGGGCAAAAAAGTATTTAGTCAGTCACCAATAGTGCAAGTTCCACCACTTAAAAAGATGAGAGGCGTCTGTAATTTATATCATAGGTAGACCTCAACTATGAGAGACAAAATGAGAAAACAAATTCAGAAAATCACATTGTCTGATTTTGTAAGAATTTATTTGCAAATTATGGTGGAAAATAAGTATTTGGTCACCTACAAACAATCAAGATTTCTGGCTCTCACAGACCTGTAACTTCTTCTTTAAGAGTCTCCTCTTTCCTCCACTCATTACCTGTAGTAATGGCACCTGTTTAAACTTGTTATCAGTATAAAAAGACACCTGTGCACACCCTCAAACAGTCAGACTCCAAACTCTACTATGGTGAAGACCAAAGAGCTGTCAAAGGACACCAGAAACAAAATTGTAGCCCTGCACCAGGCTGGGAAGACTGAATCTGCAATAGGCAACCAGCTTGGATTGAAGAAATCAACTGTGGGAGCAATAATTAGAAAATGGAAGACCTACAAGACCACTGATAATCTCCCTCGATCTGGGGCTCCACGCAAAATCTCACCCCGTGGGGTCAAAATGATCACAAGAACGGTGAGCAAAAATCCCAGAACAACGCGGGGGGACCTAGTGAATGAACTGCAGAGAGCTGGGACCAATGTTACAAAGCCTACCATCAGTAACACACTACGCAGCCAGGGACTCAGATCCTGCAGTGCCAGACGTGTCCCACTGCTTAAGCCAGTACATGTCCGGGCCTGTCTGAAGTTTGCTAGAGAGCATTTGGATGATCCAGAAGAGTATTGGGAGAATGTCCTATGGTCTGATGAAACCAAACTGCAACTGTTTGGTAGAAACACAACTTTTCGTGTTTGGAGGAAAAAGAATACTGAGTTGCATCCATCAAACACCATAGCTACTGTAAAGCATGGGGGTGGAAACATCATGCTTTGGGTCTGTTTCTCTGCAAAGGGGCCAGGACGACTGATCCGGGTACATGAAAGAATGAATGGGGCCATGTATCGTGAGATTTTGAGTGCAAACCTCCTTCCATCAGCAAGGGCATTGAAGATGAAACGTGGCTGGGTCTTTCAACATGACAATGATCCAAAGCACACCGCCAGGGCAACGAAGGAGTGGCTTTGTAAGAAGCATTTCAAGGTCCTGGAGTGGCCTAGCCAGTCTCCAGATCTCAACCCTATCGAAAACCTTTGGAGGGAGTTGAAAGTCCGTGTTGCCAAGCGACAGCCCCAAAACATCACTGCTCTAGAGGAGATCTGCATGGAGGAATGGGCCAACATACCAACAACAGTGTGTGCCAACCTTGTGGAGACTTACAGAAAACGTTTGACCTCTGTCATTGCCAACAAAGGATATATAACAAAGTATTGAGATGAAATTTTGTTACTGACCAAATACTTATTTTCCACCATAATTTACAAATAAATTCTTACAAAATCAGACAATATGATTTTCTGGGTTTGTTTTCTCATTTTGTCTCTCATAGTTGAGGTCTACCTATGATGTAAATTACAGACGCCTCTCATCTTTTTAAGTGGTGGAACTTGCACTATTGGTGACTGACTAAATACTTTTTTGCCCCACTGTACAAAAAAATCTAAAATGCGTCTGGTCCAGAAATTGGCCCGGTACTGACGTGGTTAATGATGTAATAACCTATTTTTCTCATCATCAGGTGACATTGTTTGGAAGGTTCACTATATTTCTCCGAAGTTCCCAGAAGGGGCTGGAGCATGTTATGGTTCTAAGTTGTGTTCCTGTAGTGGGGAAAAAGTCATCTACCATGTTCCTCCTCTGCTCTATAATCTCTCCAATGATCCTTCAGAGAAGAATCCTCTTCCTAATGATTCAGGACTATACGGGGAGGTGCTACAAACCGTACAAGACGCTGTAGCACGCCATAATGCATCTCTCCATATGGTACCCCAGCAGCTGTATGGATTAAACAATGTCTGGAAACCTTGGCTGCAGCCGTGCTGTGGAATCTTTCCATTCTGCTGGTGCAATAAACAAAGTGCCAAATAATTCTTACAGGGATTTCAAACCTTCTGTATAAGTAAATCTTACAAATAAAATACTGTTTAGGTTTTAGTTACAAAGTGTTTCAGAGATACACATTGTCCTGCTATTAAAAATCTTTATATTATTTAAGTCCTTTTCTTGTATTTATTTGCACACCTTGACTATTGTCTGAACTACGTGGTTAAAGCGTTTTTCACATCTGTAACATTCATCACTTATACATAAGATGATTAAAAAGGGACTAAAATCGGCAACTGAAGGAGCATGATGGGTTAAAATAAGTGACGCCTCGTTGATCCTTTGCCATTGCCTATTATCTAGTCTAATCTCTTTGGGTAGACCCATCAATCCTTCACCTGAAAAAGACACAATGATGTGGGATGAAGCCATGGCTCTCTGAAGGATACAGGTAGGCCCAAATGATATGAGATGAAGGCTACAGAGGTGGAGTATTCTGATGATGCTTCCACCGCCTCATGGATGGGTGACTGGTTACTAGTACTACAAATGCACACAAACCAGGGGTGCAACGACACAGCTGCCACAGGGCCCAGGACATTAGAGGGTCTGTTGACAGCCACTACCGCCGCATTTTTTTTTTAATAGGCAGGTAACGGGCCCTATTTACTTACCTATCCTGGCTCCAGGCCTACTTGTGTGACGTCCCTGACGTCACATGACTGGGGCTTATGTCCTTATGTGTTGTGACGCAGGCCCTGGGACATATGACGTCCCGTATGTCGTTGAAGATGGCCAACTTCAGCGGGGAGTGCAGCGGAGCCAGGGAGAGGTAAGTAACAGTGTTTCTTATGTTTGTACCTCCCCCACTGCCCTGGGTCTCCAATTATTATACTCTGAAAAGATAATAGTGCATGCAGGAATACAGGGGGGGGGAATGGTTGGTTCAACTTAACAGGACCTGGCTTCATTCTGCAAATATTTGTTATTGGTATTCCCCAAAATACACAAGCCACTTTTGCCATGACTGGCACCAACTACAAGCACTAGAAGCCTTACTTGTGTGAATATGAAATGTTAACCAGATGAATTATAGTCGTCAATCTAACCAAAAGTCTTGTCAACCTGATCATCTACATGAAGGCTCCTCACAAATGGTTTTTACTAGAGATGAGCGAGTACTGTTCGGATCAGCCAATCCAAACAGCACGCTCGCATAGAAATGAATGGATGTAGCCGACACGCGGGGGGTTAAGCGGCCGGCCACCGTCAAAGCGGAAGTACCAGGTGCATCCATTCATTTCTATAGAGCGTGCTGTTCGGATCGGCTGATCCAAACAGTACTCGCTCATCTCTAGTTTTTGCTGATTTTGATACATCTCTCTCCAGGTCTGAAAAGCCTACCTGATAGGTGCTGTCACCTTCAGCATTTTCTGTTAAGCCATTCCAAAGATATAAGCCCTTTTAGTGTTGATGCAAACTAGGTTATACTAGTCAAGTGGGTGGTAAACATCTTGAACGTTTTATTAAGGAGGAAGAGCTCCTTCCCCTGCGCCAAACAGCAGCACAACGTATGGGGTATTCCTGCCCCTGTGAGCCATTTAGGACAGGCGGAACTTTTAATCACATCAGCCTTCCCCTTTAAAAGGACAGAGAACCTCCCCCCCACTGTGTTTTTTTCTGTCCTGAGGGCAGGACAGGTGGAGGGGGGGAGGTTCTCTCCCCCTATGCATGTATCCGGGCGTAGGTACCTGGAGCCGGCGGTCCGGTCTGCCTGCTATCTGTCGGGGGCCGAGGCGGTCGGCGCTTGATGCCGGCATGACGCGGCTGCGTCCTCCGGCTTCCTCCTTCCTCCTCCGGCGGCGGTCTGCACATGCGTGGACCTCTCGTCTGACGCCCAGCCTTCCCCGCGCGCTCCCGGCTGTGGCAGCTTTCCCTGGGTGCGGGGGGGGGGGGGGGACAATAGGCTGTGAGGAGTGAAGGAGGCAGGAATACAGGGAAGGTAAGAGGTGTTGGTTTGGGGCTTGGTAGCCCTTGCATTTGGCCTGGAGGCGGGCCTAAGGGCGGTTCTTCCTGGTAGGGCTATATAATCCTACCATGGGTGCTGGCAGTTGCTGCTCAGGCTTTTGTTGGCTTGGTCAGCTCCCTAAAAGCTCCTGGTGATACCACACCCTTGGTTATCCCTCAGGCGAGGTATTAGAGGTATATGGTGAAGTACTCCACTCCGGTGTCCTTGCTGTGGCTTATGGGATATTCTCTGTTATAGATGTCTTCCTCATTTTCTTCTGGAGAGGAACGGCATAGGGAGTCCGGGTCGAGACGCAGACATGCTCCTTGCAGGGGCTGCAACATCCCCTTGCCGGACGACTACGAGTACTCCCGCTGCCGCCAATGTCGAGGCCCGCAACCGGAGGAGTCCCAGTTCCGGGAGATGATTTCCTGGGTTAAAGAATATGTGGAGGACTCGATGAGGGAAATGAAAGAGTCTATTTCTCACCTCGCCAAGAGGCCACGTTTGGACCCCCCGTCAAGGTCAGTCCCTTTGGAGGACGAATTTTAGGTCTTGGATGAGATCTCCATGGAGGATGAATCGAAGGTTGCTGGTCCCTCTTTTCCTCTGGAAAAAATGCCCAAGCTGTTGAAACTTGTGCGCCCTGATAGAGGCGAGACGTCAGAACAAAGAGGACCAAGATCCTTTAGAGTGGAACCAGCATTGGCAAGATCCATGGAAACTGAGTGGAAGCGGCCTGAAAGATCCTTTCAAATTTCAAGGAGGTTTAGGACCCTCTTCCCGGTGGAAGAAGTGGAAGGAGAAGATTGGTCGGGCGGTGCATCATTTGGCGGTGACGCGGACAGTTCAGATAAGAACTGCTATGAAGGTCTTAGGTTTGATGACGGCAGCTGCAGAGGCAGTTCCATGGGCATTGTGGCACATGCGCCCCCTTCAGAGCGAGATCCTCAAGGTCTGGAGCCGCAGCCCCTTAGGGCTGATGAAGCCTATCCAGTTGTCCATCAGTACCCGTCAATCACTGCTATGGTGGTACCAACCGAAGGACGGGAGGTCCACAGTCCAGCCCGACTGGACCCTGTTGACCACGGATGCGTCCCTCCATGGATGGGGGGCGCATCTGGGGGAGACCCTGGCACAAGGGACGTGGAATTATCGGGAAAGTTCCCAGTCATCCAATTGGCGCGAGTTATGCGCAATTCACCGGGCCCTGCTACACTTCTCCCATCTTCTGCGCGGCAAGGCAGTGAAGATCAGGACGGACAACACTACAGCAGTCCTTTATATAAACAAACAGGGAGGTACGAGGTCGCCTCCTCTTCGAAAGTTAGCGGACCGGATCTTCTCGTGGGCAGAAGTGAATGTAAGCCACCTCAGAGCGGTGCATATAAAGGGACACTTAAATATACTGGCAGACCAGCTCAGCAGAGGCCTCGAAGTTTCCGGCGAATGGTCCCTAAACCAGGATGTCTTCTTACGGCTGACACAGATGTGGGGTCTCCCCGAGGTGGATCTGATGGCCACCCAGTACAATGCCAAGGTGGAGAAGTTTTGTTCCCTCTATCGGGAGGACAATCCCTTGGCAGTAGATGCCCTCTCAATACCTTGGAGGTTCAGGCTGGTGTACATCTTCCCTCCGGTCCCCATGATAACGAAGGTATTGGCGAAGATCAAACAGGACCAGGTATCGGTGATTGCCATCATACCGTTCTGGCCAAAGAGGGCATGGTTTACCCACCTCATGCAGATGAGTCGAGGGAACCACTGGAGGCTTCCGATTCTCCACAACCTGGTAACCCAAGGCAACCGGCTCTGCCAGGACCTGGAGAGGTTCAACCTGACAGCCTGGAGGTTGAACGCACCCTATACGGACATGGAGGATTATCCCAGGCCGTTCTGTCAACACTGGCCTGTTCAAGAGCAGAGTCCACGAACAGGAGCTACCTAAGGATTGGTAGAATCTATCGCCAATGGTGCTTGGTGAACCACCGGATGGGTACATCCTCGGATTCGGTGCTGGAATTCCTACAGAGTGGCCTGGAGAGGGGCCTAACTCCGGCTACACTAAAGGTACACGTGGCTGCTCTCTCTGCCGTATTAGGGATCAGATTGTCTCAGAATCTGCTGATTGGCCAATTCTTAAAGGGGGCCGCGAGGCTTCGGCCATCCATCCAAGCCCCAGTTCCGCAGTAGGATTGGCCACAGTACTTCAGGGGCTGTGTCTAGCCCCATTCGAACCTCTGGAGGAGGTAGGCCTAAGGTTTGTATATTACAAGGTGGCCTTTCTGTTAGCAGTGACCTCAGCAAAGAGGACCGGAGAACTGCAGGCCTTGGGGGCCTTAGAACCATACCTGCAATTTTTCTCTGATAGAGTTCAATTGAGATATCTGCCTGGCTTTGTTCCCAAGGTCCCGTCGGACCGTAATATTAATCATGTGATCTCCTTGCCGACCTTTTTTCCTTCCCCTTCCTCCCAGGAGGAGGAAAGATGACATACATTGGATCTGGTCAGGTGCCTAAGGGTCTACCTAGAGCGAACCAGACCCTGGAGAAGGTCAGAGAATTTATTTGTAAATTTTTCTGGTAGATATAAGGGAGAAAAAGCATCCAAAGCCTCCATATCAAGGTGGATTAAGGAGGCCATTTACCACGCCTTTCAGGCGCAGGGGTTGTCCCCTCCGCAGTTTGTTCACGCCCACTCTATGAGGGCGGTCGCTGCTACTTGTGCGGAGAGGCGCTCGGTTTCGCTGGACCAAATATGTTCAGCCGCGACCTGGAGCTCACAGTTGACATTCATTCGTCATTATAGGCTAAATTGGCGCTCATCGGAAGCGGTAGCTTTCGGGCGCTCTGTACTATCGTCAGTATGCCAGGAGGTCCCTCCCTAGGGGGGGTTTACTTGCTACCTCCCCATACGTTGTGCTGCTGTTTGGCGCAGGGGAATGGAAGATTATGTAGATAATCCGTTTTCCCATAGTCCAAACAACAGCACAAGGCTCCCTCCCATTTGTTTCTTTTCTTTGGTCCTCTTTTAGGGTCCTTCTGGATACTTGAGGACTAACACAGTGGGGGGGAGGTTCTCTGTCCTTTTAAAGGGGAAGGCTGATGTGATTAAAAGTTCCGCCTGTCCTAAATGGCTCACAGGGGCAGGAATACCCCATACGTTGTGCTGCTGTTTGGACTATGGGAAAATAGATTATCTACATAATCTTCCATTCAGTCTCTTCTCTCCTCTGTTAGGAGAGGGGGTAGTATGCAGGATCATTTTGGAAGCAGGTTAGTTTGTACATAATTGCTCAGCGACTTTTCTTATTTTCATTCCCCATCTTCCATAATGAATATATATATATATATTTTTTACTTTTTACCTGTCCCACAAGGGGACTTAAACCTAGGATCTGCTAATCTACACCTCCCCCACCCCGTCCCCAAAACCCCAGTGCAATGTACTGCCATACATTGTGATGCATTACATTGCACAGATCTAGATGTAAGACTGCGGGGATTAAACGTACTGACCAATATATTTTCCCCTTTGCCCTTTCAAGGCACATCCCCAGGACGATAAAAAACAAACAGACTACCATTAACCATTTGTGTGGGTGAAAGTCGGCCACAGCGTATTTATTTATAAAACAGTAGATAAGAACAACGTTGGGTTGTCATGGAAACCAACCCATGGCAACCAAAATGTAAACATCGTTTATAACATCAGGTAATAACAATGTTGGGTTGCCATGGCAACCGTCACCATGGCAACCAAAATGTAAACATAACCCATTGGTAAACATAGACTGGTCAGGAAACAGGTGACCCGGCCCCCTCCCGCGGAGGGGCATCATCTCGCCGTCACCCTACTTCCTGTTCATTACCGCCCTCCAGCTGTGACTGGCATAGAATAGTCGAGGATTGGCTGAAAGAGAAGAGAAAATGTTAATAGGCGAAAAAACAAGACCGCCGACACGCGGCCAAAAGTCACGTAAAGACCGAAGACCAGCAAAGCGCACAAACAGCAAACAACCAGAGCACCACCACCATTTTGAGCATAGTACACTGCTCCAAACTTGACATCGTTAACCTCTTTCATTATATTTTTTTTTTTTCTAATAATTTTTCTTTTTTTTTTTCTTTTTTTTTTTATACATCCGCAAAAATTTTTTTTTTTTTTTTAACCAAAGGACGCAGCACTGCGCCATGGGGAACCATGAAAATCACTCACTGAGCTCCGCAAAACCATATCTCCTTTCTCTCTTTTTTTTTTTTTTTTTTTTTTTTTTTATATATAACACAACCAAAAGGGGAGGGAGGGAGGGAGGGAAAATTCCGGGTGATCCGTCCAGTGCTGAAGGCAGCCGGGAAAGAGACCGAAGGGGCGGAGCTACAACACTAAGACCAGAAGGACTGTACCAACGAGCAGGAACACAGGAGGGGGAGCAGACCATACCAAGCTACCAGCGAACATGTAAGTACATGACATAGGAAGGGAAGAAAGGGAAGGGGATAAGGGTACACATATACTTTTTGAATCCCACCCCACAGTCATAGGTTTGCTCCTGCCGTCCGCAACCTTCCACACTTGCCAATCCAGCGAGAACCATCTATATTTTTTCTATATTTTTTCTGCTGTCCTAAAGCTGATCCTTAAAGATATTGTGAGACAGTTGGACATAAGTCCTTGTCTATGAGTAACCCCATCCCCAAGAAAGATAACTAAAAGTTTTGCATCTGAGTATTGCTACTTGTCTGGCAGAAATACACAGAGAACAATAGTGGTCAATCGAGTCCCCTTGCTACATGTTTGACCCACCATCTTACATGGTGGTAAATGACAAGACTTTGTGCATAAGGTCCAGGTGACAAGAACACTTGTTGACATCCAGTCACCGTGATGATAAAGAACAGGCCTGAGACAATTCAATACCAATGAATATTGATGAATGAGCCTAAGGATGGATCTTCAAAAATAGACGGGTGATGGGTCTGATACTGGCACCACCACCAGTCAGCCATTTTCAGCAGCTGATACACAGAGAAAAGAGCAAGAAGAAGATAGAATTATTCTTATTTCTCGTTCAAGTGAATGGACACTGATTTTCATTATCCTGGTCTGACCACTACACTGAAAACTGAGCTGTCTGCTTCCTGCTCCATTCTCTGCTGCTGAGTATGGCTGATTGCTTAAATAGCACATCAGGTATCAAAACTAACTGTGCTTGTTGCTCGGGAATGCGCTGTCCTGCTGCTGAACTTGTTCCTTACACTGTGTCTGTGATTGTTCCGGCATCTTAGCAGCTCGCTGGGACACCATATAATGTTCAAGTTGATGGCATTGATGATCTGCCTGCTCCGGCATTTCAGCAGCTGTCAAGCTGGCCTGCCGCTGAACTTGTTCCTTGCGCTGTGTCTGTGATTGTTCCGGTATCTCAGTAGCTCGCTGGGACACCGTATAATGAGTGTGTTGTTGGCGTCGATGATCCCCCTGAGCTCCACTTGAGGAGAACTCTGTTGACTTCTGGCTTCCTTCATAGCTCTCGTTGTTTTAGAATTTTGCAACAAATTAGATTTTCTGTTCCCCGTTATGTTTAAAAGTGGCAAACTGCCAATTTGGATTAAAGGTGTTTTCCCATTCAGTGTGTCAGCATGTTGCCCGGAGCAGATCAGATAATATGCAAATGCTAGTACATAATGGACTGAGGGTTAGCTGAGTATTTACCCAGAGAGATAACAGACCTGGCTTTAACAGAACTTGAGATAAGCTGCTGCAAGAGCAGTGTAATATAGCATGTGAACATAAATTCATAACAGTCATAAAGCCATGTCATTTACCGGGATAAAAAGTAGTCTATGTGTTAATTGAGGTTACAAACTATCCATGTGCCAAATTTCATTCAAATCCATTCAGTGTTTTTTGCGTGATTGAGGAACAAACATTCAAACTTTCACATTTATAATATTAGTACGATTTCAATGTTCACTATGTATATTTTCATTATTATTATTATTATTATTATGCTAATATACAGCTTTACAGCATTATCTTGCACACTCTAAGATGTGGTATTCTTGAAATACATTACAGAATCTTGGCATCAATCTGTTTACTGAATGACTTGGATTTTTCTTCTTCCTATAGCATACAAGTTACTTTTATTTTACAGTTATCTTTTTTTTACATAATATTAAATATTTTATTAAAATTTAAAAAAAAAGACAATGCAGAGGATTATATTATATTATAATCCATGGACAGTGTAATAGAACTTTATCTGCATGTAAATTTGCTATTGCTTTGTTAGGTTGCCATCTAGTGGCTGATCAAGCAAATTATGTGGTTTTCCTCTTAACACGTCGACCAGAATTATGCAACCTCAGTTAATATGCTGGCAACATTGTCAGATTCTTAAAAGAGTTATCCATTTTTGGCAAACAAACGTTATAATTTTTTATTTACTTTCAGTGGATACAATCCAGAGAATTGGTGTAGTATGTGTACAGTTCTTAATCTGTACTATCATGTGGCAAGATTGAAGAGGATGGTACAGATGAATATAAACCAGACCACATACAGTAGACTGAGGCATGAAGAAAAGCAAGACAAAATCTTGGAAAAATGATTGCAGTTTCCCTATATGGATTACATTGGAATTGCTGGACCTACATTTGCTTGAGTTATTCCTCTATACCAGTGATGGCGAACCTTTTAAAGACTGAGTGCCCAAACTGCAACCCAAAACCCACAAATTTATCACAAAGTGCCAGCACAGCAAATTAACCTTAATACTGTGCGGATCCATAATTACCGACAATTATGGACTTGCAAAATACGGTCGTGTGAATGCCACCTTACAGAGCATTCAATGATATAAAACAACTTTGTATAAAAGGTAATAGCTTGCATTTGGCATAATTTTGAACATTTAGTGTTCACTACTTACATCACACACGATCTGTTTTATAGTGACCGTGCAATGTTATTACCGCCTGTAATAATATCATATCTTCTATAAAACAGATACTGTATGATATAAATAATGAGGAGCCCCCACACAGTACAATCTGGTCCGCAGTGGCCCCCACACAGTACAATATGTTCTACAGTGGCCCTCACACAGTATAATCTGTTCCACAGATGGGTGCCCACAGAGAGAGCTCTATGTGGCACGTTTGGCTCGCGTGCCATAGGTTTGCCACCACGGCTCTATACCATCCTATACACATGCAAGCCTGAATATATATATTTAACAAGGCTATTTATTGTCTACTTATTGTTTGTTAGATACAACAGTAGGCGAGATATGATACCAGGAAATATCTGCAATATCTGGGTTTTCAACTTCTACTGGATCTTTGGGTCCAGGGGCTCTGGCGGATTTTTAAAACTGAACACCCATGGGCAGAATTATTAGAATGGTCTAAAAGCAAAATTATCTTAGTTACCTGTAGTAACCAAACAGGGCCACACCTCTAATGAGGCGACCGCTTCAGGCTATCAGGAGGGGCCGCATGGAGGGGCGTTGGTCTGTGTGAATTCTGTCATGCCCCAGGCCATTAATATATCCCGCCCCTCCTGATAGTAATGCCCCAGGACATTAGTATATGCTTCACTGTTAACTAGATCGGTGTCTGCAAGACACCGATCTAGTTAAAACTAACCAACTGCGGTTTACAAGACACCTAGAAAACAGACACAAGTCTGCTTCTCTATTTAGGAGGCGCGATGCTATGACGTCAATTAAAAACATCAAGTATACAAGTGTACAAATGTCCAAGGGCCAAATAAAGGGATAACACAACAATGCCTGCTAAATGTACAAAGCTAAGCAAAGTAAAGACTACCTATTTAAATGAGAGACCCCCAGAACGGAAACCTATACGTATTAAAAAAGCTGTTACCTCCAGGAAACCAATGGTGTTAGCAAGTGTTAACCCTTCGAGCACTTGTCTATTTTGGGCCATAAAGGAGTATTCCTATCTCCCAGTTTTATTGAACTGACTCACACTCAGTTTTTTGATGCCAGACTTGGGAGCCCCCACTTTTGTAAAACATTACAATAGATGCTGCAGTCAATATTAACCACAACATCTGACGCTAGGGTCACGCCTGCGTTTGGGTTTCCTGCATCTGGTAGGAGTTAAAAATTGAGCAAACATGCTATTTCTGAGTGAATGATTTCCATAACTTGACATTCATTTGGGGAAAGTTAAGAGTCCCTGATGCACTGATGTGTAACTGCAATGTGATCCAGCCTAGATTTTTGTGAAACCAGTCTTGTGAAAGGTGTTGGCAGCCTTGTTGTTTATGACGCCTGAGGAAAAGTCAGTCAGCTGGTGTATAAGCCAATGAATTGTCAGGGCAGTGAAATCCGGGAAACAACACTGGATCCCGAAGAAGTGTAAGTCATACTCAATAGCAATCTCTGTAGTAGTAAATAGTCTTATGTATGTGAACCTGATTTACATTTACTTAGGGTATCTTTACCTATATATTTTATTTTTGATCTGCCTTTATCTATGTCTTAGTATATGTGAAAGGTAGGACAGTGAAAAAGTAATTGTCTAAAATATTGTCCTAGTGTATGGGACCCTTAAAGAGTTCATCTAGATTTTGGTTTTGGTCGTCTATAGAGATGAGCGAACAGTGTTCTATCGAACTCATGTTCGATCGGATATTAGGCTGTTCGGCATGTTCGAATCGAATCGAACACCGCGTGGTAAAGTGCGCCATTACTCGATTCCCCTCCCACCTTCCCTGGCGCCTTTTTTGCTCCAATAACAGCGCAGGGTAGGTGGGACAGGAACTACGACACCGGTGACGTTGAAAAAAGTAGGCAAAACCCATTGGCTGCCGAAAACATGTGACCTCTAATTTAAAAGAACAGCGCCGCCCAGGTTCGCGTCATTCTGAGCTTGCAATTCACCGAGGACGGAGGTTTCCGTCCAGCTAGCTAGGGCTTAGATTCTGGGTAGGCAGGGACAGGCTAGGATAGGAAGGAGAAGACAACCAACAGCTCTTGTAAGAGCTAAATTCCAGGGAGAAGCTTGTCAGTGTAACGTGGCACTGACGGGCTCAATCGCCGCAACCCAGCTTTCCCAGGATCCTGAATGGAATACACTGTCAGTGTATTCCCGTATACCCGATATATACCCCGATACCCGTTCCAACGGTGTGCCCCCCCACCTTCACCCCAGAAATACCCTGCAAGTCCCCTAGCAATAGAATTGGGGCTATATACACCCACAATTTTTACTACTGGTATACAGTGCCATTGTCTGACTGGGAATTCAAAGAATATATTGGGAATACAAATACCCTCATTTCTTGCTACTGCCATATAGTGCCAGTGTCTGACTGGGAATTCAAAGAATATATTGGGGTTACGTGCACCCACAATTTTTACTACTGGTATACAGTGCCATTGTCTGACTGGGAATTCAAAGAATATATTGGGAATACAAATACCCTCATTTCTTGCTACTGCCATATAGTGCCAGTGTCTGACTGGTAATTCAAAGAATATATTGGGGTTACGTGCACCCACAATTTTTACTACTGGTATACAGTGCCATTGTCTGACTGGGAATTCAAAGAATATATTGGGAATACAAATACCCTCATTTCTTGCTACTGCCATATAGTGCCAGTTTCTGACTGGTAATTCAAAGAATATATTGGGGTTACGTGCACCCACAATTTTTACTACTGGTATACAGTGCCATTGTCTGACTGGGAATTCAAAGAATATATTGGGAATACAAATACCCTCATTTCTTGCTACTGCCATATAGTGCCAGTGTCTGACTGGTAATTCAAAGAATATATTGGGGTTACGTGCACCCACAATTTTTACTACTGGTATACAGTGCCATTGTCTGACTGGGAATTCAAAGAATATATTGGGAATACAAATACCCTCATTTCTTGCTACTGCCATATAGTGCCAGTGTCTGACTGGTAATTCAAAGAATATATTGGGGTTACGTGCACCCACAATCTTTACTACTGGTATACAGTGCCATTGTCTGACTGGGAATTCAAAGAATATATTGGGGTTATAAATACCCTCATTTCTTGCTACTGCCATATAGTGCCAGTTTCTGACTGGTAATTCAAAGAATATATTGGGGTTACGTGCACCCACAATTTTTACTACTGGTATACAGTGCCATTGTCTGACTGGGAATTCAAAGAGTATATTGGGAATACAAATACCCTCATTTCTTGCTACTGCCATATAGTGCCAGTTTCTGACTGGGAATTCAAAGAATATATTGGGGTTACGTGCACCCACAATTTTTACTACTGGTATACAGTGCCATTGTCTGACTGGGAATTCAAAGAATATATTGGGGTTATAAATACCCTCATTTCTTGCTACTGCCATATAGTGCCAGTTTCTGACTGGTAATTCAAAGAATATATTGGGGTTACGTGCACCCACAATTTTTACTACTGGTATACAGTGCCATTGTCTGACTGGGAATTCAAAGAGTTTATTGGGAATACAAATACCCTCATTTCTTGCTACTGCCATATAGTGCCAGTTTCTGACTGGTAATTCAAAGAATATATTGGGGTTACGTGCACCCACAATTTTTACTACTGGTATACAGTGCCATTGTCTGACTGGGAATTCAAAGAATATATTGGGGTTATAAATACCCTCATTTCTTGCTACTGCCATATAGTGCCAGTGTCTGACTGGGAATTCAAAGAATATATTGGGGTTACGTGCACCCACAATTTTTACTACTGGTATACAGTGCCAATTTCTAACTAGGAATTCAAAATGCGCAAGGCTCCCGGAAAGGGACGTGGACGAGGCCGTGGGCGAGGTCGGGGGAATGGTTCTGGGGAGCAAGGTAGCAGTGAAGCCACAGGGCGTCCCGTGCCTACTCCTGTGGGGCAGCAAGCATTGCGCCACTCCACAGTGCCAGGGTTGCTTGCCACATTAACTAAACTGCAGGGTACAAACCTTAGTAGGCCCGAGAACCAGGAACAGGTCTTGCAATGGCTGTCAGAGAACGCTTACAGCACATTGTCCAGCAGCCAGTCAGACTCTGCCTCCTCTCCTCCTATTACCCAACAGTCTTGTCTTCCTTCCTCCCAAAATTCCGAAGCTTTACAGAACAATAACCCAAACTGTCCCTGCTCCCCAGAGCTGTTCTCCGCTCCTTTCATTGTCCCTCAACCTGCCTCTCCACGTCACGATTCCACGAACCTAACAGAGGAGCATCTGTGTCCAGATGCTCAAACACTAGAGTCTCCTCCATCTCCGTTCGATTTGGTGGTGGATGACCAGCAACCCACCCTCATCGACGATGATGTGACGCAGTTGCCGTCAGGGCATCCAGTTGACCGGCGCATTGTGCGGGAGGAGGAGATGAGACAGGAGTTGGAAGAGGAAGTGGTGGATGATGAGGACACTGACCCGACCTGGACAGGGGGGATGTCAAGCGGGGAAAGTAGTGTGGATGTTGAGGCAGGTGCAGCACCAAAAAGGGTAGCTAGAGGCAGAGGCAGAGGTCAGCAGCTTAGGCGAAGCCAGGCCACACCCGGAATCTCCCAAGATGTTCCAGTTCGTACCCAGCCCCGAAAAACTCCCACCTCGAGGGCACGTTTCTCGAAGGTGTGGAGTTTTTTCAAGGAATGCGCCGAGGACAGATATAGTGTTGTCTGCACAATTTGCCTCTCGAAATTGATTAGGGGCTCTGAGAAGAGCAACCTGTCCACCACTTCAATGCGCCGTCATTTGGAATCCAAGCACTGGAATCAGTGGCAGGCAGCAACGGCAGGACAAAGGCCGCCTGCCGTTCACGCCACTGCCACTGCCTCTGCCACTGCCTCTGCCTCTGCCACTGCCACTGCTGACTGTGCTGGCGATGCACTCCAGAGGACGAGCCAGGACACCACTTCATCTGCCTCCGCCACTTTGTTGACTTCTACCTCATCCTCCCCTGGTCCTGTCTTATCTCCTTCTCCTGCACCATCAAAGGCACCATCAGGCGTTTCTTTACAACAACCCACCATCTCTCAGACATTGGAGCGGCGGCAGAAATACACTGCTAACCACCCACACGCGCAAGCCTTGAACGCCAACATCGCTAAACTGCTGGCCCAGGAGATGTTGGCGTTCCGGCTTGTTGAAACTCCCGCCTTCCTGGACCTGATGGCAACTGCGGCACCTCGCTATGCCGTCCCTAGCCGTCACTACTTCTCCCGGTGTGCCGTCCCCGCCTTGCACCAGCACGTGTCACTCAACATCAGGCGGGCCCTTAGTTCCGCGCTTTGCACAAAGGTCCACTTGACCACCGACGCGTGGACAAGTGCATGCGGACAGGGACGCTACATTTCACTGACGGCACACTGGGTGAATGTAGTTGAGGCTGGGACTGCTTCCCAAACTGGCCCGGTGTACCTCGTCTCCCCGCCTAACATTCCTGGCAGGGACACGAGAAGAACACCCCCCTCCTCCTCCTCCTCTACCGCCTCCTCCTCCGCCACCGCCTCCTCCTCCGCCACCGCCTCCTCCTCCGCTGTTAGATTGACCCCAGCTACGAGTTGGAAACGTTGCAGCACTGGCGTTGGTAGACGTCAGCAGGCTGTGCTGAAGCTGATCAGCTTGGGGGACAGACAGCACACTGCCTCCGAGGTGAGGGATGCCCTCCTCGATGAGACGGCAATATGGTTTGAGCCGCTGCACCTGGGCCCAGGCATGGTCGTTTGTGATAACGGCCGGAACCTGGTAGCAGCTCTGGAGCTTGCCGGACTCCAACATGTTCCATGCCTGGCCCACGTCTTCAACCTAGTGGTGCAACGTTTCCTAAAGAGCTACCCCAATGTTCCAGAGCTACTGGTGAAAGTGCGGCGCATGTGCGCCCACTTTCGCAAGTCGACAGTAGCCGCTGCTAGCTTAAAATCTCTCCAGCAACGCCTGCATGTGCCACAACACCGGCTTTTGTGCGACGTCCCCACACGCTGGAACTCAACGTTTCAGATGTTGAATAGAGTGGTTGAGCAGCAGAGACCTTTGATGGAATACCAGCTACAAAACCCTAGGGTGCCACAAAGTCAGCTGCCTCAGTTTCACATCCATGAGTGGCCATGGATGAGAGACCTTTGTGACATCCTACGGGTCTTTGAGGAGTCCACAAGGAGGGTGAGCTCTGAGGATGCGATGGTGAGCCTTACAATCCCGCTCTTGTGTGTTCTGAGAGAATCCCTGATTGACATCAGGGATAACTCAGATCACACAGAGGAGTTAGGGATAGCATCCGATCCGTCACAGCTGGAGAGTAGGTCCACACATCTGTCCGCTTCACTGCGTTTAATGGAGGAGGAGGAGGAGGAGGAGGAGGAAGAAGAGTTGTCCGATGATGTGATGGTGATACAGGAGGCTTCCGGGCAACTTCGAATCGTCCCATTGTTGCAGCGCGGATGGGTAGACATGGAGGATGAGGAGGAAATGGAGATTGAACTTTCCGGTGGGGCCAGAGGAGTCATGCCAACTAACACTGTGGCAGACATGGCTGAGTTCATGTTGGGGTGCTTTACAACCGACAAGCGTATTGTCAAAATCATGGAGGACAACCAGTACTGGATCTTTGCTATCCTTGACCCCCGGTATAAAAACAACATCTCGTCTTTTATTCCGGTAGAGGGGAGGGCCAATCGCATCAATGCTTGCCACAGGCAATTGGTGCAGAATATGATGGAGATGTTTCCAGCATGTGACGTTGGCGGCAGGGAGGGCAGTTCCTCCAGTAGGCGACCAAGTTCTCACCGGTCCACACAAACGAGGGGCACACTGTCTAAGGTCTGGGACACCTTGATGGCACCCCCTCGCCAAAGTGCCGCCACGGAGGGTCCTAGTGTCACCAGGCGTGAGAAGTATAGGCGCATGTTGCGGGAATACCTTTCCGACCACAGCCCTGTCCTCTCCGACCCCTCTGCGCCCTACACGTATTGGGTGTCGAAGTTGGACCTGTGGCTTGAACTTGCCCTATATGTCTTGGAGGTGCTGTCCTGTCCTGCCGCCAGCGTCCTATCTGAGAGGGTGTTCAGTGCAGCCGGTGGCATCATCACTGACAAGCGCACCCGTCTGTCAGCTGAGAGTGCCGACCGGCTCACTTTGATAAAAATGAACCACCACTGGATAGAGCCTTCATTTTTGTGCCCACCTGTGTAAAGCACCCCAACATGAAACTCCATGTCTGTACTCAACCTCTCCAATTCCTCCGCATCCTCATACTCATCCACCATAAGCGTTGCACAATTCTGCTAATACTAGGCTCCCTCCAACATGATTTCCCCCAACTCTGCTGGTTAGAGGCTCCCTCCACCCTGATTTCCACCAACTCTGCTGGTTAGAGGCTCCCTCCACCCTGCTTTCCCACAACTCTGCTGGTTAGAGGCTCCTTCCACCATGAATTTGCCCAAACTGGGCTGTTTAGAGGCTCCCTCCACCATGAATTGGTCCAAACTGGGCTGGTTAGAGGCTCCCTCCACCATTAATTGGTCCAAACTGGGCTGGTTAGAGGCTCCCTCCACCATGAATTTGCCCAAACTGGGCTGTTTAGAGGCTCCCTCCACCATGAATTTGCCCAAACTGGGCTGTTTAGAGGCTCCCTCCACCATGAATTGGTCCAAACTGGGTTTTTTAGAGGCTCCCTCCACCATGAATTGGTCCAAACTGGGCTGGTTAGAGGCTCCCTCCACCATGAATTGGTCCAAACTGGGGTGGTTAGAGGCTCCCTCCACCATAAATTGGTCCAAACTGGGCTGGTTAGAGGCTCCCTCCACCATTAATTGGTCCAAACTGGGCTGGTTAGAGGCTCCCTCCACCATTAATTGGTCCAAACTGGGCTGGTTAGAGGCTCCCTCCACCATGAATTTGCCCAAACTGGGCTGTTTAGAGGCTCCCTCCACCATGAATTTGCCCAAACTGGGCTGGTTAGAGGCTCCCTCCACCATGAATTGGTCCAAACTGGGGTTTTTAGAGGCTCCCTCCACCATGAATTGGTCCAAACTTGGCTGTTTAGAGGCTCCCTCCACCATGAATTGGTCCAAACTGGGGTGGTTAGAGGCTCCCTCCACCATTAATTGGTCCAAACTGGGCTGGTTAGAGGCTCCCTCCACCATTAATTGGTCCAAACTGGGCTGGTTAGAGGCTCCCTCCACCATGAATTTGCCCAAACTGGGCTGTTTAGAGGCTCCCTCCACCATGAATTTGCCCAAACTGGGCTGGTTAGAGGCTCCCTCCACCATGAATTGGTCCAAACGGGTTTTTAGAGGCTCCCTTCACCATGAATTGGTCCAAACTTGGCTGTTTAGAGGCTCCCTCCACCATGAATTGGTCCAAACTGGGGTGGTTAGAGGCTCCCTCCACCATTAATTGGTCCAAACTGGGCTGGTTAGAGGCTCCCTCCACCATTAATTGGTCCAAACTGGGGTGGTTAGAGGCTCCCTCCACCATTAATTGGTCCAAACTGGGCTGGTTAGAGGCTCCCTCCACCATTAATTGGTCCAAACTGGGCTGGTTAGAGGCTCCCTCCACCATGAATTGGTCCAAACTGGGGTTTTTAGAGGCTCCCTCCACCATGAATTGGTCCAAACTTGGCTGTTTAGAGGCTCCCTCCACCATTAATTGGTCCAAACTGGGCTGGTTAGAGGCTCCCTCCACCATGAATTGGTCCAAACTGGGTTTTTTAGAGGCTCCCTCCACCATGAATTTGCCCAAACTGGGCTGTTTAGAGGCTCCCTCCACCATGAATTGGTCCAAACTGGGTTTTTTAGAGGCTCCCTCCACCATGAATTGGTCCAAACTGGGCTGGTTAGAGGCTCCCTCCACCATGAATTGGTCCAAACTGGGGTGGTTAGAGGCTCCCTCCACCATTAATTGGTCCAAACTGGGCTGGTTAGAGGCTCCCTCCACCATTAATTGGTCCAAACTGGGCTGGTTAGAGGCTCCCTCCACCATTAATTGGTCCAAACTGGGCTGGTTAGAGGCTCCCTCCACCATGAATTGGTCCAAACTGGGCTGGTTAGAGGCTCCCTCCACCATTAATTGGTCCAAACTGGGCTGGTTAGAGGCTCCCTCCACCATTAATTGGTCCAAACTGGGCTGGTTAGAGGCTCCCTCCACCATGAATTTGCCCAAACTGGGCTGTTTAGAGGCTCCCTCCACCATGAATTTGCCCAAACTGGGCTGGTTAGAGGCTCCCTCCACCATGAATTGGTCCAAACGGGTTTTTAGAGGCTCCCTTCACCATGAATTGGTCCAAACTTGGCTGTTTAGAGGCTCCCTCCACCATGAATTGGTCCAAACTGGGTTTTTTAGAGGCTCCCTCCACCATGAATTTGCCCAAACTGGGCTGTTTAGAGGCTCCCTCCACCATGAATTTGCCCAAACTGGGCTGGTTAGAGGCTCCCTCCACCATGAATTGGTCCAAACTGGGGTTTTTAGAGGCTCCCTCCACCATGAATTGGTCCAAACTTGGCTGTTTAGAGGCTCCCTCCACCATGAATTGGTCCAAACTGGGGTGGTTAGAGGCTCCCTCCACCATTAATTGGTCCAAACTGGGCTGGTTAGAGGCTCCCTCCACCATGAATTGGTCCAAACTGGGCTGGTTAGAGGCTCCCTCCACCATGAATTGGTCCAAACTGGGTTTTTTAGAGGCTCCCTCCACCATGAATTTGCCCAAACTGGGCTGTTTAGAGGCTCCCTCCACCATGAATTGGTCCAAACTGGGCTGGTTAGAGGCTCCCTCCACCATGAATTTCCCAAAACTTGGCTGTTTAGAGGCTCCCTCCACCATTAATTGGTCCAAACTGGGCTGGTTAGAGGCTCCCTCCACCATGAATTGGTCCAAACTGGGGTTTTTAGAGGCTCCCTCCACCATGAATTGGTCCAAACTGGGGTGGTTAGAGGCTCCCTCCACCATGAATTGGTCCAAACTGGGGTGGTTAGAGGCTCCCTCCACCATTAATTGGTCCAAACTGGGCTGGTTAGAGGCTCCCTCCACCATTAATTGGTCCAAACTGGGCTGGTTAGAGGCTCCCTCCACCATGAATTTGCCCAAACTGGGCTGTTTAGAGGCTCCCTCCACCATGAATTTGCCCAAACTGGGCTGGTTAGAGGCTCCCTCCACCATGAATTGGTCCAAACGGGTTTTTAGAGGCTCCCTTCACCATGAATTGGTCCAAACTTGGCTGTTTAGAGGCTCCCTCCACCATGAATTGGTCCAAACTGGGGTGGTTAGAGGCTCCCTCCACCATTAATTGGTCCAAACTGGGCTGGTTAGAGGCTCCCTCCACCATTAATTGGTCCAAACTGGGCTGGTTAGAGGCTCCCTCCACCATGAATTGGTCCAAACTGGGGTTTTTAGAGGCTCCCTCCACCATGAATTGGTCCAAACTTGGCTGTTTAGAGGCTCCCTCCACCATTAATTGGTCCAAACTGGGCTGGTTAGAGGCTCCCTCCACCATGAATTGGTCCAAACTGGGTTTTTTAGAGGCTCCCTCCACCATGAATTTGCCCAAACTGGGCTGTTTAGAGGCTCCCTCCACCATGAATTGGTCCAAACTGGGTTTTTTAGAGGCTCCCTCCACCATGAATTGGTCCAAACTGGGCTGGTTAGAGGCTCCCTCCACCATGAATTGGTCCAAACTGGGGTGGTTAGAGGCTCCCTCCACCATTAATTGGTCCAAACTGGGCTGGTTAGAGGCTCCCTCCACCATTAATTGGTCCAAACTGGGCTGGTTAGAGGCTCCCTCCACCATTAATTGGTCCAAACTGGGCTGGTTAGAGGCTCCCTCCACCATGAATTTGCCCAAACTGGCCTGTTTAGAGGCTCCCTCCACCATGAATTTGCCCAAACTGGGCTGGTTAGAGGCTCCCTCCACCATGAATTGGTCCAAACTGGGGTTTTTAGAGGCTCCCTCCACCATGAATTGGTCCAAACTTGGCTGTTTAGAGGCTCCCTCCACCATTAATTGGTCCAAACTGGGCTGGTTAGAGGCTCCCTCCACCATGAATTGGTCCAAACTGGGTTTTTTAGAGGCTCCCTCCACCATGAATTTGCCCAAACTGGGCTGTTTAGAGGCTCCCTCCACCATGAATTGGTCCAAACTGGGGTGGTTAGAGGCTCCCTCCACCATTAATTGGTCCAAACTGGGCTGGTTAGAGGCTCCCTCCACCATTAATTGGTCCAAACTGGGCTGGTTAGAGGCTCCCTCCACCATGAATTTGCCCAAACTGGGCTGGTTAGAGGCTCCCTCCACCATGAATTGGTCCAAACTGGGTTTTTTAGAGGCTCCCTCCACCATGAATTTGCCCAAACTGGGCTGGTTAGAGGCTCCCTCCACCATGAATTGGTCCAAACTGGGGTTTTTAGAGGCTCCCTCCACCATGAATTTGCCCAAACTCTGCTGGTTAGAGGCTCAATCCACCCTGATTTTCAAAACAAATGTTGGTGCCAACCTCAACTTACTACAAGGGCCAAATTCACTGCTGGTGACAAGCTCTCCTCACTGCAAGTGCCAAATACACATGTTTCAAGGTGTTTTCCTACTGTCAGAGAGGTGGTATTGAGTGTGTAAAGTGTGTAGTTGTTAGGCTGTGATGTTGGGGTAATAGAGGGTCTTTGGTGTGTTAGATGCCCCCAGACATGCTTCCCCTGCTGTCCCAGTGTCATTCCAGAGGTGTTGGCATCATTTCCTGGGGTGTCATAGTGGACTTGGTGACCCTCCAGACACGGATTTGGGTTTCCCCCTTAACGAGTATCTGTTCCCCATAGACTATAATGGGGTTCGAAACCCGTTCGAACACACGAACATTGAGCGGCTGTTCGAATCGAATTTCGAACCTCGAACATTTTAGTGTTCGCTCATCTCTAGTCGTCTATACTTAGGATAGGCCATCAATATTCGATCTGTGGGAGTCCACCATCGGAGAGCCCCATAGAGTTGCAGCTCGGGAACACCACCGTTCTTGGAAATGCTTCATGCCTGGAGCTACATTGCTCATTCTTTGTATAATTTGCAGTGGCAGGGTTTTTTTTTTTAATACTATAACACTATCCCATAATCTTAAAGGCATAGTGTGACACATTTAGGCCATGCCCCCTTTTTCTGATAATTCACATCCATTTGTCTAACAATTTGAAACATTTCAGCCTAAATCAATTGTTCAAAGAACCTCGATGCGTTGCCACCGTTCTTTTTTCCCACAGAGTTTTTTTGATATACGCTCCTATTCTCTTCAATGGGAAAGACATAGAGAGCGGAGAGTTGTAGTACAGCTATCTGTGGCACTGCTATCAAAGTGAATGGGTGTATGGGTTTGTATATTCACCAAGTGACACCCCTATATTCAGACTGTCTGAAGTCAAAATCAGCAGTCTACTCTGACACTCATGATTAAATCTTCATTTCAGAAAGAAGAATGGCATTTACAAGATGGCTTATGTAAGTACCCTTGAGCAGTTATCTATCATTTTTAATGTATGATATAACTCTTTGCAATATGTGTATATTTAGCAATAATTCCGTATATAAAGAACGTGGTGTCCCATAGCAAACATTAGGCATCTTATAGAGGACCTTTCTACACCTCCGCCAACTTCAGCTCTTATTATCTGTTAATAGCTTTTGCTCCGTTCATTCTGGCACAGTTGGAATTTTTCCTCTAGCACCCACTGTTCCTGAGCAATCAATGCTGTTAGTTTTGGTGCCTGATATGTCCCCATTTCATTTTTATGAGATGAACATTCAGCATTATACAGATCTATGGTACAATAAGGTTGATTGACCAGATCCCTATGGGAGATCTGGGTACTCTACTTATAATTCATAGGACCAACAAGTTCATCTGAATGAGACTAATTCTGACTTAATAGTAGGCACAAGCAATGTGACTTCTCTTTTCCTTATCTTTTCATTAACTATCAGACAGACAGCAGCAGCAACACCATAGACTAAGAGGGCTTGTTATCTGTTATCCATTCTGTAACATACTGTGGTCATGAAAAAAAAAAGTTGCCTCCCCATAGTTGGCTGTTCTGACTACTACAAAGCTGGAAAGAAATACATTCAGAAAACGCACATCGGAGTACAAGAAGCTTGTGAAGGGCCGAGTCTATTGCACCATTTTCTATAGGCTTGGAAGATGTTAATGGAGAAAGTCTTACACCTTGCACTCAAATTTGTGGAACTATAACTGAAACCAATATTGTCTCTGGATTTGAGTAATATGTGCTTTGGGTAATAGACATATAACTACTATGTGGCATGCTGAAGTACAGAACCAAATTTTCTTAGTTGTCCAAAACAACGAATGACATCACAGCCTTTATTATGTACTAGCCTCTGCCCGCGACTTCGTCTGCGTGTTGTTGGCTTCGATGATCCGCCAATATTAAGCAAATTGCTGCTGTCTGTGGTTTGCCTGCTCTGACGTTTCGGCAGCTCTTAAGCTGTCCTGCTGCTGAACTTGTTCCTCATGCCGTGCTACACAGTTACTAACTTATCCCATCAGAACTCGTAACGTTGCTCACACACTCACTAATACGCTCCATCTTGATATTATCTGTGTCCTCTGTAGTATATTATCAGGTGACATTCATCGTGCGGGCAGTGCGCAGCGAGCACACAGATCCCATTATAGTCTATGGAGTCCATGTGCCTAACTGCACAGCGCTTGCATTAGCGTTGGTATTCCGTTCGGGGGGGTGGGGTTCATGCGGACTCCTTCTGGACAGAAGCCGAACGCTAATGTGAACCGGGTATTAGTTCTCATTCAAGTGAAGTTGTGTTGATGTGTAATACTGTGGTTTGCTCACTGCACAGGGCGTGCCAGGGGTCAGATGTCCACTGACTTGATATTGATGACCTATCCTAATATTTTTAGTCTAGAAAAAACATTTCAAGATCGATGGGCAATTCTCCAACTCTTAGTCACATGACCGATCTCAGATATTGCTGCTTGTGCTCAGAGTAGAATGAAGTGGATCACATGACGAAGAGTTGGAATGTCGGCAAAGCAGGCTAAACTAGCTATGACCTCCAATTCCCCAGCAGTGCTGTGATAAATCACTATCAGTAATCACGGGACCATCTATATTAGTATGCTGACCTCCATCATGTTGTAGTGTATACACTACAAAAAATATTTCTTGCACCCATCATCCCTTTTAACCAGTGTTTGTTTGGACTATGTAGATGGATAGACTTCTGTGGGAATCAAGAAACTGGTTTTGTAGTAACATGAATTCTACTGTGCAGTTATATGACCTTAAACTTTGTCTGTTTTAGGAATTTTCTGGCTATCTTGTATTTATTTGGCAATAGACATATAACAGCATCAAACCCTAAACCCAGCTTTGTGCTAATGCTTGCTGATGATCTTGGCATTGGAGATATTGGATGCTACGGGAATGACACTATAAGGTACTTTTTTTTTTTTTTGGAGTATTATTCTTGATTCAATTTTTTAAAATCAGGGATTAAAAGTTAGATTTTATTGCAACCTCGGAGCAATGCCAGCTTTTATTCTACATTGAATGTTCTCTACACAACTCATTTAAAGACGACCTTTCATCAGATTGGGCGCAGGCAGTTCTATATACTGCTGGAAAGCTGACAGTGCGCTGACAGTGCTGCTTTTTCCCATTCATTTCTATGGGGAGCGCACGTATGCCAGCTCCCATAGAAAGCAATGGGACCTGCTCTTAAACGCTGCTGATTCGGAACGTCTACACGTTCAAAATCAGACAGCGTATCCTCCGTCTGAAGGGGCCCTTAATGTCCAGAGATGACACTGAGCTGTAAGCCCCACCCTTCTGCCTTCTGACAGTGGGGAGATATCAGTGCCAAAATTAGTGGCATTTTCCAGCACCGTGGAAAAAACGTGCAAAAGTATTCAGCCCCCTATACTCTGATAACAGTAAATAAAATCCAGTGCGCGCAATTGCCTTCAGAATTCACATTAGTTAATAGAGCCCAGCTGTGTGTAATTTAGTATCAGTATAAATACACCTGTTCTTTGAAGGTCTCAGTGGTTTGTTAGAGAACACTAGTGAACAAACAGCATCATGAAGACCAAGGAACTCACCAGACATGTCAGAGATAAAGTTGTAGAGAAGTTTAAAACAGAAGTTTGAGCATCCCAAGGAGTGCCAAAAATGGAAAGAGTATTCTACAACTGCAAACTTACGAAGACCTGGCTGTCCATGTAAACTGAAAGATTGAGCAAGGAGAATACTGGTCAGAAAAGCAGCCAAGAGGCCCATGGTTACTCTGGAGGAATTTCAGTCATCCACAGCTCAGATGGAAGAATCTGTCCACACAACAGCTATAAGTCGTGCACTCCACAAATATGGCCTTTATGGAAGAGTGGCAAGAAGAAAATCATTGTTGAAAGAAAGACATAAGAAGTGCTGTTTGCAGTTTGCCACAAACCACATAGGGGAAACTGCAAACATGTGGAAGACGGTGCTCTAAGTCCAAAGTTCAACTTTTTGACCCTGAACACACTATCATGCTGCGGAGGATGCTTTTCTTCAGCATGGACAGGGAAGCTGGTCAGAGTTGTTGGGAAGATGGATGGAGCTAAATACAAGGCAATCATGGAAGAAAACCCGTTGGAGACAACAAAAGACAATGACCCTAAACATAGTTTAGATAAAATAATAGTCGTGTTAGAATGGTCCAGTCAGAGACATACCCCAAAAGACTTGCTGCTGTAATTGCAGTGAAAGTTGGCTCTACAAAGTAAAGTTGTTTTATTTAATTAAAATGTTGAAATTCAGGTATCATTTCTGTTCCACTCCATAATTATCTGCTGCTTCGTGTTGGTATGTCCCTTAAAATCTCAACAAAACATATTTAAGTTTGTGGTTGTAAGCTGACAAAATGTGAAGAAGTTCCAAGTATGAATACTTTTGCAAGTCTCTGTATCCAGCAAATAGAGTTTAAAATGATATAGTTGGGAAAGCTCCGTTAGGCACACTTTACTTGTTGCAGATTGTGGATTGCGCAGAAGAGAGAAGTATACACTTTCCCTTTGTATTTCCCATTCCTTTTGTAGCTGCACCTGGGTTTTGCTCTTTTTGAGCAAATGTATAAAAGCCTTCTCCATCTATATACCATACAAACACAATAACTAAACCCTACCGGGCAATTTCCTTTTGTTTTTGTGTGGGATTAAAGAAATTGAAAAGGCTATCACACTTGAATGTCATCTCATTTCTATGTTTTCCATGCTTTCTAGCCTTCCATGTGGCAGTAAATTGCAACAGTACTTTTACAGATCTCATTTTTTTTCTTTAGTTAGTTTTTATTATGTGTTCTATGTCCTTCCTCTATTTCTGTATAGTTTAATCACTTACATCATTGAATATTTTTGTCAGGTTCAATAGTCAATGCTATTGATAATGCTGGATTAAAGAACAACACAATGGTGTATTTTGCCTCTGACCATGGAGGACATTTAGAGGCTACAGATGGCAAATTCCAAACTGGAGGATGGAATGGAATTTATAGAGGTGAGGAAATCTTTCATAGGGTGATATAATACATATCTGTATTAAAACAGTCATAGGGTCATGTAGAAGGTGTGATTGGTGGATGGTATAGAGATTAAGGCTCCCTCAAAGCAGCATCTAATTTATCGCTGTGCCTCTTTGGTACTGACCTGCTCCCTGTATGAACAGTAAGTCTGTAGCCTATAGTAACTCAGCCATTCCCAAGAGTCAATTCAGAGGTTGAGCCAGAAAATAGCTCATAATCAGATTTACTGTATATTGCTTCAATTTAATGTAACATCTGTCATACACAACGCAAACAAACCTACATATCGTAGTGTATCAAATTCAAGACTACCTGGTAAAATCCCAACATCATTGCAAACAAAGGCCTCTGAGAAGGTCAGGCATGATGTTAAAGGGAGCGCCACCTATTGGGCTCCATGACTGAGGCTCTGTCTTCCTAATTACATCATGGAAGATAGACTTGCACATCCTCAGTGAGCGCCCTCTATTGGAGTGCATGACTGAGACACTGGCATCCTAATTACATCATGGAAGTCAGATTTGCATATTCTTCCCAAATTCAAGTAGGGCATGTAAAAAATGTTTTTGATGTAAAATTTCCAGGTGGAAAAGCTATGGCTGGCTGGGAAGGCGGTATCCGAGTGCCAGGGATATTGCGATGGCCTGGTGTGATTCCTTCTGATATAGAAATTGATGAGCCCACAAGTCTAATGGATATTTATCCAACTGTGGTCTACTTGGGTGGTGGAGAATTACCTAATGACAGGTCAGTGTTAGAATGTCATTTTTGTCTATTTTTGCAATCTTAGTACAGGCCATCAATTTCTGATTGGTGGAGGTCTGACTCTCAACACCCCCGCATTGGCCATGGTGGTTGTGCAAGTGCCGCAGCTCCTTCAATGTTTACACTGCTCTGTCCTCATGCTCACTGTCTACTTAGTACCAGTGATGTATAGTATTGCAACTATGTCCCATTCGGGTGAAATGAACCAAGCTCCACCACCATCACTTTTGCTAAGTAGAAGGCAAGTATACACTACAAGTATTGCCATCACAATACAGGTACTAAAATGTGGCCACATTACATCTATCTGAATAACGTCTAAGGATCTAAACTGAGTTTGATGTTACAGAACTCGGCTACCTTAAAGGGGGAAGGGGGTCTGTCACCAGAACCCAGCCCCACAGATAGATAAGAAATACACATATAGAAAAATTGTGCTCACAGCTCCATGATTAAGAGGTTTGACCCCTTAAGCTCCCCATATAAATAACTGGTGTCTTGTTTAATTAAAGAAAAAACCTATAGATATTTACATTAAAATTTTCTGTTACATTAGAATCATTGATGGAAGGAACCTGATTCCTCTAGTCACAAGACAATCTGCACACTCAGAACATGAGTTTCTGTTCCATTACTGTGGCCAAAACCTACATGCGGTCCGCTGGCATCAAAAAGAGAGTAAGTGCTTTATTTCATGTTTACTATCATATGTGCTTGGTCTGTGTTAGGCTATTCACGCGTCTGTAATTTACCTATGCTGTCTACATCTTTTATGGGTGGCATACATGTAGGGCGGGTTCACACCTGCGCCCGGTCTCCGCTTTGCAGGTTTCCCTCTTGTGCCCAAGAAACTGGACAGGAGACGGAAACCGGCAGTCAGTTTTCAAATCCATTCACTTGAATGGGTTTACAAAGTGACCACCCGTGTGCGTCTTCTGACTCTCCACAGCGAAACGGTTTTTTTAACCGGAAACAAAGTCGGACATGCAGGACTTTATGTCCAGTTTTAAAAAAACGGTTTCGCAGCGGAGACCAGAAGACGCTCACGGACGGTCACTGACTGCCGTCTCCTGTCCAGTTTCTCAGGTAGAAGATGGAAACCCACAAAGCGTAGACCAGGCGCAGGTGTGAACCCGTCCTTAAATGTATTTATTTAGACTTCAGGTTTTTTTATTCATGGACCTTGGACCAAGCTAGATTTTTTTTTTTGCTGTTCCGTGATTATCACACGACCACAAATTGGTTTTTTTTTAGCTTTACTGTGGTGAACAGTTTGTACGCTCTGCTCATTGAGGTTTTCTCTAGTTGTAACCTACACACACAATGTGGATAGACTAATGGACCGTCTCTTACAGATGACCAGTGGTGCTCCTGTACTAGTAATAGATTGTTCACAATCAGTGCAAACTAAACTGATCTTCAGAGTGGACTAAATCATTCAAGATGAGGCCCCATGTTGTGGAAATACAGCTTTTTTTTGTTGAAAATGTTGTTACATCTTTTGATCCAAAGCCAGGAGGGGATTGAGCAAAAGGTAGAAGTATAAGAACGTCCTATACGTTTTTTTATTCCGCTAGCAGCCATTCTAGTCTTTGGCTCAAAAAATCACAGCAAAGTCTGCAACAAAAAAGTTGCATTTCATAATGAGATAAATTGAAAATTATTCCCTAAACTAACACCCCCTTACCCTCTACCCCCATCCCCTGCTGCCTAACTTTTAATAGGCTTAATTAAAAAAATAATATATAGCTACCTACATAGCTAGAGCGGTCCAGGCACATTTTCTGATGATCTGGTGACGTTTCGTTTCTGCATTTCCGGAAAGGAGGCGTCACCTACACTCCCCCATCATTCTTACCAATCTTCAGCCTTCTAGCATGATGCATCTCTTCCTACGCTTATGCCGGCACCTGCACAATAGAGATTTATTGTACACTTTCCCGCATGCACAAGAAGTCCACAGAAAAAGATGCCGATGGGATCGAAGAAAACTCATTTCCAGGACACAGAAGACAGGTAAGTATGATAGGGAGAGGGTGGGCTGAGTTAGTTAGGTAGATAGATGTAGCTAGAGATCCAAGGCCATCTAGGGAAACAGGGTGGGGGAGGGAGTGAGGGGGGTCATGGGAGTTGTATTCTAAGACAGCAGGAAGCTAGGAAAGCATCTAAACAAATGCAGAGGATGCCAGGGATTCCCAGAAAGTCAGAAATCACTCAAAACACTGCTAATGCTGCATTTATATGTTGTTTTCCTAGGTGGTGCTATATGGAAAGCTCACTACATGACTCCAGTCTTTTTCCCTGAAGGTGCGGGGAGATGCTATGATACTGTAATCTGTGCTTGTGAAGGAGACAGGGTTGCTCACCATGAGCCTCCATTATTATTTGAATTATCCGCTGATCCTTCAGAGTCCAACCCTCTTGACCCTCATGTGGACCCCCAATATAAGACTGTACTAGACCGAATAAATACGGCAGCGGCAGAGCATCAGAAAACCATCAATGTGGTGCCTCAGCAGTTTTCTTTCCTCAATAACCTATGGAGGCCCTGGTTACAGCCATGTTGTGGGACCTTTCCTTTCTGCTGGTGTGATAAGGAAGAAGGAAATGCAACAGAAATCCTCCAGTGAGGTCTTGTGAGGAAATCTTTGCCATACACTCCTTCTGGAAGAGATATAATATGTTTTAGGACTTCTAGAAGACTTCAAAGTTTTTCAGGTTTCAGAAAATATGAACATTATACAATTTTCCAATACGCTATCTTTATCAATTATTCACAGTTTTATAGATCTTTGCTTGTTGTCATTTTTTGTTTACTTTCAGTGGATGAAAATCAATGTATGATCACGTGATGGACGTCCGTGGTCATGTGATGGACAGGCCATAGTCATGTGATGGACACACGGGAATACAGCTTGATAGCTGTGATTGTAACAAACTCTATACTCTATTTATGATTCACACCTGAACTGCGTTCAACCATCTGAATGTGTAAATGCTCCCTAATTTCTATTGCTGGGTGATTATGATTAAAATCACAAAGAATTTAACATTTTACCTCAATTATGATTAACCCTACTCGCACTGTGCCATACGTGACATATATGCTAAATTAAGTAATACGTAAATAAATAAATAAAATGGGTATTATTGTAATCACATTGATTTACACAATAGAGGTCCCATATGAATTTTTTAAAATTTGTTTGTAATGTATCAATTGCCGAATGTTCTCTGAGGGGACAGGAGTTATGTGGGGGCTACATGAGTGGATACTATGTTGTCTGAGCTATTTCGGCAGACATTACATTACATGAGGGGGGGATACTTGTATGTATAAAAACGGCCCTGCTTCTACCCTTGAGAGGTTTCCATACAGTACTGCTTTTATGCTTGGGTAGTCTAATGCCAAAAGCAGAAGTAGGTTGTGGTGAAAAATAAATCAGATATGGAAAATTCTACAGAATTCTCTTAGTATATTTCTGCATGAAAGAGACTGAGTCACAGGAGATTTTATTCCACTTCCCAATTCCATCACTACAGTCAGAGAAGATGTCAATGGTTATAAACTACTTGTCAACTCTCCTGAAAAGCTTCAGAAATCTTCGGAAAGGACTGACCTCCCGAACTCCAGAGAGAGTGGGTGTCAGGATTTGAACCCTCTGTCTTGCCCGGTGTCTCCTTGTTTCCTGAGCTATCCAGCTTGTTGAATAACGGCCTGTTGGACTTCTGTGTGGAGCCTACTCCTGAGGCTCATCATCTGTTTCTAATGATTGGAACCCGCCCTGTATTACCCTGATTGGGTTGCCTATATATAGGTGACTCTGACACTTCCTGTTGTGTTGGTATTGTGTTCTGAGTATCCGAATACAGCCTGGACACCTAGGGGACCTCTCTGCTAGAGATCCTCTTTAGTTCCTCTGAACTTTACCTGCTGGCTGCCAGCTCACCGTAGCGCTATACAGCTCCTGAACTTCTACAGACTCATATCTGTTACTTGCTCATCTGATCTTGGACTATACCTCAGCCCACCTGTGGGCTACCCACGTGCTGTCTCCAGCCTCCTCTGCATTACCCGACAACTGGACTCCTGATCCTGTGCCACTAGTATTGTGACAGGATACCAACACCTACAATGGAGTCCATTGGGAAAGAAGCTTGGGAGGTTCGCTTCAAAAAGGTAGAAGGCGCAATGTATACGGAGGTCCAAGATATGAAGCACCAATGGGAATCTTTTGATCACATGATCACTGGTAAAATCACTATTCAAGGCCAAGCTCTGCAGGAATTGCAGACATCCATGAATACGGTCACAGCATGTATTGCACAGCTGGATGCACAAGGCCTGATTCCCACCCCTGCTCCATCCCCAAGATTGCCGCCATTTAGATTTAATGGTGATCGGGATAAATTCAGGGGATTCGTAAACCAGTGCAACTTGTATTTTGATGCGCATCCAAACCAGTATCCAACTGAAAGATCAAAGGTGCTGTGCGTCATTATGCTGTTAACACACAAAGCTATTGCCTGGGCAAATCCGCTAATCGAAACCGATGACATCTGCCTGAATAACTACAAAGACTTCATGGAAGCAATGAAAGGGATGTTTGATGACCCTAACCGAATGGTTACAGCAGAGACCACCATACTAACATTGCAGCAAGGCAGATGTTCTGTTGCGGATTATGCCATGGAATTTCGGAGATGGATCGTGGACACTAGCTGGAATGACTCCGCAAGACTAGCTCTTTTCAAGAGTGGACTTTCCAGCAATATTAAAGATGAATTAGCACGAGCAAAAGCTCCTTCAGTCTTTTCTGAATTTATTGATCACTGCATTCAGATTGATACTCGTCTGACAGAACGTTGACAGGAGAAATGGGGCTATGCAAACCGCATGACCAGTCAATACACTACCACATTACCACTGGGTTATAAAAAGTCATCTGATCAGCAGTCCCGGGAATCCCAACCAGAATCAATGCAAATTGATGCGATTCAGAAACGGGAGAGTGCCGAGCGAAGAGAACATAGGTTTAAAGAAAATCTGTGTTTATATTGCGGAAAGTCGGGACACTTTCTTATAAATTGCCCAAGCCGCTCTGCGAATCACCCCCGGAGAACAGTGGCTGCTGTAATGGATCCTCATGCATCCAATGAGGAATCCTCAGCTTCAGAGGGGGAACAATCAGCCGGAGAAAGTGTCCATTTCTCAGGTTAAAAAGGAGAACAAGGATTCACATTACTTTGTCCCTCTTAAATTATTAATCAACTCTGTGTGGATCTCTACATCAGCTATGGTGGATTCCGGGGCTAGCGGAAATTTCGTGGACTTTGGTTTCGCCCAGAAACATGGAATACGCTCATATAAGAGACATTCACCTATTGTGATGGAGACTGTGGATGGGTCTCCCCTGAGTTCGGGACCTGTAGACCAGGAAACTGTACCTTTGAAGATTCACATTGAACCTCAGCATCGTGAAACTCTCTCATTTTTACTCATTTCTTCTCCACACACCGAACTGTGTTATCAATCTCTCCACTTATGAACCCACCAAAGCAGAATTTGGGGTACTCTCCAGGGGACTCTCATTTTGTCCTTCTAAAACCATGGATAAAATTGAACTGTGCAGTGACATGGAGGATTTTTTCAGGAGACTGCACCTGAGGGAATATTTTCATGACACAGAGGAGACCCAACCTACCCCTTCAGAGGTTCCAATCTTAGCAAAAAAGGAGACATCTGATTGGACACCTCCAACTGGACGAAATTTTGATTTGGACAATTACATAGACTGTTTCAGACACATGGTCAAATCAACTATACTGGATACAAATAAAGCACTGCCATCTAACATCAGTGCCCAGGAAAGAAGGGCCATACAATCCCTGAGAAATAACAAAGACATCATCATTAAGCCAGCGGACAAGGGTGGTGCTATAGTCAGGATGAACACATCAGACTATATGCAGGAAGCACACAGACAACTGACTGATACACACTACTACTCCAAATTGGATTCAGACCCCACAGTGGAGTACTCTAAAAAACTGAAAAAGGTGATCTCCGGCCTATCTGATGGAGCAATAAGCCTAAGCGGCCTCATACCAGCAAGGACAGGGACTTTTTATATGCTTCCAAAACTGCACAAACCTGGGAACCCAGGGAGACCGATCATTTCATGTGTTGGGACTCTCACTGAACAGATCTCTGGATGGGTGGAGGGTACTCTTAAACCCTTAGTGAAGGATACAGCCAGCTACCTTCTGGACACCACAGACCTATTAAATAAACTATCCACTATAGGTCCCCTTCCAGATGGAACCATCCTGGCCACCATGGATGTAGAATCCCTGTACTCCAACATCCCACACCAGGACGGTATAAATGCCTGCCAGTTTTTCATGGAAAAGCGAGGTATGAACGCTGAATCAGTGGTGAAACTGAAAAAATTCATCCTCACTCACAATTACTTCTCCTTTGGTGACTGCATCTATTTACAACGGACCGGCACCGCAATGGGGAGCATAATGGCGCCACAGTACGCTAATCTCTTCATGGCCAAGCTTGAGAGTGACTTTCTATCCACCTGCACCATCAGACCTCTGGCCTACTATCGCTTCATTGATGATATCCTAATCATTTGGACCGGGTCTGAGGAACAGCTGAAAACCTTCCATGAACAATTCAACCAGTTCCATCCCACCATCAACCTGACGCTCAATCACTCCTTCTCTGAAATAAACTTCCTGGACGCAGTCATCAAGATACAGGACAACAAAATTGAGACATCACTGTATCGGAAAAAAATTGACCGCCCTACCTACCTAAGATGGGATAGCTTTCATCCGAAACACATAAAGAATTCCATTGTATACAGCCAAGCCATCAGATACCATCGCATATGTTCAAACCCTGCAGATAGAGACGAACACCTTGGGGGCCTCAAAAACACATTCTTGAGGCAGGGTTACCATCCAAGATCAGTTGATAACCAAATCACCAGGGCCACCAGGATACCAAGATCGGAGTTATTAAAATACAATACCAAACAGGAGAACAATCGGGTGCCCCTGGTTGTCACATATAACCCCCACCTGGAGACGCTGAGAGGAATCACACGCAAATTACATCCACTACTGCAAAAAGACAACCGTCTAAAATCCATATTTCCAGATCCCCCTCTCCTATGCTACAGACAGCCACCAAACCTCAGGAATATGATTATTAGCAGCTCACTGTCACCTCCAACTAACACAGGAACATTTCCATGTGGACAGAAGAGGTGCAAGACCTGCCTCCACATACTGACCACTGACAGGATAGAGATACCAAACTCTAACAGGGAATATCAAATCCCAGGTACGTTCACCTGTAACACACCTAATGTGGTGTATTTGATCATTTGCACCGAATGTTCCACTGAAAATCTGTATGTTGGAGAGACCGGACAGAAACTCAGAATGAGAATTAATTCACATCGCCATACAATCAAACAACAGAGAACTGATCTTCCCGTGCCAAAACATTTCTGCCAGGAAGATCATAACATCATCAATGACATGAAAATCTTGATCTTAAAAGGGAACTTTAAATCAAGGAAACAGCGACTGATTTATGAGTACAAGGCCATGATCCTATTCAAGTCGCTGGACAGTGGAATGAACATCTCACGTGGGTTTATGTCTTTCTATACAGATCACTGAACTAAGACAGCCATTAAGATAAGAACCTGGGATCTGGCAATTGATTATTTGTTTTTATAAGTATATAGTAATAAGCCTCTTCCCCCCTCCCTCCTGTAATCCTACCCGTGTCCAGTTATAAATATGCAGCCTCTAGAAAGTGTTTTTAGATATATCTGAAGAAGGAGCTCAGAGGAAGCTTCGAAACGTCATATTCTGTCATCATTATGAGTTAGCCATTAAAAAAGGTATCACCTACTGAAGACTTGCAAAGTTTTTTTTTTTTTTTTTTATATTTCATAACCGCTGGCTAACACGGTACCAAAACAAACATTTTCCTTTTACCACACTTTCCTGTCATCTTACGGTAGGCTTACCTTGGTTACAGGCACAGAATCCTTCCATCGATTGGGGAACTAAGGAGCTGAGATTTCCCCCAAAAGACAATGAGATAAAAGATCAACCCGAACCAACAATTCCAGTCTCTACTCAAAATCAGGAACAACATCAGTTACCAACAGTATATGAGGATTTGAAGGATGTTTGTGATAAACAGGAAGCGGACAAACTACCACCTCACCGTCCTTACGACTGCCCAATAGAATTGCTTCCGGGAGCACCCATACCTTTTGGGACTATATACCCATTATCAGAACCTGAATTAAATGCTCTTAAGGAATTTATTGATGAAAACTTGAAAAAAGGGTTTATCCGGCCATCATCTTCTCCTGCAGGGGCTCCTATATTCTTTGTTAAGAAATCAGACGGTTCATTACGGCCAGTGGTGGATTACAGAGAACTTAATAAGATTACAGTAAAGAATCATTACCAATTGCCTCTAATTCCTGAACTGTTGGAAAAAGTTCAACAAGCAAAGATCTTTACCAAATTAGACCTACGGGGCGCTTACAATTTACTCCGGATAAGGCCAGGTGATGAATGGAAGACCGCTTTTCGTACTCGATATGGACACTTTGAAAGTCTGGTAATGCCATTCGGGCTCTGCAATGCTCTGGCTACCTTCCAACACCTAGCAAATGATATATTCAGAGATTTACTAGATCAATTCATGGTGGTTTATCTAGATGATATACTAATTTTCTATGGATCGCTAGAAGAACATCAGGAGCATGTAAGACGTGTATTGGAATGATTGGGGGAAAATCGACTTTACATCAAATTGGAAAAATGTGAGTTCCATCGGGAGGAGATTCAATTCCTAGGGTACATCATCTCTTCTCAGGGATTGCATATGGATCCCAGAAAGATCCAAGCAGTTATCGACTGGCCGACTCCCAGGACTGTAAAAGAAGTGCAAAGATTTATTGGCTTCTCTAATTTTTATAGACGCTTTATTAAAAATTTCTCAGAAATTGTAGCTCCTATTACAGAGCTGACAAAGAAGAAGACCCACTTCTCCTGGACACCACAAGCAGATGAAGCTTTTTCTCGTTTAAAAATTAAATTCACCACAGCTCCAGTACTACGTCATCCCAACCCAGAACTTGCTTTTGTAATTGAAGTTGATGCATCGGATTGTGCAGTTGGGGCCATCCTCTCTCAAAGATCAGGTGAGAAGAAGCTGTTACATCCATGTGCATTCTTCTCTCAGCGGATGTCTTCTGCAGAGAAGAATCATGATGTAGGGAACAAAGAGTTACTCACTATTGTTTCGGCATTTAAAGAGTGGAGACACCATCTTCAAGGAGCTTCACAACAAATACTAGTTCTAACTGATCACCGCAACTTAGAGTTTATTAGATCAGCCAAGTGCCTCTCCCCTTGTCAGACCCGATGGAGTCTATTCCTGAACCATTTTAATTTCTCAATTTCATTTCGACCCGGGTCCCGCAATGGAAAAGCAGATGCTTTGTCACGGATGTTTTCAAGTGATTCTAATCCTTCAATTCCACCTGCTCCCATTGTGCCTGAGGCAGGGGTGGTAGGTATTATCCAGGAAGGTGATTTGCTCGAGGACTTAAAAGCGGCCTATGACACTGATCCATTTCTAGCACAACCGTCAAGGGATGTACACCTATTCCTTAGGAATCAAGTATGGACTGATGGACAGCGTCTATACATACCGGAAGCAATGCGTCTGAGGATCCTACAGTTTGTACATGATTCCAGATTAGCTGGACACAAGGGAGTACAGAAGACATATGAATTGTTATCCCGTTTCTTCTGGTGGCCTGGCTGTCTAGAAGATGTGAAAAAATATGTTCTCTCTTGTGATACTTGTACCCGGTATAAGCCTTCACATTCCTCACCGATGGGTTGGCTGCAGCCATTGTCCATTCCAGTACGACCTTGGAGTTCGATCTCAATGGACTTCATAGTGGATCTACCTAACTCCAAAGGAAAGACAGCGATACTGGTAGTCGTGGACCGACTTACAAAAGCAGCTCATTTCATCCCTTGTACCGGTTTGCCTTCGGCCAAAGAAACTGCTGACTTAATAGTCCATAACATCTTCCGTCTTCATGGTGTACCAGATGAAGTGGTCTCGGATCGTGGGGTACAATTCACATCTAAATTCTGGACAAGCTTCTGTACATCGTTAGATATTAAACTTCACCTGTCAACTGCTTATCACCCTCAGACTAACAGTCAGACGGAACGTACAAACCAGACGCTAGAACAATACCTGCGCTGTTACATCTGCCATTTACAGGATGATTGGGTAGACTTATTACCTTTTGCTGAATTCTCTTACAACAATTCTCAGAATTCGTCAACAAAACAAACACCATTTTTTGCAAACTTAGGATACCATCAAAGTATTCTCCCAAAAAATCCGGTTGCACCACTAATTCAAGCAGTTACAGAGAAAATCACATCACTACAACAAAATCTAAGGATGTTGAAAGAAACATTGGGAGCGGCTCAGGAGCAATATAAAAAAGCAGCAGATAAACATCGGAGACCAGCGCCTGAATTCAAAGTAGGGGATCGAGTATGGCTTTCTACCCGAAATATTAAACTGAAGGTCCCTGCACCCAAACTAGGACAAAAATTTATTGGCCCCTATAAGATCTCTAAAATAATCAGTCCTCTGGCGGTACGTTTACAACTTCCGGAAACAATGAAAATTCATCCTGTTTTTCATGTACAGTATCTCTTCTGAAAGTTGCTACGGCCAATCCATTTCCTTAACGGTCCTCTCAACCTCCAGATTCAGTGGAAGTGGATGGACAAGAAGAGTTTGTTGTGGAAAAGATTCTGGACTCCCGTATATACAGAAACCGACTACAATACCTTATCAAATGGCAAGGGTATGGTGTAGAAGAGAATTCATGGGAACCGGTATCTAACATCAATGCTCCTCGTTTGATTAGACAGTTTCATCAACAGTATCCAACAAAACCAGGATCTGTGGCACCCAGAGGTCGCCGTTAGGAGGGGAGTGATGTCAGGATTTGAACCTGTGACCTGCTGTCTTGCCCGGTGTCTCCTTGTTTCCTGAGCTATCCAGCTTGTTGAATAACGGCCTGTTGGACTTCTGTGTGGAGCCTACTCCTGAGGCTCATCAGCTGTTTCTAATGATTGGAACCCGCCCTGTATTACCCTGATTGGGTTTCCTATATATAGGTGACTCTGACACTTCCTGTTGTGTTGGTATTGTGTTCTGAATACAGCCTGGACACCTAGGGGACCTCTCTGCTAGAGATCCTCTTTAGTTCCTCTGAACTTTACCTGCTGGCTGCCAGCTCACCGTAGCGCTATACAGCTCCTGAACTTCTACAGACTCATATCTGTTACTTGCTCATCTGATCTTGAACTATACCTCAGCCCACCTGTGGGCTACCCACGTGCTGTCTCCAGCCTCCTCTGCATTACCCGACGACTGGACTCCTGATCCTGTGCCACTAGTATCGTGACAGTGGGTAAATCTCCCGCGCTACAAAAATAAGCAGGCACTGATTTGGGCATTTTTGTGCCCAATCATTTCCAAAAAAGCGGGTATAGCTGAAAAGGGTTGTGACCAAATGAACATGATCATGTCAAAGGGATGTGACTTCATCCAAACGTTTGTGCGTTGTGTCCTCCCTTTGGTCAGGTACTAACATCACATCCCTAGGTCATATGGCCATGCTACAGCTGTATATATATAATATGCTGTCAAAAATAGAGTGCAAGCCTCAAGGATTAGTCCAATTACCAGACATATGAAAGGTAAAAAAATCTTGCTGAGGATGTTAATTTTTATGGAGTAGCAGGAAGGTTTGCAGTGGGATCCATCATTCTCATTCCCTCCGTACACATATACACCTTCTCTGCTGCTGTAGTTCACCATGTATAAAAAGTTTACAGTTCCAGCGCACAGGTTGAGAGAGGCTCGAAAAAAAAAATTGCTATTTTTATTCTTGGTGTGAACAACCTGACCTCTTGGATCTGTTCAAGAAATGTATGTTTAGGTGAGGTACCCTAGTCTAGTGAGGTTTTTATTTTATTTAAAATTCCTGCTTCAAGTGACTGCTTAACTTATGTCGCTACTTGTCTCAGTGCTCACATTAAATGGGTTGTGCCGAATTTAGAAATGGTCACCTATACCCCAGGTAAAACTAAATGCAGTATAATTATTTATGTTTGAAACTGAATATGACATTACGTGACAAGATGACGCCTGCACCCGGGATCTCGGTGAAGGTGGCCCAGAAATAGAAAATCAGCAAATATCTGGATACACAGGGGTGAACCTACCCCTTACGCCGCCCGAGGCGAACTACAGAAAGCTGCCCCCCCCCAGGAGTGGGCGGAGCGAAGGGGGCGTGGTGGCGCGAAGGGGGAGGGGCTTAGCGCCGTTCGCAGGCAGACAAAGGGCACGGAGACGACCTGCTCTCTGCCTGAGCGTGAGGGGAGGCTGCTGGAGCAGCGCTGCTCCAGTGGCCTCCCCAAACCACCGCTCGGTGCTAAGCCAGTGCAGGACAGCTTGTCCTGGACTGGCTTAGGTAATTAAAAATGCCGCCCTCCCTGGGGTCCTGACATAGCGCCGCCTGAAGCGCTCGCTTCAGGTCGCCTCATGGGAGGTGCGGCGCTGTGGATACAGCTATATATATTTGCCTTTCTGCCCCAGGTTAAAGATAAAATGATATGTCCATGCTGCCATCTTGTAATTCATTGTTGTCTGGGGAGACAATAGTCCCACTCCTATTGATTTGAGCCAACTCCCTTTGGCTGGAAACAATGGACCCTGAGGTGTCTGGTGCCAAAAGTGGATAAGCATTTCAACTGAGCCAATGCAATGGATAAGCATGGTAAATAGACACTTCGGGAGGACCCGAACCCAAGGAAATTTACAAACAAATGATGGAAACACTCACCTGGTGTAGAACTACAGAGGCAAACTCAACACAACCAATCACAATGCAGTTTGCATATTCTTAAAGGAACTGCCAGGATAGAAAATGTAATAGCAGGGAATGTGGCGATATAAAAGGTAAGTTGTACTCATCTGATAGTTTCTTACCATTGAAAAAATGACAGCTTATACCAGATGGAAAAAGTCTCTAAATTCACTATATAACGCCATGTTTTATCAGTTGCATGTTAAAATGATTAATTATTAACAGTCTTTGATCCATCACACAGTACAGTAGTTACAGTGCAAACGCTGCGGAATTTGACCCCAGCCAGGACAGACTTGTCAAATATTGTTCTGCCTCTATTAGGATATTTATTATCAAATCTTCATTTCTGGGTGAAGAATGGGATTCACTAGAATGCATGTGTAAGTATCCTTGAGCAGTTCTATCTACATTTTGGATTATTTTTTATGTATTTTTAACAACTCTTTGAAATAAGTATAAATGAAGCAGCAATGCCATAAACCGGGAATCGGATATCCTATCTCTGGTGGGAAATCCTGAAAGGACAACTGAGGTCAGGGCTAGAGAATGAGATACTGTATCCGTTAACTTCTCTGATGGATTGCTTTCTGAATGACTGCATAGTTAGAAAAGTATGGACGGCAGGGTAAACATGGCTGAGAATTTTTTTTTAAAGTTATTATTACTATAGGAAAGATATTTTAGCCCATGATAGGTGCAATGTAGTAACATAAAAAATTTCCTCCAATGGTGTAGATTTTCATTGCATTCGACAAACCATATGTTAATAGTATTTGCTTGCCTGAACATAGTCTCATAGCATCATAGTCACCTATAATGTTGTAAATCACTGCCTAATTCTGTAATCCTGCCTTCAGTTCCAGATAGTAGTCCAGCAATATGGATAGATAGATAGATAGATATGATAGATAGATAGATATGATTGATAGATAGATAGATAGATAGATAGATAGATAGATAGATAGATAGTGTAAGACTCTATTCATCTAATGTGTTCAGTCAAGTGATACAGCCAACATATAGGCCGTATTTAATATACTTAATACAGCCATCTAAATCAGGTCTTATAGCGGTTGTACCAAATTATGAAATTAAGATAAGATCGGGTATAACGTCCTAATCGATGGGGATCCAACCAGAGGAAATCCAGCAATTTTGAAAATGTAGCTCTGGTTCTCCTGCTCCAGTCATTTTATTTGGGAGTGAATGGAGTGGCATTGCTCCATCAGGACAGGAAAACCAGAGCACCATTGCTAGAATTGGTGGGAATAACTTCGTTAAGAGAAGCTTTAGAACTTACATCAACCACCAGGAAACACTGTATCAAAGCAGCTGCAGAGCATTGTAGGGAATATGCTGTGAACTATAACACCTTTAGATAGCCCTATAGATGTACAATTTCCTTAAGTGATGTAAAGGGATTCTGTAATCTGAAGACAAAATGATAAACCATTATGCAATATCATACTTCAGATAATTCAATAGATGAACCATTTTCTATAAAAAAAAAAAAAAAAAGAACTCAAGTTCGAAGTACAGAAATCTTGGCAAGCCTCATTGTCCTTGTAATTCATTTGTATATTTGTAAAAGAAGAAAAAAAAATCCAGAAAATGGTTACAGATTTCCTTATTTTCCTAGATGATGTTGTTATTCTTTCAGGGCCGGCTCCATTTTGTATGGGGCCTTGGGGCCTTGTGCATGTTGCTCTTTTGGAGCAACATGCACACTGCAGCAAAAAAACCAACTGAAATAGTTTTTTTTTTCTCGCTAAGTCAGACCTACTGGGGTAAACTGTAATAGTAGATAGAACCCTGTACAGTCTTTGGCCCTCTTCAATGATGTGACGTCACGAAACAGGCCCAAAGATAGCAGGGTGACATGCCGGAGTCCAAGAAGAGATGAGTAACAATGGTTTTTATGTTTCCTCACCTCCCTGGGACCTTCCAATCATTATACTCAGGGGTCTGAAGAAACTCTCAGATATAATGAAAGTAGTTTGGGTTTTGGATGTATTCGAGCTGAATGGAACCACCAGGCAATCCTTGTGGGGTGAATTTCGCTCAACAAATACTCTTGCCATGGCCCACAGCCCGACTTAACAATCCCCACTTCTGATCATGGCTGCCTTTACTTCAACTTCAGCCCTCTAGGAGGCCCTCTGAATCCCATTACATATTGCTTTTTAACATCAGCAACATGATATAGGAAGGCTGGGCCCCCTGGAGGGCTGAAGCGGAAGCAAAGTCAACCGTGAGCAGGATCAGGAAATGGTAAGTAAATAGGGTCTGGTACTTGCTGGGGTTAATCCTTTTTATATAATGGGAAAAAAAAACAGCAGCTGCAATCAGTAACCTGCATCTGAGTAGGGTCCCTTGGGTTTGCCAGGTGCTGACACTAGCCTTATACCCTTCCCACAAGAAAAGAAGCAATGAAGGTTTCGCCATTAGATTATTCAGACCTTCATCAGGCTCCTGTACATGTGATTGTTAAGCATTAACACTTAAAAAGGATACAGATGACTGACAGAACCCCAAAATGACAATTTTGTTGGGTCATTTGAGTTATAAATTGATTTGTAGATGAAACTGGTTATTAAAGGGGTTTTCCCATCTCAGTGTCTCAGCACTCTGCCTGCAGTGTCCGGCTTATCACTTCCTGCATTTCTCTCCCCCCTCCTGCTGAACGAGACACAGAACACTTCTGCAGATCAGATAATATGCAGATGCTGGCACAGAATGGACTCGGTGTTATCTGTGTGTTTACACTGAGAGATAGACTCGGCTTTATCAGATAACTGCAATTATCTGAACGATTGTCCTGCAGGCAGAGCAGTGAGTAAGTGAGGTCATTTGTCCTAAAGGTCTGTGGTTATAGCAACACAGTTTAAACAATGGAGGGAATAAATTCACATACCAGGCAAACAAAGCAGAATTTCTAAAGCAATATATTTAGGAAAAGGCTTCAATTTACATAAGCTACCAGTACAGATAGGATCCTTGAGAAGGGACAACCTCTTTAAGTAACATGTAAGTAACATGTACTCTGCCATGCTTTTATGTGACTCTGACTTTATCTGATTTAGGACTTTTCTGGTCATCTTGCATTTAGCTGGTAATACACTTATAATGGCATCAAACCCTAAACCAAACTTTGTGCTAATGCTTGCTGATGATCTTGGCATTGGAGATATTGGATGTTATGGAAATACCACAATAAGGTACATGTATAAAATCTTTTTCACATGATTTCCAATTAGAAAAAGCCCCCCATAGTTTGTTACTCAAAAGTTATTACAAAAGATGGAGATTTACTTAAAGGTGCAGGACAGTGATTGTTTCCCTAGGACTGTATACAGTCTAGTCTTATAATGAAGATGTTACTGTATGGTACTGAATTAATAGATTCTGAGCTTTGATATTTTTGTAATAACTAAGTCTAGGTTCACACCTTCCCTTCGAGATATCCCTTCCCATTCCGCTTGTAAAATGTGGAGAGAAAGTCTTGCAAGCAGCGGTTTTCTCTCCAAATTTTTCAGACGGCCACCGGGCGGACCCCATTAAAGTCTATAGGGCCATGGGTTTCTGCGAGAGACCACTTTTTAAGTAAGTTGGGTTTCGTTTTTCGGGTCCCCAAGCAGAATGAACGTAGCATATAAAATATTTGCTACACTGGGGAAGATTTTTGTTATCTGGAATCCATTTCTGTTTTATTACCAAAAAAATAAAACAATTTTTCCTGTTCAAAGGACGCCAAATATTGATAAACTGGCAAATGAAGGAGTTAAACTGACCCAACACATAGCAGCCGCCCCATTATGCACACCAAGCAGAGCTGCTTTTATGACAGGACGGTATCCCTTTAGGTCTGGTGAGTAAATATCTCTTTAGTGAATCCATATCCAGGTCTGATATGTGAAATAATGAACCAGTTGTGTAGTTTTTATGACAATTCAAGAATTGTGCATTGGTTATGTAACTCTTCATTTGTGCACTTGAGTTAAAGGGGATGGTCACTTTCAGGCCAATATCGAGAGACAAATGTTATTGTTTGTACAATAAAAACATATACAATTTTCCAATATACTTTCTGCATCAATTCCTTACAGTTTTCTAGATCTCGGCTTGTTGTCATTTATTTTGTTACTTCTAGTGGATAAAACTCTGACCATGGTCGTGTGATTTATGGTCCATGGTCATGTGATGGACACACTAAGCAAATTAGAATATTACGGTATATAAGACCAACTGTAAAAAAAAAAATTAACACTGAAATGTTGGCTGACATCAATGTGGCAATGTGGCATGGAGGGATCAGCCAGTGGCACCGCAGAGGGGTTATGGAAGCCCAGGTTGTATGATAGCCGTCCGTTCATCTGCATTGTTGGGCCTGGGGTCTCATCTTCCTCTTGACAACACCCATAGATTCTCTATGGGATTAAGGTCAGGACAGTTTGCTGGCCAATCAGGCACAGTGATACTGTGGTTAAACCAGGTATTAGTACTTTTGGCAGTGTGGACAGGGGCCAAGTCCTGTTGAAAAATGAAAATTTAATCTACAAAAAGCTTGAGCAACAGTCCAATTCTTTCTTTCCTTGGCCCAAGTAAGACTCTTCTGGCGTGGTCTATTGGTCATGAGTGGCTTGACACATGGAATGTGACACTTGTAGCCCATGTCCTGTATGTCTGTGTGTGGTGGCTCTTGAAGCACTGACTCCAGCAGCAGTCCACTCCTTGTGAATTTTCCCCAAAATTTTTGAATGGCCTTTTCTGCATGCCATTCAGCTGCAAAGACAAAGATCTGATGAAGGGGTAGAGCTGTTTGTGGTACTCCATTACCCCGAAACGCATTATATGTTTGCAATGAACTTTGAACATTCTTGACTCCCGAGAGAGCGCTGAACCGGATTGTCTGTTGGAATCCTTCCAATACCTACCTGTGTATATCAAGTCGACTGTGTGTCGTTTACCGGTACATGCTGCCCTTCTCACTCGGCCACTCAAATGCACAGAGATGCATAGGTGACATATATAGATTTCATATAAGTCAACTAAAGATCTTGGAGAAGTGCAGTTACTCTTGCCTGCCTCTATTGTATCGTGATATACTGCTTTGGTCTACTAGGTGTATAATTGTCTGTCAGCATGAAACTGCAATCTATTAGTCCATGCCTCTCCTAAGTAGACAAACAGCAATACCAGGCCTAGGGTACCTGTGTACGGCCTTTGGCATCCAGCAATAGCATCATGAGAGCTGATGGAGAAACAGCAGAGCCCCCTACTTGGCTTAAAATCTGCAAAAAAAAAAGGGATTAAATGGGCAAGATCAGTGTTAATGCCATTCTGTACAGCAGAAACACAACAGTGAATCGTCACCAAGATCCCAGACACGGCTTCCGAGCGATTACGGTGATGTAACTGGGTATCAAAGTATTCAAAAGTACCTGGACACTTGGATATACAGTTACATTAAGGTGCAATAAGAGGTTAAAGGGGTTATTCACTAGAGATGGACGAACCTCGCAACATTTGTTTTCAATGAATATTTGTGAGATTCATCCATCTGGATTGTTTCAGGCCCCAGAATATACCCTGTTTCTCCAAAAATAAGCCCTAGGTTATGTCACATGATATCATGGAGGCAGAGAATAGGCATGACGTAGCTCCCAACCATCCTACCCCAAAAAATAAGCTCTAGTCCTTATTCGGAGGAAAAAAATAATATTTTCAGAGAAACATGGTAATAAATTGAACCCCCAGGAAGGTGCAATCCCTTGGCATCTTCATATGTCTTTTTCCAATCAGTTTATGATTCACTTGTGGGGTACCGATAGTGGGACTACGTCAATCTAAACTTGATGGTCTAAGTTCCATCAATTTAATGAACGTGGATAACCTCTTTCATCTACTGTGTCTTATCCAGATGTGGCCTCCCCTGGCAATACCAGCTTAATCCAACTTAATGTGTATAGAGGTAGTCTAGCAATCCCTCACCATCTCAGTTGGTCTTGTTAGTTTTTCTTCCTGCTGCTATGTTCTCTGTGATACATTTCTGGCAGTGGCTTGTCAGCTTTCACCATGTAAAGTGCCCCAGGAAAAATATAGAATTTAGGACCTCCAAAAAATAATGCCAGAAAGGAAATACTGCATAAATGTATAAGGATATATATTCTGTATATTTCAATAAATAGAAAACAAGTTTGCTAGTTACTCTGGCCTAAAGCCTTCACCTTTATTAAGGCAGTGAGCTGCACTTTTCTATTCCCGAATAACCGATTTTCAGTCATTCCTTGTATGCGTCACAGTAAACATTTCGGTTGAAGTTCTGTGCACTGTATATCAGATAGGAGCTATATGGTGTTTAAGGTGTAAAATGAGTCATATTTGTCTTATGATAGGTATGGGGTCATGTGGTGGAGCTCGTGTTCTAAAGTGGCTTGGTGCACCTAGCGGATTACCCCCTAATGAGACTACATTTGCCTCAATACTGCAGAAACAAGGCTATTCTACTGGGATTATAGGTATTGTACACTGTCCTATATTTTTCATATCAGTAAAACTTTCATTGTGTTTGTTTTCAATACCATAAGTAACGGGTAGCGTAAATTTTAATCTTATAAAATATTCTTTATAAAGTCCTACAGTCTCGGAACTCGAAGTTCAAAATTCTGATAAATAAACTCTTCATTAGAGATGAGCGAACAGTGTTCTATCGAACACATGTTCGATCGGATATCAGGGTGTTCGCCATGTTCGAATCGAATCGAACACCACGTGGTAAAGTGCGCCAAAATTCGATTCCCCTCCCACCTTCCCTGGCGCCTTTTTTGCACCAATAACAGCGCAGGGGAGGTGGGACAGGAACTACGACACTGGGGGCATTGAAAAAAAATTGGAAAAAGTCATTGGCTGCCGAAATCAGGTGACCTCCATTTTAGACGAATAGTGGATTTCAAATCCGGGTCATATGAGAATGTGAACTTTGTGACTATGAGACAGGGATAGCTGTACAGGCAGGGATAGCTAGGGATAACCTTTATTTAGGGGGGAATGTTATTAAAAATAACTTTTTGGGGCTCTATCGGGTGTGTAATTATGATTTTTGTGAGATAAACTTTTTCCCATAGGGATGCATTGGCCAGCGCTGATTGGCCGAATTCCGTACTCTGGCCAATCAGCGCTGGCCAATGCACTCTATTAGCTTGATGAAGCAGAGTGTGCACAAGGGTTCAAGCGCACCCTCGGCTCTGATGTAGCAGAGCCGAGGCTGCACAAGGGTTCAAGCGCACCCTCGGCTCTGATGTAGGAGAGCCGAGGGTGCACTTGAACCCTTGTGCACCCTCAGCTCTGCTACATCAGAGCCGAGGGTGCGCTTGAACCCTTGTGCACACTCTGCTTCATCAAGCTAATAGAATGCATTGGCCAGCGCTGATTGGCCAATGTATTCTATTAGCCTGATGAAGTAGAGCTGAATGTGTGTGCTAAGCACACACATTCAGCTCTACTTCATCGGGCTAATAGAATGCATTGGCCAGCGCTGATTGGCCAGAGTACGGAACTCGACCAATCAGCGCTGGCTCTGCTGGAGGAGGCGGAGTCTAAGATCGCTCCACACCAGTCTCCATTCAGGTCCGACCTTAGACTCCGCCTCCTCCGGCAGAGCCAGCGCTGATTGGCCGAAGGCTGGCCAATGCATTCCTATGCGAATGCAGAGACTTAGCAGTGCTGAGTCAGTTTTGCTCAACTACACATCTGATGCACACTCGGCACTGCTACATCAGATGTAGCAATCTGATGTAGCAGAGCCGAGGGTGCACTAGAACCCCTGTGCAAACTCAGTTCACGCTAATAGAATGCATTGGCCAGCGCTGATTGGCCAATGCATTCTATTAGCCCGATGAAGTAGAGCTGAATGTGTGTGCTAAGCACACACATTCAGCACTGCTTCATCACGCCAATACAATGCATTAGCCAGTGCTGATTGGCCAGAGTACGGAATTCGGCCAATCAGCGCTGGCTCTGCTGGAGGAGGCGGAGTCTAAGATCGCTCCACACCAGTCTCCATTCAGGTCCGACCTTAGACTCCGCCTCCTCCAGCAGAGCCAGCGCTGATTGGCCGAATTCCGTACTCTGGCCAATCAGCACTGGCTAATGCATTGTATTGGCGTGATGAAGCAGTGCTGAATGTGTGTGCTAAGCACACACATTCAGCTCTACTTCATCGGGCTAATAGAATGCATTGGCCAATCAGCGCTGGCCAATGCATTCGATTAGCGTGAACTGAGTTTGCACAGGGGTTCTAGTGCACCCTCGGCTCCGCTACATCAGATTGCTACATCTGATGTAGCAGTGCCGAGTGTGCATCAGATGTGTAGTTGAGCAAAACTGACTCAGCACTGCTAAGTCTGCATTCGCATAGGAATGCATTGGCCAGCCTTCGGCCAATCAGCGCTGGCTCTGCCGGAGGAGGCGGAGTCTAAGGTCGGACCTGAATGGAGACTGGTGTGGAGCGATCTTAGACTCCGCCTCCTCCAGCAGAGCCAGCGCTGATTGGCCGAATTCCGTACTCTGGCCAATCAGCACTGGCTAATGCATTGTATTGGCGTGATGAAGCAGTGCTGAATGTGTGTGCTTAGCACACACATTCAGCTCTACTTCATCGGGCTAATAGAATGCATTGGCCAATCAGCGCTGGCCAATGCATTCTATTAGCGTGAACTGAGTTTGCACAGGGGTTCTAGTGCACCCTCGGCTCTGCTACATCAGATTGCTACATCTGATGTAGCAGTGCCGAGTGTGCATCAGATGTGTAGTTGAGCAAAACTGACTCAGCACTGCTAAGTCTGCATTCGCATAGGAATGCATTGGCCAGCCTTCGGCCAATCAGCGCTGGCTCTGCCGGAGGAGGCGGAGTCTAAGGTCGGACCTGAATGGAGACTGGTGTGGAGCGATCTTAGACTCCGCCTCCTCCAGCAGAGCCAGCGCTGATTGGTCGAGTTCCGTACTCTGGCCAATCAGCACTGGCCAATGCATTTCTATGGGGAAAAGTTAGCTTGCGAAAATCGCAAACTGACAGGGATTTCCATGAAATAAAGTGACTTTTATGCCCCCAGACATGCTTCCCCTGCTGTCCCAGTGTCATTCCAGGGTGTTGGTATCATTTCCTGGGGTGTCATAGTGGACTTGGTGACCCTCCAGACACGAATTTGGGTTTCCCCCTTAACGAGTTTATGTTCCCCATAGACTATAATGGGGTTCGAAACCCATTCGAACACTCGAACAGTGAGCGGCTGTTCGAATCGAATTTCGAACCTCGAACATTTTAGTGTTCGCTCATCTCTACTCTTCATACTTTGTAAATGTTTTTCCAAAATATTATTGTAACTTTTGCAGCTTTGCAGTTTTGTATCTGCATGAAGTTTGCATGTTCTTCCTGTGTGTTTTCTTGAGTTAGCTCCAGTGACTCAGGTTTCCTTCCACACATCAAAAACATACTGATAAGGTAAATGGGCCTGAGTTGCCATCCATGAATTTGTTGATGCTCTAGTCTAGACCAATATTCAGTGCATAGGATATAAGAAAATCTCATGGAAGGAAATTTGTTTTAGGTTCAGGGTAATATATTTTAGGTATGTGACTATTCATGTAATAAAATAAAAGGGTAATATTTCAGTTTTCACACTTGTCACCAGAACCTCTAAAATAGACTCCTATTTCCTGTTTTCTGCACCTCACTTGCCAGCTTAACTGTATAGACTGAGATGGGATCGACAGAATCATCTCAATACTATCAGAGAGTGGCAGATTTATTGACAACTCTATTATAGGAGAAGAATTGCCCCTAACGCACTTAGCAGCTAATTTGTTTAAGAATAAACCGCAAATTTTCATTACAAAGGAGCTTCAGCTGCCAGCAGGCCACATGAAAAAATGACCATGCTTTCATTGGCCTGTGAAGTGGAAACAACACTCAAGCAAGTGCCACTGCCTTGTTGAGCAGTAAATCTGTGGGAATCCTAGGTATTAAACCCCCATTGCTCAGATATTAGTGACATATCCTAAGGCTATGCCATCAGTATTTAACTCCCTGAAAAACCCTTTCAGCGTCAACAGTAGTAAAATTGCATTTCTTCTGATTGCCTTCATTCTCTGTATACTCTTTACTCATAGACGTCTCTCCTAAGCTTTCTTTATCTTTCTTAACATCACCACTCACACGAGCATATTTTGGTAGAGTTACTGTTGTAGAATACTTTTTCCATTTTTGATCTGTCTGGTGAGTTCCTTGGTCTTCATGATGCTGTTTGTTCACTAGTGTTTTCTAACAAACCACTGAGGCCTTCACAGAACAGGTGTATTTATACTGAGACTAAATTACACACAGTTGGGCTTCATTAACTAATTAAATGACTACTGAAGGCAATTGTGTGCAGTGGACTTTATTTAGGAGTATCAGAGTACAGGGGATGAATACTTTTGCACGTCACGCTTTTCATTAAAATTTTAAAAACCATGTATCATTTTTGTTCTGTTTCACAATTATCTGCTACTTTGTTTTGATCTATCACTTAAAATCTCAATAAAACACATTTAAGTTTGTGGTTGTAAGGAGACAAAATGTGCAAAAGTTCAAGTGGTATGAATACCTTTACAAGCCACTGTAAGTGGGGAAAGAAGCATTTTTCTCTAATATAAACACTGCAGGGTTTCCTTGTATAGAGATATATGCAAAATTTGTTTAAAGGGATTCTACCATTAAAATCAAATTTTTTCTCACTAACACGTAGGATTAGCCTTAAGAAAGGCTATTCTTCTCCTACTTTTAGATGTCTTCTCCGCGTCGCCATTCGGTAGAAATCCCGGTTTTCGTCAGTATGCAAATGAGTTCTCTCGCAGCACTGGGGGCGGTCCCCAGCGCTCAAACAGTGCCGCCTCCATCTTCTTCAGGAACGGCCTCTTTACATGTCTTCTTCCGGCGCTGGTGGTCAAACTTCTAGGCCTCGGGCAGAGCCAACTGCATATGCCCGCTGCCACAAGAAAAATGCCCGCTTACACAGTAAGTAAGCGGTCAATTTCTTGTGGCCTGTGGGCATGCGCAGTCGGCTCTGCTCGAGGCCTAGAAGTTTGACCACCAGCGCGCAGAAGAAGACGTGTGAAGAGTCTGTTCCTGAAGAAGATGGAGGCGGTGCTGAAGAGTTCTCTCGCAACACTGTGGACGCCCCCAGTGCTGTTTCAGTGCTGGGGCCCACCCCCAGTGCTGCGAGAGAACTAATTTACCTACCGACAAGAACCGGGATTCCTACAGAACGGCGGTGCGGAGAAGATAACAAAAGGTAGGAGAAAAATAACCTTTCTTAAGGCTATTCCTACATGTTAGTGAGAAAAAAAATTGATTTTAATGGTAGAATTTCTTTAAAGGTTAGTGACCACGTAACAAGCATTGTGTTTTTTCTTTACTTAGGTAAATGGCATCTTGGGGTGAGTTGTGAATCTCGTAATGATCACTGCCATCATCCGCTTAGCCATGGTTTTGACTATTTCTATGGTGTTCCATTTTCACTCCACTTTATGTGTCAGCCCAAAGGGTTGCTGAACATTGATGTGCAATTGACATTTTTTACTCATCTTATGGCTTTTTCTCTGATGACATTGATGGTTCTTAGATACAGTAATATGCTCAAGATCAACAGGAGGGTCGTTTTCTACGTTGCCCTATTTGGCATTTTGTTTTATATCATCTGGTACCTAAAACCCATTTTTGTACAACATTTGAGCTGTATAATAATGAGAAATCACGAAATCATTGAACAACCCATGAATCTGGAAAGATCTGCATCTCAGCTGCTGAGGGAAACACAACAGTTCATTGACAGGTATGGCGGCTTGACTTTCATTTTGCAACAAAATATCACGTATGAATATTTAGATAGCAGACAACATGGTTTGCAGCTAATGGTCTCAGTTCATTTTCCATAATATTGCAGAACCTGTAGTCTCCCATGGTAAAAACTTCCCAACATTCAACATGTAAGGTAAATTTCGAGTCTTTAAACATGGCACTGTCTTAGGAGCTGAGCCAGTTCTATAGGTGGCAGTGTCCATGATTGGAGTTGTCTCTCAGAGACCTTCCAGGCCAAAGGTACTATTAAGCATTGCCTGGGGCAAGCCTCAATAGTAACATAAAAACTTAACCATAGGCTGCAATACCATAGTATTGAAGTCTAAGTTGTAAGCAATCTATGAACAGTTTCTTGTTCAAACCTCTAAGTAATATTAAAGTTAAACAAATTAAAAGTTTAAAAACATTCAATCACCTACTCTACCAATTACAAAAAACATTAGGTATTGTCATGTATGAAAATGCCTGAACTATTTTGGCATTTCTGTGTCTTATGTTACGCGTTATGTTATGTTATTTTTGGTCCATTCACTTCAAACAATTAGAGAACTTATCTACCTACGTATTAGATTTTTTTTTCTTAAATTTTTTTTTTTTCTGAACTACAGTTTTATTAACATTTTAATAAATTTATTTCTGTTTATTTAAAGAAAAAAGAATGTTCCTTTCCTGCTCATCGTTTCATTTCTCCATGTTCACACACCGCTGGTAACCACAAAAGCATTTACTGGAAAAAGCAAACATGGGCCTTATGGGGATAATGTTGAAGAAATGGACTTCATGGTTGGTAGGTCATACAATAAAGTAGATGCAATGACTATTACGATTGTCTGAGTGTACGGCCTTTGTGCAGTCCAAATTTGATACCCTGTTTCCCCGAAAATAAGACAGTGTCTTATATTAAATTATCTTCCGAAATATATGACCTGTCTTATTTTCGGGGGATGTCTTATGCAGTGGCTGGAGCGGGGGACAATCAGCAGTCATGCTGGCTCTTCCTTAGCGGAGCGCCAGCATGACTGCCGGTTGTAGGTAGTCCAGGAGGTGAAAGGGGGGTGTCTTATTTTCAGGGAAACAGGGTAGATTATGCTAGACCCGTTGAAATTTAATGCAGCCAAACATACTTCAGTTTCTTCACAAAGACCCTCATTGTTACAGAACGTCCTAGTATGCTAGGCCGCAAAAAAAATGTGGCGTATACAATCCTAACTCCCATTGCAATGAATAGGAGCTTTTACGGCGCGCAAACTCTCACACGCCATATACGTGCCACATCACGCTGCACGTTACATCGTGTGAATGCACCCTAAATTTGGAATCTCTGGGATCGTACTGATGCAGAGAATACTGGTAGCGTGTCATTTTTATCACATAGTGAATGTCGTAAAAATTAAACCCATAACAAATTGGCAAAAATGCGTTTTTTTTCCCAATTCCACCTCATTCTGAATTTTTTACAGTTTCCTGTACATTGCACAGGATATTGAATGGTGTCAATACAAAGTACAATGTGTTTTACAAACAACAGGCCATCCTCTGTCTCTAAGAACTGACAAATGAAAAAAAATGATGGCACTTGGAAAGTGGGGAGGGAAAAATGGAAATGCAAAAGCGAAAACTGGCTCGGTGCTGAAAGAGTTAAATAGATCTGCTAAACAGAGGGGAGGGGGATGAACAGGGGCTAATAGACATATTAAATAGAATGGAACCTTTCTCTCATATATTAAGGCCAGGGCCCCACCTGGTGTAAATGTTGCTGGAAAAATCGCAGCGTTTTACAGTCAGGGCAAAGTGAATGGGATTCCAACAAATCCCATGACCATGTTGCGGTAAATACCGCACAGCGGACATGCCACGATTTCCAAAACCGGCGTGGTTTTGGAAATCTCAGCATGTCAATTATACGGAAACGTCGGCGGTTTCCCCATAGGTGTAATTGAAACAAAAAGTCTACAGAGGAAATCTCTGCGAACTTTCTATCTAAACCACTGCGGGGAGGACCGTGATGTGTTGCTGCCACGGTTTTTCCCACAGTACTTTTTCCTTATGATCTCATGTGTTTAAAAGAGTAGTTCACTTATTTCATATAGGTTATATATATGGGCCTGGAATACTCCTATAAGGCCTTTGGAGACAGACTGCTGTGACTGACCGCCTTCACTTCTTAAATTAAACCGCCCCTGTAATGTAAGTCCCCGCAAACAAAACCAACACAAAACTTATTGTGGTTTACGGTCTGTAATATAAAGTCACCGCTGAAAGTGCCCTCAGCATCCTCCTTGTTAATGAAGCTCCAGTTGTGCCAGTCAAGGTCAAGAGCTATCAATTCACTGCCATGGAACATCTGGAGATAGAAAATAGAAGCTGATTTGCATCACTTGGACTTCTTGATCTATTGTCTGTGTATCCGCTGCACAGAACAGCTGATAGATGGGGTTGTCTGGTATCAGACCCCCAGTTGTTGGGTGTCAGACTCCTGGCATTGATGGCCTATCCTTTGGATAGGTTTCCAAGCTTTCTAGTCTTATCCATGACAGCAACATAGAGCAATTATTTCTATATAATCCCCTTGCGTTAGGTCTTGGTTATCACATGTAGCACATCTGTCTTCTATTTCTGTACAGTTTAATCACTTACATCATTGAATATTTTTTCAGGTTCAATAGTCAATGCTATTGATAATGCTGGATTAAGGAATAACACGATGATTTATTTTGCCTCTGACCATGGAGGACATTTAGAGGTTAAAGATGGCAACATCCAAACTGGAGGATGGAATGGAATTTATAGAGGTGAGAAAAAAAAAAAAGTTCATGTTGTGCTGTAATATCTGAGATATTATTGTAACACTTATGTCTGAAGTTATGATTAATAATGGCGCAGATGTTGAGACTCACATGGAGAGCATAGTTATAGCCCTCCGCCCTCAGGGTTGTCAAAGGTCTCCCTGACCAATTAAAGGGATTCTACTATTAAAAACTTTTTTCGCGTTGATACGTCGGTATAGCCTTAAGAAAGGCTATTCTTCTCCTACCTTTAGATGTCTTTTTCGCCCCACCGTTCGGTTAAAATTAAGTTTTCCGTTGGTATGCAAATGAGTTCTCTCGCAGCACTGGGGGCGGTCCTCAGTGCTCAAACAGCACTGGGGCATCCCCAATGCTGCGAGAGAACTTTCCAGTGCCGCTTCCATCTTCTTCTAAAACGTCCTCTTCATGAGTCTTCTTCCTGCGCTGGGGTCACAATTGTACGCCTGCGCCATCGGGCCACAGGCAGAGCCGAATGCAGATGCCGGCGGCCATGCTTTTGTGGCCACTTATGCAAGCATGCGCAGTACACTCCTGTAGTTCAACGGAGTACAGAGCGTACTGCGCATGCTCGCATAAATGACCACAAAAACATGGCCGCTGGCATGTGCATTCGGCTCTGCCTGCGGCCTGATGGCAGAGCCGACTGCGCAGGCATACAAGTATGACCCTAGCGCTGGAAGAAGACGCATGAAGAGGACATTTCAGAAGAAGATGGAGGCGGCTCTGGAGAGTTCTCTCGCAGCATTGGGGAGGCCCCCAGTGCTGTTTGAGCGCTGAGGACCGCCCCCAGTGCTGCAAGAGAATTCATTTGCATACCAATGAAAAACAGAATTTTAACCGAACAGCGGGGCGAAGAAGACATCTAAAGGTAGGAAAAGAATAGCCTTTAAGGCTATTCCGACATGAGAAAAAAAAAGTTTATAATAGTAGAATCCCTTTAAATATGCAATTATTCTTTGGGGCCCCATTACAGATATTACTCTGGGGCCCTGTAGCTTCAAGGTATACCTCTGGCTAAAATGAAGGGGCAGAAGCAGAGTTGATCCCTGGATTCTAATGGACCCTAATGGTGTTTGCGTCATTGTGGGCCCCAGAATGTCCAGAATGCTGGGTATGTTGGTGTACGCAGCTATCTCCATTGAGAAACAATTTTCCTGGTTAATAGCATCATACAATCATATATTCTTTCAATTTTATTTTAATAAGTCATACACACTGCATACAAATCTACTCAGTGTATTAAATTCATCTAACACATTTACAACATGTTCTTATCATATAAAAGGTGGAAAGGGTATGGCTGGCTGGGAAGGCGGTATCCGAGTGCCAGGGATATTGCGATGGCCTGGAGTGATTCCTTCTGATGTAGAAATTGATGAGCCCACAAGTCTGATGGATATCTATCCAACACTGGTCTCTTTGGGTGGTGGAGAATTGCCTAATGACAGGTTTGTGTTATGTTTGTGCCCTGTCACATCTAATACATTGTAGGAATGACCTCAAAGTAAAGATGTTAGGAGTTTGGAATATCTCACTGCCTGGGGCGTAACTACCGGGTAGTAGCGATGGTGGCTGCCACTGGGCCTGGGACATTTGTGCCTGGTGGCAGCCGCCTCCGCTGTGGATTTTTTTTTTTTTTTTTAATAGTCCATTACCTGCTGGAGTAATGCGTTGTGAAGATGGCCGACATAACCGGGGAGTGCGCCGGAGCAAGGAAGAGGTAAGTATGTTTGTATCCTCCGATAGGTCTCCAATTATTATACTCTGGGGTCTGAAAGTGTGCAGGGACCACTATGTAACATAATACTTGCCATAGTAGCCCCTGCACACAGTACTCTTCCCAATAGTGGCCTCTGCACACAGTAATAGGCCCCATAGTGGCCCCTGCAAACACAATATTATTCCCCATAGCAACTATGGGGAATAATACTGTGCACAGGGGGCACTATGGGGCATAATAGCGTGTGCAGGGGCCACTATTGGGAAGAGTACTGTGTACAGGAATGCAGGGAGAGGTTGGTCGGTCAGTCAAGGTCTTTGGGAGGGCTTTTCAAAAGTTTGCCAAGGGACCCTGCCATTCCTAGTTATGCCACTCCTCACTGCTACGCTTTACAATACAATGGAGACCTTCCAGTCAATATGGTCTCCATGGCCTGCATCTTCTTCCCACCCCCCACCCCCATTTAACTCTTTCCTATCGTTTCTCTGGGGGGGGGGGTTGTCTCTCTCTTTGTACTCAGAATGGTATTATCACTTGTTTTGACCGATTTTTCTTTTTACCCTCATACCAATATGTTATTGTATTGTTCTTGGCCAACAAATATAATTAATCTATTATATGATGGGAAGGGAACATATCTTAGGTTACTGTAGGTTTCTTTGGCATTTGAAGTTCAGTAGAACCGCGGGAGGTGATGAAGAACAGATGCCAAATTGTGGTCGATGGAATATGATCTAAGGGTTGTTCGCATGGAGGAATTTGGGGCGGAACGTGAGGTGGTGTTTTGTCTCATATTGTTCTCTAAATATCAGCCCTGTGGAACCCTTCACAGAAAGCCAAAGTAGAGTTCTGGATTTCTGCAGCTAGTTTGCACATTGGTTAGCCACAGATACAATGGGGTTAATCAGCATGAGTCTCGCAACGCGGTTTCCACAGAAAAAAAATGTCACTGCCTCCACTGAAAGCTCAAAATTCCTCTTTATGAATGGGTCCAGCATCCGGGCTGCTTAGAGATGCAGTTAAAAAAGCAATAGGATCTGTACAGACCTGTAGATAGTTAGCTTCCCTGGTAATGATTAAAGTTAGGCTGTATGAAGGAATGTGGGATTTGGAGGTCAGAAAATTTAGTAAAAAATAGTATAATAAAAGTTAAAACCTATAAATATTCATATTAAAATTTTCTGTTATATTAGAATCATTGATGGAAGGAACCTGATGCCTCTAGTCACAAAACAATCTCCTCACTCAGAACATGAATTTCTGTTCCATTACTGTGGCACTAGCCTACATGCGGTCCGCTGGCATCAAAAAGAGAGTAAGTGTTTTATTTCATGTTTACTATCATATGTGCTTGGTCCAAGCTATAGCCTCAGTGTTGTGAATACTGTGCAGTTTTTATCCTGTGCTCATGGGGGTCTTCACCTACCGGCAATAAATTTAAAGGGACTTCCAGAACAACAATATTGATGACAAATCCTTAGCATAGACCATTAATATCATAATGGCGGGGAGAAAAAACCTTAGAAATTGCCTGAGAGCAGTCACAGTCACTTCAACTGCAAAGTATATATAGCCAGAAGGAGACAACTCTGTACATATTGTAGTGGCCATGCTGGCTATTGTACCTTCCAATATCGTAATCCCAAAAATCACTCTAACCCTTTAAGGATATTTTCCTTCCCCACCTTCCAAAATTCATAACTTTTATTTTTGTCAACATAGCTATGTGAGGTACTATGGGGTACATATAATGTTTTGTTTAGCTTTTACTAACATTTTTAGGGGTCCATGTGCAAAAAAACCTGCAATTTTTGCATTCAATTTTTTGCAATTTGTATTACCCGTATACCTCTGTGGACTTTCTGTGAAAAGCACTGCAGGAAAAAACATGATTCATTAACACCACGGTTTTTCCTGCAGCATTTTTTGCCCCCTTATAATCCGCTCCTTATTCCCCCTGACATTAAAAACTGGACCACTAATGACCCCTTATATAAATGACCACCCCCTTATGTTCATAATGACGCCTTATATAAATGACCTCCCCCCCTTGTAATGCCCCCTAATAGCCCTTATATAAATGATTCCCCCCCCCCCATTATCCTAATGCCCTATGAATCCTCCCTTAAATTATACCCTCCTAACCAGTGGCGTAACTACCAGGATAGCGGCTGCCAGAGGGCGCGGGACATTAGGGGCCCGGCGACAGCCGCTACCGCTGTGTTTTTATTCTTTTCTTTATAGGCCGTTACTCCAGCTGGTAACAGGCCCTATTTAGTTACCAATCATGGCAGTGGCACTGGTAAGTGATGCCACGGGCCCCACAAACATCATTATTATACTCAGGGGTCTTTTCAGACCTCCCCTGAGTATAATGATCAGAGGTCCAGGGTAAGGTAACATAAACACTGTTACTTACCTCTCTGGGCAGGTTCAGGCCTACTTCTGTGACTCTCCCTGACGGCACATGACCGGGGCCTGCATCGCGGGTCATGTGACGTCCAGGGAAGATGGCTGACATCACCGAATAGTGAAGCGGAGCCAGATGTAGCGGAGTAACAATGGTTTTTTTATGTTGGTACCCCCCTTCGGTCTCCGATTATTATACTCTTGGTGTCAACAGTGGGGAATAATACTGTGTGCAGTGACCACTATGGGGCATAATAGTGTGTGTGTGCGTGCGTGCGTGCGTGCGCAGGGGCCACTCTGGGGCATAATAGAGAGCACAGGAATGCGGGGGGATTCAGTCAGGGTCTTCGGCGAGCATCAGTCGGGGGATGGGGGGGCCCAATGTTAAAAGTTTGCCACGGGGCCCCGCCGTTCCTAGTTACGCCATTGCTCCTAACAACACCTTATACTATTAAATTATCTACAACTGTGCTACAGAACAACAACAACAACAAAAGTTATACTCACCTACCTGCAATCCTTTGCTGAATGGAGCTGGAGCCGCCTCCTATTCTGCTCTATGCCCAGGGTTCACGCATAAGGCGTCTGAGTCCCAATGCTGGAGGCGCGATGACATCATCGTGCCGGCCTGTGACAGGAGAAGACATGTTTTGTCTGCTCTTGGTGTCTTGTAAACCTCAGGCCTGATGTGGCTTGCGGTTTACAAGAAAAGGATGGATTTTAACTAGATTGGTGTCTGCAGACACCGATCTAGATAAAAGTAAAGCATTAATGGCTGCCCTGGGGTGGGCCCCACAGAGTCAGTGGCTTCAGGAAAGTAGCCCCCTCTGCCTCCCCTTCCCACTAGCTACATTTCTAGCATAGGCAGTCAGAAAGCCTTTGCTTGACCTCCTGGCTGTCATTGCAAACCCTTCCGGGGATCTTTGCCCCTAAACCACTGGATGTCATTAATGCTATTGATAGCGGTATCTGAGGGGTTATTCCACCAGAGTTGGAGTATCTGACTCCAGCGGCTATTCCCAGGCCTCGGCTGCATAAGGCTCTATTCAAAACCCATTTTTTTACATCTGTATAACAGATGCAAAAAACTAACGCAAATATCTAACGCATCCATTTACACAAAGTTTAAAAAAAAACTGATTTTAACTTTTTTAACACACACAAAAATATAGTATACTATGATTGTGTCCTTAAAAAAAAACGGATGTGAACGGAGGGCTATTTGTATCTGCTAAACAGATGTAAAAAAAACAAGATCTGAATAGAGCCTAATACAGTCGGACACCAGAAGTAATGCCACAGACACAGCTCCTGTGCACACTTCTAGCACACATAATGGCACTGAGGCTGAGTTCACACTGTTTATCAATCTGAAAAAAATAGCCTAAAAAATAAGCCCAAATCAAAAATCAGTATTTATATACTGCTTTCCTTTTGTATGCATTTTTGTGCTGTTTTTAGCTTCCAATTGCTATATATGGCATTTTCAGTTCTAATACTGCTTCACAATGGGGTAGGATGCAAATTATTTTTTTTTTTTTTTTTACTGTTAATGTTTAAAAAAAAAAAAAATTAATCTGCAAGGATTTTAGGGCATAATGGGGACATTAAAGAGGACTTTTCACCATCTCCAAAAAGTCCATTTATTTACATTATTTAATAGGTTTTGTTCCACCGATTCTGGTGAAATTGGATTTTTTTTTTCTCTAGCCACCATCATTCCTGAGCAATCAATGCTGTTAGTTTTGGTGCCTGATATACTATTTAGGCTCTGTATTGTCAGAAGGGTGGTGTCAGGCAGGAACAGACAAGGGGTGTGATTCTGAGCTCTGACAATGACTGCATCTGATTGGAGCTCTGAATCGCACCCCCTGTCTGACACCGCCCACCTGACATTACAGAGTTTAAATAACACATCAGGCACCAAAACTAAGTGTGCTTATTGCTTGGGAACAGTGGAAGCTAAAGAGCACCGCCAACTTGAGTTGGTAGAGGTGGTGAAAGGTCCTCATTTGACTTATTGTTCATGTTTAAATCTCCTACAGAAAATTAATTGCTGTACTTAAATTTTTTTTCCTAGGTGGCGCTATATGGAAAGCTCACTACATGACTCCAGTCTTTTCCCCTGAGGGTGCGGTGGGCTGCTATGAAACTGCATTCTGTGCTTGTGATGGAGATGGGACTACTCTCCATGATCCTCCATTATTATTTGAATTATCTGCTGATCCTTCAGAGTCCAAACCTCTTGACCCTCATGTGGACCCCCAATATAAGACTGTACTAGACCGAATAAAGGCGGCAGTGGCAGAGCATCAGAAAACCATCAGTGTGGTACCTCTGCAGTTAGCTTTCCTCAATTACCTATGGAGGCCCTGGTTACAGCCATGTTGTGGGACCTTTCCTTTCTGCTGGTGTGATAAGGAAGAAGGCAATGCAACAGGAATCCTGGCATAAATTCTGACTTGCTGCCATACAGTGTTGTTTTTTGTTTTTTTTGCATCCTATGACTGCTGGAATACACGTGAGATATATAAACTCAAAAGATTTTAGGAATCCTGCATGACTGAATGAACCATGAAGCAAATCGTTGAGTAGCAGAACATCAGTATTGGTATCCAGACTCCTTCACTGCCGATTGACTAAATATAATGAGGTCTAAAAACTACTTTTGTAAATTCACATTTTTTTAATTGGACTATTAAACACATTTTCAGATTCTAAAATGTCTTTATGTAACTCAATTACAGGGTTCAGAAATAAAGGAGTCTAGGGCATACAGATGGTCCAAGTGTCCTCCTGGCAATCTTAGTACCACTCTGTAAAGAGGGGCTTTGTGGTTTCTCACACAATACATTTCTGAGATTATCGCTTCCTTTGCTTTGTTTTTCTCCATTATTTTCAAAGTATTAGAACTTTTACTCTACGTACATATAGGGTGGGCGATTAATCGGACAACTATTCAGGTTATGTCACTTTTACAGTATGTTCTGGGCGAACCTTGTGAAAATAGTCTCGTCAGGTTCTTCAAACCCCAGAATATAATAAGTGGATGCCCAGGATAGGTGATCAAACTTAAAAAAAAAACAAAAAAACTGTTACTCACCTCTCCTGGTCGCCAATGCAACTCCCTTTGTCTTCAGGGACATCTGAGGCCATTAACATCTATGCATCAGAAGATAACAAGGAGTCATGCCGTAGCCCAGGAGAGGTGAGTAACACTGTTTTTATGCTTTATAAGAAGTGAACGTCACACTTGAGTTGTGCTGTGAAGTTTTCTTTGTTTATTCGTATATACAGGTAGAGTAAAACGTTTTTCGGTATAAAGATACCGTCATCAGACTCTACAATGAGTAGAAAAGAAAGACAAAATTTAAGTATACAAGGCACTGATATACATATTATATAGTCATATGTGTCAAGCCAAAATGTACATAGAGGCAAATGATCGAGAACATGCAGAACAAATTGCAACAGAATATGAGACAACATCACTTCTAACAGGCAAAATCTAGAGTAAAAATACGAAACAGTGAAAAAATAAATGCAAAAAAATAAATCAATAAGTACAAAAGAAGTATCTGTGTATTGAGTCAGGAAAAATGGGTGAAAGTATTGTTTGAACAAAAGAATACAAGAAAACTGTAAATACCTGGATGAAAGTTGCAAATAATGCGAAAAGGCATACATCATAAATTGTGGTGAGTATCAGCTTGAACTGTGGATGGCAAAAAGGCCAAAGGTCAAATAAGTGACAATAATAAGGGAGAGGGTACTAAGGTATGACATTGAAAGAAATGATATGAACATAACTATAGAAATAATGAGGGACTGTATAGCTTGTAGTAATGGTAGAACACAGAGGTGGTACAATGGTGTCAGGATTACCTCATAACCCTATATAAGGCAGTCAAGGTTCAAGTATTGTTAAGATATAAGAGATAGGATAGTGCCATAAATGCTTGTTGTCCAGGGGCTTACCTCCGCCTTGTTCCATGCAGGGTCCGCTTAAAGGGGCTCTCTCAGCAAAATCATGCTGATAGAGCCCCACATATGCGTGAATAGGCTATTCAGGCACCGTAAATGTTATATTAAACTACACCCCCCCCCCACCCCCCCGTTTTAAAATAATTACCTAAAAAAGAATGTGCTCTACTTACCGAACGTGTACGCTGGGCGGGCATTCAGGGTGTGTCTTCATCTTCGTCCACGCCTCTTCTTCCTCCGATGTCCTCCGGTCCCGTCCTCCTCCGGCGCTCGCAAACGGACACTGATATAAAAATATAGCCTGGGCGCATGCGCAGTAGCATGCGGCTTCTACTACAGTTACTGCGCATGCGCCCAGGCTATTTTTCTTTTATCAACGTCCATTCGCGAGCGCCGGAGGAACACGGGACCTGAGGACATCGGAGGAATCGGAACCCCGCCAAACCTTTCTAAGTACACGAAAAATGGGCACCTTTCCTTACCTAAGTTGCCACCAATGTTCTAACATTCTCAAAGGGAACATAATATATCATCCTCACACCGGTCAGGCCACCCCCGTCAAGGGCTATTATACATGCGAGTCAAACTTTGTTATCTATCTCATCAAATGTCCGTGCGGTCTCGCATACGTTGGGGAGACCACCAAACGTGTGTGAGACCGCATAAAACAGCATAAATCTAACATCCGATGCAAGAACCTTTTCTTGCCCATACCAGCTCATTTTGACAAGATGAATCACAACGTCTCACAACTGAGATTTCAAGTCCTTGAAAACATTGATATCCCAAGACGGGGTGGTAACCGTGGTACTATGCTCAAGAAACGTGAAGCCTTTTGGATACACAAACTTCAAACTCTAGAACCAAAAGGACTTAATCATGATTATGATGTAAATGCATTTATTTGAGTGACTAACCATATACAGTATGTTGTTTCTTTCTTCCTTAGACTCCTTGAGACCCCTCCAACTACCCATCAGGGTCCGCATCTTGCAAAGTATCCTTTGTTTTTCAATTGGCCCACATAGGAAAAAACAGTATTTTTAAAAAAAATTTAAATAATTTTTTAAATTTTTGGCTATTTTTATTTTTTTATTTTTATTTTCTACTAGCTGGTACCCGCGACTTCATCTGCGGAGATTGTAGAAGTGGGTAAATACAGGCGCGGGTAAGGTTTTAGTAGTGTGTAAAAGGTATGGGATATAAAATGTAACTTTGTATCTTGTTTTTGCTGTAATTCTGAGAGCACATGAGACTTTTGTGTTGAATGTAATTTGTATTTCAGCTGCTATACGGTGTTGGTATAAACTGTACATAGTGTCTTTGGGACAGAGGTATTTCAAGTTAATATACTTCGATATACGACATTGTATGATTTGTTATTTTCCGCCAGTACATGTACATTTTGGGCACAGGATACTCTTGAGCAAGCCACATAAAGTCTGTCCTTGTGCATGACAGTTTAGTAACTCCATGTGCCTCTTATTAATAGCAATTAACCCCATCATGTCCCTCACATTAACCCTTGTGTAAGAGTTACTGATATGTGAGAGACTTGGAGGTAATAATTAAGTATCTTCATTATTGAGGTCTTTTATTAGTGCCTCCATATGTCTCACATATGAGTAACCTTTATATGGGGTACACAGGGGTTAATATGAGGGACATGGTGGGGTTTATTCCTATTAATGTGAGGCACATGGAGTTACTAACACTAAACTAATAACCCCAAATGCCTGACATTAATGAGAATAGGAACTAAAGGAAGGGACCTGTGTGTTTCTTACTTTCAGTTTGCTAGCAGCTTCCTGTCCTCCTCGGGGAACGTTTGCAGGATGCAGACCACTATAGCAGGCAGGCAGAGACCTGAGCGATTAAGCTCCACCCCCTGGGTTTCCTGCACCCCTCTCAAAGGGGAGTGTCCTTATGCCTCAGCTCTAGCAGAGCACTGAAGGGACGCTCGGACTTCATTTAACTCTTGCAGGTCCTGTGCTGCTGGCTTGCCAGTGAAATATGGCAGGAGTGCCACTCATGGCACGTGTGCCAGGGGTTGCTGACCTCTGCTGTAGAGGGTAATATGAATTTTGTGGCTTGCTATGGTCCAAAGTGTGTGAGATTGCAGAGATAGTGATGGGAGTTTGGGTTTTGTGGGGGTCCTGGGAAAAATGTATGTGCGCTATTGTGACGAAAAGTAGCCTATTGCGCAATCCAGTGTAGTGACTACATTTGTGGAAAATTTCAGCCAAATCGGTGGAGCGGGTTTTGCGTGATTGAGGAACAAACATCCAAACATCCAAACACACTAACCCACAAACATCCAAACTCACAAACTTTCAATTTTACTTTTATTTTATTTTTTATTTTCCATTCATTTTTTATTTTCTATTATTTTCCATTTCTTTATTGTTCAGTCTATTTTCTATAATATACTCTTCTACTTACCATTCCTATTATACCCTTATCACCTCATTTTGCATATATGTTCACCATCCTTTGTTAAGTGCTCCCTATGTCTCTTCAGGTCCTCTACAAATTGCAACCCATACAATTGACCTATCTCCTGTGTTTCTTTGATGAGGACGGAGCTCTCCATCAAAGTATATCTCATCTTTCTTTTTTCAAGCAGTCACCAGCCTGCCGCTCTACAAACATGCCCCCTGGGCGGTTCCTTGATGCAACATGCTGGAGACCGTGCCGACAATTCACGGACGGTTCTCCCTGTTTATCAGGTGATCTTCACTGATGTCACCAGCCTCGACAGGCTCTGTACATGATTGGCTGAGTGGCCTTTTTACAGTCTGACTCTGACAGGGGCCAGCGCGCGCTTTTTCTCCCTGGCGTTCTCGCCCCCAGCTGCTGCACAGCGTCTTACTGCTACCAGTTTGTTTACTTTAAGCGGACCCTGCATGGAACAAGGCGGAGGTAAGCCCCTGGACAACGAGCATGTATGGCCCTATCCTATCTCTTCAATACTTGAACCTTGACTGCCTTATATAGGGTTATGAGGTAATCCTGACACCATTGTACCACCTCTGTGTTCTACCATTACTACAAGCTATACAGTCCCTCATTATTTCTATAGTTATGTTCATATCATTTCTTTCAATGTCATACCTTAGTACCCTCTCCCTTATTATTGTCACTTATTTGACCTTTGGCCTTTTTGCCATCCACAGTTCAAGCTGATACTCACCACAATTTATGATGTATGCCTTTTCGCATTATTTGCAACTTTCATCCAGGTATTTACAGTTTTCTTGTATTCTTTTGTTCAAACAATACTATTTCAGCCATTTTTCCTGACTCAATACACAGATACTTCTTTTGTACTTATTGATTTATTTTTTTGCATTTATTTTTTCACTGTTTCGTATTTTTACTTTAGATTTTGCCTGTTAGAAGTGATGTTGTCTCATATTCTGTTGCAATTTGTTCTGCATGTTCTCGATCATTTGCCTCTATGTACATTTTGGCTTGACACATATGACTATATAATATGTATATCAGTGCCTTGTATACTTAAATTTTGTCTTTCTTCTCTACTCATTGTAGAGTCTGATGACGGTATCTTTATACCGAAAAACGTTTTACTCTACTTGTATATACGAATAAACAAAGAAAATTTCACAGCACAACTCAAGTGTGATGTTCACTTCTTATAAGATATTGTGGGTTGGGACCCTACGTTCACACGAAAGTCTCCAACTGCATCCCTCTATACTGTTTTTATGTTTGTCACCTCCCCCTGGGGCACCACTTATTATACTCTGGGGTCTGAGGAGACCACAGAGTATAAAAATTGCACTTTCAGTTCGGACATGTATGAGTGAAACTGCAGGTGGAACCTGGCAAATATTATAATAACTGAACTAACATAATCGGCATAACGAAATCACAACTTTTTTACTGGTTGATGTTCGATTTTGTTTTTTTTCATTAATTCCCCCAGCCCTCGTACATATATATGTCCAAGAATATTTCATATAAATAAAGGCCAACAAAGTGCTAGCCAAGGAGGAAGCTATTGACTCGTTACCTTATAGAAATATTCAGTGTATTTGCTAAATTTAAAGAGGACCTTTCACCATATCTGGGCACATGCAGTGTTATATACTGCCGGAAAGCTGACAGTGCGCTGAGTTCAGCGCACTGTCGGCTTTCCCGATCCGTGCCCGGTGTAAAGAGCTTACGGTGCCGGTACCGTAGTGCTCTATGGTCAGAAGGGCGTTTCTGACCATTAGCCAGAGACGTCCTTCTGCCTCGCGGCGCCAATCGCGCTGTGCTGTGGAGCGGGGAGGAACGCCCCCTCCCGCTCCTGATAATACTCGTCTATGGACGAGCTGTGTGAGCAGAGGGAGGGGGCGTTCCTCCCTGCTCCACAGCACAGCGCGATTGGCGCCGCGAGGCAGAAGGACGTCTCTGGCTAATGGTCAGAAACGCCCTTCTGACCATAGAAGAGCTACGGTACCGGGCCGTAAGCTCTTTACACCGGGCACGGATCGGGAAAGCCGACAGTGCGCTGAACTCAGCCCACTGTCAGCTTTCCGGCAGTATATAACACTGCATGTGCCCAGATATGGTGAAAGGTCCTCTTTAATGTACCTTTATTCCCTGGCTCCTTTCTAATAACAAGTAAGGGCGGGTTCACACCTGTGCCCGGTCTCCGCTTTCAGGTTTCCGTCTTTTACCCGAGAAACTGGACAGGAGACGGAAACCAGAAGTCAGTTTTCAAACCCATTCATTTGAAAGATACCCCCGGAGCCATCAGCAAAGGGGGATATTACTTTGGGATGGGGGAACCAATAACTCCTGCAGTTTCTTCTTCGTGCAGTAGTTGTGTAGATTTATACAGACTGGGTCAGCTTTAAGAATATATCGGTGTATATTCAGCTTTAGGAGTATATATCTGTGTATGTTCAGCTTTAGGAGTATATATCAGTGTATATTCAGCTTTAGGAGTATATATCTGTGTATGTTCAGCTTTAGGAGTATATATCTGTGTGTATTCTGCTTTAGGAGTATATATCTGTGTGTATTCTGCTTTAGGAGTATATATCTGTGTGTATTCTGCTTTAGGAGTATATATCTGTGTATATTCTGCTTTAGGAGTGTATATCTGTGTGTATTCTGCTTTAGGAGTATATATCTGTGTATGTTCTGCTTTAGGAGTATATATCTGTGTATATTCTGCTTTAGGAGTATATATCTGTGTATATTCTGCTTTAGGAGTATATATCTGTGTATATTCAGCTTTAGGAGTATATATCTGTGTATATTCAGCTTTAGGAGTATATATCTGTGTATATTCAGCTTTAGGAGTATATATCTGTATGTTCTGCTTTAGGAGTGTATATCTGTGTATTCTGCTTTAGTACATGGTGCTTAGTGTGATACTGTTGGGAGGGAGGAGTTTAGGAATAGATGTCACTTCCTGTCTCATCCATCTTCATCCTCTTTCTCTGTAGTTTGGGTGGTTTTAGGAAGGAGTGAGGGACATCCCATATCCAAAAGTCATGGATTTGCAAAGTGTCCGCCTATGAGCACCTTCTGATCTCTGCGGCAAAACAGTTTTTTTGTTTTTTTTTAACCGGACACAAAGTCAGACATGCAGGACTTTGTGTCCGATTATGTGATGGACATCCGTGGTCATGTGATGGACAGCCAATGATCATGTGATGGACAGCCCTTGGTCATGTGATGGACACATGGGTACACAGCTTGATAGCTGTGATTGTAACAAACTCTATACTCTCTTTATGATTTACACCTGAACTGCATTCAACAATCTGAATGTGTAAATGCTCCCTAATTTCTATTGTTGGGTGATTATGATTAAAATTACAAAGAATTGAACATTTTACCTCAATTATGATTAACCCTACTCGCACTGTGCCATAAGTGACCCTATATAAATAATCCAAATAAATAAGATGGACAATTGTACTCACCTCCCCTAACCTCTTCTGGAAATCTTTGTGGTTTCTGGCACTCCCACTCAGTCCCCATGCAGACCCACAGATGTCTGATTGTAAGAACACATGGTCAAAATAAGCCATTCATAAAGTCTTATGAATACGGCCAGACTATCACCTGGGGAAGCACCTTGGTGCACACAAAAGACAAAAACAAGAGATTTATTAAGACTAATGCAAGGGAAAAGTGGAATAGGTGCCGATAGCAACTGAGAACATTGTAAATATGTGAATCACAAAACATTGTTATCCTTAAAACTAAATGCAGTATAACTATTTATGTTTGAAACTGAATATGATATTACGTGACAAGATGATGCCTGCACCTGGGACCTCAGTGAAGGTGGCCCAGAAATAGAAAATCAGCAAATATCTGGATACAGCTATATATATTTGCCTTTGTGCCAGGGGTGAACCTACCCCTTTCGCCACCCGAGGCGAACTACAGAAAGCCGCCCCCCCCCCCCTGGGAGGAGGGGGCGGAGTGAAGGGGAATGGCAGAGCGCAGGGGGCGTGGTGGAGTGAGGGGGCGGGGCTTAGCGCCGTTCACAAGCAGAGAGCAGGCACAGAGAAGACCTGCTCTCTGCCTGAGCGTGAGGGGAGGCTGCTGGAGCAGCGCTGCTCCAGTGGCCTCCCCAAACCACCGCTCGGTGCTAAGCCAGTCCAGGACAGCTTGTCCTGGACTGGCTTAGATAATCAAAAATGCCATCCTCCCTGGGGTCCCGACTCGCTCGCTTCAGGTTGCCTCATGGGAGGTGCGGCGCTGCTTTGTGCCCCAGATTGAAGCTAAAATGATATGTCCATGCTGCCATCTTGTAATTCATTGTTGTCTTGGGAGACAGCAGTCCCACTCCAGTTGATTTGAGCCGACTCCCTTTGGCTGGAAACAATGGACCCTGAGGTGTCTGGTGCCAAAAGTGGATAAGTATTTCAACAGAGCCAATACAATGGATAAGGATGGTAAATAAACACTTCGGGAGGACCCAAACCCAAAGATATTTCCAAACAAATGATGGAGAAACCAGCTGAACTGTCATAAATAAAATGTAAAAAACCCAAAGAGAGAGAGTCTTCAGTAGTTGATACCTTTTTTAATGGCTAACTAATAATGATGGTAGATTACAACGTTTTGAAGCAACCGGCTTCTTCATCAGGTATATCTAAAAACAATTTCTGAAGGATGCATATTTATGTACAAGAGGGACACATAGGAATAGAATTCTAGGAGGGAGGGTAGAAGAAGGTTATTGGTTATACAACTAAACAATTCATCAGTTTGTGATGTTCTTATCAGTTCACAGAGTGTCTTTTATGGCTGGCTGTCTCAGTTCAGTGATTTCTGTAGGATGTCAAATAAATGAACAGATTAGATTCTAACAGACAGTAAATCAGATGACCCCCAGGCCCTCACACATCTTATTTAAACCATGGTTTTCTCAATAAAGGTTATATGTGCCACCTGCTCTTACTGGGAGAGGAACTCATATCAATGCTCTGTGTCTCAAGTCATTTCCTCACCACATGCACTCAGTAGATTCCTAATTCGAACAGCGACAGTCACCTGGTGTAGAACTACAGAGGCAAACTCAACACAACCAATCACAATGCAGTTTGCATATTCTTAAAGGAACTGCCAGGATAGAAAATGTAATAGCAGGGAATGTGGCGATATAAAAGGTAAGTTGTACTTATCTGATAGTTTCTTACCATTGAAAAAATGAGAGCTTATACCAGATGGAAAAAGTCCCTAAATTCACTACAAGACGCCATGTTTTATCAGTTACATGTTAAGTGGAAAAGTATGTTTTTGTACCATGTTAGCCAGTGGATATGAAATATAAAAAAACAAAAAACTACTTGAGCGTCTTCTAAGTTTCTGACCAGTCTCTCCTACATTTAATAATATGCACCAAATACCCCACTGGAGGCCTGTATGTAGGAGAGACTGGTCAGAAACTTAGAATGTGGATGAATTCACGCCGCCACACAATTACAGAGCAAAGAATGAACCTTCCCGTGCCAAAACACTTTTGCAAACAAGATCATAATATCATCAATGACATGAAAATTTTGGTTTTAAGGGGAAACTTCAAATTAAAGAAAGAGAGAAGGATTTATGAATACAGGTTGATGACCCTGTTCAGCACACTCCAGGAGGGGTTGAATCTGTCACATGGTTTTATGGCCTTTTATAGGAATCTTCACTGATCAAAAGCAGCCATAAAGACTAGAGATGAGCGAACACTAAAATGTTCGAGGTTCGAAATTCGATTCGAACAGCCGCTCAATGTTCGTGTGTTCGAACGGGTTTCGAACCCCATTATAGTCTATGGGGAACAGATACTCGTTAAGGGGGAAACCCAAATCCGTGTCTGGAGGGTCACCAAGTCCACTATGACACCCCAGGAAATGATGCCAACACCTCTGGAATGACACTGGGACAGCAGGGGAAGCATGTCTGGGGGCATCTAACACACCAAAGACCCTCTATTACCCCAACATCACTGCCTAACAACTACACACTTTACACACAATACCACCTCTCTGACAGTAGGAAAACACCTTGAAACATGTGTATTTGGCACTTGCAGTGAGGAGAGCTTGTCACCAGCAGTGAATTTGGCCCTTGTAGTAAGTTGAGGTTGGCACCAACATTTGTTTTGAAAATCAGGGTGGATTGAGCCTCTAACCAGCAGAGTTTGGGCAAATTCATGGTGGAGGGAGCCTCTAAAAACCCCAGTTTGGACCAATTCATGGTGGAGGGAGCCTCTAAAAACCCCCAGTTTGGACCAATTCATGGTGGAGGGAGCCTCTAAAAACCCCAGTTTGGACCAATTCATGGTGGAGGGAGCCTCTAAACAGCCCAGTTTGGGCAAATTCATGGTGGAGGGAGCCTCTAAACAGCCCAGTTTGGGCAAATTCATGGTGGAGGGAGCCTCTAAAAACCCCAGTTTGGACCAATTCATGGTGGAGGGAGCCTCTAAAAACCCCAGTTTGGACCAATTCATGGTGGAGGGAGCCTCTAAACAGCCCAGTTTGGACCAATTCATGGTGGAGGGAGCCTCTAAACAGCCCAGTTTGGACCAATTCATGGTGGAGGGAGCCTCTAAAAACCCCAGTTTGGACCAATTCATGGTGGAGGGAGCCTCTAACCAGCAGAGTTGGTGGAAATCAGGGTGGAGGGAGCCTCTAACCAGCAGAGTTGTGGGAAAGCAGGGTGGAGGGAGCCTCTAACCAGCAGAGTTGGTGGAAATCAGGGTGGAGGGAGCCTCTAACCAGCAGAGTTGTGGGAAAGCAGGGTGGAGGGAGCCTCTAACCAGCAGAGTTGGTGGAAATCAGGGTGGAGGGAGCCTCTAACCAGCAGAGTTGGGGGAAATCAGGGTGGAGGGAGCCTAGTATTAGCAGAATTGTGCAACGCTTATGGTGGATGAGTATGAGGATGCGGAGGAATTGGAGAGGTTGAGTACAGACATGGAGTTTCATGTTGGGGTGCTTTACACAGGTGGGCACAAAAATGAAGGCTCTATCCAGTGGTGGTTCATTTTTATCAAAGTGAGCCGGTCGGCACTCTCAGCTGACAGACGGGTGCGCTTGTCAGTGATGATGCCACCGGCTGCACTGAACACCCTCTCAGATAGGACGCTGGCGGCAGGACAGGACAGCACCTCCAAGGCATATAGGGCAAGTTCAAGCCACAGGTCCAACTTCGACACCCAATACGTGTAGGGCGCAGAGGGGTCGGAGAGGACAGGGCTGTGGTCGGAAAGGTATTCCCGCAACATGCGCCTATACTTCTCACGCCTGGTGACACTAGGACCCTCCGTGGCGGCACTTTGGCGAGGGGGTGCCATCAAGGTGTCCCAGACCTTAGACAGTGTGCCCCTCGTTTGTGTGGACCGGTGAGAACTTGGTTGCCTACTGGAGGAACTGCCCTCCCTGCCGCCAACGTCACATGCTGGAAACATCTCCATCATATTCTGCACCAATTGCCTGTGGCAAGCATTGATGCGATTGGCCCTCCCCTCTACCGGAATAAAAGACGAGATGTTGTTTTTATACCGGGGGTCAAGGATAGCAAAGATCCAGTACTGGTTGTCCTCCATGATTTTGACAATACGCTTGTCGGTTGTAAAGCACCCCAACATGAACTCAGCCATGTCTGCCACAGTGTTAGTTGGCATGACTCCTCTGGCCCCACCGGAAAGTTCAATCTCCATTTCCTCCTCATCCTCCATGTCTACCCATCCGCGCTGCAACAATGGGATGATTCGAAGTTGCCCGGAAGCCTCCTGTATCACCATCACATCATCGGACAACTCTTCTTCCTCCTCCTCCTCCTCCTCCATTAAACGCGATGAAGCGGACAGATGTGTGGACCTACTCTCCAGCTGTGACGGATCGGATGCTATCCCTAACTCCTCTGTGTGATCTGAGTTATCCCTGATGTCAATCAGGGATTCTCTCAGAACACACAAGAGCGGGATTGTAAGGCTCACCATCGCATCCTCAGAGCTCACCCTCCTTGTGGAATCCTCAAAGACCCGTAGGATGTCACAAAGGTCTCTCATCCATGGCCACTCATGGATGTGAAACTGAGGCAGCTGACTTTGTGGCACCCTAGAGTTTTGTAGCTGGTATTCCATCAAAGGTCTCTGCTGCTCAACCACTCTATTCAACATCTGAAACGTTGAGTTCCAGCGTGTGGGGACGTCGCACAAAAGCCGGTGTTGTGGCACATGCAGGCGTTGCTGGAGAGATTTTAAGCTAGCAGCGGCTACTGTCGACTTGCGAAAGTGGGCGCACATGCGCCGCACTTTCACCAGTAGCTCTGGAACATTGGGGTAGCTCTTTAGGAAACGTTGCACCACTAGGTTGAAGACGTGGGCCAGGCATGGAACATGTTGGAGTCCGGCAAGCTCCAGAGCTGCTACCAGGTTCCGGCCGTTATCACAAACGACCATGCCTGGGCCCAGGTGCAGCGGCTCAAACCACATTGCCGTCTCATCGAGGAGGGCATCCCTCACCTCGGAGGCAGTGTGCTGTCTGTCCCCCAAGCTGATCAGCTTCAGCACAGCCTGCTGACATCTACCAACGCCAGTGCTGCAACGTTTCCAACTCGTAGCTGGGGTCAATCTAACAGCGGAGGAGGAGGCGGTGGCGGAGGAGGCGGTAGAGGAGGAGGAGGAGGGGGGTGTTCTTCTCGTGTCCCTGCCAGGAATGTTAGGCGGGGAGACGAGGTACACCGGGCCAGTTTGGGAAGCAGTCCCAGCCTCAACTACATTCACCCAGTGTGCCGTCAGGGAAATGTAGCGTCCCTGTCCGCATGCACTTGTCCACGCGTCGGTGGTCAAGTGGACCTTTGTGCAAAGCGCGGAACTAAGGGCCCGCCTGATGTTGAGTGACACGTGCTGGTGCAAGGCGGGGACGGCACACCGGGAGAAGTAGTGACGGCTAGGGACGGCATAGCGAGGTGCCGCAGTTGCCATCAGGTCCAGGAAGGCGGGAGTTTCAACAAGCCGGAACGCCAACATCTCCTGGGCCAGCAGTTTAGCGATGTTGGCGTTCAAGGCTTGCGCGTGTGGGTGGTTAGCAGTGTATTTCTGCCGCCGCTCCAATGTCTGAGAGATGGTGGGTTGTTGTAAAGAAGCGCCTGATGGTGCCTTTGATGGTGCAGGAGAAGGAGATAAGACAGGAACAGGGGAGGATGAGGGAGAAGTCAACAAAGTGGCGGAGGCAGATGAAGTGGTGTCCTGGCTCGTCCTCTGGAGTGCATCGCCAGCACAGTCAGCAGTGGCAGTGGCAGAGGCAGAGGCAGTGGCAGAGGCAGTGGCAGTGGCGTGAACGGCAGGCGGCCTTTGTCCTGCCGTTGCTGCCTGCCACTGATTCCAGTGCTTGGATTCCAAATGACGGCGCATTGAAGTGGTGGACAGGTTGCTCTTCTCAGAGCCCCTAATCAATTTCGAGAGGCAAATTGTGCAGACAACACTATATCTGTCCTCGGCGCATTCCTTGAAAAAACTCCACACCTTCGAGAAACGTGCCCTCGAGGTGGGAGTTTTTCGGGGCTGGGTACGAACTGGAACATCTTGGGAGATTCCGGGTGTGGCCTGGCTTCGCCTAAGCTGCTGACCTCTGCCTCTGCCTCTAGCTACCCTTTTTGGTGCTGCACCTGCCTCAACATCCACACTACTTTCCCCGCTTGACATCCCCCCTGTCCAGGTCGGGTCAGTGTCCTCATCATCCACCACTTCCTCTTCCAACTCCTGTCTCATCTCCTCCTCCCGCACAATGCGCCGGTCAACTGGATTCCCTGACGGCAACTGCGTCACATCATCGTCGATGAGGGTGGGTTGCTGGTCATCCACCACCAAATCGAACGGAGATGGAGGAGACTCTAGTGTTTGAGCATCTGGACACAGATGCTCCTCTGTTAGGTTCGTGGAATCGTGACGTGGAGAGGCAGGTTGAGGGACAATGAAAGGAGCGGAGAACAGCTCTGGGGAGCAGGGACAGTTGGGGTTATTGTTCTGTGAAGCTTGGGAATTTTGGGAGGAAGGAGGACAAGACTGTTGGGTAATAGGAGGAGAGGAGGCAGAGTCTGACTGGCTGCTGGACAATGTGCTGTAAGCGTTCTCTGACAGCCATTGCAAGACCTGTTCCTGGTTCTCGGGCCTACTAAGGTTTGTACCCTGCAGTTTAGTTAATGTGGCAAGCAACTCTGGCACTGTGGAGTGGCGCAATGCTTGCTGCCCCACAGGAGTAGGCACGGGACGCCCTGTGGCTTCACTGCTACCTTGCTCCCCAGAACCATTCCCCCGACCTCGCCCACGGCCTCGTCCACGTCCCTTTCCGGGAGCCTTGCGCATTTTGAATTCCCAGTTAGAAATTGGCACTATATACCAGTAGCAAAAATTGTGGGTGCACGTAACCCCAATATATTCTTTGAATTACCAGTCAGAAACTGGCACTATATACCAGTAGCAAGAAATGAGGGTATTTATAACCCCAATATATTCTTTGAATTACCAGTCAGAAACTGGCACTATATGGCAGTAGCAAGAAATGAGGGTATTTGTAACCCCAATATATTCTTTGAATTCCCAGTCAGACAATGGCACTATATACCAGTAGCAAGAAATGAGGGTATTTATAACCCCAATATATTCTTTGAATTCCCAGTCAGACAATGGCACTATATACCAGTAGCAAGAAATGAGGGTATTTATAACCCCAATATATTCTTTGAATTCCCAGTCAGACAATGGCACTATATGGCAGTAGCAAGAAATGAGGGTATTTATAACCCCAATATATTCTTTGAATTCCCAGTCAGAAACTGGCACTATATGGCAGTAGCAAGAAATGAGGGTATTTATAACCCCAATATATTCTTTGAATTACCAGTCAGAAACTGGCACTATATGGCAGTAGCAAGAAATGAGGGTATTTATAACCCCAATATATTCTTTGAATTCCCAGTCAGACAATGGCACTATATACCAGTAGCAAAAATTGTGGGTGTATATAGCCCCAATTCTATTGCTAGGGGACTTGCAGTGTATTTCTGGGGTGAAGGTGGGGGGGGCACACCGTTGGAACGGGTATCGGGGGTATATATCGGGTATACGGGAATACACTGTCAGTGTATTCCATTCAGGATCCTGGGAAAGCTGGGTTGCGGCGATTGAGCCCGTCAGTGCCACGTTACACTGACAAGCTTCTCCCTGGAATTTAGCTCTTATAAGAGCTGTTGGTTGTCTTCTCCTTCCTATCCTAGCCTGTCCCTGCCTACCCAGAATCTAAGCCCTAGCTAACTGGACGGAAACCTCCGTCCCCGGTGAATTGCAAGCTCAGAATGACGCGAAGCTGGGCGTCGCTGTTCTTTTAAATTAGAGGTCACATGTTTTCGGCAGCCAATGGGTTTTGCCTACTTTTTTCAACGTCACCGGTGTCGTAGTTCCTGTCCCACCTTCCCTGCGCTGTTATTGGAGCAAAAAAGGCGCCAGGGAAGGTGGGAGGGGAATCGAGTAATGGCGCACTTTACCACGTGGTGTTCGATTCGATTCGAACATGCCGAACAGCCTAATATCCGATCGAACATGAGTTCGATAGAACACTGTTCGCTCATCTCTAATAAAGACCACTCATTGAACTGATAAGGACCTTGGGAACTGATGAATTGTTTACTTGTATGTACCAATGACCATCTACCCTCCCAACCAACATTCTATTCCTATGTGCCTCTTTTTGCATAAATATACATCCTTCAGAAATTGTTTTTAACTATATCTGAGATATCCTGAAAGCTTGTAATCTGTCATCATTATTAGTCAGCCATTAAAATAGGTATCAACTACTGAAGACTCTCAAGTTTTTTGTTTTTTTATATTTCATGTTAAAGTGATTAATTATTAACAGTCTTTGTTCCATCACATAGTATAGTAGTTAGAGTGCAAACGCTGCGGAGTTTGACCCCAGCCAGGGCAGACTTGTGGAATATTGTTCTGCCTCCATTAGGTATTTTTTATCAAATCTCCTTCATTTCTGCGTGAAGAATGGGATTTACTAGAATGCATGTGTAAGTATCCTTGAGCAGTTCTATCTACATTTTGGATTATTTTTTATGCATTTTTAATAACTCTTTGAAATAAGTTTAAATCAAGCAGCAATGCCATAAACCGGGAATCGGATATCCTATCTCTGGTGGGAAATCCTGAAAGGAAAACTGAGGTCACGGCTAGTCTCATAGCATCAGTCATCTATAATGTTGTAAATCATTGCTTAATTCTGTAATCCTGCCTTCAGATAGTTCCAGATAGTAGTCCAGCAATATGGATGGATAGATAGATAGATAGATAGATAGATAGATAGATAGATGCTGTAAGACTCTATTCGCCTACAGTGTTCAGTCATTGGATACAGCCAACATATAGGCTGTATTTAATATACTTAATACAGCCATCTGAATCACGTCTTATAGGGGTTGTACCAAATTATGAAATTAAGTTAAGATCGGGTATAAAGACCTAATCAATGGGGATTTAACCAGAGGAACTCCACCAATTTTGAAAATGTAGCTCTGGTTCTCCTGCTCCATTCATTTTATATGGGACCACGGGCGATCTATGGTGATCCAATAGAGAGTGAATGGAGTGGCAGGGCACATATTCCGGCCCACTGCTCCATTAGGACAGGAAAACCAGAGCACCATTGTTAGAATTGGTGGGAATAACTTCATAAGGAGAAGCTGTAGAACTTAGCTCAACCACTTTAACCCCTTAAGGACACAGCCCAAAAGTGCCTTAAGGACCAGGCCTCGTTTTTCAAAGCTGACATGCGTCACGTTATATGGCAGTAACTTTGAGACGCTTTAACTTACACAAGTGATTTTGAGATTGTTTTCTCGTGACACATTGCACTTCATGTTAGTGGTAAAATCGAATCAATATTTGTGTATTTATTTTAAAAAATAAGAAATTTGATGGAAATTTGCAAAGAAAAAAATTTGCATTTTTCAAAACATAGTTATATCACACAAATACATGAATAAATATTATCTACCATATCTCTGCTTTATATTGGCATAATCTTTTGATTGTGTTTTAATTTATTTTGGACGTTACAAGTCTTACAAGTGTAACAGCGATTTTCCAGATTTACAAGAAAATTTCCCGAACTAATTTTTTAGGGACCACTTCAGTACTGAAGGGGATTATAAAGGCCTGTATAATAGAAACCCCCATAAATCACCATCACCCCATTTTCAAAACTGCACCCCTAAAATAATTCAAAACAACATTAATATAAGTATATTAATATAAGTATTTCACGGAAATAAAAAAAGAAAACAATATGGAGGCGAAATTTAGACATTTCATTTTTTTATATGATGCATTCAAATAGCCCTAAAATTAACACATTTCCAAAGAGTTAAAGGAAAAAATGCATCTCCCAGTTTGTTGTGCAATTTCTCCAGAGCACAGAAATACCCCACATGTGGGTGTAAACTGATGTTTGTGCACAAGGCAGCGCATGGAAGGGAAGGAGCAACACAGGGTGTTTGAAAAGTAGATTTTACTGGAATAATTTTCAGGCACCATGTCTCATTTGCAGAGCCCCTAGAGTACCAATACAAAGGAAACAGACCAAAAAGGATCTCATTTTGGAAACTACACCCCTCACAGAATTCATCAAGAAGTATAATGAGTAGAGATGAGCGAACGCCGTTCGATCAAATAGGTATTCGATGGAATATCATGGCGTTCGATGTATTCGTTCACAATCGAATACAAGGCCGCATACGCAGTAAAAATTCGTGTCCCCTCCCACCTTAACTGGCGCGTTTTTTGCAGCAATAACTGCGCAGGGCAGATGGGACTGGAACTACGACAACGGAGGCAGTGAAAAAAATTGAAAAAACCCATTGGCTGCCGAAAACATGTGACCTCCCAATTCATAAGAATAGTGTCGGCCATCTTCGTCTCATTCTCGTTTTGGAGTGATAGGGAGAGCTTGGTCTAAGGGCGATACAGTGCTTTGGTTAGGCAGGAATTGCAAATAACAGCTCTTTTCAGAGCTCAATATAATCTAATTGCAAATCATGCAGCGTAGCAGCAGGGGACGTGTGCGAGGACGTGGACGTGCATACCCAGCTGGGTGTGTAGTCCACAGTCCAGGTACTGGGGAGGGACTGCCAGCATTGCCTTTCGTCAGTAGCAGCAAGGTACGTGCGCGAGGACGTGGACGTGCATACCCAGCTGTATATCCACCCCACAGTCCAGCTACTGGAGAGGGGCTGCCAGCAGTGTCCCTCGTCAGTAGCAGCAGAGGATATGGGCGAGGACGTGGATGTGCATACCCAGCTGGGTGTGTAGTCCATAGTCCAGGTAGTGAAGAAGGGCTGCCAGCATTGCCTCTCGTCAGTAGCAGTAGGGGACATGGGCGAGGACGTGGACGTGCATACCCAGCTGGGTATGTAGTCCACAGTCTAGGTACTGGACAGGGGCTGCCAGCATTGTCTCTCGTCAGTAGCAGCAGAGGACGTGGACGTGCATACCCAGCTGGGTGTCTAGTCCACAGTCCAGCTACCAATGTCCTTCGTCATTATGAGCAGGGGACGGGGGCTAGGATGTGGATACCCAGCTGTATATCCACTCCACAGTCCAGGTACTGGAGAGGGGCTGCCAGCAGCAGCAGGGGACATGGGTGAGGACGTGGATAACCAGCCGGGTATCCACTCCAGAGCCCAGGTACTGGAGAGATTCAGTCAGCAAACAATTTACTCTTCCTCATCCTCCTCCTTCTCTTCCAACCCCAGCCCCTAATTCTGCATGTAATATATATATATATATATATATATATATATATATATTAATAATAATATTTCCATTATCTCCCCCCCCCCAGGGGGTTGCAACTCAATTTTTTAGGGCTCCAGCCCAAGGGCCTGCAAAATAATTGTTTAGGGCTCACCCTCAAGGGGTTTAAATCTAATGTTTTAGGGCTCCTCCCAAGGGCCTGAAAATTTATGTTTTAGGGCTCACCCCAAGGGCCTGAAATCTAATTTTTTTTAGGGGTCACCCAAAGGGCCAAAAATGAAACACTGCTGCTGCATGGCTCTAGTCACCCCGAGGGCCAAAAAATGAAACACTGCTGCTGCATGGCTCTAGTCACCCCAAGGGCCAAAAACTAAAACACTGCTGCTGCATGGCTCCTGATGCCGCCGGGAGTTTTACTTTCACTTTGAAACACTTAAGATGTGGCGGTCACTATTGACCGTCTCACCTTAAGGGTTAAACAGCGGAGATCGGTGTTATCACCGTCCCTGCTGTTGCAGTGGGAGCCTGGCTGTCAGATACAGCCAGGCTCCCCTGGTGATCGCACGGGCTCTGCTTCTGAGCCCGTGCGATCACCATCACATACAGGCGCGTGGGAATGCGGGAACTAACCACATTCCCTGGTGTGCATGTGCGTGAAATAGCACTAAGGGGTTAAATTGAGTATGTCACCAAGAAACACAGTACCAAAGCAGCTACAGTGCAGGGAATATGCTGTGAACTATAACGCCTTTAGATAATCCCATAGGTGTACAATTTCCTTAAATAATGTAATTGAATTCTGTAGTCTGAAGGCAAAATAATAAACCATTATGCTGAGCGACATCATACATCAGATGATTCAATAGATGAACCATTTCCTATTAAAAAAAAAAAATAATAATTCCAAGAACTCTAGTTCGAAGTGCAGAAATCTTGGGAAGCCTCATCGTCCTTGTAAACACTGATTGGCCAGAGTACGGAACTCGACCAATCAGCGCTGGCTCTGCTGGAGGAGGCGGAGTCTAAGATCGCTCCACACCAGTCTCCATTCAGGTCCGACATTAGACTCCGCCTCCTCCAGCAGAGCCAGCGCTGATTGGCCGAATTCCGTACTCTGGCCAATCAGCACTGGCTAATGCATTGTATTGGCGTGATGAAGCAGTGCTGAATGTGTGTGCTTAGCACACACATTCAGCTCTACTTCATCGGGCTAATAGAATGCATTGGCCAATCAGCGCTGGCCAATGCATTCTATTAGCGTGAACTGAGTTTGCACAGGGGTTCTAGTGCACCCTCGGCTCTGCTACATCAGATTGCTACATCTGATGTAGCAGTGCCGAGTGTGCATCAGATGTGTAGTTGAGCAAAACTGACTCAGCACTGCTAAGTCTGCATTCGCATAGGAATGCATTGGCCAGCCTTCGGCCAATCAGCGCTGGCTCTGCCGGAGGAGGCGGAGTCTAAGGTCGGACCTGAATGGAGACTGGTGTGGAGCGATCTTAGACTCCGCCTCCTCCAGCAGAGCCAGCGCTGATTGGTCGAGTTCCGTACTCTGGCCAATCAGCGCTGGCCAATGCATTCTATTAGCCCGATGAAGTAGAGCTGAATGTGTGTGCTTAGCACACACATTCAGCTCTACTTCATCAGGCTAATAGAATACATTGGCCAATCAGCGCTGGCCAATGCATTCTATTAGCTTGATGAAGCAGAGTGTGCACAAGGGTTCAAGCGCACCCTCGGCTCTGATGTAGCAGAGCTGAGGGTGCACAAGGGTTCAAGTGCACCCTCGGCTCTCCTACATCAGAGCCGAGGGTGCGCTTGAACCCTTGTGCAGCCTCGGCTCTGCTACATCAGAGCCGAGGGTGCGCTTGAACCCTTGTGCACACTCTGCTTCATCAAGCTAATAGAATGCATTGGCCAGCACTGATTGGCCAGAGTACGGAATTCGGCCAATCAGCGCTGGCCAATGCATCCCTATGGGAAAAAGTTTATCTCACAAAAATCACAATTACACACCCGATAGAGCCCCAAAAAGTTATTTTTAATAACATTCCCCCCTAAATAAAGGTTATCCCTAGCTATCCCTGCCTGTACAGCTATCCCTGTCTCATAGTCACAAAGTTCACATTCTCATATGACCCGGATTTGAAATCCACTATTCGTCTAAAATGGAGGTCACCTGATTTCGGCAGCCAATGACTTTTTCCAATGCCCCCGGTGTCGTAGTTCCTGTCCCACCTCCCCTGCGCTGTTATTGGTGCAAAAAAGGCGCCAGGGAAGGTGGGAGGGGAATCGAATTTTGGCGCACTTTACCACGTGGTGTTCGATTCGAACATGGCGAACACCCTGATATCCGATCGAACATGTGTTCGATAGAACACTGTTCGCTCATCTCTAATACAGACGACTCACAGAACCCCAAAATGACAATTCTGTTGGGTCATTTGAGTTATAAATTGATTTGTAGATAAAATTGGGATTCTTTTATGTGACTCAGACTTTATCGGTTTCAGGACTTTTCTGGTCATCTTGCATTTAGCTGGTAATACACTTATAATGGCATCAAACCCTAAACCAAACTTTGTGCTATTGCTTGCTGATGATCTTGGCATTGGAGATATTGGATGTTATGGAAATAACACAATAAGGTACAAGTCTAAAATCTTTTTCACATGATTTCCAATTAGAAAAAGCCGCCCATAGTTTGTTACTCAAAAGTCATTACAAAAGATGAAGATTTACTTAAAGGTGTAGGACAGTGATTGTTTCCCTAGGACTGTATACAGTCTAGTCTTATAATGAAGATGTTATTATATGGTACTAAATTAATGGATTCTGAGCTTTGATATCTTTTGTAATAACTAAGTCTAGGTTCACACCTTCCATTTGAGATATCCCCCCCCCCCATTTCGCTTTTAAAATGTGGAGAGAAAGTACTGTAAGCAGCGCTTTTCTCTCCGTATTTTCAGGCGGCAACAGGGTGGACCTCATTAACATCTATAGGGCCATGGGTTTCTGCGAGTGACCACTTTAAGTGGATTGAGTTTCCGTTTTTTGGGTCCCCAAGCAGTGTAAACCTAGGCGTGAACCTAGCATAAAAAAATATTTGCTACACTGGGAAGGATTTTTCTTATTTAGAATCCATTTCTGTTTTATTACCAAAAATTAAAACCATTTTTCCTGTTCAAAGGACGCCAAATATTGATAAACTGGCAAATGAAGGAGTTAAACTGACCCAACACATAGCAGCCGCCCCATTATGCACACAAAGCAGAGCTGCTTTTATGACAGGACGGTATCCCTTTAGGTCTGGTGAGTAAATATCTCTTTAGTGAATCCATATCCAGGTCTGATATGTCAAATAATGAACCAGTTGTGTAGTTTTTATGACAATTCATGAATTGTGCATTGGTTATGTAACTCTTCATTTGTGCGCTTGAGTTAAGATAACTCGATGGGTTTATCTACAGTGCTATGGAGGACCACAGGTAAGACTGCGTTCACATACTGCTTTTAATTAAAAACTGGATGCTTGTTTTTGGGGGGGTTTTTTATTTCAGCATGTTTTACTCTTCGTTTCAGCTGAGTAACATGTGTTATTATACCAGTAAGGGAAGATTCATGTCTAAATTTTGCATACATGTCAATTTGCTTTCCACAGAACAAGAACGGAGACAGTCTCCATACTGGTCCATTTTGCAAACCACAGAGCTGCACTAAAGTCTATGGGTCTGTGAAAATTATAGACAGTACATAGATGGCATTATCTCAGAACATTAGAATAATTAACCCAAAACTGCTCTAAAGGCATTTAAAAAGGTCCCTTACTCTGGTTCAGTAGGCAACACAATTATGTTGAAGACTGCTGACTTGACAAATGTCCAGAAGGCAGTCATTGACACTCCACAAGGAGGGTAAGCCATAAATGGTCATTGCCAAAGAAGCTGGCTGTTCACACAGTGCTGTATCAAAGCATGTTAATGGAGAGTTGAGCAGAAGGAAAATGTGTGGTAGGAAAAGGTGCACAAGCAACCGGGATAACCGCAGCCTTGATAGCATTGTTAAGAAAAGGTCATTCAAAAATTTGGGGGAGATTCACAAGGAGTGGACTGCTGCTGGACTCAGTGCTTCAAGAGCCATCACACACAGATGTATCACGGCAATGTGTCACATTCCATGTATCAAGCCACTCATGACCAATAGACCAGGCCAGAATTGTCTTACCTGGGCCAAGGAAAGAAAGTTCTGGACTGTGGCTCAGGGGTCAAAGGTGTTTACAGATTAAAGTAAATTTTGCATTTCATTTGGAAGGAGTCCGGAGGAAGAGCGGAGGGGGCGCTGTACACAATCCAAGCTGCTTGAGGTCTAGTGTGAAGTTTCCACAGTCAATGATGGTTTGAGGAACCATGTCATCTGCTGGTATAGACCAAAGTCCGTGCAGCCGTCTACCAGGAATTTCTAGAGCCCTTCATGCTTCCCTCTGCCGACAAACTTTTTGGAGACGAAGTTTTCAATTTCCAACAGGAGTTGGCCCCTGTCCACCCTGCCAAAAGTATTAAGACCTGGTTTAATAACCACAGTATCACTGTGCTTGATTGGCCAGCAAACTCACCTCTATGGGGTATTGTCAAGAGGAAGATGAGAGACCGCAGACCCAACAATGCAGACGAGCTGAAGGCTGCTATCAAAGCAGCGGGAACTGAAACTAGAGGCACCAGCAACTAGGCTTCAGATCAGCACAGGAGCTGTCCAGGAAGTTGAATAGGTCAGTTGGAAGAGCTGCAGCCTGGGACACCAAAGGCCCTGGGTTCAAGTCCTAACAATAACCTCTTTAATCTACTGTGTCTTATCCAGTGTGGCCTCTCCTAGCAATACCAGCTTAATCCAATTTAATGTATGTAGATAGTCTGGTAATCCCTCGCCATCTGAGTTGGTTCTTTTTATTTTTACTTCCTGCTGCTATGTTCTCTGTGATACATTTCTAATAAGTCTTATGTGTATGGTGAGCTTAAAAGAAAACCTTGAAAAATAAACTGAGTTACCTAAATATTTCACCATGTGAAGTGCCACAGGAAAATATATAATTTAGGACCTCCAAAAAATAATGCCAAAAAGGAAATCCTACTAATATTATAAGTGTGAAAGTTTGTGTGTTTGGATGTTTGTGAGTTTGGATGTTTGTTCCTCAATCACGCTAAAACGCCTGGACGGATTTGCGTGCAATTTTCCACAAACATAGTTTTCCCTTAGGATTGAGTCACAGGCTACTTTTGGTGCCACTAAACAACATGGCTTCCTAGCAGGAGACTCACAAAAGCAGCACTCCTAGCCCCAGCTATAGACTCACACACACTGCCTGGCATTTCCTGCCTCAACCTGCCTGCACACTCCTTACTGTCACCTCAGGAGTAGCCCTCACTCTACTCACTCACATTTACATATAGCTTTCCACTATATAACACATCACATTGTCTGTATCACTACATACACAATACAACACATCACATTGTCTGACACAATACAACACATCACATTGTCTGACACAATACAACACATCACATTGTCTGTATCACGACATACACAATACAACACATCACATTGTCTGTATCACGACATACACAATACAACACTTTTAAAGCACTTTTACAGTTTCACACGTCTGTGTCTGCCCAATTCTCAAATCACCGCAGACGAAGTCGCGGGTAAAAGCTAGTACTGCATAAATGTATAAGGATGAAAAGCTATTCTGTATATTTCAATAAATGTAAAACACGTTTGCTAGTTACTCTGGCCTAAAGCCTTCACCTTTATTAAGGCAGTGAGCTGCACTTTTCTATTGCCGAATACACAATTTTCAATCATTCCTTGTCATATTTGTCTTATGATAGGTATGGGATCATGTGATGGAGCTCCTGTTCTAAAGTGGCTTGGTGCAGCTAGTGGATTACCCCCGAATGAGACTACATTTGCATCAATACTGCAGAAACAAGGCTATTCTACTGGGATTATAGGTATTGTACACTGTCCTATATTTTTCATACCGGTAAAGCTCTCATTGTGTTTGTTTTCAGTACCATAAGTAAGGGGGATGTTAGGGAATTGCTAGATGACAATTCCCCAGTAGCTGCTGGAGAACCCTGGAGGAAGGGGCACGAGAGACAGTGAGCCCAAAGCTGAAGCCCCCCACTGTCCCTTCCTCTTGCCAGGCCCTATCCTATGTAATAGGCGGCAACTTGGAGACGATCCCTTCCTATATATGTGACATACAATACGCAGACAAGACAAACTACAACAAAGGGAGGTCAGCTAGCCAAATCTTGCGCGGACATTAGCATCAGACACTAGCTGTGTCTGTTAGATTTTGCATTATTTTAAATGGGACAACATGTTCGTTCTTTACTGTCCGTGTCTATCCTTAAGTGTCCGTTTGCAAAGATGTCCGATTTTTCAAGCGGACAGCTAAACCCTAAATGTAGACACGGAAAGGATACACATGATGTGCCATTTAAAATAATGCAAAATGTAACGGACACAGCTAGTGTCCGAGCAAGATTTTGCGTGGACATTAGCATCAGACACTAGCTGTCGGACACCGACACTAGTGTGAACCTTGCCTAACTGGTAGCGTAAATTTTAATCTTAGAAAATATTCTTTATAATGTCCTACAGTCTTGGAACTCGAAGTTCTAAATTCTGATAAATAAACTCTTCATACCTTGTAAATGTTTTGCCAAGATATTATTGTAACTTTTGTGGCTTTGCAGTTTTGTATCTGCATGAAGTTTGCATGTTCTTCCTGTGTGTTTTCTTGAGTTAGCTCCAGCGACTCAGGTTTCCTTCCACATATCAAAAACATACTGATAAGGTAAATGGGCCTGAGTTGCCATCCATGAATTTGTTGATGCTCTAGGCCAATATTCAGTACATAGGATATAAGAAAATCTCATGAAAGGAAATTTGTTTTAGGTTCAGGGTAATATATTTCTATTTTAGGTATGTGACTATTCATGTAATAAAATTAAAGGGTAATATTCCAGTTTTCACACTTGTCACTGGAACCTCTATAATAGACTCATACTGTATTTCCTGTTTTCTGCAGCTTTCACATTTTGTCCACTTACAACCACAATTTTAGATGTATTTTATTGAGATTTTAAGTGATAACCAACACAAAGTACCAGATAATTGTGAAGTGGAAGGTAAATTATACATGATTTTCTAAATTTTAATCAAATAAAAATCTGAAAAGTGTGATGTGCAAAAGTCTTCAGCCCCCCCCTATACCAATACTTTGTGGAACCAACTTTACTACTACAGTTACAAGTCTCTTGGAGTTTGTCTCTACCAGCTTTGCACATCTGGAGACTGAGATTTTTGCCCATTCTTCTTTGCAAAATATCTCAAGCTCAGCCAGATTGGATGGAGACGTCTGTGAACAGCAATAGTCATGACTTGTCATAGATGCTCAATTGGATTTAGGTGTGGACTGTGACTGGGCCATTCTAATACAAGAATATTGTATGATCTAAACCAGGGGTGCCCAATACGTCGATCGTGATCTACTGGTAGATCGCAAAGGACGTATGGGTCGATCACGGGATGCAGGGATCCCCGGTGTCTGCTTGTTCACAGTGCAGGCTGAGAGTCCTCTCTGGACACTGGCAGGCGGGGCTGCCGCAGCCCCAGCCTGCCAGTGTCCAGAGATAACTCTCAGCCTGCGCTGTGAACAAACAGACACCGGGGATCCCTGGGCGGCCACAGAACGCCGCTGTCTCCTGCTCTCACGATCCGCCAGGCCCCGCCCACATGCCCCGCCCCATCCACAGATACGCCCACAAGCCCGCCCAGTCCCGCCCATAGGCCCTCCCCAGTCCCGCCCACATGCCCGCCCCCGCCCTAGTAGATCTTTTGCCTTGGTCAGCTAATAAAGTAGCTCACATGCTGAAAAAGTGTGAGCACCCCTGATCTAAACCATTCCACTGTAGCTCTGGCTGTAGGTTTAGGGTCATTGTCTTGCTAAAAGGTGAATCTCCTTCCCAGTCTCAAGTCTTTTGCAGCTTCCAACAGGTTTTTCTCCAGGATTGTCCTGTTTTTAGCTCCATCCATTTTACCAACAACTCTGACCAGTTTCCATGTTCTTGCTGGAGGAAAGCCACCCCCAGCATGATGCTGCCCTGCCATGTGTCACAGTGGGAATGGTGTGTTCAGGGGGATGAGCAGGGTTACTTTTCTGCCTCACATAGCGCTTTGCATTTAAGCAAAAATTTCCACTTTGGTCTCATCTGACCAGAACACCTTTCTCCACATGTTTGCTGTGTCCCCTATATGGCTTGTGGCAAACTACAAGCGGCAATTCTTACGTCTTTCTTTCAACAATGCTTTTCATCTTGCCACTCATACATAAAGGCCAGATTTGTGGCGTGCATGTCTTTTAATTGTCCTGCGGACAGATTCTCCCACCTGACCTGCGGATTTCTGCAGCTCCTCAGAGATACCATGGGCCTCTTTGGCTGCCTCTCTGACCAGTGCGCTTCTTGCTCAATCTGTCAGTTTAGGTGGAGGTCCCTGTCCTGGTAGAGATGCAGTTGCAGAAAACTTTTTCCATTTGTAGATGATGGACAGTGCTCTTTGGGATGCTTAAAGCTTAGAATATGTCTATCACCTAACCCTGCTTTAAACTTCTCCACAACTTTATCTCTGACCTGTCTGGTGAGTTCCTTGGTCTTCATGGTGCTCTTTGTTCACTAGTGTTCTTTAACAAACCACTGAGACCTTCACAGAACAGGTGTATTTATACTGAGACTAAATTACACACAGCTGGGCTCTATTAGCTATTTAAGTGACTTCTGAAGGCAATTGTTTGCACTGGATTTAATTTAGGGGTATCAGAATACAGGGGGGCTGAATACTTTAACATCACACTTTTCAGATTTTAACTTCATTCAAATTTTGAAAACCATGTATCATTTTTGTTCCGCTTCACAATTATCTGCTACTTTTGTGTTGGTTATCACTTAAATTCTCTATAAAACACATTTAAGTGTGTGGTTGTAAGTAGAGATGAGCGAATATGCTCGATCGAATACCTCGGCCATTTAGCTTCCGGCGGCAGGGAAGGTGGGAGGGGCAGTAAAAATTCGAAGCGCCAGAAGTGTTTTTGCAGCGGGAGCTATGCGGCCGAGGTATTCGATCGAGCATATTCGCTCATCTCTAGTTGTAAGGTGACAAAATGTGCAAAAGCTCAAGGGGTATGAATATTTTTGCAAGGCACTGTAAGTGGAGAAAGAAGCATTTTTTTTTAATAAAAACATTGCAAGGTTTGCTAGAATTCCTTGTATAGAGATTTATGCAACATTTTTTAAAGGTTAGTGACGATGTAACAAGCATTGTGTTTTTTCTTTACTTAGGCAAATGGCATCTTGGGGTGAGTTGTGAATCTCGTAATGATCACTGCCATCATCCGCTTAGCCATGGTTTTGACTATTTCTATGGTGTTCCACTTACACTCCTCTACATGTGTAAGCCCAAAGGGTTGCTGAACATTGATGTGCAATTGACATTTTTTACTCATCTTATGGCTTTTTTTCTGATGACATTAATGATTCTTAGATACAGTAATATGCTCAAGATCAACAGGAGGGTCGTTTTCTACGCTGCCCTATTTGGCATTTTGTTTTATATCATCTGGTACCTAAAACCAATTCTTTTACAATACTTGAGCTGTATAATAATGAGAAATCACGAAATTATTGAACAACCCATGAATCTGGAAAGATCTGCATCTCAGCTGCTGAGGGAAACACAACAGTTCATTGACAGGTATGGCGGCTTGCCTTTCATTTTGCAACATGTATGAATATTTAGATAGCAGACAACATGGTTTGCAACTAATGTTTTCAGTTCATTTTCCATAATATTGCAGAACCTGTATTCTCCCATGTTAAAAACTACCCAACATTCAACATGTAAGCATGGCACTGTCTTAGGAGCTGAGCCAGTTCTATAGGTGGCAGTGTCCATGATTGGAGTTGTCTCTCAGAGACCTTCTAGGCCAAAGGTACTATTAAGCTCTGCCTGTGGCAGGCCTCAATAGTAACATAAAAACTTAACCATAGGCTGCAATACCATAGTATTGAAGTCTAAGTAATCTATGAACAGTAAATAAAGTAACAGTAATAAAGTTGAAGGGGCTCTCTCATTGGGAAAAGTCATTTTTAAGTAATCACATCCTTGCATAGGCTTTAGAAAGTCTATTCCACACCTACCTATAGTATGTAAATTGCCTCAGCGGTTTCTGAATAAGTCTGTTTTTATTCATATGCTAATGAGCTTCCAGCCAGCACAGGAAGTTCCCAGCAGCACTCGTCTCTGCTATTATCTCCTATGTGTGTGTGCAAACAGGAAGCTGAGTCAGCAGCAGCAGCCTGTGCTGTATACACCCATAGGAAACAACAGCAAAGAGGATGAACGATGCATCGTGCACCTAGTCTAATTAGCATATGGATAAAAACTTACTTATTCAAAAAACACTGAGACAATCTACATACTAAAGGTAGGTGTGGAATAGCCTTTCTAAAACCTCTGCAAAGATGTGATTAGTTAACAATGACTTTTCCCAATGATAGAGGGAAAAAACATTCAATCACCTACTTTACCAATTACAAAAAAATCTTAGGTATTGCCACGTAAGAAAATGCCTGAATTATTATAATATAAAATTACTGATGTAGCAGACACTTAAAGGGATTCTATCATTAGTATCCCTTTTTGAGGTAATACCACATTGGAATAGCCCTACTTTTATAATTCTACTCTGCGCTGCTGTTCTGTTGAGATTCTTTTTTTTCCTGTATGCAAATGAGTCTCCAGACAGCACAGGGGGTGTTCCCCCTGTGCTCAAACAGCATAGGGGGCATCATCCGTGTTGCCTGAAGACTCTCCAGCGACACCTCCATCTTCTTCAGTTGTGCCTCTCTGCCACGTCATACTCGACGTCATCTCCCGGCCGAGCCTGCGTTCAGAATCAAAATCCTGCGCAGGCTCAGTCAGCTCTGCCATTGGGCTTTGGGCAGAGCCAACTGCGCATGTTTGTTCGGCTATTTTACTCTGGCTGCTTACACAAGCATACTGTGCCTGTAGCCCAGAGTAGCTTCCTTATAAAACAACTGGATAGTGTCAAAATTATACCCTTCTTATGACCCAGCATTTCTGCAATGTATGGAAAAATATGTTTTACTCCATATGCTAACAAGGGAAGTGGAGTCACCTGAAAAAGTCATGATCTCCACACCCTGAAATGACCCCGGTGGTTTCATCCTTCTGAGTAAAGGTATACACAGTTTTCCTGAAATCTTGGCACATGCGTCACGGTTATGTACTTGATGGCACTGTGCACATTACTATGGTGCATGCACCAGGATTTAAGGAAAGTTGTGTAGTGATGTAGTTTCTGTACTCAAGACATGTCATTCAAAACCAAAGGGGCCATTTGGGATTGTGGAGAGCCTGACTTTATATGTAGACTCTCCACCCCTTGATTGGAAATAAACAATCAGTATTAAAGGGATCCTATCATTAAAACTCATTTTTTTTCTGCCTAACATGTAGGAATAGCCTTAAGAAAGGCTATTCTTCTCCTACCTTTAGATGTCTTCTCCCCGCCGCTGTTCGGTATATAATCCAGTTTTCGTCGATAAGCAAATGAGTTCTCTTGCAGCACTGGGGGCGGTCCCCAGCACTTAAACAGCATTGGGGGTGTCCCCAATGCTGCGAGAGAACTCTCCAGCGCCGCCTCCATCTTCTTCAGGAATGGGTCTTCTTTGTGTCTTCTTCCGGCGGAGGCTACAAACTTCTGCGCCTCAGGCCTAGGGCAAAGCCGACTGCGCATGCCCGTCGGCCACAAGAAAATGGCCGCTTACACAAATTTTGTTTTATTCTCCTGCACTATGGATTTATGAAAACATAATCGTTATTTATAAAAAAAAAATTATTTCTGAAAACATGATCTTTATTTATAATAAAAATTTAAATTATTTATGAAAACATGATCTTCTGGGTCTCGTGTTACATCTTTGGTCCATTCACTTCAAACATTTAGAGAACTTACCTACCTACATATTAGATTTTTTTTTTCTTAAAATATTTTATCTTTTCTAAATTACAATTTTATTAACATTTTAATAAAGTTATTTCTGTTTATTTAAAGAAAAAAGAATGTCCATTTCCTGCTCATCGTTTCCTTTCTCCATGTTCACACACCGCTGGTAACCACAAAAGCATTTACTGGAAAAAGCAAACATGGGCCTTATGGGGATAATGTTGAAGAAATGGACTTCATGGTTGGTAGGTCATACAGTAAAACAGATGCAATCACTTTGTGCAGTCCAAATTTGATCGATTATGCTAGACCCGTTGAAATTTAATGCAGCCAAACATACTTCAGTTTTTTCACAGAGATAAAAGTATGCTAGGGCCCCCCACGGTATAACGCCCCCTTTCTTGGCCTCCACATAGTATAATGCCCCATTTAGACACACTATAATGTCCCATAGCAGCCTCCAGACAGTATCATGTCCCATAGCAGCCCCTCTACACAGTATAATGTCCCACAGTGGCCCCTGCACACAACATTATGCTCTACAGTGGCCCCTCCACGAAGTATTATGTCCCATAGTAGCCCCTGTACACAGTATTATCCCCCATAGTGACCCCTGCACACAGTATTATGCCCCATAGTAGCCCCTGTACACAGTATTATCCCCCATAGTGACCCCTGCACACAGTATTATGTCCCATAGTGGCCCCTGCACAGTATTATGCCCCATAGTGAACCATCTACAAAGTATTATTACACTCTAGGGTCTTTTCAGACCCCAGAGTACAATGATCAGAGGTGACAAACATAAAAACCACTCTTACTTGGCTCTGCTGGACTCCGGCGCACTCCCTGTCGCTTTCGGCTCTCTTCAGTGTCTGGACAGACATCACGTATGTCTGCCGTCTAGGACATCAATAAAGAGGTCCAAAGATTGCAGTGAGTTATGCTGGAGCACAGGAGAGATGAGTAACATTGTTTTTTATGTTCACTTACCTCCCCTAGGCCTCTGATCATTATACTCTGGGATCTGAAAAGCAGGTAACAGCCTATTAAAAAAAAAGCATCAGGGGTCTGCCAGGCCCCCTAATGTTCCGGGCCCTGTGGCAGCGGCTATGGCTGCTACCCCGGCACTTATACCACTGCTCCCGGACTATTCCAGGCTGCTGCAATACAAGTCAGTGGATTTTACTATATGCTGCAATACATTAGTACTGCATTGTATTGTATGAGTGATCAGACCCTGTAGGGTTCATTGTCACGAGGCCTCTGAAAATAAAAGTAAAAAAAAATAAAAAAATAAGTTTTTAAACATAAAAAACACAAAAAGTATAAAAATACAAATCACCCCTCTTTCCCTAGATCACATATAAAAATAAATAAACAGAAACAAACATATACACTTTAGGTCTCCATGTGGCTGAACTATTAAAATCTAAAAATATTTATCCCATAGGGTGTAACGCTATAGTGAGGAAAAGAAATCAAAATAGCCAAATGACAGTTTTTTCAACACTTTGCCTCATAAAAAAAATTCCGCAGCTCCATAAAAATAAATATGAAAAAGCTACAAATGTTAGAACATGGCGACAAAACATCAATAATCAAACCATTAAAAATACTATATAAATTTGGCTGGGATCGTACTGACCCAGAGAATACTGGTAGCGTGTCATTTTTATCACATAGCGAATGTCAAAAATTAAACCCATAAGAAATTGGTGAAAATGTGTTTTTTTTTTTCCAATTCCACCTCATTCTGAATTTTTTTACAGTTTCCTGTACATTGCACAGGATATCGAATGGTGCCAATACAAAGTACAATTTGTTTTACAAACAACAGGCCATCCTCTGTCTCTAAGAACTGACAAATGAAAAAATGATGGCTCTTGGAAAGAGGGGAGGGAAAAATGGAAATGCAAAAATGAAAACTGGCTCGGTGCTGAAAGAGTTAAACAGACCTGCTAAGCAGATGTAAAAAAAAGGGGGTGTGTGAACAGGTGCTAATAGATGTATTAAATAGAATGGAACACAACCTTTTTCTCATATTTTAAGGCTGGGGCCCCACGTGACGTAAATGCCGCGGGAAAAATCGCGGCGTTTTACAGTCAGGGCAAAGTGGATGGGATTTTAGCAAATCCTATGCCCACTTTGCGGTAAATACCGCGCTGCAGACATGCCACGATTTCCAAAACCAGCATGGCTTTGGAAATCTCAGCATGTCAATTTTCCTATAGGTGTAATTGAAAAAAAGTCTACAGAAGAAATCTCTGCAAACTTTCTGTCTAAACCACTGCGGGGCGGACCGTGATGTGTTGCTGCCACGGTTTTTCCCACAGTGCTTTTTTGCTGTGGGACGTCTCGTGGGGCTTTAGCCTTAATAAATAGAATGAGAAGAAATAATAAAACTCTGTGAGCGTCCACAAAAAAATGTAAGTACTATATAGGCTCTTACCAGACTATGGCCCAGTTTGCAGATGTGTACAATAGTGATGACATCTAGTTCCTTGTGGACATTAGTTCCTTATGATCTCATGGGTTTAAAAGATAAGTTCACTTACTTCATATAGGTTATAATTTCTCTGGGCCTGGGATACTCCTATAAGGCCTTTGGAGACACAGATTTGTAATATAAAGTCACCATTGAAAGTGCCCTCAGCATCCTCCTTGTTAAGCTCCAGTTGTGCCAGTCAAGGTCAAGAGCTATCAATTCACTGCCATGGAACATCTAGATCAGGGGTCTCAAAGTCTATTTAACCGGGGGGCCGCTGGAGGTAGAGTCTGGGTGAGGCTGGGCTGCATCAGGTTTTCCACAAGCTATGCGCTCCGCAGCAAATTTAGTTCCACCCATTCTTATTCATTTTTTCGTGTGCCCCCACACAGTATAATCCTCCTACAGTCACCCGTACATTATATGTCCCCATTATAATGTTCCCACAGTATTAAGTCCTTCTCCTGGTGCCCCAGTTTAACCTGGGGGAAACTACAGGGGACATGAAGCTGGGACAGCTGGAGGGAGACATTAAACAGTGGGAGTAGTTGGAGGGGGGCAATGAATTAACTGCAGCTGAAGTGGGACATTAAACTGGGGGCAACTAAAGGCTGACAGGTATACTTCTCCCACGGTATAATGCCCCCTCCAGTTGTCCCCAGTTTAGGTGCCCCCTTAATCTACCCTCCGTTTCATCTCCCCCCACCATTTCTCCCCCAGTTTCATGAAGAAGAAAGACCGATGGATGCGAGGATAAACTGCGCTACTCTCTTGAGATAAAATACGTTCTTTATTCCGCTTTTCTTAAAAACACGACGCTACATACAGCGTTTCGGGGGATTCCCCTTTCTCAAGTGTTACAGAAACACACAATGTACCTTAATAAAAACAAACAAATATCATAATGAATACAGGATATAGTTTCCTACAAAAAAAAAAAAAGGTAAACAACTAAACATGGATTTTAAGTCTCTTCCAACCATTATTAAAGACCTCAGTGTTACCCTCCAAAATAGTTGTCACTAATAAATGGTCTGGGTAGCTAAAGAGGCAAACCAACACAGATACAGAGTATAAGTCATCAAATGTAAATCATCCAAAACCAACAACATATAAAATACAATATACAGCTAGATAGGAAGAGGGTTAGGGTAAGTTTTCTTACCAGACACAAAGTCAGGAGCAGGGATCAGGAGCAGAAGCTTCCCTGCTGGGGTATGGTTGTGATACTTGTGATACACAGCGTGGAGTGAATCCACCATGTGTGTAACGCAGGCTTTTACCTGCTACGCACGCTGGTAGGGAGGGTCACATGTATCCAAATTGTTAATCCCCACCAGCCGCTCAAGCTAATTGAAAACTGCTGTCCACAGATGATCCCTCTGTCAGAAAGAACAGAGGGTGCAGACAAAACGCTGTTCAATTAGGGCACTGGAACTAAACGCCTGGGCAGATTCATTCAAAATTAGGGAGCCCTAGACCATAATCTTATTTTACAGTGTGTTTTGTGATGTGTAAAAAGGACAGGTCATATTCGAATTCAGGAAGCCACGGACCCTGATCATGCTTTAAAGTGCATTTTCACATATATAATCAGGAGTCCCAAAACGATTAAAACATCTGTTTAAGAAATAGGTTGAAACCTCATCATAAATAAGTATATAAATAAATAAAAACTATATAATACATTGTTATCAACTTGAACCCACAATGAATATTACTCCTCAAATGAGGGAATTTTATTAAAAAATAGGTCTTATTTTAGACTGTAACATGGATACTGGTATAATAGGTCCATGATATAAAAATATAAAAATATAAAAAAAATAAAATAAATAATAAATAATAAATCATGAGTAATAATACACATACATTTGAAAAACAAGGGGGTACAAAAATATAAGCATACAAGCTACAGTATAAGGACAGAACATTTTACATTAAAATCTTCAAAATCAGAGAATGAACTGAGTTGCATTGGTTTTTATCTGTTTAATCCATAAAAATGACCCACAATAGTGTACCTATTTCATACAAAGTTAGTTGGAGATGTCCTCCAAAGCTTCATTAAGTCCCTCTGGATGGAGCGTATTGAGTTTAAAAATCCAAAACATCTCTTTCTTTTTCAATGCCTCAAAACGATTATTTACATTGCTAGGAATTTGTTCAAGTGGAATCACAATAAAATTAGAAAAGCTGCACCCGTGTTTAGCCTTTGCATGTCTTGAAACACTATGTTTTTCATAGCCATTCGCAACATTGGAGCGATGCTTCTTAATTCTATCTCTTAGAGACATTGTTGTCCGTCCCACATACTGTAACCCACATGGGCAATTTAAAATATATACAACATACGACGATGAACAGTCTAGTCTAGATCTGATGGAAAATTTTTCGTTTGTAGACCTACTAGTGACTTCCCTCGTATTGTGTGCTATGTTTAAGCAGCATTTACACCTCGAATGCCCACATTTAAAGCTACCGGCATTTTTACTATTGGATTGAAGCTTAGTATTCATTTTCCCAGAGGATCTTAATTTGCTCGGGGCAATGAGACTCTTTAAGGTTCGTGCCCTCCTGAATGTCATAGAAGGTTTCTTCGGGATTAGTTTTTTCAAAAATTGATCATTTGCCAAAACATGCCAGTGTCTTTCTAAAATTTTCCTAATTGAACGATGGGCTATATTAAAGGTAGTGATAAAATTGTATTTATACTCGTTTTCTTTTTTTGTAACTTTTTTAGGAACTAAACAGTCTTTTTGGCTTAGGTTTGCTGCCCTAGATAATCTTATTTTACAGTGTGTTTTGTGATGTGTAAAAAGGGGCTGGATAATTCTTATCTTTAAACCTTGTGGCCATGATCTTGCTCTGTGCCATATAGTCTGATTGGCTCGTGCAATTGCGTCTTATTCTTTTAAATTGTCCAAATGGGACATTCTTGATCCATTTGTGATAGTGTAAACTTTTAAAATTCAACAGACTGTTACTATCAACTTTTTTAAAAAACGTTTTAGTCCGTATACCTTTTTCGTCACCCATTAGGACTAAATCCAGGTACTCGATTTCTTTCTCATCGATTTTACCCGTTAGATTTATTCCCCATTTATTGTTATTTAGATGGGCTGTAAACTCATGGAATGCTGTAGTGGTGCCTTCCCAAATAAAAAGCAAATCATCTATGTAACGTTTGTAGAATTTAATATTTGTAGTCCAGAGATGATCTTTCAAAATAAAGGACTCCTCGTAGCGACCCATAAAGAGGTTTGCAAACGCTGGGGCAAATTTTGTCCCCATAGCTGTCCCCTTTACTTGAATAAACGTTTTTCCCTCGAATTTAAACACATTGTGGGTGAGGATAAAGTTGATCCCTTCTAGGATGAACTCTTTTTGTTTCTCGGGCATAGATGAGTCAATACTTAAATAACTTTTGATAGTTTCTAAACCTTTTGTATGTGCAATATTACTATATAAACCTGTGACGTCCAATGTGGCCCAATGATAGTTCTTCCCCCATGGCATAGGTAAAATCTCTTCCAAGAGACTAACAGAGTCTTTTAGATAGGACGGTAGCTTAATGACATATTTCTGTAATAAAAGGTCAATATAATGAGAAAGATTTCTTGTTATGGCATTTATACCTGAGATTATCGGACGTCCTGGGGGGTTCACAGGATCTTTGTGAATTTTTGGTAGGTGGTAATATAGGGCTGCTGTTGGGTTTTTAACCAGCAAGTATTCTTTTTCTTTCTTATTTATAATGCCATCATTAAATGCTCTAAGGATAATCTTTACATATTCAGAATAATGTTGGACAGTTGGATCATGGTTGATCTCTCTATAATAATTGTCATCAGAAAGAATTCGGGTGGCTTCAAACATGTACGCCTCACGATTCTGAATGACAATACCACCCCCCTTATCTGCCCCCCTGATTACAATCCCGGAATTGTCCTTTAAAGTTTTCAAGGCTCTTTTTTCCGCTGGATTAAGATTGGTTGGAACATCCTTTGTTTTATCCAATTTCCTGAAATCAGAGGAGACCAGGGAATAGAACGTCTCAATATTTGCACCTTTATGGTGCAATGGGTAAAACCTAGACTTGGGTTTTAACTTAGTAGTGATAGGGGGAGGTGAATCGGAGGATGGGACTGTTACCTCTAAAAGGTTTACTGGGTGAAAAGTAGAAGGGCCTGATAAAGAATTGGAAAAGGATGGGCCTATATTGAAGGTACCATCCTGTACTGGATTAGTACTTGAATAAATAGTGGAGGGTCCTGGTTGGGGGACCCCATTCCTTTCACTTTCCTGGTAATCACCTGTAATCGCAAAATGTCTTGATAGGGTATATTCAAGTACTAATCCAGTACAGGATGGTACCTTCAATATAGGCCCATCCTTTTCCAATTCTTTATCAGGGTTACATGTGGGTTACAGTATGTGGGACGGACAACAATGTCTCTAAGAGATAGAATTAAGAAGCATCGCTCCAATGTTGCGAATGGCTATGAAAAACATAGTGTTTCAAGACATGCAAAGGCTAAACACGGGTGCAGCTTTTCTAATTTTATTGTGATTCCACTTGAACAAATTCCTAGCAATGTAAATAATCGTTTTGAGGCATTGAAAAAGAAAGAGATGTTTTGGATTTTTAAACTCAATACGCTCCATCCAGAGGGACTTAATGAAGCTTTGGAGGACATCTCCAACTAACTTTGTATGAAATAGGTACACTATTGTGGGTCATTTTTATGGATTAAACAGATAAAAACCAATGCAACTCAGTTCATTCTCTGATTTTGAAGATTTTAATGTAAAATGTTCTGTCCTTATACTGTAGCTTGTATGCTTATATTTTTGTACCCCCTTGTTTTTCAAATGTATGTGTATTATTACTCATGATTTATTATTTATTATTTATTTTATTTTTTTTATATTTTTATATTTTTATATCATGGACCTATTATACCAGTATCCATGTTACAGTCTAAAATAAGACCTATTTTTTAATAAAATTCCCTCATTTGAGGAGTAATATTCATTGTGGGTTCAAGTTGATAACAATGTATTATATAGTTTTTATTTATTTATATACTTATTTATGATGAGGTTTCAACCTATTTCTTAAACAGATGTTTTAATCGTTTTGGGACTCCTGATTATATATGTGAAAATGCACTTTAAAGCATGATCAGGGTCCGTGGCTTCCTGAATTCGAATATGACCTGTCCTTTTTACACATCACAAAACACACTGTAAAATAAGATTATGGTCTAGGGCTCCCTAATTTTGAATGAATCTGCCCAGGCGTTTAGTTCCAGTGCCCTAATTGAACAGCGTTTTGTCTGCACCCTCTGTTCTTTCTGACAGAGGGATCATCTGTGGACAGCAGTTTTCAATTAGCTTGAGCGGCTGGTGGGGATTAACAATTTGGATACATGTGACCCTCCCTACCAGCGTGCGTAGCAGGTAAAAGCCTGCGTTACACACATGGTGGATTCACTCCACGCTGTGTATCACAAGTATCACAACCATACCCCAGCAGGGAAGCTTCTGCTCCTGATCCCTGCTCCTGACTTTGTGTCTGGTAAGAAAACTTACCCTAACCCTCTTCCTATCTAGCTGTATATTGTATTTTATATGTTGTTGGTTTTGGATGATTTACATTTGATGACTTATACTCTGTATCTGTGTTGGTTTGCCTCTTTAGCTACCCAGACCATTTATTAGTGACAACTATTTTGGAGGGTAACACTGAGGTCTTTAATAATGGTTGGAAGAGACTTAAAATCCATGTTTAGTTGTTTACCTTTTTTTTTTTGTAGGAAACTATATCCTGTATTCATTATGATATTTGTTTGTTTTTATTAAGGTACATTGTGTGTTTCTGTAACACTTGAGAAAGGGGAATCCCCCGAAACGCTGTATGTAGCGTCGTGTTTTTAAGAAAAGCGGAATAAAGAACGTATTTTATCTCAAGAGAGTAGCGCAGTTTATCCTCGCATCCATCGGTCTTTCTTCTTCATTTATCGTTCCCTAAGGGGTATTTGGATGTTATTACTGCTGCTGTAAATCTCCCTTGTGTTTGGTACACGATCTTTTCAAATATATTTAAGTGTATATTTGGGAATCATCTGGGTTGCTCGGTATATATATATATTTTTTCTTGTTAGTCCCCCAGTTTCATATCCCCCTTCATCTGCCCCCAGTTTCCTGTTGTCCCTCCATCTGCCCCCAGTTTCATGTCCCCCCATCTGCTCCCCCTTCATCTGCCCCCAGTTTTATGTCCCCCCTCCATCTGCCCCCGTTTCATGTCCCCCCTTCATCCTGCCCCCAGTTTCATGTTCCCCCTCCGTCTGCTTCCATTTTTATGCCCCCCTCATCTCTGCCCCAGTTTCATCTTCCCCTTCCATCTGTGGCCCTAGTTTCATGTCCCTCCCCTCCATCTCTGCCCCTAGGTTACTGTGAGACACACACACAGAGACACACACAGACACACACACACTCTCCACCCTGTATCTCACATTCCCCTCCCCTCTCAGTACCTTTAGACGGCACATCCCTTCATCTTCCGGCTGCCACACTAAGACACGCCTCCCTAGTCACGTGACATCTGGCATCACACACAGGTCCTTCACTTTACAGTAGTATAAGCTTTCCACCGATCACCCATCGCTTTTATTGCTGTTATAAGAGTGGGGGGGTGATCGGAGGAAAGTTTGTTAAGTACAACACTAAAAGGACATGCAGGGAGCTGCGTGGGACCGCGGGACAGGAGTATAAAAGCGGGACTTTCCCGCTAAATGCGGGAAAGTTGGCAGCTATGTACTGGTACTGAGTTGGGGGCCGCAAACTATTGTCCCGAGGGCCGCAGTTGTCCTGCGGGCCGCGAGTTTGAGACCCCCGATCTAGATAGAAAATGGAAGCTGATTTGCATCACTTGGTCAGGCCACTACACTGAGAGCAGGGCTGCCTGCTTGTTGATCTATTGTCTGTGTATCCGCTGCACAGAACAGCTGATAGGTGGGGTTGTCTGGTATCAGACCCCCAGTTGTCGGGTGTCAGACTCCTGGCATTCATGACCTATCCTTGGGATAGGTCATCAATATTTTTATGCTGGGAAAGTGGAAACTTTTTAGTTTGGAAACTCTTGAGTAAGACAATATTACCCCTGGATGTAGAGCAATTATTTGTATATAATGCCCTTGCTTTAGGTCTTGGTTATCACATGTAGCACATCTGTCTTCTATTTCTGTATAGTTTAATCACTTACATCATTGAATATTTTTTCAGGTTCAATAGTCAATGCTATTGATAATGCTGGATTAAGGAATAACACAATGATTTATTTTGCCTCTGACAATGGAGGATATTTAGAGGATAAAGATGGCAACATCCAAACTGGAGGATGGAATGGAATTTATAGAGGTGAGGAAAAAAAGTTCATCTTGTGCTGTAATATCTGAGATATCATTGTAACACTGATGTCTGAAGTTATGATTAATAATGGCGCAGATGTTGAGACTCACATGGAGAGCATAGTTATAGTCCTCCGCCCTCAGGGGGCGTCAAAGGTCTCTCTGCCCAATTAAATATGCAATTATTCTTTGGGGCCCCATTACAGATATTACTCTGGGGCTCTGTAGCTTCAAGGTATACCTCTGGCTAAAATGAAGGGGCAGAAGCAGAGTTGACTCCTGGTTTATAAGGGACCCTAATGGTGTTTGCGTCATTGTGGGCCCCAGAATGTCCAGGATGCTGGGTATGTTGGTGTACACAGCTAACTCCATTGAGAAACAATTTTCCTAGTTAATGGGATCATACAATCATATATTTCATTATTTCAATTTTATTTTACTAAGTCATACACACTGCATACAAATCTACTTAGTGTATTAAATTCATCTAACACATTTACAACATGTTCTTATCATATAAAAGGTGGAAAGGGTATGGCTGGCTGGGAAGGCGGTATCCGAGTGCCAGGGATATTGCGATGGCCTGGAGTGATTCCTTCTGATGTAGAAATTGATGAGCCCACAAGTCTAATGGATATCTATCCAACACTGGTCTCTTTGGGTGGTGGAGAATTGCCTAATGACAGGTTTGTGTTATGTTTGTGCCCTGTCACATCTAATACATTGTAGGAATGACCTCAAAGTAAAGATGTTAGGAGTTTGGAATATCTCACTGCCTGGGGCGTAACTAGCGGGGTAGTAGCGATAGTGGCTGCCACTGGGCCTGGGACATTATGGGCCCAGCGGCAGCCGCTACCGCTGCAGATTTATTTATTTTTTTAATAGTCCGTTACCTGCTGGAGTAACTCAGGGAGAGGTAGCCCGGGAGAGGTAAGTAACAGTGGTTTTTATGTTTGTATCCTCCCCTGGGTCTCTGATTATTATACTTTGGGGTCTTAAAAGACCGCAGAGTATAATAATTGTTCATGGGTGGTCCACAATGGGGCACAATACTGTGTGCAGGGGCTACTATGGGGAATAATACTGTGTGCAGGGGCCACTATTAGGCATAATACGGTGTGTAGGGGCCACTATGGGGCATAGTAGTGTGTGCAGAGGTCACTATGGGGCATAATACTGTGTGCAGGAATGCATGGGGGCGTCAGTCAGTCGGTGTCTTCAGGGGAGAGGGGGGACCATGTCAAAATTTCGTCACATTTCCCCGCCATTCCTAGTTATGCCACTACTCACTGCTACGCTTTACAATACAATGGAGGCCTTCCAGTCTATATGGTCTCCATGACCTGCATGGTCTCTAATGTTATCTTCTCCCCCTCCTTTTAACTCCTTCCTATCGTTTCTCTGGTTTAGTTTGCCTCTCTCTTTGTCTATGTATAGACTATGTACTAAGAATGGTATTATCACTTGTTTGGACCGATTTTGTTTTCTTGAAAATTTTTCAAAATTTAATAAAAACTAAAGTTTAAAAAAGAATGACCTCAAAAGTATTGAAAAATGTTAAAGATAGATTGCCGGGGATTAAACAGGATTAGATCCCGGCCAACCAATATAATTAATCCATTATATGATGGGAAGGGAACATATCTTAGGTTACTGTAGGTTTCTTTGGCATTTGAAGTTCAGTAGAACCGCGGGAGGTGATGAAGAACAGATGCCAAATTGTGGTCGATGGAATATGATCTAAGGGTTGTTCACATGGATGAATTTGGGGCGGAACGTGAGGTGGTGTTTTGTCTCAAATTGTTCTCTAAATATCAGCCCTGTGGAACCCTTGATGGAAAGCCAAAGTAGAGTTCTGAATTTCTGCAGCTAGTTTGCACATTGGTTAGCCACAGATACAATGGGGTTAATCAGCATGAGCATCGCAACGCGGTTTCCACAGAAAGAGCGAATAGGAAGCTTATTTTTCAGCAAGTCACTGCCTCCACTCAAACAGGATGGAATTTGGAGCTGATTTTGAGATGAAATCAGCTCAGAATTCCTCTTTATGAATGGGTCCATCATCCGGGCTGCTTGGAGATGCGGTTAAAAAAGCAATAGGAGCTGTACAGACCTGTAGATAGTTAGCTCCCCTGGTAATGATTAAAGTTAGGCTGTATGAAGGAATGTGGGATTTGGAGGTCAGAAAATGTATTAAAAAAATAAAGTGTAATTAAAGCTGAAGCTTATGGAAATTCATATTAAAATTTTCTGTTATATTAGAATCATTGATGGAAGGAACCTGATGCCTCTAGTCACAAAACAATCTCCTCACTCAGAACATGAATTTCTGTTCCATTACTGTGGCACTGACCTACATGCGGTCCGCTGGCATCAAAAAGAGAGTAAGTGCTTTATTTCATGTTTACTATCATATGAGCATGGTCCAAGTTATAGCCTCAGGCCTGGTCCACATCTGTATTCGGTAATACGTTGGGGGATTGCGCATGGGGACCCCCCGATTGGACTATCGAATGCATTGACAAGCGGTAGCAGTGAAAGCACACGGATCCCATAGACTATAATGGGGTCTGTGTGCTTTCCGCGCGGTCTCTGCACGAGTCATGCGGACAGGAAAGTAGATTGTGAAGTACTTTTCTGTCCCTAGCCTTAAGGTGCTTTCACACAGAGTTTCGCTCTGCTCATTCAGACACGTATACACGTGTCAGAGTGTGAGCGCTCCAAATCAGATCCCATTCAATTCAATGGGTGCCGACTTACGCGCGCTACACATTGAAATCAATGGGAGGCTTTTTAACCCATTGATTTCAATGTGTGGGAACTGAGCCTTAGAGTGAGTTGTGGACATGCCCTTGTAAAACCTTGTGTATATACTATATATAGATAGATAGATAGATAGATAGATAGATAGATAGATAGATAGAGAGAGAGGGAGGGTTGGGGTTAATTACTAGTGGTCTTTTTTAACATCATAGGTCCACCTAAGTATGTCCTAGAGAGGGAAATTTTGATATTTATATTTTTGGTTTATACCCTGGGTCTTTCTTCATTTTTAAGGTATATCAATAAAGTATTGGTTTTAATGTTTTGCCGTAATTGGTATTGGAATTAATGTTGGAATAGGAACAAGTTCCCTTGGAATTTTTGCAAAGTGTATGGAGCCAGAAGGAGACAACTCTGTACATAGTGTAGTGGCCATGCTGGCTATTCTACCTTCCAATATCTTAATCCCAGAAATCACTTTAACCCTTTAAGGATATTTTCCTTCCCCACCTTCCAAAATTCATAACTTGTTTATTTTTGTCGACATAGCTATGTGAAGGCTTATTCTTAGCATGACGAGTTGTACTTTCATTTTGCACCACTGGGGTACCATGGGGTACGTATAATGTTTTGATTAGCTTTCACTAACATTTTTAGGGCGTCGTGCAAAAAAAATACTATTTTTGCATTTCATTTTTTGCATTTTGTTTTACCTGTATTCGACCTGCAAATCATTACAATTATGGAGAATACCATATTTATATTTAATTTCATTATGTTTTACCGCTTTTACAAATAAAACTTTTTTTCACTTTTTGAAAATGAGCGATTTTTATGGGGTCACCGTATTCTGGCGCCTATAACTTTTTTACTGTTTTGTTGATGGAGTTACATAAGGGTTCTTTATTTGCAACTGGGCTTATCTGCTCATTTGCCAAGTGATGTAGCTGCCTGCTGTCAGGGGGGGAGGAGCTGACAAGCAACAGAGCTCCTCAGATAGGGAAGGGGGGAGGTGAGAGCTCCGGGATTACTGTGCTGTCTATCTTCAGCTTTTCCACTTATCAGCCAGATTGCAGAACAAGAGTTATGGGAATACCCCTTTAAATTATCCACAACTGCACTAAAAAAACATCAAAAAATCACCTACATGTGATCCTTTGCTGAGTGGAGCCGCAGCTGCCTCCTCTTCTGCTCTACGCCCAGGGTCCACGCATAGGATGTCTCTAGCCCCCATCATTCCTGAACAATCAATGCTGTTAGTTTTAGTCCTTAATATGCTATTTAGTCTCTAAACTGTCAAGTGGGCATTGTCAGGCAGAAGCAGACAAGGAGTGTGATTTTGAACGCTGACACTGGCTGTCTCTGATTGGAGCTCTGAATCGCACCCCCTGTCTGACACCGCCCACCTGACATTACAGAGTAATAACACATCAGGCACCAAAACTAAGTGTGCTTATTGCTTGGGAACAGTGGAAGCTAAAGAGCACCGCCAACTTGAGTTGGTAGAGGTGGTGAAAGGTCCTCATTTAACTTATTGTTCATGTTTAAATCTCCTACAGAAAATTAATTGCTGTACTTACATTTTTTTTCCTAGGTGGCGCTATATGGAAAGCTCACTACATGACTCCAGTCTTTTCCCCTGAGGGTGCGGTGGGCTGCTATGAAACTGCATTCTGTGCTTGTGATGCAGATGGGACTTCTCTCCTTGATCCTCCATTATTATTTGAATTATCCGCAGATACTTCAGAGTCCAACCCCCTTGACCCTCATGTGGACCCCCAATATAAGACTGTACTAGACCGAATAAAGGCGGCAGTGGCAGAGCATCAGAAAACCATCAGTGTGGTACCTCTGCAGTTAGCTTTCCTCAATTACCTATGGAGGCCCTGGTTACAGCCATGTTGTGGGACCTTTCCTTTCTGCTGGTGTGATAAGGAAGAAGGAAATGCAACAGGAATCCTTGCATAAATTCTGACTTGCTGGAAATCACTGCCATACAGTGTTGGGTTTTTTTTGCATCCTATGACTGCTGGAATACACGTGAGATATAGGATGAAATTAACTCAAAAGATCTTAGGAATCCTGCATGACTGAATGATCTATGAAACAAATCATTGAGCAGCAGAACATCAGTATTGGTATCCAGACTCCTTCACTGCCGATTGACCAAATATAATCATGTCTAAAAGCTACGTTTGAAATTCACATTTTTTTAATTGGAATATTAAACAAGTTTTCGGATTCTGGAATGTCTTTATGTGACTCAATTAAAGGGTTCAAAAATAAAGGAGTCTAGGGCATACAGATGGTCCAAGTGGAATTCAATCCGAATTTCAGGAAATCTTCAATTTCTTCACACTTCAATGCACCGAATTGCATTTTTCAATAAAATGTCCTCTGCACATATTAGGACAAGGGGCAGGGAACGCGGGATCAACCATCATTTCACATTGCTCTTACTGAAGGGACAAACATCAGCAGTAGCTAGGGAGCGTATTAGAAAACAGCAGTTCAGGGAAAAAGGATTGCTAGTGTAGGTTAAGTATAGGGAGGAAATCAAAGAAGACTTTGCGGTGGTTGCAGCATTGTTAACAGAAAGAAACTTAATACACATTGCAGCGCTCACAGCCACTATACTGCTGCTCAATACTTATTCCTGTGTGTTCAAGGTGGAACACAACAAGCCTTTTACAGCCAAAAACAGTGAATTATCAAGAAATCGAATCCTGACTTTCTCCAAGAGAACTTAGGCACTGTATGGCCTCATAAGACTGATGCAACCTCCACATTCTACAACTGGGTCACTGTATGGATTCATGAGGCTGCTGCAACCTCCACATTCTGGCACTGGGTCCAAATAAGTGAAATGTGTAGTGGTTCTAAGAGCGAAGCATGTTATACTCACTCACTATATTGTTTAACTACCACAGCAGACTCTCCATGTGTGTTACTGCAAGGCACAGTGTTCTACACTACTATACAGGCTCTCTGCAGTTAGGAAATAGGTTTTTTTTTTAACGTAATTCACCAAAATCAATTAGGAAAGAATCAAATCTTTTTGCAAAATCTGGAGAAGCGGCTGAATGGAATTTTCCAAAACTTCACTCATCTCTAGTAGAGATGATTTGAATACTAGAATCGAATACCTTTCTCCATAGGAATGGGAGCGGCCGGCGCTTAACCCCTTGCTGTACGGCCGCTCCCATGCATTCCTATGGGAGCGAGGTATTTGAAACTCTAGTTTTGAATACTATTCGCTCATCTCTAATCTCTAGTAATTATTAGAGATGAGCGAACAGTGAAATCGAACCCCATTATAGTCTATGGGGAAAAATGCTTCGTTTCAGGGGATCCGACCATTCGACTCAGGAGGGTCACCAAGTCCACTATGACACCCCAGGAAATGATGCCAACACCCTGGAATAAAACTGGGACAGCAGGGGAAGCATGCCTGGGGGCATCTAACATGCCCAAATCACTGTATTATGTTGGGATCCCTGTTAGCTTGCGATATGCGCGAGCTGACTTTTTCCCATAGGAATGCATTGACCAGCGTTGTCATAGTGGACTTGGTAACTCTCCTGAGTTGAATGGTGGGATCCCCTGAAATGAAGCATTTTTCCCCATAGACTATAATGGGGTTCGATATTCGTTCGAATAGTTGAATATTGAGTGGCTATTCGAAACGAATATCGAATATTTTACTGTTCACTCATTTTTAATAGCATCATATCACTGCATCAGGAAAAATAGCTTAACCACTGGTAGACAAATTTACCAACACTTTCTGCAAGCAATTTTAGGAGGTTCTCCTAGAACTGGTTCTATACAAAAATGCTTTACAGAGCCAAATGTACAGTACAGACCACACAAGATTTAGTTTCATATGTGCTACATAAAGATATTTCTCAATAATAACAATGACTCCCTGTTCACAAGAGAATGGTGCCCCGTTCGCAGCCGCAAGTAAAGTTTCGTTCACACTTGTGCTTGGTGTCCGGTGTATGCATTCCGCAATTTCCGTCATCAGCCCCAGCGAAACTGGACAGGGGACGAAACCCCGGCGGTTTCATATTCATGTGTTCCTCACAGCCCAGCTAGACTGTCTGGAGCACCCTTCTGAGAGTGAGCAGAGATCGGTAATGGCACCGATATCTCCAGACCTGGGGCACATAATGGGAAACCCAATAGTGCGCTGAATTCAGCACAGTCTCTGCTTTCTAGCAGTATATAAAACTGCATGTGCCTGAGGACATGAAAGGTTCTCTTTATGTGGTGTTACAGTCCTATGAAAAAGCCATCCCAGTCCCCAGACCTGAATATCATTGAACATCTGTGGGATGATTTGAAGCGGGCTGTCCATGCTCGGCGACCATCTAACTTAACTGAACTTGAATTGTTTGTCCAAAATACCTTTATCCAGGATCCAGGAACTGATTAAAATCTACAGGAAGCGACTAAAGGCTGTTATCTTTGCAAAAGGAGGATCTACTAAATATTAATGTCACTTTTCTGTTGAGGTGCCCATACTTTTGCACCGGTCAAATTTTGGTTTAATGCATATTGCACATTTTCTGTTAGTACAATAAACCTCATTTCAATCCTGAAATATTACTGTGTCCATCAGTTATTAGATATATCAAACTGAAATGGCTGTTGCAAACACCAAAATATTTAGAACAAAAAATGATTAAGATTAATAGGGGTGCCCAAACTTTTTCATAGGACTGTATATACTGCTAGAAAGCCATCAGTGCGCTGTCCTCCACCGGTGCTGATCAGTATTGGTAATTTCGGTTCAGCCATCTCCCTACTATAACAAGGGTGGGCCTTACAGCCTAGCATCCTCTGTAACTCATATTCATTTCTATATTAGTTACAGAAATAGCATAGAAGAGAGCTACACTGTTTCTGTACAGCCCAACTATGTCTGACAGTCTGGATTTCACAGTCAGTGAGGTCGGGGTACAGGAGTGCTGGACAACCGAGACTCTGGATAGGCCATAAGTGTCGTTCGTGAGGTAACCCCTTTAACTTTTCTGGTCAGCTTAAGCCGCCCCTTTGTGGTGATGTGGGCGGCCCTGCTACATGAAGGGCAGTGTATTTACATAGACATTTCCATGTCCACCATATATACACTGCTACATGATGACTACCCACCTGAACCTGACCTGTACATGTAGACACTGCACAGTACCTGAGCTCGTAGCTGTGGAGAGTAGAGGGTTACTATATAATGGAGACTTATCAGACTCTCGGGCGCCCCCAGAATTGTTAGTGACTACTTCTATGTTACACAGGGCAGTGGGGGCGGGTACATATGGCAGAAGGTCGGATACACAGAGCAGACGGTAGTCACGGGGCTCGCTATACTCATACATACGAGGCCGTCCTGACACAGTATCATAGACGGCGCCTGAGGAGTGAGAGTGCCGCCTACGGTCCAGCGCTGCACCTCCCATGAGGCGACCTGAAGCGAGCGCTTCAGGCGGCGCTATGCCAGGGCCTCAGGGAGGGCGGTATTTTTGCTAACCTAAGCCAGTCCAGGACAAGCTGTCCTGGACTGGCTTAGCACCGAGCAGTGGTTTGCAGAGGCCACTGGAGCAGCGCTGCTCCAGCAGCCTCCCCTCACGCTCAGGCAGAACACAGGCAGTCTCCGGGCCTGCTCTCTGCCCGCGAACGGCGCTAAGCCCCGCCCCATTCGATTCGCCACGCCCCTCTGCTAAGCCACGCCCCCATTCCGCGGGGGGGCGGCTTTCTGTAGTTCGCCTGTAGTTCTGTAGTTTGCCTGTCAATACTTGAAGCTTTGCTGTTATGTGTTCACTCAGCGCCAGTAGTTCAAATCAGTCACACAGGATGCTATTGGCTGAAGTAGGACCAATCACAAGTCACACCATTGTAGCGTTCCGAGCCTCGTTTTGAAACAACCACTCCTCGCTGGGTGAGGTCACGTGTCTATAGTGACCGTATAGTGACCGTACAGTGGTATATAGCGGCTTTACACAGCGCACTGCAGACCATTTAGGAGGTGTTCACACTTGCGCCTGTGTCCACTTGCTGGGTCTCCGTCCTATTCCCCAGAGAAGCTGCACAGGGGGCGGCTTGCCGGCGGTCAGCTCTACAGGGGCTCTATCCGCAGATTTACAGGTTATGAGCTAAAGAGAACCTTTAAAAAGACTATTCAGGAGCTGCTATTAGTTTGTAAAAAGACCCCCGTTTTTATTAATTACCTTAGTAATCAATATGTAAATGAGCTTGATCGTGCACGGTGGGCGTGTCCCTCCAGCGCGCTACTGCACATGCTCCAGCTCACAATGTTCTGTATGGGAAAAAGGCGCTGGTGCATGAGCAGTAGCAGGCCAATGCGCACACGCATGCTTTCAATAGAAACCGCAGTGAATAAGAAGGAGGAGGGGGGCTTGGAGGCAGCGGTGGGTGTGCAGAAGCTATGACACTAAGGGGTGCACGACACGCCCACCGTGCACAATCAAGATCATTTACATATCGATCACCAAGGTAATTAATAAAAACGGGGGTCTTTTTACAAACTAATTGCAGCATCTGAATAGTCTTTAGCATATCTTTAGCTCATAATCTGTAAATCTGCAAACCGATGTCCATATGCAGCGTCTTCCCGAGGAAACTGTTTATTTGGCTGGACACAAAGTTGAACATGTAAGATTTTATGTCTGGCCAAAAACCCCAGTTTCCCCGCGGAGAGGCTGCAGACAGACACCAGCGGTTTACTTTTAAAACCCATTCAAATGAAGGGTTTTAAAGCTGACTGCTGAGAAGCCGTCCCCTGTCCAGTGTCCCCGGAGTTTACCATGGAAAAACGGTAGGGGGACAGTGGCGGTAGTGTGAACCCAGCCATAGCCTTAAAGAGAACCTTTCATGTCTTCCTGCATGTGCGGTTTTATATAGTGCGCTGAATTCAGCACGCTGTCGACTTTCCTGTTATCTGCCCGGGGCTGGAGATATCGGTGCTGTTATAGCGGCACCATCTCTGCCCACTGTCAGAGGGGCGTTCCAGACAGTCTAGCTGGGCTGTGAGGAAACTAACGGCATTGATATTTCCAGCCAGGGAGACACATAACGGGAAAGCCAACAGTGCGCTGAATTCAGCTATTCCAACGTGTCCTTAGTTTAAAATGCATATCCCCAATGATAGAGCCCCTTTAATGTCCCCCTCTAGGTTCTTCATATTGTCAGGCAAATTGGAAGGGAATACAATTATGTGGGGACATATAATATTAGGAGGATTATACTTTATGGGGGCACATAGCAAAATGTTTAAGATTTGGCAGAGTCAATATAGAAGTGGGTGGGGCTAAATTTGCTGTGTCACGCATAGCACGCTGCACATTCTGTCCCTCTTTCTATGGGAGCCTTCATACGGAGTTACGCTCCGCTTATTCTGAACGTAAAACTCATTCAGAATGAGCGCGTAAAAACCAGAAACCCATTGATTTCTATGGGTGCCGGCATACGTGTGCTACCCATTAAAATCAATGGGAGGCTTTTTTCCCTATTGTTTTCAATATGATACGTGGGTATGCCACAACCATAGAAATCAATGTGATCTGGTTTTTACACGCTTTTTCTGAACGAGTTTTACGTTCAGAATGAGCGGAGCCTAACTCCATGTGCAGGCTTCCTAGCTTTTGAAAGTTGGGAGGTATGCTGCAGCAAAAAAAATATCCAAAACTCTAAAATTATGTGACTTTTTTTTTTGCTGAGGCGGACCTACTGTAAGGGCGTGCGACCCAGTCCATTCCATACAAGTAGGCACAACCTGTTCAGACTGGGGTCACATCAGTATTTGGCTCTCTGTGCGAAATCAGTTTTTGAAACCGTCTCAAAATCCTCAAAAGCTAATTTCCAACGGTTTGATTTAAAACTCCTCGAAGACTCTCCACCGACACCTCTTCGCCATGTCATCGGCCGCGCCAAGCTGACCGCGCATGTCAGTTCAGCCATTTTTCTGTGGCAAAACTGACGCTCACGTAAGAGGTCCAGTTTGGAAGGGAAGAGGAGGTGGCTGTGATCTTCACCTCTAGGTGGCAGAATAATCCAAGGAAAGTCTAGCTAGAAACCTCTATATACAGTTTGCCTACATGAATGATAATATCATACAGTATACGTGATGACAAGTTTTTTTCTATTATAAGGCACTATCTTTTGCTTCCTCACGGCACCTATTAAATACAGGTTAAAGTCATCAGTTATGTAAAAGTTGGTTCAGACTCTAACTCCGCTCTGCTTGTGACTAACTATGTAATAAAAGCCCTAACATGTAGAACTGTTGAAATTCATATAAAAGATGATATAGTTTCACAAGTGGCAAATATATTAAACAGTTGTAGAACTTTTCACTTACATAGAGATACAGTATAAGAGTAATTGTAGTTTTAAAAACCTTGGATATGTCATGGTAACATGTCAGACGTTATGACGGGTAGAGGTCAGGGTGCTGGGGATCCCACCTGTAGACTAAATGAAGCTGAATCCCTCAGCCAAAAGGAGCTGATCACAGCCAAATAGGCGCAGCGTTCTGCTGAGAGATTCTGCTCCTTAACTTCACATATCAAAATTTCTGACATGTCACTATGAAATCTCCAGTTTTCTGCAACCTCAGTTACTCTAAACTGTATAAACCTAAAACCGGTAAAATCATATTAATTTACCGTAGTCTTGGGCTACTTTCACATCTGGATTTGAAGTCTCAGTTCGGAATTGCGAAAAAAAGTTTGATTCAAAAATGAATATAATAATGACCAGTAGGTGGCAGTCAGTGTCAGTGACAAATCTTTACAAAGGCAAAGCACAGTTCTTGATTCATCGACTCCCTCACTTGGTAAGAACTCTCTTATAGGGACACTCAGAACTTACTTGGTAAAAGTTTGACACTTCTTTGCCTGTCTATAGGCTTGAATGGGTTTTTATTAATATATTAAAACTATATCTAAGAATATTCTGAAGTCTAAAATGAACCAAATGATGACATATTATATAAGTCAGGGTGTAAGATACTGTTAGGGACAATATAGTTATATTTATTAATACACATCTATTTCAATATCAAAAAGTGGGATATTTATGGAGGAAAGAGGAGCAAAGGGACTTGGGTCAAAAGTAGGGACCATCCCTCCAAAAAATGGACACTTGGGAGGTACATACCAGAGTGTATATGTCCAGAAGTAAATGTACTACATAATATATGTCTTATACTTCACCGATCACAAAACAAACAGTTCTAAATTTACTTCTTATACCCCGACAAAATCCTTACAGTGATACAATATTGACATATATTTAGACTTGTCCATATAGGATTGCAGACTTTGGTTATCTCCAACATTCTCATTGAATTGAATGGGACTTAGGGTCAGGGCCGGATTTAGATGAAGAGGCCCTAGGCTCTGCCACTTATGAGGCCCTTTCACCTCCCATTTATAAGTTTGTAAATGACGTGAACGATAATAAAATCCATCTTTACTGTGATATATATCCGGGGACACTGACTGAATGGACACATGGACTTTGGAGGACTTACCGCAGGTGCAATCACCATTTTTCATTTCTATAGTTGTATTGCCAATGCCAGAAAGCATCCAAATAAAATGGCCAACAAAAATGCTACTGAGCATGCCCGGACCATTCTATCACTACTACAAAAACATGGCCACCGTTGTAGTCTATTGTGCATGCTCTAATACAAAGCCATTAAAACTTTATTAAAATAACGATCGACAAGGCAAATAATAATAACAGCTCCACCGACAGGAATTAAATGGGTAAAGAAAGATGGATAAAACCTATATACCAATTGTACTAGTGGGAATAAAAAAGTGTACTGATCATAAGACGCAAATAAGATCATGTAAAAATAAAGTGTAAAAACGTAGATAATTCATCATATAGTGTGTATGAAGGATCAATACAAATCGAGCCTAATATAAAAAATATATATATACAATAAATCAATGATTATAGATAAATAAATTAAATAGTGCAAAAAAGTGCAAATGTGCCCGAGTGCGCAGTCAGTGGTGTAACTACCGTGGAGGCAGCTGCCACAGGGCCCAGGACATTAGGGGGCCGGCGACAGCCGCTACCGCTGCGTTTTTTCTTAATAGGCCGTTACCGGCTGGAGTCCAGCCGGTAACGGGCCCTATCTACTTACCGATCCTGGCTGCGCCGGGATCGGTAAGTGACACCACGGGCCCCGCAAAGACTATTATTATACTCGGAAGTCTTTGCAGACCCCCAAGTATAATGATGGGAGGCCCGGGAGAGGTAAGAAACATAAAAAACTGTGTTACGTACTTCTCCAGGCTCCGGGCAGGCTTCAGCCTAGTTGTCTGACGTCCCAAGACCCCAGCCTGCGTCCCGGGTCATGTGGCGTCTGACGTCAGGTACAGGGGACAGGTAAATAACAGCAATTTTTTATGTTTTTATTCCCCCGGGTCTCCGATTATTATACTCTGGGGTCTGAAAAGACCCCAGAGTATAATAATTGTTATGGATGTCCATAGTGGGACATAATACTGAGTGCAGGGGCCACTAAGGGACATAATACTGTGTGCAGGGGCCACTAAGGGACATAATACTGTGTGTAGGGGCCACTATGGGGTATAATACTGTGTACAGGGGCCACTGAGGGACATAATACTGTGTGCAGGGGCGACTAAGGGACATAATACTGTGTGCAGGGGCCACTATGGGGGATAATACTGTGTGCAGGGGCCACTAAGGGACATAATACTGTGTGCAGGGGCCACTAAGGGACATAATACTGTGTGCAGGGGCCACTAAGGGACATAATACTGTGTACAGGTGCCAATGAGGGACATAATACTGTGTGCAGGGGCCACTAAGGGACATAATACTGTGTGCAGGGGCCACTATGGGGGATAATACTGTGTGCAGGGGCCACTAAGGGACATAATACTGTGTGCAGGGGCCACTAAGGGACATAATACTGTGTGCAGGGGTCACTAAGGGACATAATACTGTGTGCAGGGGCCACTATGGGGGATAATATTGTGTGCAGGGGCCACTATGGGGGATAATACTGTGTGCAGGGGCCACTATGAGACATAATACTGTGTACAGGGGCCACTAAGGGACATAATACTGTGTGCAGGAGTTACTAAGGGACATAATACTGTGTGCAGGGGCCACTAAGGGACATAATACTGTGTGCAGGGGCCACTAAGGGACATAATACTGTGTGCAGGGGCCACTAAGGGACATAATACTGTGTGCAGGGGCCACTCCTTATTTTCGGCTGTGTTTTAGTGTTCACTGTTTTTAGAATAGTATAATTTTAATTTTGCTAACAATTTGAATGTAGGACCCTTTTGATCTTGAGGCCCTAGGCTGAAGCCTAGTTAGCCTAATGATAAATCCGGCCCTGCTTAGGGTTTGTCTGTGTCCATGAGCGTCTCATCTGCAGTCAGAGAGGAGATAAAGCAGTGTTCTCAGGATAGGTGGGGTCTCAGCGGTCAGATACCCACCGATCAGCAATTTATCATCTATCCTAATAGTGGATACTTATTTTTTGGGACACAATCTGTAAAAAAAAAAAAAAAAAAAAGACAAAATAATAAAATGAAAAGAAAACATACACCACTAAAACACCCACAGGTTCTAGCCTCACCCCTGACAACACAAAATTAGAGTCGTCTACAGAAAAATTACTGTATACTCTTTTTTTAAAAAAAATAAATAAATAAAGATTTGCATTTTCTCAGATAGTAAAATAAAGAAAAAGCATGCAAAAATAAAAACAGAAAAAAAATAAATAAATAAAAAAATTCCTATTTATCACCAAAAAAAGACGCAAACATTATTTGAATAACTCAAAGGGAAAAAAATTTATAGCTTGAGATGGGTGAACCTCTGAAGATTTGCTTCATCTTGGTGTCAGACAAATCGATTCTCTGGTTTGTTTCAGTCTGAACTTGTTCAGATAGAATCCGAAGTAATATTATTACACTGTCTTCAGACCTCAGAGTATAATAATTTAACTTCCAGTTCACGAGTGGTGAACACAAAATTTAGTTTCAAACCACTTGTCTCTAGGTGTCTGGTCCTGAACTTGTTAAAAAATGATTGACATGTCCGACAATGATCTGTGTAGTTGTGTTACCCTATCCAAAGACCCATGTGTCAAGACTAATGTTGGGTGAATCAGCTCACAACGAGCCCGATTTGTCCCGATTATTCCAAATTATTTGTTGTTTTTACCGAAACCCAACAAATTGGGGTTCATCCTGGGTGAACTAAAATGGCTGCCGCAACATACGGTAATTTGCTGTAAATCATAGGTGTGGGCCCAAGGTAGGTGTAAAAATAAAAAACTTTTATACTTGCCTTCTCTCACCACTTTTGGGCTTCTTGCAGAGTCCGTCAATCTCTGTCTTCCTCCTCTGTGTTTGTGACCTCATGACTCTCGGTGTGTCCATTTCACCCAAGGCCCAAGTGATGCCCCCAGGCGCATGACGGCACAGAGGAGGGAGGGCTAGACACCGACTCTCGAGCTCTTCTGAAACATCATGCATCGGGAAAGGAGAAAACAGATCGCCGGACACCTATTATACTGTGGCGTCTGAAGAGACCCTAGAGCAGGGGTCAGTAACCTTCGGCACTCCAGCTGCTGCGAAACTACAACTCCCAACATGTTCCATTCATATCCATAGGAGTTCTAAGAACAGTAATGCAAGGATGCATGCTGGAAGTTGTAGTTTTACAATAGCTGGAGTGCTGAAGGTTGCCTATCCCTGTCCTAGAGTATAATGATTTCACATCCGGTTCTGTCTGAACAAGTTCGGCCTGGATTCTGAATGAAACGAATCTTCAGGGAGTCGCCCATCCTAAATTAAGACATTATGACTATGTCGTAGTACTCTGGTTTAGAAGCTTCCATGTTGTACCTTTTTTGAACACTAAAGGCACTTGTGAGCAACACTCAAAATTTAACTGCACAGGTGTCACCTTCAGGCCCCGTTCCCACGGAGTAACGCGCCGCTCATTCTGACACGTAAACACATGTCAGAGTGAGTGCTTCAAAACAGAATCCCATTGACTTCAATGGGTTCCGTCTTACGCGCGCTACACATTGAAATCAGTGGGAGGCTTTTTAACCCATTGATTTCAATGTGTTACGCGTGTTAAATGGAAGTCAATGGGATTCTGTTTTGATGCGCTCACTCTGACACATGTTTACGTGTCTGAATGAGCGGCGTGTTACTCCGTGGGAATGGGGCCTCATAGTCTAGAATTCTAAGAGTAAATTACAAGTGAAGTTGATGGAGATCCACGGCTATCCCCACTTTCTCTCAGTCACGGGGCCCACTTTTTTATTTATCACTGTTTATTAATATACGACCACTGCTTAACCCTTGTAATGACATCTGGGAGCAAAACTGTCACCAGGGAGTGGTTTACACAATCGATGACGGGTTCCACTGAATGTTCTGATGCTAATGACGAAAATCCGCATGTGCACAAATTTGTAGCAATTTCACCCTTCAGTAGAAAAACCTACATCAAGCTGTAAAATATGTGGAAATTTGTCTACAGGTTTTGTTAATACCCCATTCACTTACATTGTACCATATGATGTTGCTGATTTTTTGGTGCAAATTTCACCAAAAATCTTCACCCATAATACCTATCCTGAATTTTTTTCCTGGACTCAGCTGCTACATACACTGGCTTGGGATAAATATACAGTCGTGCGTATGTGGCTTCAGAAATGAATGGCTCAGTATACTAGCTGTGATAAACAGGGCTAGCACACTGACTGTGCACATGGTTGTGTGTATATAGCCTTAACAGAAGTTTTTCTTCCATTGCTCTGATTCTCTGATTTTTACAAACTTGATCCTGTCTGCCCTGTCCTCTTATATGACCTATTCCTCCAAGACCAGTTCTAGTACATATATTCCTTATACAGCTATATAACCCACATACAACCATACTGAGAACCCACTGCCGCTATTATTTTTGTATTCTGATCTGTCACAATCTCCTTTGTGTTGGACGGAGGTAACTTGAGTCCACCCTCCACCTATTCAGCATATGTATATGTCTCCTTTAATTGCATCATATACTGCTGTTATCATGGTAAAACAGGCTACACTGTCATTAGGGTTTCATAAGGTATTTGTAAAATAATCTAGAAAAGTGACAGATCCCAGGAGTGCTCCCAGAATACAGGGAACATGCGGTTTTGAAAGTTATAAAAAATGAAGTCCATAAGAAAGTCATGCAAATGCAGATTTTCTTTAATTCCACACCATTCTGTTTTTTATAGCTTTCTAGCACATCACAGGGATTATTATATGTTACCATTTCGATGTACAATTTATCCCACAAACATTACCCTCATACGGCTCTGTGAACTGTAAAACAAAAAATGTTATGGCATTTGGAAAGTGGTGAGTAAAGAATGAAAAATGGCTGCAGCATGAAGGGATTAAAGGGGTAGACTAACTCCGATCATTGCAAGTCTGCCTTCTCTAGCCCTTTGGTGATCATCAGGGGGATATACCAGAGCTGAAGATGCTTACAAATGCTGCAAGGAAACAGAGCTTTACATGGCATCCTATCACATGTTACATGATTTGTATACTTCATCCATGTTCCATTCATGGAGCAGTATTGGATTTCATACTGTTTCGGAACATGATCTGTCATTAAAGGAGATGTTACGTCACATGTGAGCTGTGTTCCTTGGACTGTTCAGGATATATAGTGACTTTGTTGCAAGTTCTTGCTGGTAACTTGACTTCACTTGATCCTCCTCTGGTTATAGTAGTGCTCATCGGTAATTTCAGACCTTCCTCGATTTGTCTAGAGGTGATCATTTTGGCTATTCTTCAATCCATTCAAACAGTAGTTCCCTTCTTTTTTACGTGTCTTTCAGATCTTGGTTGCCACTTCAAGGCATCTGAGATTATTTGACCTGGGCCGCCTATAATGTGCTGCAGGTCTCTGAATGTTTTTCCCCCTCCAATTAACTTTTTTATTAAAGTATGTTTTTATGACAATGTCTGGAAATACCAGTTTTCCCCATTATTTTAGCAGGAAATACATTATAACTAGAGATGAGCGAACACTAAAATGTTCGAGGTTCGAAATTCGATTCGAACAGCCGCTCAATGTTCGTGTGTTCGAACGGGTTTCGAACCCCATTATAGTCTATGGGGAACAGATACTCGTTAAGGGGGAAACCCAAATCCGTGTCTGGAGGGTCACCAAGTCCACTATGACACCCCAGGAAATGATGCCAACACCTCTGGAATGACACTGGGACAGCAGGGGAAGCATGTCTGGGGGCATCTAACACACCAAAGACCCTCTATTACCCCAACATCACAGCCTAACAACTACACACTTTACACACTCAATACCACCTCTCTGACAGTAGGAAAACACCTTGAAACATGTGTATTTGGCACTTGCAGTGAGGAGAGCTTGTCACCAGCAGTGAATTTGGCCCTTGTAGTAAGTTGAGGTTGGCACCAACATTTGTTTTGAAAATCAGGGTGGATTGAGCCTCTAACCAGCAGAGTTTGGGCAAATTCATGGTGGAGGGAGCCTCTAAAAACCCCAGTTTGGACCAATTCATGGTGGAGGGAGACTCTAAAAACCCCAGTTTGGACCAATTCATGGTGGAGGGAGCCTCTAAAAACCCCAGTTTGGACCAATTCATGGTGGAGGGAGCCTCTAACCAGCCCAGTTTGGGCAAATTCATGGTGGAGGGAGCCTCTAACCAGCCCAGTTTGGACCAATTAATGGTGGAGGGAGCCTCTAACCAGCCCAGTTTGGACCAATTAATGGTGGAGGGAGCCTCTAACCACCCCAGTTTGGACCAATTCATGGTGGAGGGAGCCTCTAACCAGCCCAGTTTGGACCAATTCATGGTGGAGGGAGCCTCTAAAAAACCCAGTTTGGACCAATTCATGGTGGAGGGAGCCTCTAAACAGCCCAGTTTGGGCAAATTCATGGTGGAGGGAGCCTCTAACCACCCCAGTTTGGACCAATTCATGGTGGAGGGAGCCTCTAAACAGCCAAGTTTGGACCAATTCATGGTGAAGGGAGCCTCTAAAAACCCGTTTGGACCAATTCATGGTGGAGGGAGCCTCTAAAAACCCCAGTTTGGACCAATTCATGGTGGAGGGAGCCTCTAACCAGCCCAGTTTGGACCAATTCATGGTGGAGGGAGCCTCTAAACAGCCCAGTTTGGGCAAATTCATGGTGGAGGGAGCCTCTAAAAAACCCAGTTTGGACCAATTCATGGTGGAGGGAGCCTCTAATTAGCCCAGTTTGGACCAATTAATTGTGGAGGGAGCCTCTAACCAGCCCAGTTTGGACCAATTAATGGTGGAGGGAGCCTCTAACCACCCCAGTTTGGACCAATTCATGGTGGAGGGAGCCTCTAAACAGCCAAGTTTGGACCAATTCATGGTGAAGGGAGCCTCTAAAAACCCGTTTGGACCAATTCATGGTGGAGGGAGCCTCTAAAAACCCCAGTTTGGACCAATTCATGGTGGAGGGAGCCTCTAACCAGCCCAGTTTGGGCAAATTCATGGTGGAGGGAGCCTCTAACCAGCCCAGTTTGGACCAATTAATGGTGGAGGGAGCCTCTAACCAGCCCAGTTTGGACCAATTAATGGTGGAGGGAGCCTCTAACCACCCCAGTTTGGACCAATTCATGGTGGAGGGAGCCTCTAACCAGCCCAGTTTGGACCAATTCATGGTGGAGGGAGCCTCTAAAAAACCCAGTTTGGACCAATTCATGGTGGAGGGAGCCTCTAAACAGCCCAGTTTGGGCAAATTCATGGTGGAGGGAGCCTCTAACCACCCCAGTTTGGACCAATTCATGGTGGAGGGAGCCTCTAAACAGCCAAGTTTGGACCAATTCATGGTGAAGGGAGCCTCTAAAAACCCGTTTGGACCAATTCATGGTGGAGGGAGCCTCTAACCAGCCCAGTTTGGGCAAATTCATGGTGGAGGGAGCCTCTAAACAGCCCAGTTTGGGCAAATTCATGGTGGAGGGAGCCTCTAACCAGCCCAGTTTGGACCAATTCATGGTGGAGGGAGCCTCTAACCAGCCCAGTTTGGGCAAATTCATGGTGGAGGGAGCCTCTAAACAGCCCAGTTTGGGCAAATTCATGGTGGAGGGAGCCTCTAACCAGCCCAGTTTGGACCAATTAATGGTGGAGGGAGCCTCTAAACAGCCAAGTTTTGGGAAATTCATGGTGGAGGGAGCCTCTAACCAGCCCAGTTTGGACCAATTAATGGTGGAGGGAGCCTCTAACCACCCCAGTTTGGACCAATTCATGGTGGAGGGAGCCTCTAAACAGCCAAGTTTGGACCAATTCATGGTGGAGGGAGCCTCTAAAAACCCCAGTTTGGACCAATTCATGGTGGAGGGAGCCTCTAACCAGCCCAGTTTGGGCAAATTCATGGTGGAGGGAGCCTCTAAACAGCCCAGTTTGGGCAAATTCATGGTGGAGGGAGCCTCTAACCAGCCCAGTTTGGACCAATTAATGGTGGAGGGAGCCTCTAAACAGCCAAGTTTTGGGAAATTCATGGTGGAGGGAGCCTCTAACCAGCCCAGTTTGGACCAATTAATGGTGGAGGGAGCCTCTAACCACCCCAGTTTGGACCAATTCATGGTGGAGGGAGCCTCTAAACAGCCAAGTTTGGACCAATTCATGGTGGAGGGAGCCTCTAAAAACCCCAGTTTGGACCAATTCATGGTGGAGGGAGCCTCTAACCAGCCCAGTTTGGGCAAATTCATGGTGGAGGGAGCCTCTAAACAGCCCAGTTTGGGCAAATTCATGGTGGAGGGAGCCTCTAACCACCCCAGTTTGGACCAATTCATGGTGGAGGGAGCCTCTAAACAGCCAAGTTTGGACCAATTCATGGTGAAGGGAGCCTCTAAAAACCCGTTTGGACCAATTCATGGTGGAGGGAGCCTCTAACCAGCCCAGTTTGGGCAAATTCATGGTGGAGGGAGCCTCTAAACAGCCCAGTTTGGGCAAATTCATGGTGGAGGGAGCCTCTAACCAGCCCAGTTTGGACCAATTCATGGTGGAGGGAGCCTCTAACCAGCCCAGTTTGGGCAAATTCATGGTGGAGGGAGCCTCTAAACAGCCCAGTTTGGGCAAATTCATGGTGGAGGGAGCCTCTAACCACCCCAGTTTGGACCAATTCATGGTGGAGGGAGCCTCTAAACAGCCAAGTTTGGACCAATTCATGGTGAAGGGAGCCTCTAAAAACCCGTTTGGACCAATTCATGGTGGAGGGAGCCTCTAACCAGCCCAGTTTGGGCAAATTCATGGTGGAGGGAGCCTCTAAACAGCCCAGTTTGGGCAAATTCATGGTGGAGGGAGCCTCTAACCAGCCCAGTTTGGACCAATTCATGGTGGAGGGAGCCTCTAACCAGCCCAGTTTGGGCAAATTCATGGTGGAGGGAGCCTCTAAACAGCCCAGTTTGGGCAAATTCATGGTGGAGGGAGCCTCTAACCAGCCCAGTTTGGACCAATTCATGGTGGAGGGAGCCTCTAACCAGCCCAGTTTGGACCAATTCATGGTGGAGGGAGCCTCTAAAAAACCCAGTTTGGACCAATTCATGGTGGAGGGAGCCTCTAAACAGCCCAGTTTGGGCAAATTCATGGTGGAAGGAGCCTCTAACCAGCAGAGTTGTGGGAAAGCAGGGTGGAGGGAGCCTCTAACCAGCAGAGTTGGTGGAAATCAGGGTGGAGGGAGCCTCTAACCAGCAGAGTTGGGGGAAATCATGTTGGAGGGAGCCTAGTATTAGCAGAATTGTGCAACGCTTATGGTGGATGAGTATGAGGATGCGGAGGAATTGGAGAGGTTGAGTACAGACATGGAGTTTCATGTTGGGGTGCTTTACACAGGTGGGCACAAAAATGAAGGCTCTATCCAGTGGTGGTTCATTTTTATCAAAGTGAGCCGGTCGGCACTCTCAGCTGACAGACGGGTGCGCTTGTCAGTGATGATGCCACCGGCTGCACTGAACACCCTCTCAGATAGGACGCTGGCGGCAGGACAGGACAGCACCTCCAAGGCATATAGGGCAAGTTCAAGCCACAGGTCCAACTTCGACACCCAATACGTGTAGGGCGCAGAGGGGTCGGAGAGGACAGGGCTGTGGTCGGAAAGGTATTCCCGCAACATGCGCCTATACTTCTCACGCCTGGTGACACTAGGACCCTCCGTGGCGGCACTTTGGCGAGGGGGTGCCATCAAGGTGTCCCAGACCTTAGACAGTGTGCCCCTCGTTTGTGTGGACCGGTGAGAACTTGGTTGCCTACTGGAGGAACTGCCCTCCCTGCCGCCAACGTCACATGCTGGAAACATCTCCATCATATTCTGCACCAATTGCCTGTGGCAAGCATTGATGCGATTGGCCCTCCCCTCTACCGGAATAAAAGACGAGATGTTGTTTTTATACCGGGGGTCAAGGATAGCAAAGATCCAGTACTGGTTGTCCTCCATGATTTTGACAATACGCTTGTCGGTTGTAAAGCACCCCAACATGAACTCAGCCATGTCTGCCACAGTGTTAGTTGGCATGACTCCTCTGGCCCCACCGGAAAGTTCAATCTCCATTTCCTCCTCATCCTCCATGTCTACCCATCCGCGCTGCAACAATGGGACGATTCGAAGTTGCCCGGAAGCCTCCTGTATCACCATCACATCATCGGACAACTCTTCTTCCTCCTCCTCCTCCTCCTCCTCCTCCTCCATTAAACGCAGTGAAGCGGACAGATGTGTGGACCTACTCTCCAGCTGTGACGGATCGGATGCTATCCCTAACTCCTCTGTGTGATCTGAGTTATCCCTGATGTCAATCAGGGATTCTCTCAGAACACACAAGAGCGGGATTGTAAGGCTCACCATCGCATCCTCAGAGCTCACCCTCCTTGTGGACTCCTCAAAGACCCGTAGGATGTCACAAAGGTCTCTCATCCATGGCCACTCATGGATGTGAAACTGAGGCAGCTGACTTTGTGGCACCCTAGGGTTTTGTAGCTGGTATTCCATCAAAGGTCTCTGCTGCTCAACCACTCTATTCAACATCTGAAACGTTGAGTTCCAGCGTGTGGGGACGTCGCACAAAAGCCGGTGTTGTGGCACATGCAGGCGTTGCTGGAGAGATTTTAAGCTAGCAGCGGCTACTGTCGACTTGCGAAAGTGGGCGCACATGCGCCGCACTTTCACCAGTAGCTCTGGAACATTGGGGTAGCTCTTTAGGAAACGTTGCACCACTAGGTTGAAGACGTGGGCCAGGCATGGAACATGTTGGAGTCCGGCAAGCTCCAGAGCTGCTACCAGGTTCCGGCCGTTATCACAAACGACCATGCCTGGGCCCAGGTGCAGCGGCTCAAACCATATTGCCGTCTCATCGAGGAGGGCATCCCTCACCTCGGAGGCAGTGTGCTGTCTGTCCCCCAAGCTGATCAGCTTCAGCACAGCCTGCTGACGTCTACCAACGCCAGTGCTGCAACGTTTCCAACTCGTAGCTGGGGTCAATCTAACAGCGGAGGAGGAGGCGGTGGCGGAGGAGGAGGCGGTGGCGGAGGAGGAGGCGGTAGAGGAGGAGGAGGAGGGGGGTGTTCTTCTCGTGTCCCTGCCAGGAATGTTAGGCGGGGAGACGAGGTACACCGGGCCAGTTTGGGAAGCAGTCCCAGCCTCAACTACATTCACCCAGTGTGCCGTCAGTGAAATGTAGCGTCCCTGTCCGCATGCACTTGTCCACGCGTCGGTGGTCAAGTGGACCTTTGTGCAAAGCGCGGAACTAAGGGCCCGCCTGATGTTGAGTGACACGTGCTGGTGCAAGGCGGGGACGGCACACCGGGAGAAGTAGTGACGGCTAGGGACGGCATAGCGAGGTGCCGCAGTTGCCATCAGGTCCAGGAAGGCGGGAGTTTCAACAAGCCGGAACGCCAACATCTCCTGGGCCAGCAGTTTAGCGATGTTGGCGTTCAAGGCTTGCGCGTGTGGGTGGTTAGCAGTGTATTTCTGCCGCCGCTCCAATGTCTGAGAGATGGTGGGTTGTTGTAAAGAAACGCCTGATGGTGCCTTTGATGGTGCAGGAGAAGGAGATAAGACAGGACCAGGGGAGGATGAGGTAGAAGTCAACAAAGTGGCGGAGGCAGATGAAGTGGTGTCCTGGCTCGTCCTCTGGAGTGCATCGCCAGCACAGTCAGCAGTGGCAGTGGCAGAGGCAGAGGCAGAGGCAGTGGCAGTGGCGTGAACGGCAGGCGGCCTTTGTCCTGCCGTTGCTGCCTGCCACTGATTCCAGTGCTTGGATTCCAAATGACGGCGCATTGAAGTGGTGGACAGGTTGCTCTTCTCAGAGCCCCTAATCAATTTCGAGAGGCAAATTGTGCAGACAACACTATATCTGTCCTCGGCGCATTCCTTGAAAAAACTCCACACCTTCGAGAAACGTGCCCTCGAGGTGGGAGTTTTTCGGGGCTGGGTACGAACTGGAACATCTTGGGAGATTCCGGGTGTGGCCTGGCTTCGCCTAAGCTGCTGACCTCTGCCTCTGCCTCTAGCTACCCTTTTTGGTGCTGCACCTGCCTCAACATCCACACTACTTTCCCCGCTTGACATCCCCCCTGTCCAGGTCGGGTCAGTGTCCTCATCATCCACCACTTCCTCTTCCAACTCCTGTCTCATCTCCTCCTCCCGCACAATGCGCCGGTCAACTGGATGCCCTGACGGCAACTGCGTCACATCATCGTCGATGAGGGTGGGTTGCTGGTCATCCACCACCAAATCGAACGGAGATGGAGGAGACTCTAGTGTTTGAGCATCTGGACACAGATGCTCCTCTGTTAGGTTCGTGGAATCGTGACGTGGAGAGGCAGGTTGAGGGACAATGAAAGGAGCGGAGAACAGCTCTGGGGAGCAGGGACAGTTTGGGTTATTGTTCTGTAAAGCTTCGGAATTTTGGGAGGAAGGAAGACAAGACTGTTGGGTAATAGGAGGAGAGGAGGCAGAGTCTGACTGGCTGCTGGACAATGTGCTGTAAGCGTTCTCTGACAGCCATTGCAAGACCTGTTCCTGGTTCTCGGGCCTACTAAGGTTTGTACCCTGCAGTTTAGTTAATGTGGCAAGCAACCCTGGCACTGTGGAGTGGCGCAATGCTTGCTGCCCCACAGGAGTAGGCACGGGACGCCCTGTGGCTTCACTGCTACCTTGCTCCCCAGAACCATTCCCCCGACCTCGCCCACGGCCTCGTCCACGTCCCTTTCCGGGAGCCTTGCGCATTTTGAATTCCTAGTTAGAAATTGGCACTGTATACCAGTAGTAAAAATTGTGGGTGCACGTAACCCCAATATATTCTTTGAATTCCCAGTCAGAAACTGGCACTATATGGCAGTAGCAAGAAATGAGGGTATTTGTATTCCCAATATACTCTTTGAATTCCCAGTCAGACAATGGCACTGTATACCAGTAGTAAAAATTGTGGGTGCACGTAACCCCAATATATTCTTTGAATTACCAGTCAGACACTGGCACTATATGGCAGTAGCAAGAAATGAGGGTATTTGTATTCCCAATATATTCTTTGAATTCCCAGTCAGACAATGGCACTGTATACCAGTAGTAAAAATTGTGGGTGCACGTAACCCCAATATATTCTTTGAATTCCCAGTCAGAAACTGGCACTATATGGCAGTAGCAAGAAATGAGGGTATTTGTATTCCCAATATACTCTTTGAATTCCCAGTCAGACAATGGCACTGTATACCAGTAGTAAAAATTGTGGGTGCACGTAACCCCAATATATTCTTTGAATTCCCAGTCAGAAACTGGCACTATATGGCAGTAGCAAGAAATGAGGGTATTTGTATTCCCAATATACTCTTTGAATTCCCAGTCAGACAATGGCACTGTATACCAGTAGTAAAAATTGTGGGTGCACGTAACCCCAATATATTCTTTGAATTACCAGTCAGAAACTGGCACTATATGGCAGTAGCAAGAAATGAGGGTATTTATAACCCCAATATATTCTTTGAATTCCCAGTCAGACAATGGCACTGTATACCAGTAGTAAAAATTGGGGGTGCACGTAACCCCAATATATTCTTTGAATTCCCAGTCAGAAACTGGCACTATATGGCAGTAGCAAGAAATGAGGGTATTTGTATTCCCAATATACTCTTTGAATTCCCAGTCAGACAATGGCACTGTATACCAGTAGTAAAAATTGTGGGTGCACGTAACCCCAATATATTCTTTGAATTACCAGTCAGAAACTGGCACTATATGGCAGTAGCAAGAAATGAGGGTATTTATAACCCCAATATATTCTTTGAATTCCCAGTCAGACAATGGCACTGTATACCAGTAGTAAAAATTGTGGGTGCACGTAACCCCAATATATTCTTTGAATTCCCAGTCAGAAACTGGCACTATATGGCAGTAGCAAGAAATGAGGGTATTTGTATTCCCAATATACTCTTTGAATTCCCAGTCAGACAATGGCACTGTATACCAGTAGTAAAAATTGTGGGTGCACGTAACCCCAATATATTCTTTGAATTACCAGTCAGAAACTGGCACTATATGGCAGTAGCAAGAAATGAGGGTATTTGTATTCCCAATATACTCTTTGAATTCCCAGTCAGACAATGGCACTGTATACCAGTAGTAAAAATTGTGGGTGCACGTAACCCCAATATATTCTTTGAATTACCAGTCAGACACTGGCACTATATGGCAGTAGCAAGAAATGAGGGTATTTGTATTCCCAATATATTCTTTGAATTCCCAGTCAGACAATGGCACTGTATACCAGTAGTAAAAATTGTGGGTGCACGTAACCCCAATATATTCTTTGAATTACCAGTCAGAAACTGGCACTATATGGAAGTAGCAAGAAATGAGGGTATTTATAACCCCAATATATTCTTTGAATTCCCAGTCAGACAATGGCACTGTATACCAGTAGTAAAAATTGTGGGTGCACGTAACCCCAATATATTCTTTGAATTCCCAGTCAGAAACTGGCACTATATGGCAGTAGCAAGAAATGAGGGTATTTGTATTCCCAATATACTCTTTGAATTCCCAGTCAGACAATGGCACTGTATACCAGTAGTAAAAATTGTGGGTGCACGTAACCCCAATATATTCTTTGAATTACCAGTCAGAAACTGGCACTATATGGCAGTAGCAAGAAATGAGGGTATTTATAACCCCAATATATTCTTTGAATTCCCAGTCAGACAATGGCACTGTATACCAGTAGTAAAAATTGTGGGTGCACGTAACCCCAATATATTCTTTGAATTCCCAGTCAGAAACTGGCACTATATGGCAGTAGCAAGAAATGAGGGTATTTGTATTCCCAATATACTCTTTGAATTCCCAGTCAGACAATGGCACTGTATACCAGTAGTAAAAATTGTGGGTGCACGTAACCCCAATATATTCTTTGAATTCCCAGTCAGAAACTGGCACTATATGGCAGTAGCAAGAAATGAGGGTATTTGTATTCCCAATATACTCTTTGAATTCCCAGTCAGACAATGGCACTGTATACCAGTAGTAAAAATTGTGGGTGCACGTAACCCCAATATATTCTTTGAATTACCAGTCAGAAACTGGCACTATATGGCAGTAGCAAGAAATGAGGGTATTTATAACCCCAATATATTCTTTGAATTCCCAGTCAGACAATGGCACTGTATACCAGTAGTAAAAATTGTGGGTGCACGTAACCCCAATATATTCTTTGAATTCCCAGTCAGAAACTGGCACTATATGGCAGTAGCAAGAAATGAGGGTATTTGTATTCCCAATATACTCTTTGAATTCCCAGTCAGACAATGGCACTGTATACCAGTAGTAAAAATTGTGGGTGCACGTAACCCCAATATATTCTTTGAATTACCAGTCAGAAACTGGCACTATATGGCAGTAGCAAGAAATGAGGGTATTTGTATTCCCAATATACTCTTTGAATTCCCAGTCAGACAATGGCACTGTATACCAGTAGTAAAAATTGGGGGTGCACGTAACCCCAATATATTCTTTGAATTCCCAGTCAGACACTGGCACTATATGGCAGTAGCAAGAAATGAGGGTATTTGTATTCCCAATATATTCTTTGAATTCCCAGTCAGACAATGGCACTGTATACCAGTAGTAAAAATTGTGGGTGCACGTAACCCCAATATATTCTTTGAATTACCAGTCAGAAACTGGCACTATATGGCAGTAGCAAGAAATGAGGGTATTTGTATTCCCAATATATTCTTTGAATTCCCAGTCAGACAATGGCACTGTATACCAGTAGTAAAAATTGTGGGTGTATATAGCCCCAATTCTATTGCTAGGGGACTTGCAGGGTATTTCTGGGGTGAAGGTGGGGGGGCACACCGTTGGAACGGGTATCGGGGTATATATCGGGTATACGGGAATACACTGACAGTGTATTCCATTCAGGATCCTGGGAAAGCTGGGTTGCGGCGATTGAGCCCGTCAGTGCCACGTTACACTGACAAGCTTCTCCCTGGAATTTAGCTCTTACAAGAGCTGTTGGTTGTCTTCTCCTTCCTATCCTAGCCTGTCCCTGCCTACCCAGAATCTAAGCCCTAGCTAGCTGGACGGAAACCTCCGTCCCCGGTGAATTGCAAGCTCAGAATGACGCGAAGCTGGGCGGCGCTGTTCTTTTAAATTAGAGGTCACATGTTTTCGGCAGCCAATGGGTTTTGCCTACTTTTTTCAACGTCACCGGTGTCGTAGTTCCTGTCCCACCTACCCTGCGCTGTTATTGGAGCAAAAAAGGCGCCAGGGAAGGTGGGAGGGGAATCGAGTAATGGCGCACTTTACCACGCGGTGTTCGATTCGATTCGAACATGCCGAACAGCCTAATATCCGATCGAACATGAGTTCGATAGAACACTGTTCGCTCATCTCTAATTATAACCAACTTGGGCGACATTTTCCACCCTCCTACCTTAAATATAGACCAAAATGGACCCCTTTTACTGCACAGAATGACTGACCTCACCAATGTACCGTATATTCTCGAGTATAAGTCGACCCGAATATAAGCTGACCCCCCTAATTTTGCAACAAAAAACTGGGAAAACTTATTCGAGCTTATTCGGGGAAAATGCATGACATTCTGTTTGTGCTCATGTTAATCCTAGCAAGCTTTGGGCCTATATGGTAATGTGTCAGACATCATGTGGTCTGGGATATTACCATATAAGCCCAAAGCCTGTGCTAGCAGTACTATATAGGCCCAAAGCCTTATGGTAGTAGTAACAGCCTGTTGCCATACAGGCCCAAAGCCTGTACTAGCAGTAACAGGCTATTACTACTAGCACAGGCTTTGGGCCTATATGGTAATATCCCAGACCACGTAGGCCCAAAGCCGGCTAGGATTAACATTGGATCCCGGAGAGGTAAGTAACATTGTTTATTATTTTCTCCCAACTCCCCTGGGGCTCTGATTATTATACTCAATACCCCCAAGTATAATAATAGCGGCAGTGGGATCATGGCCTGGGTTCGGGCCTACTCACTGCTGGCCTCTGCGGCCTATAGTATAAGGTTGACATGGGGGTTGGCAGTGAGCAGGCCCGGGAAGGTTGGTAAATAGGCTGCTACCTGCTGGGAATACTTCAGCAGGTAGCAGCCTATTATAAAACAAACAAACATTAAGTTCTCATACTTACCGACCTCGCACTGCTCATGCTGCTCCCTCTGCGGCTGCCTCATCTTCCCCGGCAGTATACTGCGTCTCAGCGTAGGGGGCATGATGACGCCGCCTTCGCTGAGATGCAGTAAGACGTCATCGACACATGCTGGGTGCAGGCCTGAGCTTACGTGGCGACGTCATCCGGCGTGTGATGTAGCCAGGGGAGGGGGCCTGGACTGGAGTAGAGGCCCGCTGCTGACTGTGGTAGGCCGCTGGAGCAGCGCTGCTGCCGATAGGTGGGTAGTCAGGCAGCGCTGTCTCCAGGGCCGCCATAAGATGTTTCCAAGGCAGAGAAGATGCTCTGGAAACATCTTGGGGCGGTCCTGGAGACAGCGCTGCCTCATCACTCACCTATCAGCAGCAGCGCTGCTCCAGCGGCCTACCACAGATGTCTTTCACAGGTGCACAGGCGCACTTTTTCAGCACAAAAACTGTGCTGAAAAATTTGGCTTATACTCAAGTATATACGGTAACTTACTGCTATTATTTAGAATAACCATTTTCAATGAATGATTCAGTTGCTCAGAATGAGTGATATTCATGTCCGAATTGATGACTCCATCAATGATTTTTCTACTAGTCTACTACACTAACAAGTAAATGATTTGCTATGTAGAAATATATAAATGTCACTTCTAGCAAAAACATTGATTTATCAACTTACGTTAGGTTCACACTAGCACTCGGGTGTCTGTCGGTCGGGTCCACATGGGGACCCAAAAGATGGAGATGCCATCCTCTTAAAAAATGGTTACTCACAGACCCCATAGACCAGGGGTCCTCAAACTTTTTAAACAGTGGGCCGGAGGCAGAGCAGGTTGCACAGACATCGGGAGCGGTGCCCTCCAATAGGTAAAGTGAATTGCTCTCCATGGCCTGGCCCGAGCCCCCCAGGAGCTTCATTATAAATGCACGCCTGTCGGCGTTGTCGACGGGGCCAGACAGAAGTGCTTGGCGGGCCGCATGTGGCCCTCGGGCCGCAGTTTGAGGACCCCTGCCATAGACTTTAATGCGGTCCTCCAGGTTTCCACCATATACTGACTTTTCTCTCTGCCGATTTTAAGAGAAATCTGCAAAGCAGATGTGAATACAGTCTTAAAGATGCTGGACAGCTATTTTTTTAACACTACTGTATATCAACAACTGTTCTTCCAAGGAACAGCTGGCATTTCTGAGATTATAAGGAAGGGGTCAGCGACCTTTGGCTCTCCAGCTGCTGTGAAACTACAACTCTCAGCATGCTCCATTCACTTCCATGGGAGTTCCAAGAACAGCAGAGTAACGCTGGGTTCACACTAGCACCCGGACTCCGTTCTGAGCTTTCCATCTTCTGCATGCGCAAGACAGAAAGCTGTCAGACTGGGTCCGGCCGTGAGCGCCGGTGAGCGTTTTATGCTCTCCGCCGCAAAACCGTTTTTTTTAAAACTGGACACAGAGTACTGCACGTCCGACTCTGTGTCCGGTTTTAAAAAAACGGTTTCGCGGCGGAGAGCATAAAACGCTCACCGGCGCTCACGGCCGGATGCCTTTCAAACCCATTCAAATGAATGGGTATGAAAGAGTCCTGCAGCTTTCCGTCTCCTGCTCTGTTTTGTGCAGGAAACGGAAACCTGTATGAACGGAGACCGGGCGCAGATGTGAACGAGCCCTAAGTATGCATGCTGGGAGTTGCAGTTTTATAACAGTTGGAGAGCTGAAGGTTGCCTATCCTTACAGGATATAGATGGAAATTAAAGTAGTTTAATTCATAATTCTATAAACTCACATAACCTATGGTAGATCCCTCTTGTTAATCAGTGCTATTATAATAGATGATGATGGGTCTTTTTATAGAATACATAAAGTATCTCAGAATACCATATAATGTATGGAGGAACGGTATCATGGACATAACAGTGTTTACTATAAAACCGACATTGGCCTTGTATAATCCCATCTGCTGCATCATGTGTTTTGCAGCTCTGGTCTCTTGTCTGGAGACTGATAAGCAAGTCCTGAGTCAGGATCATAGTGATAGAAAGACCTGTCCCTTATCACACTTTGCCATCCCGCACAGATACAGACCCAAACACACCCAAACTACAGAACTTTGAGTCCTAGTAAATATAACTTAACGCTTGGAATGCTGCTTTACAGATGTAGCAGAGATGAGCTTGTAATTGGCAGTATGTGCAGCGGTGTCACCACATGCTGATTGGGTTTTCATATTTTTTACGTATAATATATATTTAACATTATAATAACCCGCATAGTTGTCATGTTGCACAATTTTAGCTCTGCTACATTTGTACTCCAGTTGATAACTCACAAAATTTTCATTTTCTCAAAAAAATATGAGAAATGGAGTCGAAATATTAAAACCTCAGTTACGCTAGGTTCACACCTGCATTTGAGTTTCCGTTCAGGGGGTCCTAATGTAATCCGCTTAAAAAAAAGTGGTTGTCTGTGGAAATCCGTGGACCCCTTAAACTATAATGGGGCGCAGGTATGAACCCAGCCTTAACCCTTGGGTGACAAAAAGTCACACAGTTGATTAAAAGAAATTTCAATGTATCTCTACTAGAGATGGGCGAACCATTTCAGCATGAGATGGTTTTGACCCAAATATTCCAAATTATTTGTTTTTTTTTTTTTAACTAAGCCAAACAATTTGGGATTAATCTCAGACAAACTAAAATGGCCTCCGTGGCATGCATTGGGGTAAATTATTATACTCTGGGGTTTCCTGAGATCCCAGAGTATAAGTGGAGGCCCAGTGGAGGGGAAAAAAATTAAAAATTGTTCACTCACCTTCTCTTACCTCTTTTGGGCCTCCTTGGTCCAGGTGACGTCATATGTCCAGGGTGAACGGAAAGGCCTGTGACTGGGCCATAGTGGTGACAAGGACGCGCTAAGCTTCATGACGTCAAGACGCACTGCATGTCCATGTCACCGATGAGGTCCAATCACAGGCCTCCGCAGTGATGCCGGGAGTATAACGTCACCTAGGAAATCAAGAGAGAGAGCAGGACACCGCAAGAAGGGCTAAAAGAGATAAAGGAAGGTGAGTGTGAATGTTTTTTTTAATTATTTCTTACACCTCCTCCGGAGCACCACCTATTATACTCTGGGATGCAATGACACTGCATGCTATTCAGCCAAGTGAACTAAGATCTGATGAAGGGGTGAAGCATCCTGTGTGACTCTCAAACCCCGAAACGCGTAATCTGAAATCAAATAAAAGTCCCGTTATTAGAAGGACATATCTTCTGATCATCATTTCTGCTCCGAGTTGAGCGCGTTAACCAACTGTCTATTGGCTTTCTCCAATATCTACCTGTGCATTAATAAAAGTAAGGATAGGGTTGGGGGAGGGGACCATCATTCAGAGGATACTATTACTGTAATAGTGCCCACACTTGTAATATTACCTGTGTGTGGAAGGGGACTATTACCTGTGCAGGGGCACTACTAAGGCATTATTACAGTAATATTGTTGGATGCAGGATGTCTATTCTGCACCCCATGCCCAGCGGCACCATAGTGAAGGTTCCAGGAGCAGAATAAAAGGTACCCACATACTGTGTGTCAGAACAGGTCCTGGGAGCTGCATCAATAATTAGGTAAGTGAAAGTGATCTGCTGGTATAGGCAACACTAGCAGGTCACTCTCAAAAATGGGTCCTGTGGGTTGACACGGTAGCTTGCAGAGTCCTGAGTTCAAATCCTGCCAAGGACATCATCTGCAAGGAGTTTGTATTTTCTCCCTGTGTTTTCACAAAATTACACACAGCATAGGAGTATCAGCCAACACCTAGTAGCCCACAGAGGTCCCCAGTGACTAAGTCAGCCTGGTAATGGTCCGCCATTAAAGACCTCAGTCAGAGTAACATCAGAAGGGTACCTGTACCTTAGTGAGATCATGAAGAACCCCATGGATTATGCACTTGCCAAGTCACTGATGTTGTTGAATAGTTATGTTGCAGAAGAAATAAATGACTTTCTAAGGGGATCCCATTGATCACCTTTATTTTCCATAGGCCATTCCGCTATATACTACCCTCCCACTTGTTAAACTGCTGTGTCTACTCTAGCCTTCAATATTGATCATCTTATCAATCTTTTTAACAGCCATTGACCTAGTGTTAACCCCCTAATCCAAAGCTGCATAAAACAGGGTCCCATGACCACTGCCTGGTACTAGTAGCAGCTCCTTACGCACCTCAAAGGACCCCAATTTCCGAAGGAAGAACAGCCCGCTAGTCCTTTTCTTATACACCTTGTCTGCATTTAATCTCCAGGGTAGTTTGTCATCCAGATGTACACCAATGTATTTGTAGAATCTAACCCTTTCCACTTCCTGATCCTCAATACAAACCAAGTTGTTGGTAGTTATAGCCTCCCCAAAATCATTAACCATCTCCGTAGTGTGTTAGGCGATGCCCCATTGAGGTGGCATCCAATGGTCCATTCCATTCCGATAAAAATTGAGCAGGTCCTATCCAGAAGTCTCCATAGAGGTAAGTTAATCACACAATGTATTCGGATGTCACTCAGATTGAACCTCACAATGTCATGGGGCCTGATTTTCTACAACAGTCAGGGAATCCTCAACACATCTTCCCAGCACCAGAGGATAGGGGGGTATTATGCACAAATAGAGGACTGGGGTAGGTGAGTATAACTTTTTCTTTTTTTAATTTTACATCTACCCAGCCATGACTGGGATTTAATTTTATCCTAGGAAATCCCAGGGGACAGTGGGCACACACTCATATACATAAGAAAGTCACTTGGTCCTGACAAAATCAGCCAGTTTGGACTTCATTTTAGACTTTTAGACTTCATCACCACAATTATCAGAAAGGTAAGGAAAGTATTTTGTGAATCCCTTTGGAAACAGAGACATGTAAATGATTAATACCTCTGTACAGAGCTGTATAAGCAACTGGAAATACTAGTGCAACTGAATAAATTAGAATATCATCAAAAAGTTCTGGACTGTTGCTCAAAGGTGTTTTCAGATGAAAGTAAGTTTTGCACTTCATTTGGAAGGTCCCAGAGTCTGGAGGAAGAACGGAGGGGGCGCTGTACACAATCCAAGCTGCTTGAGGTCTAGTGTGAAGTTTCCACAGTCAGTGATGGTTTGGGGAGCCATGTCATCTGCTGGTGTAGGTCCACTGTGTTTTATCAAGACCAAAGTCAGCGCAGACGTCTACCAGAATATTCTAGAGCCCTTCATGCTTCCCTCTGCCCACAAGCTTTCTGGAGATGGAATTTTCATTTTCCAACAGGACTTGGCCCCTGTCCACACTGCCAAAAGTACCAAGACCTGGTTTAATAACCCCAGTATCACTGTGCTTGATTGGCCAGCAAATTCGCCTGACCTTAACCTCATAGAGAATCTATAGGTATTGTCAAGAGGAAGATGAGAGACACCAGACCCTACAATGTGGACGAGCTGAAGGCTGCTGTCATACAACCTGGGCTTCCATAACACATGCTCTGCAGTGCCACTGGCTGATCCCTCCATGCCACATTGCCGCATTGATGCCGTCATTCATGCAAAAGGAGCCACCACCAAGTATTCAGGGCATTTACTGGACAGACTTCAGTTGGGCAACATTTCTGTGTTAAATAATCTTTTTACACTTGGTCTTATACAAAATTCTAATGTTCTGAGATAATGACTTTTGGGTTTTCCTTGGCTGTAAGCCATAACCATCAGCATTAACAGAAAGAAACACTTGGAAAAGTTCCCTCTGTAATGATTCAGTATAATATAAGGGGGTCACTTTTTCAATTGAATTACTAAAAAAAACTATTTAATGATATTCTAATTTACTGAGATGCACTAGACCATATATAGTTCACATATATAAAACCACTTGCGATGTGTCTTAAAATAGGATGTTTTGTCCCTCCTTTAATACACGTATTATGGTGTAGCTGCCGCATCTGTTATCACAGGGGCCATAATGTGTACGTGCTGACTGGTAGTGAGTGTTACCATCACATCACCCTGGAGGAGACTGATAAGTGTCAGAAACATCAGCAACATTCCCTAATCTAACGCTGCTGAGTAGGTGGTTGAGCCGACCCACCCAGTGTATGTGATGAAAGGCTGCGAAACCACATGGCGGACAAGTGCCAGTCTTCATGACAAAGTAACTGTCACTTATGTATGGCTGACATCACATGAAATCTGGAACATTGTACATGGCGGGAAGCTTGCGTATAAAACCTCCAAGCATTTCTGTGAGTTTTAGGGCTCATGTACATGGCCATATTATCCTTGTTCTTAATAAAATACTCAATTTTTCCAACAGGTTTCTACGGCCTACGACTGGCGTGGTCTTTACTGTATGCAAATGCTGATCCACAAAAAACATGTCCACATGTCATCCACAATCACAGATCTGCAAAAAGAATTGTATGATCCCCTACACTTGTCTGCGCCACAAATGCGGGCGAAAATAGGACACGTTTCATAATTTGTGCTCCTTGTAAACGGCTCAGACACACGGCCACAGAAACTTTTTCTTTTCCCCAACTTCATTTTTGAAAGGTTTTGAAATAAACAGAACAATGAAAGTGAATTGTACAAAGTAAATGTTATAACAAACAAGCGGAGATGAGGACAACATGTGCTGATCAACGTGTATGTAACCTGTTAGGGGAGATTTATTAGGTTGTGATAGGGGGGTGACAAGCTTTTAGGGCAAGGGTGGTAAATGGGAATCGGGTAGCAGCAAAACTTTAAACTACAAAGACAGAGAAAACAGGACAAGACACAAACACAGGAAAGAGACAATAGAGGGTGAAGTGTCAGGGCAGGGTGGGGGTGCGAGTTGTGACCATAGCTGTATCCAGCTGGTGGATCCTGGAATAGGAGCTCCAAAGGGACCACACGGGATAAGAAGGGCTCTAACTTGTCTTCAGTAGTGTCTATGAGATAATCCATAGTCTGAACATCACAAAGTTTGGTGTATAGGTCAAGTTGAGAAGGAGGGACTGATTTCCACCCATGGCGAGTTACTAGGCACAAGGCTGCAGTCAGGAGATGGAACAGTAATTTTCGGGACCTCTTCCCTATCGTTCAGGGGGTTGGGGGGTTAGTTGAGTAGGTACATCTTGTGATATAGTGGAGGTCCTGTTCCATTACTTGCCGGATCAGGGAGCAGACCCACCCAGAATGACTGTATCCATAGGGCATGTCCAGAATATCTGAAACAGGAAGCCCTAAGGGGAGACAAACCATCAGCAGTTGGCCGGGAGGCTACTATTTAGGATGTGGAGGAGCTCTGGGGCATGGCACCAGTGGAGCAAGAGTATATATTAGTATTTCTTTTTGGGAATAATATAATAAGACATTTTGCCATTTGCTATATGATCTACCAGGAGTCATCAGATATAGGTAGCTTTCCCATCGGGCCATATATCTGTGTCTAGTAAACATACCCTACTGGGGACTATTAGGAATAATGTACATGGTAGAGATAAGACCACAAGTAGGGGTATTCAGTCTGCAAAGACATTCAAATGGTGTAGGGGTGGAGACCTGGGTGCCACGGAAAGGGTCCTATGTGTAATGGCATATCGATAGGTATTGTATCATGGCAGAGGAAGGGAGAATTTCTCCCAGAGCTCTATGGGGCCCACCATGGGGCATAATAGTGTGTGCAGGAATACGGTTTTTTGGGGGGGGCAATGTCAAATGTTCGCCTTCAGTTCCTACCATTCCTAGTTATGCCCCTGCTTCAAACACTTATATTTCAGGTATTATAAAATGTGCAAACTTGGAGATTTTCTTCTTTCATGGCTGCAGTACTATGCAAATTATTTCCAGAGATATCACTGGTTAAAAACAGTCAGGATCAGGATATTTCTATGCAGATGTATAATATGTATGATGCTGCCAGAAAATCAAAAATTGTCTGAAAGTTTATTTACAGTTTAAATTCTCTATGCAGGTAAATATATAGGTTGTATGAGATATTGTATGCTGGCTATCTGGATGCAGTACAGTGTCTACAGTGCCATGCACCACTCTTACAGGAGGTGGGTGGCTGTGGGACCCACTAGCCCCCAGGGGTATTCACTTGCTCCCCTGTGGACAAGTCCGAGCCTATCCATACTTTCACTGGTCTCAAAAATCCACTGCATTAGGTTAACCTTTGATTTAGCCCAGTCTTTCAGGTCTCCCCCTCAAAAACACCTTGTGTCCACACGTTCCTCAGCCTTCAATCTAAAAATAAATGCTAAATTTAACTATCCACCGCTTATTAGTATAAGGGTCAGGGTCCGACACCCAAACTCCAAAGCAATCAGCTGATGTGGCCACTGGAACCAATATACAAGGTATATGACCGGAAGCAGCCTAGGTGCGAGGATGCAGTCCTAGTCCTAGTCCTCCTCTACTACACTGTACTGGTGGCATCTACAACTGAAGCCCCAGTCCTATTGATTTAAATAGGAGCAAGGCTAATTCCAGAATGAATGCAAGAAAAAAGATATATTCAGATATATCTCTGTTGTTTACTGGCTGTGGACTACTTTGTGTTTGTTTACTGATTCCAGAATACTTAGTATATGACTTCCAACAGCCACATCAGCCGACCGATCTGATACTCATGGCCTATCCTATGGATTGAGCAACAGTATCAAACATCTAATTCTGCTGTCCAGTTAATTCACCTTTCCTCTCGCTTCTCTGCCAGTCCCTCAAGTGGCTCCTCATTATCCAAAAAAATAAATTTATATTATCCTCTATGTCATATAAGGCTATACACAACCTGTCCCCTCCAAACATCTATGACCTTATTGCCCAATACCTCCTAACATATCTCCTTCTACACTCTTCCCTTATCTCCTCTTCACACAAGATTCCTCCCGTGCCTCCCCCATACTCTGGAGCTCACCACCCCAATACTTTAGACACAGTGAAACCTCCAAATGGAACCTGAATTCCCCCTTTTCAGAGCAGCCTACAAGTCACAGTAACCATGCTGCCACCATATGAATACCTTCTACCCGCACCTACTGTCTCCATCCACCTTCCTTTGTAGATTGTAAGCCTTGACGGCAGGTTCCTCTCTCCCACTGCATCACTTCAGTCATACAATAAGCTTAGGAGTTTACTGTATGTGTTAAATATTTTTGCAATCATAAATAATTTTTCAGAATTTTAAAGATTTTAGTGCCACTTTTTCTCTTGATCGGTTACCAGATATGACCAAGGATACAGGGACTTTCTTCTTTACACAGTATCAGGCAGGGACAGTATATTCATGAGACACAATAAGTACATCATTGCTGGGTAATAAAACGTTGAAAGTTTCCGCATTCATGGTTAGAACCAGTGGCAACAGTTATCGCCACTAAGATGGTTAGAGAAAATCTTTGGAATTCTGAAAATTGATTTATATTTTCAAAAATGTTTAAGTTTTTCTTGTCCACCTATGGTCATGTTCATGGGAAAATTGTATTAAATAATAATTATAAAATATATCATATAAATAACACTAAACCAGTAGATAGGGGTTAATGTATTATCAAAATATCCCTTTATTATATATTTCTGTATCTTGATCTTCCTCACTGCAATTCCAACACATTGATATAATTGTTACATTATGGAGGATGTTTTTTATATACAATATAGCCACATCTATAGGATCAGACAATTGTATCTCTACTAACACTAGTAATAGACATGACACAATGTTTCTATTGAAGATTTTGGACACTTATCACTCTCAAAACCACCTGCATGGACACAAGCTCCACCAGTCTCCTGCCGCATGCACATTCTTTATCAGTAAATGCTGACACCGGTATAAGGGGAGGGGCCGATGGGGGCTATTAGTTAATATGTAAATTAGTCCAGGCCTTTATAAGTCTGTGACCCAGGAACCAGTAGTTATATCCCTCCAATGGTGGATAGAAGAAGATGATCTCTAATCCAACTCCTGCTGAAACTGCTATGTGTTAAGGTAAGATAAGGAAAAACTAATACTTATTATACTATATGCCTTATTACTAGTCTGTACTGGTGCTATATCCCATGTATAGGAAAGTCAAACAAAGTGTCATGACACTGTATATACTCTATGTATACTCTATATACTCTCTATTGTCAGTATTGCATGACTTAACCCTTAAGCACTATCATGGTGTCTATCAGGTGTATGATAGTGGTGTATGATAGACACCATGATAGTACTTAAGGGATACAGAACTTATATTAATATCCTCTTTCTTCCTAAAACCTGAGATAGGAGTATTTGGCGTCGAGGTTATCACACTGTACCAAGCTTTATTTATCACATTACCTTTCTATAAAAATGTGGGAACTGGGGAATTTATTTTTTTCTGGAATGCAAAATTGCCAGCGACCAGGGTTTTTCTCTCCATACCCAACTACAGTGTGAAGACATCATACAGCAACTACTATCTCAGCTCCCTGGGTGAGGCAGAGGGACATTGGGGTTATACTACAGGTCACGTGTGACTATTAGGGTTTTGTGAAGTCAGAAATTTAGGGTTGTGTTTCTATGTTCAGGTTTTTGAAGCCAAAATCAATAGTGAACTGAAAAGAAGAGAAATGTCACCGGTGCTTTATGAATCTGCACCAGGTTCTGACAACAAAAACTGCATCAAAAAACCTGAATGTGGAAACAAACCCTTATTTTTGCATAAAGCTTGTCTGCTTCAGTCACTTCTATGGCCTGTCAAAGCATTGTGCTCAGGTATCTTCATCATTGCCATAGAACTGGTCCTGCATTCCTACTAATAGTTCATGGACATAGAGGACTTGGGGACCCCTGTTCTCATATTGGTTCCAGTAAGATCCCTGTACATAGGGATAAGCCTTGTTCATGTTAAAACTAGTTAAGACCACTTTCATTTACCGAGGACATGTCCTAAAGAGATATAACATATAGGTGTGTGAATATTACATGTTTATTATTAAACAAACATCATATAATTATGAGACATTCCCAAAAGATTAGTAAAACACATCTGCGACCAGACAGACACTTGGGACTAAATTCCTGCTTGTGTTTTCTTCACAGATTTATGGAAGGAGAATACAGCACAGTGCCGACCTTTATATTGGGCTTGTGTGTGGGATATCATCATATACTGTAAGTTTGTTATACGACACTACAGTATAGATGATGTACTACGCCAAGCCCTAATATCATCTGGACAGAAGAAGCCGAGAACTAGAAGCAAAGTCTAAGCTACACTTTCCAAATTTGTAAGATGCCCCATATAGCAAACCCCTATTATGATTTGCATCATATAAATCTAATGTCCCCCTATATAGATCATTCATACAAAATATTACGTTTTGGTGATAACAGGATGTAGTTTATGTTTAATATAGTGAAAATGGAAGTTCTTTAGCCAGCACAAGGATGACAACAAAGACGATGATGATGGAGTTTGCGATGAAACCGTTACCATTACTGAGTTTAGTAATGGTAAGGGTTCTATTGCTGCTCTAAAACTCACCGGACAAGACCGGCAAGGACACAACGCCGCAATGGTGGACGGATCCAGGGTTATAGATACAGGATACTGCGTCATGTCTATTTGGGTCTCATGTAAAAATAAATAAAGTCTTCTAAAGTTGGAGTCATTCCTTATGTACTTAACTGTTAAGTGATTTATCTCATTGTATAATAATTCTTCTCCACCTCAAAATCCAAAAGTTACACAAACTATAAAGGTAGGGATAAGATAGATGTACACACAAAATGTAACACACACATGCCCCAAGTGTCACATTTGGTGCGCCATTCTATGATATCGTGACCTGCTCCATAGGACTGAAGGTAAATTTTATAAGCCATAAGGTTATCAATATTAAACAGGTGGTAGTCCTAATCCTAGCACCCCTGCCTATCAGGGGTGTCTCTTGCCAAGCAAAGGTTTGTTCATGTCGTAATGGATGTGCTTGGTATTACAGCTCAGTCCCGTTTACTTAAATTTGACTCAGCAGCAATGAGCTATAACAGGGATAGGGAACCTTTGGCTCTCCAGCTGCTGTAAAACTACAACTCCCAGCATGCTCCATTCACTTCCATGGGAGTTCCCAGAACAGCAGAGCAAGTACAGTATGCATGCTGGGAGTTGTAGTTTTGCAACAGCTGGAGAGCCGGACGTTCCCTACCCCTGAGCTATAATGTCAAGTTCAGCCCCTTGTAAATGTATGAAGCTGTCCCTAGTAAACAATACAAAGTAGGGGGTACCATCATCCCTTCAGTCAACTGAATGGTGGAAATACTTGGAGTGAGACCTCACCGATCTAATGTAATATAATATAATATAATATAATATAATATAATGATACACCATTAATGTTCAAATCCTGGAAACCCCTTTATATCACTTTGTTGTTACAATGCACAAAAACACCGAAAATACAGATAAAGCTTAGCCGCATATGTGTGAATTGCCAGCCTTGCTCCTCATGTTTAAAGAGGTTTTTGCACATTAAAAATATTTTAAAAATAGTTCTTCAATATCAGATTGCGGGGTCTTGCACTTGTTATCCCCACCATTCAGCTGTTCTCTGCAGCTGAAACACAGAGAAGGTAACAAGAAGCAGACAGCGCTGTTCTCTATGTAGTGGCCAGACCCGGTACTGCAGGTCTGCTCCCATTCACATCAATGTGAGTTAAGCCTCTACACAGAGGACAAAGCAGTCGTCTTCTTATTCCATTCTCTGTGTATCAGCTACTGAGAACAGCTGGTTGTCAGACTACCACTGATCTGATGTGGATGACCTGTCCTTAATATAGTTCTTCAACATTATTTGCCCGTTTCTAATATTTATGGCCTATCCTTAGGCTGGGTCATCAATATTAGATCTACAGAGGCCTGACACCCAGATCACAACAGAACTGTGTCAGCGTCTTTAGCTACTGCAGCGCTGTCCATATACTTCAATGGCCATTAATGTCAGAAACTGGATAACTCCTTTAAGTACTGTTGCAAGTCTGTACCTATGAATTCTTCATCATCATCACATGGAGCCACTTGATGCTGGTCAAAAATAGAGCCTATTGTCTATAGGCTGTGTCTGGTATCACAACCCAACCTCATCCACTTAACACAACCCATAGACAAAACTTGGTGCTGGTTCTTGGTTAAAAAACAAAAAAAAAAATCCAGCAGGTTAAAACAAGTTTTTAATTGGACCCATTTAGGCTGAGGCCCCATGCTGGGGAAACACAGCCTGGAGTGGATTGAGTGGAATGTAGAAGTATAATTTTTTTTAATATACCGTATTTTCCGGACTATAAGCCGCACATAAAAACCTACGATTTCCTCAGAAATCGTAAGTGCGGCTTATAGTCCGGTGCGGCTTATATATGGATGGAAGCGGCGGCAAAGACTGCGTGCCGCTTCCATACATACATAAAAGGCACCGTAAGGGTGCATTCACACTACCGAACGCCGGCGTGTATCACAGCCGTACACGCCGGCGTTACAGCAGGGCTGCCGGACACTTCCTATTCATTTCTATGGGAGCAGGCATGCGAGCGCTCCCCATAGAAATGAATGGACAGACACTTCCCATTCATTTCTATTGGAGCCGGCATGCGAGCGCTCCCTATAGAAATGAATGGAAAAAAGCAGTCCATTCATTTCTATGGGGAGCGCTCGCATGTCGGCTCCCATAGAAATGAATAGGAAGCGTCCGGCAGCCCTGCTGTCACGCCGGCCTGAAACAGAACGTGAAACTTACCCAGCGGTGCAGGGCGGGCGGGCGGGCATTCAGGCCTCCTCTGCCTCCGATGTTCCGTCCTTCTCCTCCAGCGCTCGCTGATAATGGCCGGGGCGCATGCGCAATATCATAATGCTTCTACTGCGCATGTGCCCTGGCCATTATCAGCTTGCGAGCGCCGGAGGAGGACGGAATATCGGAGGAAGAGGAGGCCTGAATGCCCGCCCACCCTACACCGCTCGGTAAGTTTCACATTCTGTTTCAGGCTTTTATTTTAAAACGGGGGGGTAGTTTAATCTAACGTTTACGGTTGGGCTCTATCAGCATGATTTTGCTGATAGAGCCCCTCCTCGCCTGCCGAGCGCTTCCAATAGAAGCGGCTGGCACGAGGGGGGTTAAGCGGCCGCTGGCAAAGTCTGCCTGCCGCCGCTTTCAATAAGATATAATGCGCACCGGACTGCGGCTTATAGTCCGGTGCGCCTTATATATGAACCGAGACGGACTATAAGGCGCTCATGGGCAATGCGGCTTATAGTCCAGTGCACCTTATAGTCCGTAAAATACGGTATTTCCCATTCCTTTTGTAGCCATTCTTGGATTTGGCTCAAAAAACCGCAGCAAAATCTACAACAAAAAGATGCGTTTCCGCAACGTGGGGCCTCAGCCTTAAAGTGGTTTTCCAAGACTAAGATATTGATGTCCTAACCTTAATATAGAGCATCAATATCAGATCGATGGGAGTCTGAAACCTGGTATCTCCAATAATGAAACGACTGCAGTGATCAGAAGAGCTCTGCAACCTCTTCACTGTTTACCAAGCAGAGTGTTTTACATTGTTCAGCAGGTGTACTTGGTATTGCAGCTCAGCCTCCTTTACTTGAATGGGACTGAGCTGCACTTAGACCATGTGCCACTTCCGTGAGGACGTTGGGTGTCAGACCCCAACTGATCAGATACTGATGGCCTACTAGAAGGATAGAGCCATCTCAGGCTAATTTTATAGGTCCAAGCTCCATCCACATGTTACAGGACACCACTAGTGACGGCTCATAAAGTTTTAAAGAGGACCTTTCACCATATCCGGGCACAGGCAGTGTTATATACTGCCGGAAAGCTGACAGTGCGCTGAGTTCAGTGCACTGTCGGCTTTCCCGATCTGTGCCCGGTGTGAAGAGCTTATGGTCCGGTACCGTAGCTCTTCTATGGTCAGAAGGGCGTTTCTGACCATTAGCCAGAGACGTCCTTCTGCCTCGCGGCGCCTATCATGCTGTACTGTGGAGCGGGGAGGAACGCCCCCTCCCTCTGCTCACACAGCTCGTCCATAGACGAGTATTATCAGGAGAGGGAGAGGGCGTTCCTCCTGGCTCCACAGCACAGCGCGATAGGCGCCGCGAGGCAGAAGGACGTCTCTGGCTAATGGTCAGAAACGCCCTTCTGACCATAGAGCACTACGGTACCGGACCGTAAGCTCTTCACACTGGGCACAGATCGGGAAAGCTGACAGTGCGCTGAATACAGCGCACTGTCAGCTTTCCGGCAGTATATAACACTGCATGTGCCCAGATATGGTGAAAGGTCCTCTTTAAGTTTGTGTAATTACAGTAACCTCTATTACAAAAGTGTCTGACCTCTACATAAGCAATACCGCCCCTGCTACCTCTTGTGTCATCCTCTCTACCCCATAGATTGTAAGCTCTTGCGAGCAGAGTCCCATTGTGTGAAATGACTTTCTTTGTAATGCATCTTTCTGTCTGTATTTGAACCCTACAAATTGTACAGCACTGTGGAATATGTTGGCGCTATAGAAATAAAATGTATTATTATTATAGATCATTAATATTTACTAGCTGGAAAGCCCTTACAAAACAAATGGAGGCTAGATATAGCTGTCCCATACTTCTGGCGCCACCTGTTGTCCACCAAGTGTATCTATTATGAGTAAGTAGGAGCCACTTCTAACGTACAGTTTACTACTAACTGGACTGTACAGCAGAAGAGAACAATCTGTTGCCCATTGACAAGAGGATCCAAAGGCTGGGTCTGAGCAAATAAGCAAATGTGACCAACAACACTGGATATATTTGAGCAGATTTTTCTAATACTCTCTCAGTCTTAGCCAGTGCAAACTTAGGGTGCATGCACACTACGTAACGCCGGGCGTGTATGAGAGCCGTACACGCCGGCGTTACAGCAGGGCTGCCGAACACTTCCCATTCACTTCAATGGGAGCGCTCGTAAACGCCGCTGTTACAAGCGCTCCCATTGAAGTGAATGGGAAGTGTTCGGCAGTCTGCCGTAATGCCGGCGTGTACGGCTCTCATACACGCCCGGCGTTACGTAGTGTGCATGCACCCTTACACTGGACAGTCTTAAGCGGTGCCACATTTATCAGTATCTAATTCCATTTGATATATCTGGCACATTTTACACTGTCTAGTCTAACATTACACCACTTATGGCTTGAATTATGAAAACCCCCCAAAAATGAATGTTTTGGCACAAACGGTCACAATTTATGTCATGCCCACTTTCTGTGAAGCCATGCCCCTTATCCGAAAAAGCTCTAAATGTGGTGCAAGGTATATTAGACAAATGTATACAGCACAATACACCATAATTCTGGTAGTAAATTCATCAGGTGGATGCTCAGAGTAAATCAAAAGAACAGCAGGGGGCGCCATAACTAGTGTTTAACAGCAATATCTAGTGCAATAGCAAACATGTTATATTTTGTGTGATCGCAGATTCTATATTAATATTTAGTTGTGGGACAATATCTTCAATGGTTTGCCAGAACACTGGTCTGCTGGAGCAATGTCACAAATGATGAGGTTATTTATTAAAGCAGATGCCCTGTCATTGCATTGTCCAAGTGTAAATTACCAAAAATTAACTTCCAAACCCTCTGAGCGGCCATATTACCACCCCAGGAAGCGATGTACATGCAGATGTGCGAAACCATTTGGTCATCTGTTCAGTAGGTTTCCTTTAAGAGCAATAAATCCGTCAGTACACACACGGGTAATGGTTTCTTCTCAACATTACTGAACATGTCTCAGTCCAATCCCAAACTGCAGTTATGTCCAGCACATTGTTCACACTTCCAGTTTACGCCTGAACATCTGGCTGCTATCTCTTCTTATGCTTCACTGCAAGTTGTAGCCGGACATCACACAGGAAAGCATTCATGAGATCACTCCCGGCTTCCTTTGCTATCTTGCTGATGAGCTCTCCGCCAGGGCCAATGATAAGTTTCTATATAAAAGCAAATATCCATATGTTATTACACCTGCACAATGATATAGATGCGGTCAGTGTAACAGAGCAGCTTTATAGGACAGGAGTCTTGGAGTGTTAATACAGTAGCTGCATTAGATTAAAAGGTGCAATATCGGGACTGTCAGCACAAATATTCTGCAACAAGTCTTGCAAGGATTAAGGCCGAATTCATTCTTGTATTGGAGACTCTGCTGTAGAATCCGCTTCAGGTTCGCATCATGAGGACGTGTACCTCAATACTGTACACCGACATCTTGATGAGAAGCAAATAACTTCTCCAAGAGCACGAAGCATTGTGGAGTAGGCAAGTTAGCGGCTGCCATACAGGTGCTCACCCCCCCAACACCCACAAGGGTTAGTTTTTTGTTATTTTACAGGAAGCCAAGTTACCCATCAGTGCATTTTTGGCATAAAGTAAGACTCCACAGTACCCAAAGGAAACCCATACCAACACTGGGAGAACATTAAAACTCTATGCAGAGGTTATCCAGGACCTCAGCGCTGCAAGGCAACAGTGCTAACCACTGAGACACCTTGGTGAGTGGCTGAGATAAGGTGTGCGGGGGTATGCACCGAGAAGTCGCAAAAGGATGTTAAACTTCTCAACCGCTGTACATTGCCTCCTTCATTGCAGGGGTCCCCTGGCTTTTCCAGAGCTCCATATACTGAGGAGCACATTGCTCATAGTTTTGTTCAGATTGCTTCATCCTTGAGTGAGTTATTGCAGAATATTTGGTATAATTTTGGTACTCACGACATGGTTTTCTTTGGGCACGTACAATACTTGCTTGATAACCAATTCCCCGCCAGAACCTTCCTCCCAAAACTCAGTTACCTGTAATAATAGTGTTAGAAAGTAACATGAGCGTTTCCAGTGTTACATCTTCCACCAATCTATCAATCACCTACAGTGTAAAATACATGGTGTAAATTCTCTTACTGCTTTTAGGTCCCACTAAATGCAAGAAATAAAGCATAACAATGTTAAAGGGATCCTATCTTTCAGACGACATTTTTTCTAAGTACCACATCGGAATAGCCTTAAGAAAGGCTATTCTTCTCCTACCTTTCGTTGTCTTCTCCGCGCCACCGTTCGCCTACAATCCTGGTTTTCGTCGGTATGTAAATTAGCTCTCTCGCAGCACTGGGGGCGGGTCCCAGTGCTCAGACAGCACTGGGGACGGCCCCAATGCTGCGAGAGAACTCTCTCCAGCGCCGCCTCCATCTTCGTCAGGAACGTCCTCTTCATTCTCTTCTTTCGGCAGTGTCTTCTTACTTCTAGGCCTCAGGCAGAGCAGACTGCGCATGCCCACAGGACCCGATAAAATGGCCGCTTACAATACTATGCAAGCAGCCATTTTTTCATGGCCTATGGGCATGCGCAGTCTGCTCTGCCCAAGGCCGGAGGCCTTAGAAGTTACAAGCCACCGCCAGAAGAGGAGGCTGAAGATGACACTGCTGAAGAAGAGGAGGCAGCACTGGAGAGTGTTCTCTCGCAGCATTGGGGATGTCCCCAGTGCTGTCTGAGCACTGGGGCCCGCCCCCAGTGCTGTGAGAGAGCTAATTTACATACCGACAAGAACCGGGATTGTAGGAGAACGGCGGCGCGGAGAAGACAAGGAAAGGTAGGAGAAGAATAGCCTTTCTTAAGGTACTTAGAAAAAGATGTCGTCTGAATGATAGGATCCCTTTAAAGTTCACACTACAGTTATAAACACCCGTTGCTCTAATCCATTGTAGGATGAGAGCAACGGACATAAATGCTAGTAAAGTGACAGACACAGACTGAGCCCCCAACATTTGCACCCGCTGACATAAAAACAAAACACTAAAAAACCCCAACCCTTTGTGTCAATGGGAACGTTTTCTTCCATTTACTTTTGTAATGGAATAAAAAGTCCTGCAAAGCCCGTTGCTCTCCTTCTACATTTGCTTCCTGCTGCATTCTAGTAAAGTTAGAGAGTCAGACTGAGCCCCTTACCCTTTCCCCCTAAGATTAGCAATATTTCTAGCCTGGAAATGCCCTTTAAGGTAAGCAAATTCTCAACAAGTTATGAAGTTGACTGAGGCAAGTATTTTCTATAAATGTGAAATGAACACGGAGTAAGGGTATGTTCACACTAACGGTATTTAATGTCCATTGTTCTTATTCGTCACATCTGTCTGCATTAACCTCGCAAAAAGCTTTCTTCCATTATGTTTTTTAATTTTGTGATAGGAAAAAAAAAACCACTCCATCCAGGACTTTTTTTCTAGTTAAAAAGTAAACAAATAAGACGGAAGAAAGTGTCCATTATATTATTTACATTAGAGTCAATGGAAACCGACATCTGTGTCAGTGACTTTATTTCTCTTAAAGGGGTTGTCCCATCACCAGGATCCTATCTATACTGCTTGTTAATGTGGATGTAAGACTTTTCCTAAATACATTGCTTCAGCAAAACTGCTTTGTTTGTCCACTAGCTTACTTTATTCAATTTTTTGTGGCCACAGCCCTGACTTAGCTGCTCCTGAGTCAAATGATGTATCTGCTGCTCTCAGGGGGGAGGGAGGAGGGGCTAAGTGCAGGGAGCGAGCCTGTGTTTCTAGCTATTCCTGTGTCTACACCATGTGACCTAGGTCCTGCACTCAGATAGAGGAGAGGAGCTGCTTTCATTTCTTCTGTTCTCCCAGTTATCAGGCTAGCTAATTCAGTTGTGTTGATTATGGCAGAGACAGGCAGTCTCTGTATGTAACACAGAATGGAGTTGCTGCTGCCTGTACTTCACAGTTCAATGTGGGTGGGTGGAGCTGCACGCGAATTTGGGGGTGGAGCTAAACGGCAGGTTGCCTGTGAAACCCCGCCCACCAAATGATGCAAGAAACCAGGAAGAAAGAAGATTTTACAAGAGTGAAGACTGGTGAGTATGTGAGGTGGGAATACCCCTTTAATGTCCTATGATGGATGACAGCAAAGGACTGTAAACTCGATAGTGTGAACGTAACCTTAACCTGTTATAAAATAGGTTGACTCTCAAATATTGTCCCTAATAGGACAACTGGACATCATGGAGGGAGTTTCCCTACTCAGGATCTTTCTCTATGAGCAAAATGGAGAGCTGGTTTGTAAGGGAGGTTTCACACCCGCGCCCGGTCTCTGCTTTAGCCAATCCTGCTGGGTTTCCGTCTTCTGCCTGAGAAACTGGACAGGGGATGTAAATCTGGCGGCAGTTTTCAAACCCATTCACTTCAATGGGTTTGCAAAGTGACCACCCGTGTGCGTCTTCTGCCTCTCCGCGGCGAAACAGTTTTTTTGTTTTTAACCAGACACAAATTTCCATCCCCTGTGCGGTTTCTCAGGGCCGAAGACGGAAACCTGCAAAGCGGAGACCGGGCGCAGTTGTGAACCCGCCCTAAGAGTAGCCAAAACTCAGTCAGGACTATTGTTGCTGATGAATATTACATCAAAGGACATTCATTCTAATTGTTGGCATGTAATGCTACCTCTCTCCTTTAAGGCGGACAATGCATTGCAGATGTATAGCTACGTATAAACCCCTGGTATACATCCACCCTAGGTCTATATTGTTTTAGGTTTGACTTGTCTGATCCCAATTGATCAGCTTATGGCCACACTGGCTTCTTTATAAAGATAACCCTTTACATATATGTGCGGCTGTGGGGTCAGTAGGCCAAAACACAACTCCTATGTTTCCACAATCTGACTCCTTCATAAATGGCTGATAGAAGCAGCAAAGATCTTCTAGTTCATGAGAAAGCCAGAGACTGAACTAATATAGTAACAAGTAGCACCAAACTATACATTAATTAAGCAATATTAATCACTGTATAATATAATAAATAATGAAACATTTTATTTTGATGCTGGAGTCAGACTTGGTAACTTTTTCCGACTCCACAGCCCTGCCTAAAGGCCCTAACACTTCTGAGTAAAGATCATAAAACATGAGCATGACAAGCAAAACGTAAGATCTGAAAGGTGTGTACCTGTGTGATATTGTAAGGAATCTCCTGGGGCAAATATTCGAGGAGCTTCTCTCTGATAATATTGTTGCAGATTTCCTGAGGTGACTGAGTGGTCACAACTTCACTGTGATATTCCCATTCACCAGGCTTGGCAAGAGTCATCAGGTATTTCTAAAATGTAGGAGAAATAAATTTACCTTACTGACTTTAAATAGAGCGCCTAAAAACTTTGTTAGGTTAAGGCCCCACCTTGCGGAAACGCAGCTTTTTTTGGTGCAAATTTTGTTGTGTTTTTTTGAGCCAAAGCCAATCATGTCTACAAAAGGAATGGGAGATATATAGAAAGTTCTTATACTTCTCCCTTCTGCTTATTCCACTTCTGGCTTTGGCTCAAAAAAAACACAACAAAAAAAAGCTGTGTTTCCGCAACATGGGACTTTAGCCTTAGGGGGCATTCACACTACTGATACGCTGCCTGATTCTGAACGTTAAAACACGTTCAGAATAAGCGGCGTATAAAGCAGTTCCCATTCATTTCTATGGGAGCCGGCATACGAGCGCTCCCCATTGAAATGAATGGGCTGCTTTTTTCACTACGAGCACTCCCATTTAAGTAAATGGGAAGTGCTCGCGTGTACGGCTAGCTCAGCTCATTCCGAACCGTACACTTCACTTCAATGGGAGTGCTCGTAGTGAAAAAAGCAGCCCATTCATTTCAATGGGGAGCACTCGTATGCCAGCTCCCATTGAAATGAATGGGAACTGCTTTATACGCCACTGATTCTGAACGTGTTTTAACGTTCATAATCAGGCATCGTATCAGTAGTGTGAATGCACCCTTAAAGAGGACAATTCACGTCCTCATTAATGTGCGGTATTATATACCGCTAGAAAGCAGAGAGTGCGCTGAATTCAGTGCATTGTTGGCTTTCCCGGTACGTGCCTCGGTGCTGTTAATTTAAATATATCCAACCCCACGGCGTATACCAGAAAAGCAGATAGTGCGCTGAATTCACATAAAAGAAAAGATACTTGTCTTCCGTTTCTAGCATCCCCTTCTTCTCAGCAACTAAATTCCCATCCACCCCTTTTGCGTTGGTAAGGGTAAGTTCACGTGGAGATTTTTTTGTCAGGCAGAAAAAAAAATAATCTGTTTCATGCTCTGCTTCTCTTATTTTTTAAGCAAAAAAAACCAAAAAACCTTAAAATCAGAGTTTCTTTTCTCAGCCCCAATCATTTCCATGAGCATGTTAGGTGGAATATGTCTGACGATAGGGTATAAAGATTATTTTTTTTACCCCTCTAGCTAAAAAAAAAAAAAATACTGAAACTGCTCCTTACTGTCTAAAGCATTGCAGGAAGAACCACAATGTGTTGCTGCCGCGGTTTTACCTGCATCGCTTTTTTGCTGCGGGATGCCACGTGGGGCTTTGGACTGAAAGTGCAAAGACAGCGGCACTTAGCATAAATTAATACTCCTTTAGTGGTAAAAACAGGGCAGGACTTTGGCACAACAAGGCAATGGCCCCCGACATCGTAGCGACTAAAGACCCAATGAAATGTTAGTCCAATGTACAATAGCTTGCTCTGTTGTGTGCATATCCAGCCAGGATTTGAGAAATAAAGGACTGTATTGGATATCGGGCAGTCCCACTGTCTTTTTTTCATAGCGTACATTGGCATGTGACTTATTATAGGTGGGTGACTGATGTTATGGCTCTGAAAGAAAATTTCTTATGTACAGATATCCAAAAGGGCAGAAGCCTTTATACACAGCACTCCTAAATACACTGTCATGATAGATTTCATCTGAGGAATTGCTAAGATTTACCTTCAGTGTCTCCACTTCATCTCCTTCTAATGCTGAAAGCATGAAGACCTCCTGAAAATGCGGCCACCCAGTCCTGTCCTTTAGGTCTTGCTGACCGCCATCTTTTGAGACCCTTGAGAGCTCTCTATGCCCCTCAGGCTGTTCTCTACGTTCTTCTTTCCTTATATGTGGGTCTGGTTGGACGCTTCTGTCTGAAGATTTTTTAGTAGATTTTATTACCGCTCTCTTTCCCTTTACCTGTCCTTCAGTCAGTTTACCTGTGACCTCTAGCAAGGTGTTTTTTTGCTTGACTAGGTCAACCTAAAATATATAAATATAAAAAAAAACATAAAATGTGTAAGTACAAGCACAAAGTCCAGTCAAAGTCTATGGCAGCGGTTATG